>NC_138747.1:28855594-29548094 GCF_965113295.1 Leuciscus leuciscus | reverse complement strand
TTCCTAATATTTATCCAAAATAAGTCAATATTGAATCAAGATTTAAATCAAATCCCAAGTATTGAATTGAAATCGTTAAATTTGTGTTAAGCAATACAAACAGTAGCCTACCAGTCATTGTACCATGTAATCATTGTAACATGTTGTCACTAAACTTAATAAAATTCAGTTTAGTTACCAAATGTTTTGACAATCACAATTACACCTTGTGATGCAAGTTTTATTTTATTTTTTACATCCCCCCCAAATCCATCTGTTTCTCATGTGCAATTCAAATACCGTGATAATACCGTATACCGTGATAAAAGATCACTCAATTAATCGCAGCTTGAAAATGTGATACCGGCACATGCCTAGAACGCGCACGGAGACAATAGAAAAACATATGGAGGGCATCAGCTTTCGTTTCTGTTCCTGACAGCCGCAAAACCAGTGGCGGCTGGTGATAATAATTTTTTGTGTGTGTTCAAAATTCACTTTATAAAAGGCCCATATTTCTAACTTTCATTCATGGGGATAACATGGATAATGTTACATGGTTTAGTGTAAACTTTTTGCCCATATTTTGTAAAATGTAGTTTTAAAAGTAAAAAATGATAATTTTAGCTACTAGGTGGCTATAGAGCTCCACTATATTCTATTTGACTAACTGAAAGATATCTTTTCACAAGATTTTCCAGTTGGATTCATATCTAAATATTATGAAATCACAATTCTTTGTACTGAAATTTTGTTTTTTCAAATAATGTTACATTATGATTAGAATCAAACCTGAAAAAGATAAAAGTTGAAATTTTAGAGTTTATCATTTATTTCAATCATCTTTTTTTCATATAATTTTACAAAATGTGATCTACACTTCAGTTACTAACTGTAACAGAACAGATATGTACAGTTAGATTATATATTGAGTACAAATACATGACATGAACAATGCAATGAATTGAACAGCATAACAAATAAGCAAATAAAGCCAGCCACCTCCGTTTCTCATAACAAGCGCGGGTGAAGCGCCGGGTGTAGCTTCGTCCTCTGTCACTGGCCTGCTGCTGGATCTGTAAATCGGGTTGGTCCGGTCGGACCCTTTATCCTTTTTTTTCTTCCAGCGAACGCCTTGTGAAAGGTTTTTTTTCTTTTCTTTTTTTGTAAATCAATGACAGAATTTGGTTTAACTTCTGCCATTCTCTCTACGAAAATGATCAGCCTAGCAAGGTTTAGACGGAGTCGGAGTGACGGTGTCGCCCGCGCTGCCGCGCACTCGCACCATGACTCGCACTCGCAGTAGTGGCAAAGAGCGTTGAGTTGAATGGCAGGTGACGAGAACCAATCAGATTGGATAAAATAACATGTATCCAATTCTGATTCGCCAGGGATGCAGCGACCTGCGTCCGGAGGAGAATCTTTAAGAAACCAATTAGAGACCAGCTTCAGGTCACATGCTGCCCGAAAATGTAAGGACTCCATAGACATCCATTTGTCCGGCGTCCCTCTCACATGAAACCGCATGAAACTTTTTTTTATTAAATGCCGAGGCTCTTACTACTTACATTGTATGAGTAAACTATTTTATTTATTTTTTTTATTTCATTTTTATATCATTTTTGTATACATGTATATTTCTGGAATTTTGATGGGGGCGGTGCCCCAGCGCCCTCTATTGACAAGCCGCTACTGCGCAAAACCAAACACTGTGAGTGAGTGTTAGAAATGAGGAATTGTGAGAGAACATTGTGCTTGATGTGTTTTTCATCCGCAAACCTAACTTGGGTCTTTAGCCGACAAAGTTTAAATCCCGCCTGGCTAGTGCGCTTCCCATTCAACCACATGAACGTTTACACTGTAAAGCAATCCGTTCTAATGCGTTTTCGACGACCTCTGGAAGTGGTCGAAAGTGGACGAGCTCAAAACCTTTTAGACCCTGTAAGAATTGAGAAATTAGGAAATGCCGGACAGTCTGGTTGAAGAGCACCCAGACCCTGAGAGGACAAAAGGACCTCTCTGGAAATTACCATTTAAACTCACCATTTGTGAGGCAAAGTCTCACCTCCGAAACATCCTAATCTACATCTCTCTCCCTCTTCCCCACTCCCCCTCTCTCATGCTGAGACCACATGTAAAACACCCAAGAAAATTTATAGTTTAATGTGAATGATTATCACAGAGTATTTTTCATGTTGGGTATCATTTAAAATGTCACAGTGCAACTGGTACAAATGTCTCATTTCCAAATAAGTAAAACACAAGATAATAAGGTTTTTAAGAGTTTAAAGATAACTGACATACAATGGAAGGTGATCTCCTGACAAATGGTCACACACCCCCAAAAGGTGTAACCTCTGAATGCAAATTTCTTTTGTTAGTACATGTTTCCAAGTGAAAAAGGTCCTGACTATAATGAAATGTAGCAAAGGGTTCGGGGCCTTTCTGTATTTCAGATTGGCCCGTGAGGCTGAGAGAGAGATCTTTCTTAATGTTGGGTTTGCATCTTCTCTCTATTCCAGAGCATTTGATGTTTTGTATCGATTATCTTTGAATTGATTCTGAAATTGGCATGATACATTTACCTGACATAATAAATTGTTACATTTGATTATTCTAACTGACTTTGGCATTATTTTCATTGAAGAGTTAAACGGAATAGTCAAACATTCGCTCATAATTAATGATCCACAGATATCATTAAAACCTTTTCATTTATGGAGTCAGATGAAATAACGAGAGAATACATATACAAATGTATTGCGATTAATAAAAAAATACTTTGCTTCGAGAAAAGGACGGTAACACGTAAAGACCTTCCGCGCCGGTCGGATGCCGGTTCTGGGCCGATCGAGCGCGACCTTACAACCCCGTTTACACCTGTATTTAGTGTCGACCACTTGTGATCAAAACGCATCTTAATACCAGGTGTAAACAGGGCCAATGATATCTGGGGAGTTGCACCACATTACATTTTACAAGCTGAACTAACCTGCCTTGTCATAAATAAGTAAATAGCTTAATAAATATACACATTTATGCAAGGTTTGAGGAAACTTTTCTTTTTTGAAGGTTACACCACATGAAGTTTTTTAAATCAGTAAAATCAACTTTTGTTGAAAACTGTATAAAAGTTTTCCCAATCCTTAATATAGAGATTACATTTCTAATAGCTTGGCTCATGCTTTTTAAATGAGATTTTCCCTTTTCTTCATCTTGGGTACTTTTATTTATCATTGACCCAGTTGTTCTTTCTCAGTATTGTCATGCCGCTTCTGAACGTTTGCCTGCTGGTAATGATTATGAGTCAAGACAAGAGTGCTACTGTCTTTACCGTCAACTGCAATATTCTACATTATGCCATATGTGTACATCCTGCAAAAAGCTGATTAAAAGCTCAGGATAACAATGGGAATCTCAAATGATCTCTTTGTGCACTGCCTGAAGAAAGTTTCTCCACAATGCTTGCACCCCCACACATATCTCTCCAGCTCCCAAGGCAAATATGAGATGAATATGTAAAGTGCCGCCTCCATTATTACATTTCTCCTTTTGTTAGTTTTCTCTCTGTTGGGTTTGTAATTACGAGCTCTTGTTGCTGCA
Source organism: Leuciscus leuciscus (assembly GCF_965113295.1). Lineage (NCBI taxonomy): Eukaryota > Metazoa > Chordata > Actinopteri > Cypriniformes > Leuciscidae > Leuciscus > Leuciscus leuciscus. The sequence continues at coordinate 29,544,512 of NC_138747.1, read as the reverse complement.
GAGAACAAAAGCAGTAAAGCAGGGAGTCATGATCCAGTCAGTGAGTGAACGCTCTGGGGTTTCCAGGAAGAACAGAAGTCCACATCCGTTTGATTACAACTCAGTCCAAGTCCCAGAGTGAAGCTTAGTGAATATATACAGTAAGTCAAGCTCAGATTTTAATATGGATGGGGTGCACAAAGCATCTGAGCGTTACGGGACCCGGGAGCTTTATGTTCAAAGCCCGAGCCCCGTACTGACTTAGCAAGTAATGATATATTTTATTAATGTACTCAACTGGCAGGTTACTAATGGGAACACACCCTGAAGTAATGGTAGATCTGAACTCATGAACAGAAATAAATCTAGAGCTCCACAAAGATCCAAGAGCGACTGGAGATGATCAGGGTTTAGATGTGAATGCACACAGTTAGGCCATCAGGGTTAAACCAAGCAAGTGAAGACACTTTTAGAGCATGACTTACTGACATGAGCATACAGGAGGGCCTACAGTTTATTCCCATGAATCATGAAATCATTTTTCATTTATTGCAAACTATATCAATGTCATCAAAGTGTTTTCAGAGACACACAAACCTTGGATAGAGTGAAATCTTAAAACACTGTGTGTGGACCAGTAGCTACATTTTGCTCTTTTCCTTGGAAAGTAGAGGAATGAAACTTTGAGATGTGGCTTTGTTATTCCGAACGCTTTAATTGGGCAAACACAGTTAAACCGGCTCATACACACAGTATGTTCTGCTCATCCCTACTTTAGATTCTGGGTGGCATAATTATGAAATAATATCTGCATTCAGAAGCGCACTGCCGCACAGATTGACTTCTCGGGTCATACATTCGCCTTCTGGAAAGGTGTTTTCAGCATTTCAAATAAATGTTAATTAAGCTGCTTTCTGAGAAGGTGTTTCTTAGTTTCCTTTATTGATTTATTGTGTTCAGAAAGCACCGGCCTGTTTCAAATGTCACAAATAATGGATCATGGTCCAGATATGCAACCCAATTAATAATTAAACATTTTAATTTCTTAATAGCAAAAATTGTAAACAATTATGCGACACACAGAAAATATGTGTGTGTGTATTATTTTAATATTAAAATATTTTATTTTAAAATGTAATTACAAATAAAATCATGATTATAAAATAAAAATAATAAGTTTAATACATTTTATTAAACTTATTTTTTATGTATATATTTTATTTATAATTTGTTGTCTCAATAGCCCTCTATGTGTTATTAATACTGTCTCGTTCGTATGGTTAGTGCAGTTGAGTAATAATCATGACACTTTCAGTCGTTTATGATTATGAGTGCTCAGTTTGCAGCAGCGAAAACATTTTCACATAAAAAATTCAACCTTTATCTCGCCGGATGGTGTCAACAACAGGAAAGACTGTCCCGTTTGTTTCTCCAGACAAGCCTTTGCTGCTGTTTTGTACAAGGCACTTTTGTAGTAGTACAACGATATAAACCAGGACTCCTGCTGTTCCAGGGGGACGTGAAGACTGAGTAATGAACCAATTAGCAAACACTGGAAGTGTGAGCAAGAACCTGTGGGACCACCGTCCAAACAGATGAGATGAAATGGCATTCTCTTACACATTAAGTGTGAGTTAAAAGCCACCTAGGATGGCTTCAGGGAGAGTAAATCATGGGTTAATTTTCATTTTTGGGTGAACTATCCCGTTAAGGTTTAGGATGGGTATCTGGATGGTTAACCACAGGTTCTCCCAGGGACATTTTACCTGTTATACACCCATAGCGCCTTTCTATGGTGACGATGTGTGAAAGTAGAAATAAATTTGACTTGCCCAACCTCGTTCAGGTGTGATGTTGTTGTAGACAAAATTGGTCAATTGTGTTTTGAGAAACCAATTGTTTTGGTGATTTTGTTGTCTTCCACTGGCACAACAATAAGCAGGATGTCCGTCAAAGTAACTTTGTTTTATGGAGATGTTATCGTGGACAGCAGGATGTTTACTGGCAGTGCTCATGTGGAGCCATTATGGTTTTCAGCTAGAGAAAAACATGTCTGGTAAAATGGTTTTCAGTTGTGAACACATGGCTAAAGCGCTAACACAGACTGCCTGCATCTGTCTCTATTGCAAATGAAGAATCCTGAAGGAGAACTTAGCCATATGGACAACATCAGTGCTAATGAAGCTGTTATGCATTTCAGGGACTGTGTTTGTGATTTCTGTATTAATGAGAGTCTGAGAATCTGAATGTAGGGATGTGCATGTGATGGATCTCCTAAAGCCAAAATCCACAGCCGCCTTCTGAATGCTGTAGTTGCCAAACGCGTTCAGCTGCTCAGAGCCAGATTTATTCACAGGCTATAAATTTTACATGCGTGCCTATAAATATCACATGACTAACAATTATCTCAGAACTGCCCACAGAATGGTGGTAAAAATGCTCTTAATAATGGTAAAGCCTTTATTAGAGATGCACCAATCATGATTTTTCATGGCAGATTAAATTTTTTTTACAAGCAAACTGGCCGATTCCGATTGCAATTTTTCCCCCTTTTTTCTTTCCCCCCCTTTTTCACACAAATTACATTTTGGGAAACGGTCAAAAAACACTTTCATTTTCTCATAATATTCACTGCCATTTCTGCTCTTTTCTCAGAGTGTCTGAAATGGTTTGATCAAGGATTTAGTCTTTCTAAACCCCGCCTTTCTGAGTGCCTGCTCTGATTGGTCTTACGGACCAGTCTGTTGTGATTGGTCTACAGTACTCTGCTCTGATTGGTCTTACGGACCAGTCTGTTGTGATTGGTCTACAGTACTCTGCTCTGATTGGTCTTACGGACCAGTCTGTTGTGATTGGTCTACAGTACTCTGCTCTGATTGGTCTTACGGACCAGTCCGTTGTGATTGGTCTACTCTGCTCTGATTGGTCTTACGGACCAGTCCGTTGTGATTGGTCTACTCTGCTCTGATTGGTCTTACGGACCAGTCTGTTGTGATTGGTCTACTCTTCTCTGATTGGTCAGATGGCCCAGTCTGTTGTGATTGGTCTACTCTGCTCTGATTGGTCTTACGGACCAGTCTGTTGTGATTGGTCTACTCTGCTCTGATTGGTCAGACGGACCAGTCTGTTGTAATTGGTCTACTCTGCTCTGAATGGTCAGATGGCCCAGTCTGTTGTGATTGGTCTACTCTGCTCTGATTGGTCAGACGGACCAGTCTGTTGTAATTGGTCTACTCTGCTCTGATTGGTCAGATGGCCCAGTCTGTTGTGATTGGTCTACTCTGCTCTGATTTGTCAGATGGTCCAGTCTGTTGTAATTGGTCTACTCTGCTCTGATTGGTCAGATGGTCCAATCTGTTGTGATTGGTCTACTCTGCTCTGATTGGTCTGAATTGGATCTGAATTTCAGCTCTGGATCTTCCTCAGCACTTGATACACAGTGATACGAACAGTAGCGATGGTGTTGGTTTTACTGTATCAATCTCATCCTTTGGCAAAAGAAAACAGCGTCTTCTCAATATGAACAACATGAACCAAACTCTTACAGTCTCACATACAACTACAGTGTTCTTTTATGATCATGATGTGAAATTTGTTGCCAATGGTGAAAATTTTTGTTCAATTGCATAAAACCATCTTAAAGTTCATTCACTTACTCTGGGAGATCCCACGCCTGAAACTAGCATAGAAAACGACTCCTGACTAATAGATCCTTTTGACCTCGACTTCCTTATTGTGTTTTTATTTAATTACTGCTGTTGTGTAATCACTTTGGGTTCAACATCTAATGGTTTGATGTCATCGTTGTTTTGTCTATTTCAGGGGCATCCTGGGAAAGAACTGCGGTATTATCATCTTATCTGCTGAAGAACTGGGGAACTGCAGGGTGAGTCTGTCAGTCCACAGTGTGTCTTTAGATGTGCGTGTAGAGTTGCGTTCATTGTTTTCTCTCTTCAAGGTCAGGCAGAAATGTGTTTTAAGCAGATGCCTGCAATTTACTCTGTGACCTTCAATTAAAAACACTCGGTCTCATTTAAGTGCTGCTTTGCAGATAGAAAGCAAGTTCCCAGTTTATGAATTCATCCGTGCAAGACAAAATCATAGCGACTCTTGTCTCGACTGTGAGGGTCTTTAAAATAGAAAAATAAGATTTCATTTAAACGGTCATGAAGGCATGTGAGGATTTGTCAGCATAGAGTCGAATTAACTGTAAGGGAAAGAAACCACTAGATGTGTTGTTGTACAAGAGGCACGTCAGGTCAATGTGGCGGCACAGATGGAAAGAGACAGGTAACTGTTGTATCCAAAAAAAAAAAAAAGTCCACATCATCATTGCTCAACAATAATAAACAGACCTTATTATGGCAGAGGCTGCCAATTTACAGCATCACCCTCATTTGAAAAGGTCAATTCAGTCATAGTTATAAGAGCATGTTGTCAGCAAGTATGCCATGCAAGACTATAATACTACTACCGAATGGCATTAGAGCTAAGTGTTTAATAACGTTGTTAATAGTTGTTACACAATTAAAAGCAAAGTGAACCTCGTGGAAGGGTAATGATGGGTGAAACTCAGAGACAAGGGAGAGCAGAATCCAAATGCAGAAGGTTTAACTATTAATAACAAAACAAAACAAAACAAAACAGGGGAACAGAAGTGAACACACCAACAAGACCTGAGAAAGAACTCAGGAAACACTGGGGTTTAAATACACAAAGGCTAACAATATAAAGAGACACACCTAGGAAAAGTCAGAATTGTAATATAAACTCGCAATTCTTTGAAGTTTGAGTTTGAAGTCTTTTTTGGACTCTCAATGGCAAGTTTATAGCTCACAATTGTGAGTTTATAACATGCAATTGCAACTTTATATCACGCAATTCTGAGAAATACAGTCAGAATTGTGAGATTTAAACTCGCAATTGTTAAATAAAAAGTGGTAATAATCTTTTAAAATGTTTTATTCTGTGGTGGAAACAAACTTCCATAGACAATTAACCGATGAACATGCAAAAATGAACTAAAATCTCAAATATTTCATGTCAAAGGGGTTCGGTTGAAAAAGTTTGCCGTTTTACCTCAGCTTGTGATTTTAGACACAAGGCATAGTGTCAAAAAGAGAGAATGTATTTCACCTCCATTAACAGATGCGTTTGAGGCGGAAGCATCCAGCGATATGTCTGCGGGTTCATTGTGAAGCACCTTCATTACAATTTCAAAAGGATTTTATACTGCTTCCCTGCTCTCTGGATCAATGGCAGAGTTCATTTGTAGTTCTTTTTGCCCCGCTGTCCATATTTTACACACCAAAAGCTTTAATTTGAGCTCAAGGTATTGTGAATGCGATGGGATGGACTCTTATAATGCACCCATCCCAGATCCCTCCTCTGGGCTTTAAGTCACATGCCCGCCAAGAGCCCTGAAATAAGGATCCAGCTCAATAAAGGCTTTGCCCACCTTCATTACAGTGTGAAGAAGTATAATAATGGAGGTTTTAATTTGGACACTCCATCTGAGAACATAAACATTGATTAGAGGAAAAACCGATAGAAAGGGCTCATAAAAACTCCTCTTTGCCCCATGGATTCAGATTTCTGTGCCAATGGACAAATGTGTTGTGGTTCAGTGTTAAAAAGTTTTTCAGTCCTAGTTTAATCTGCAGAGACAGCTCTAAGTAAGCTATTCATAGGTTGATATCCAAGTGTAAACATTATGTAAGATGTAACTCAGGTCTGTGTTTTGCATAATGTTCTGAGCGTGAGAGGAGGGAAAACCTTGAGCCATCAGCGTATAGGAAAATCAATCCTAAATTCTTTACTAATGATTCTTGCTAATTCCTGCTGTAGGCTGACAAGAAACTTTAAACAGAGCAAACCCACAAAAACTTGAATTCGGTCCAGCGCGATGAGTTTAATGTGCTGGGAAGCTACTTTGACACTGTAGTTGGCCAAGTTACAATCAATTTGAAGTACTTTAAATACTGTCAAATTGCTCTAAAATGTAGTTACTGTAGCTATGAATTCAAATAACATAAAAGTAGCTACTGTACACTGAAGTTAATTAAGGAGTTAATTATTTTAAATAAGGGTGCTTTCACACCTACCTCATTTATTTCGGTTGAATCGCACTAGAGTTCGTTTTCCCCATTGGTGCGGTTCGTTTGGGTAGATGAGAATGCGAATAAAAATATATTTTATAGTATAGACAAACTATATAGTATAACAGGGTTTCTCAAACTCGGTCCTGGAGGGCCACTGTCCTGCACAGTTTAGCTCCAACCCTGATCAAACACACCTGATCAAGCTAATCAATGTCTTCAGGATCACTAGAAACTCACAGCTAGGTGTGTTTGATCAGGGTTGGAGCTAAACTGTGCAGGACAGTGGCCCTCCAGGACCGAGTTTGAGAAACCCTGTAATAAAATATGACCAGGGATACATTCAGCCCACGCAGTCGTCTCTCCATAGTAAACAGCGGCGTGTTGTCTGCCGGATTTTCCACATCTTTGTTTACTTCCGGGAGTTCAGTTGGAATTTTCTCGCACGTTAATTCTGACCAATCGAAGTCCAGTTATGGAAGTGCGTTCAAGACACATCTGGCCAACGAGTGATGTGGATGTTGACACGTGACTGCATTTTGGTTCGTTTTATCAACTCATAAACTGATCCGAACCAGAGCGATCAGTGTGGTGTGAAAAGGAACCAAAACGCCTGACACATGCTACAAAGTATCATTTTTCGCCCTTGGTCCGGACCAAATGAACCGAACTACAGATGTGAAAGCACCCTAAATTAACACGTTATAATTGTCGGCTACATACGCAATTGAGTCTGTCTCATTTCAGAAAAGTACCCATTATATTGCAAAGAAAGAAATTACAGGAATTTACGCCTCATAAGGAATAATTTTTGTTTTAATTTAGTACATGCAGGTGTGCTTGTGCTATTGCTAGCTAGCAGTTAACCCTAAGAGATCTGAGTTAATCTAAAGATTCAGATTTTAATGGTTTTACGCAATTCAGCTAAGGTTCAGCTACACAAAGTATTTAAGTGGATTTATATTTTAATTTAATATCAAGGAATCTTCGTAACGCTTAGATCCACAGAAGACAAAGATGATTATAAAAGAACATAAGATTCATTATGAACTCAGAATAACAAGCCAACAAACGAAACAAAGACCATAACACAGGGAGGAACTTAATACACAGAGATGATTAACTAAAAGACGAACAGCTGTGATGATTTGGGTCCATGGTGAATGATATAGTGGCGGGAAAACAAAGACAAAGAAACACGTTATTAATGAAAACGAACCAGAGGAACTAAGAAGGAACATAACGTCAACGTGACAATATTCTCTTTATGTGGACTCAAATGGAATAAGTTCACAGTACTCATATTTATTGGTTTTTAAACTTAAATGGTTTAAGGCAGTGGGTTTCCTCAAACGGTTTGAGTTTGACCTTCATCATTTACATTAGATCATTTACTCATCCTCATGTTGTTCCAAACCTTTAAGACTTTCTTCTGCAGAGCTCAAAATAAGCTATTTTGATTGGGAACCAAGTGACATTGGAACCCATTGACTGACTTCATTTAGGTTTATGTGTCTTCTGATGGTCTGAAATTGAACACTGTGTCCAGGTTCAAGGGCCCATGTTTGTCTTTCAGAGAAAAGAAATTGGATACAGGCAATATTGGTAATATTGATCTTCTTTTAACACCCTCAGGCAAATTGGCATTGTCTTAGTCTGTCTATATTGAGAATTCAGCATATAAAAGCACCGAAGCCCAACGATGATTGACAAAATGATCCGATAACCTCTTTTTCAGACTGACCCCTGAAAGCCCCGGCCGAGAGTCGATAGCTGACTTCACACGTACATCATTTGCTTCTGAACTATCTTCACTTTCACACCAAATTGACTCATTGCTGCTCTACATTTTGCTGCTTCTCAAGAGATTAATTTTGAGCCAGAAAAAACTCTTCTTTTGGAGATGTTATTCAGGCACACATCCCAGTTCTTGTATCTGCTCGTCAAAAATGTAGACACTTGGTTTGTACATTGAAAGCTCATGTTTTACAAACACAAATACATCTTCCCCACTCTAAATCAGCCTTAGTGTTTCTTGACCAAACAATTAGATTTCAGGGTTGTGACTTGAACAAAATTTTCTTTTTTTTTTAAGGTAGTGTATTAAAATGTCCATGAACTCTTCCTGTAGTTGGATTTCTATACTTGCCATTTTAGGTAAATATTCATTATTAAATGTATTTACTACATTAAGTTCCATCCAATATTTTTCATAGTGTTTTTAACTATTGATTTAATTTTTTATTAATCACAAAAATTTGTATAATAATTTGTTTTTGTTGTTAATAAATAGGGATGGATACCGAAACCCGGCTCCAATAGGGAATCGGTTCCGACGTAAACGGTAGTAACGAGACCGAATAAGAACGAAACTTTCGGTGCCTGATTTCGGTGCCTGACTTTTTTTTACCGCCCCCTATAAAACATCTCGCGGCACGAATGTTCCAGTAATAAAACATCTCCAGTTAACCAGCAGAGCATTCATTTCGTTCGTTCGTTTGTTAAATAAGAGACGATCTAGCGCTGAAATGTGTTTTTTAAATCAAGTGATCAAAGTGCTCGTTGCCGCTGCGATCAGTGGCGCGGATACAGTGTTTTCTTTTTTGGCTCGCGCACACCGCACTGTCTTCACTCGGACGCGCGCTTCAATACGTTGCGGAGACTCTCTATTCGTTCCGGGAAATCACGAAATGCGTCTCCCTGCTTGATATACAACCACTGATAAGCATAATCGGTTTAAAAAATAAAATAAAATAAAAACTACTAATGCGGATTAGAACCCAAAACCTCTGACACGCTTGACTAAAGTTCAAGTTCAGCTGCCAGTGTCGTGGTGGACATGGAAGTCTAGTATTTTAATGCCAACTGCAAATCTTGCATATCAAGTATTAAGTAGGCTATATCAAGTATATTTATATGAGGCTATACTGTGTGTGTTAAATATTTCTGCTCAGTGTCAGATATTTCTCTGTTTTAAAGTAAAAGTCATAATATGAGAAGACAAAATTTTGATCTTAACTTAAGTGTTTTAGGCTACATCAGTAGCCTATTAAACGGCACAATTTTTCATTTAATCAGAAAATCTTTAAAGATTTAAGTTAATATTGTGTCCAGTTTGGACACACACACACACACACACACACACACACACACACACACACACACACACACACACAGGTATTATTTTTTTTTATAAAGTGTGTGTGCTTTCGTTTTCTTAAGTACCGGTACAAGAACCGTTTAAGCACCGGAACCGTTTAAAAAATACCGAGTAGGTACTGGTATCGGATAAAACCAAACCAATACCCAACCCTATTAATAAATGATAAACCATAAACAGTAGTGTCACAAACTGCGCCAAGACTTGAAGGTGAGATCCAAATGCAGCTTTTATTATGGGCAATCCAAAGGCATAATCCAAAGTAAAGGCAATGGGTCAAAACACAGGTAGGCAGTCCAAACAAACAAACAAACAAACAAAACAAGCAGAGGCAAGAGAGTAATCCACAGAACAGGCAAGAAATCCAAAAACCAAGAGACAGGAAACCAGGGGAAATGCTCAGAGATGCAGTGTGACACAAACAAAACTTCGCAGTGAGTGAATGAGTGAACATGGAATAAATAGGCTGAAACTAACAGGGTAATGAGATACAGGTGAATGCAATCAATGATGATGAGTCCGGGCAGTGAGTTCTGGGAAATGTAGTTTTGTGAGAGTGACAATAGTCTGGTGTGGAGTGCCCTCTGGTGGCTCTCAAGGGCACTCCAGCTGGTGACTGTTACAAGTAGTCTGATCATGTATATTTTAGGCCAATGAATTACTAAGAATGATAATTTCAGATATGTTAAATAGCTAAAACTGTGTGTTTTATTCTCAGAAAAAAAATCTATTTATTGATAAAAATGCCATTGCCATTACATATATATATATATATATATATATATATATATATATACACACACACACACACACACACACACATATATATATATATATGTATACATACACACACACATATATATATATATATATATATATATTTTTTTTTTTTTCAAACTTTTATGTTAGATGCGATTAATAGAGATTAATCGATTTGACAGCACTAGTTTAAATATATTACGTGGTTAATATTATGATTGCGGACTTGCGGTTAATCATGATTATTTTCACCTGACATGATTCAATTGTTGAAATAAATTTGCAACATTACTACATTTATAAGGGAGGAATTTTTGGGGGAAAATTACCTTACTGTGACGATGGTGAGACTAGAGACTATGGAGAGCTGGATCCAAGTACAGATGATGATTTATTGGGGGGAAAAATTACAAACAAACCTCAGAAAATTAAGAATATAATACAAAAAACTCTGGAACTCGAAACACCAAGAACAAAACTAAGCATGCCAGCGATGGACAAAACCTGACAAAGATACTGAAAGCGCATGTGTTTTAATGCACACAGATGCAAACCCTCGGGAGCTGGCCATGGGAACGGGAAACGGAAAACAAGTACTAAAGTCCAAAGCCAGAAACACATTACAATAATGAAAATACAACACTGACTACATTTAAATACAGGTTTACTTGCAGCATAATCATTTTAACACACAATGTTTTGATAAAACCAGGTCACCACTTGGTATCTAATGTTAAATCTGGGTCCTGAAGCAGAAGCCGTTGAGAAGAGTCACTGAGAATCTGCCGTCTGATGTGATCAGAATATGTTATAGCTGGCAGAGAGAGAATGACATGCTTTCTTCCCCTTTATAGCTCTCACATCCAGGAACGTAGAATGTATTTATGAGGCTTTGGGGGCATGGAGGGGCATTATTTTTATCTGTGAAGGAGAGTGTGGGTGGAGATTGCATGTCAATCCATGTGCATTCTGAACTTTCCACCCTCTTATAATGTGCCCTATTTAGGGTGTCTGCGCTTCAGGCAGATATTCATACCGCCTCATTACAGCGGACGTCACTGATGATTTATAGTGAGAAGAACCCTAACATCGTGTGCTAAGCAGACGAGATGCGATAAGATTCCACCGACAAATAATTTGTCTGTCCACACTAGATGCGAGATGCGTCAAGATCAATCAAAACCCACAGCCAATCAGAACAGTGTGTGGGCGGAGTCTCGCGGCGAGTGCAAAAACTCTGATTAACATGGAAAAGAGGCATTTTATCGCGTGTCGCGGTGTGTGTAGTTACAGTAGGACACAGTGTACTGTTTATGTGCTTTATTTAATGTTAAAAGCCTGTAATGTGACTTTGAATATCATTTAGTGCTCCAGCTTTGTAGCTGTAAAAGCAACAATGGATAATTCACCTCAGATCTTGAAATTAAACAAATGGAAACAAGAACGTTCAAACTCTGAAAAAACAAGTGTATTCTTTGACAAAGATTGTTTTAGTAACTCAGTAGCCTATGTATTTTTAATAATGTTTAAATGGTGTAATATTTGTGAATTTGATTATCTTGCTACTTATCCATTTTCTTGCGAGTGCCATCAAGATTACTCTCTGGCGCTCGCCGTGAGACTCCGCCCACACGCTGCTCTGATTGGCTGTGGGTTTTGATTGATTTTACGCATCTCGCAGTCGCGTCGCGTCTGGTGTGGACAGACAAATTATTTGTCGCTGGAATCTATCGCGTCTGGTTAGGACATGGTGTAAAGCTGTTTTTAAAGTGTTATACAGCTGGCAGATTCCTGAAGGTTGTCATGTGAAAAGGCACCACGGCATCATTTGCCACTGGGCTTTTTATGGGAGGGTGATAGAGGGGATGTGATAGCTCTCATCTGTAATGCCACGCTATCTGAACGAGGTTTGGGCTGTTGGAACAAGGGCGGGTGACTCTGCGGGACATGAACGAGCTCTTAGAGGGAAGAAGGCTCTCAGAATATGTTATAGCAGTCCAGGAATTGGCCTTTAAAGTTTAATTGCTCTGGAAGCAGAGCGTCTTCATGTTTAATACACGTGAATCTTCACTCATCAGCAGTAAATGTCTATTAGCATGTCATCAGAGCTTACAACAACAAAGACTGTTTACTGAGAGCGATCTAGTGCTCTGACACAAGAGCTGTGCAGATAACAGGACCGTTTCGGGATTAGCCACGAGTCCGGCCCGGCAATCGCGCACACAAGAGCACGTAGTCTGAAACACACACTGGACTCTTAACAACTCCATTTTTGTAATCCACTTGAAAACATGTTGCCTGACTGCTAAGATAGTCTGAATCAGACCTGTGGTGTGTACTTGTTTTATTCAAATACTGTATGAAAGCAGAATGAACCCATTCATCCTCATCAAAGCTGCATTTATTTGATCAAAAATACAGTAAAAATTACAATTTAAAATTACTGTTTTCTATTGTAATATATTTTAAAATAAATTTAAAATAATTTATTCATGTGATGAATTTTCAGCATCATTACTCCAGTATTCAGTGTCACATGATCCTTCAGAAATCATTCTATTATGATGATTTGCTTTATATATATATATATATATATATATATATATATATATATATATATTAGGGCTGGGGGAATTAACGCGTTAATCTTTGCGATTAATTTGAAATGTTTAACGCGTTAAAAAAAAAAAACGCAATTGACGCAGCACTTTTTTTTTTTGCCTCGTTTTAATGATTTCCTGTTGCGTCTGCTTTTAAAAAGGCCGAAATATGCCGTCCCGCCCCTCCATGTTCGGCGGTCAGGTTTCATTCTCGGGCAGCTTTCATGAGCGGGTCTTTTCCGCTCGGTATGTGCGTCGCGCTCTGTGCTCCGCACGCGCGCGTGAGTGTGTGTGTGTGTGTGTGTGTGTGTGTGTGTGTGTGTGTGTGTGTGTGTGTGTGTGTGTGTGTGTGTCGGTCGGTCGGCGCGCACTGTGCTCCGCGCGCGCGCGTGTGTGTGTGTGTCGGCTCGCTCTGTCGTTAATGGCCCAGCAGCGGCGAGCTCTCCGTTCCATGTGTGTGTGTGTGTGTGTGTGTGTGTGTGTGTGTGTGTGTGTCGGCGGCTCTGTCGTTAACGGCCCAAAGGCTTCAATCATGTACTAAGCACTGGAAAAGTAAAGTCCACTCAAGTAACGTGAAATTTCTCTGTTGACTTCTGTTTGCTGAGCTGGTATAGCCATGCTGGGCAACAATGGTAAAATGACCTGCTCTGATCACATGCTCTGGTAATAATAGCTTTGTAGGACTATATTTTGTTTTAATAATTAATAAAATAATAATAATAATAATAATCTGTTAAATTGATTATGTTGATTGATTATTGAAAAAGAATAATATATTGATATATTGATGTTTAATATTTTAATATAGGGCTATTTTCTGTTCCCTTTTTTTCCTGTGTTGTTTAATTAGGTGATTCTAAGTTTAAATATTGATGATTACAAGCTTGGGGGAAGCGCAATTAATTGCAATTAATTACAGAAATTGTGCAATTAATTAGTTAATTTTTTTTAATCGATTCCCAGCCCTAATATATATATATATATAAATTATGAAAAAAGTATGTAAAAATTTAATATATATATATTACATTTTTACATACTTTTTTTCAGGACCCTGAATAAAAAGTTTCAAAGAACAGCATTTATTAGAAAACACATACAAATCACACTAACATTAACCTATTGTTTATGTACTACTGATTCTACTGAGGTGCTTACACACACACACATCCACTTTTGCTAGTTTAACGACGGGAAAAATGGTCTGCGCTCCCGGCGCATGGTCTAAAAGGGTTGTCCATACCCTATTGATCAAACAGCAATGATTTCAACACAGAGGTGTCAACATAACGTAAAACTTGCTTGGGTGAATTTTACCACCAACAATCAAAGGAAAACACAATCACCTTTCTTGTAGATTTAGGAGTGTTTGGACCAGCCATTGTAACAGGAGAGTTGCAGAATGACATCTGTGTTCAACAGTGTATCCTCTAAACCTTTTTTAAATAGCAAATTCAGGATTCAACAAATATCATATAAATGCCAATCTGTGGATGAGGCATAACCCTCATAAATATCCTAGAGATATATCCCATATCTCATTCAAAGCCACTGACCTGTCAACCAGGGGTGAGATATAACCCCAATTAAACATATTTGACAATAACTGACCAGTCAGTTTGAGTGACACATGGACATAAATTATGGACACAACTTAGAGTCATAAATCTCCATAAGGTGTAAGATATTCTACTGACCAATATGCTCAATGAAGACCAAGGGCCCTATTTTAACGATTTAAGCGCATGATCTAAAGCGCACAGCACAAGTTCACTTACGGTCGTGTCCGAATCCACTTTTGACGGGAAAAATGGTCGGTGCTCCCGGCGCATGGTCTAAAAGGGTTGTCCATATTCTCATAATGAGTAATGGGTGTGTTTTTGGATTTACGTGCGTTAAACCAATCAGAGTCTTATCTCCCATTCCCTTTAAATGCCAGTTGCGCTCGCGCCATGGCGGATTCGCTGTTTACATGACGGAATTTGATAGTGGAAAGACGCGTCTCCAGAGCGCAAACGGATCTGCTCGTGTGTGAGGTAAAAGTGTGCAACCAGACCATCTACGAGACAAGCCGGATTCCACCATATCTTTATGTACACAATAATAATCTTTTACATTTGTTATCCTTTTATTTTAAATATTTGGCATGTTTGTGTGCTGCTGTGCGTCCCTGTGTGTGTAATAAGCAGAGTGTGTGTGTAATAAGCAGAGTGTGTGTGTAATAAGCAGAGTGTGTGTGTAATAAGCAGAGTGTGTGTGTAATAAGCAGGGTGTACGCATGTTGTGGTCAGTGTACTGAAACTAGCAATAAACACTTGCGTTGCGCTTGGCGCTGCATTGTGCCGGGTGTGAGATAGGGCCCCATGAGTCAAAGTTTAAGTTGAATCAGTTGTTTACTGAAGACCAAGTTCTCCACACTTCCAAAGACTGTAGAAATAAGAGGACCCAGACTCAAACTAACTGAGGATACAGAAACACTAGTACTGTAAGGTCTAGCTTTGTTCCCTGTTACTTCTGTTTGGTGAGTTTTCTGTTAATGTTTAAGTTAATAGTTTCATGCCAAGCATGTCTTTGTTTATTTTGAGTTTGTTCATGTTTGTATTTAAATAAAACACTGTATGTGGGTTCTTCATTGCCATCACTGGAATCATTATAAGTACTTCACTGAGCGCTGTTTCTCTCGAGTCCACTTACTGAAGAATCCCAGTAGTGTTTCTGTTCTTTGGCTCATTTGTGTGTGTGTACCGAAGCTCAGATAATATGGTAGAAGTCTCTTGCTCAGTTCTGGAAGCCAATCAACACAATGTTTAATGCCAGTGTTCACATGCAAGGAAAATGACAAATTACCATCTTAAAATAACACTATGAAGTTTTCTTAAAACTCAGGAAAAGTACTAGTAGTTTCACAGAGGGAGACTAGCAGGGGAAGTGAAAATTGATTTCCAGGGAGCTCTGTGAGCGCCGAGCTGTGAATGAGACAATTCAGACATTTTCATTTGAACAGTGTCAATCATTAAAACATCACAGAGTCTCTGACCGCTGCCGTCAAACTGAGCAGTTTACTGAGTTATTTTAAATGGATGGGAAACTTGTCACAGTTAGGTGGACAAATGAAGAGGAAAGGGATCTATTGCAGAACCTCTTTTAATAAACACTAAACAATGAAGATAATCCACACAGGAGTGCTCTGGAGAACATGTACATAACAGAGGTTCAATGCAAGACAAAGAACTGAATCAACTGAGGGCTACAAGAGACTGGTGCGACTAATCAATAAACTCATTGGTAACCATAGAAACAAACAATCACTGGGAACACAGGCAAACAGGAACTGAACAAAGCCAAACTAAAGCCCAATTCGGACGGTTATTGTTTCTTATGTGGACGTCCGTAAAAATACATTTGCGTGGCACCTCAATGATAAAGGTTTTGTGACCTACGAACTCGGGAACGCACTGCTCACATGGTCAGTCAGTCGTATGAATGTCTGCTGGAAATAAAGTGTCATATGCTTGCCTTGGAATAATAAAAACATTTTGAATTTAAGAATAGGAAAATAATATCCTAATTATTTTTGATTGTTTAAATCTCCTGTTTAAAAATAGGAAGAAAGACGCACTATAGTTAAAATGGGTCTTGCATTTTATCTCAAAATAACATGTCATTTTAAAAATATGGAAATTAAGTTAATACAGCCTCTTATTTAAATGTAAACATATAGGTGCTTGGTTTTAATATATATATAATTGCTGCCATAATACGGCCCATTTCAAAAGTTTACGTGCTTTTCTTCTCTTTCTCTTTTTAGCGGTCATGAAATATTGTTCTTGTAAATACTTTCCAGCATTTCAGTAATAAAAGTGTAGGCTAGATCTTTAAAATGCATCTAAATTACAGCGAAGCACACCAGTTATCGTACGGTGCTCGGCAGTGGTCAAAAAGGATTTCAACAATGAATGTTTAATTGATCTCTTCTTGTAAACCCAGTGGTATGGATTTGGATGACATTGGTGTTTGTCAAAAAACTGTTTCTTACGAGGGTGATAGGGAGAAAAACACTGACATTTTGGATTCGGATGGCAATAAAATCACAGATTAGTGCCCGTAAATGTTGAAAATATCTTACGACCCCATGAGAAACAATTAGTGAACAATGTACTAAAAATTGATCCGTTTTTTTGTGTATAGACAGCAACGTTGTCAAAATGATCCCCGTTCACACGGATCCGCAAAAAACGATTAAAAAAAGCTGTATTCTGGTGCCAGGCCAGTAGTTGACGATGTCACTTTGTAAAAAAAAACACTACGTGCCTATAGACTGAACACATGTATGCGTGTTATGTCACCGTTTTTATGACAGACGATACATTTTCAAAAACTTGCACTTTGAAACCCGTTTTCAGGCCACCAAAACACTGTTGTCGTGTAAATGAATGGCCAAAACGCATTAAAGGTTTCGTTTTTAGTTCAAAGCGCTATCAGTTAAAGACAATTTGTTTGCCTACAATGAAGACAAGCCATTTTTTCCTGCAGCGGACCTATTGTGAGGTGTCAGATGTGTTGAGTCTTTTGTCTTGTGGAATCGATGAATACATGAATAGTGAACATGAATACATTACAACATCCAAACCAGTGTTTCCCAACCCTGTTCCTGGAGGTACACCAACTCTACACATTTTTGAACTATTCCTTATCAAACACTCCTGATTAGCTTGTTAGAAGAGACTCCAAGACCTGAAATGAATGGGTCCGATAAGGGAGATATACAAAATGTGTACGTACTGTTGGTGTGCCTCCAGGAGCAGGGTTGGGAAACACTGATCCACACTGAGGGTGTTTTCACACCTGACTCATTTGGGGCGTTTGTTTCAGAACCTGGCACGTTTCCCACCTTTCCAGTTTGTTTAGGCATATATGAAAGTGGCGCTCGGATCCGCACCCAAAAAAATCGGTTGAGATCACCTGAATGAGGTGGTCTCGGCCCGCATGAGAACGAACTCTGAAAATTCCGACTCAATGGACCAACAGACCAGGCTGTATCACAATGGCTACGTTTACATGCACAACTTTTGTTTCAATTGGTCTGAATTCATTCCGATTGATGAATCTGAATGTAGTGTTTACATGAACGTTAAACATGTGATCGAGTTGATGTGCGCATTTATATGTCACAAGCTTCAAATCGGAATAGATTTTTTGACATGCGCACACTGCACGAATATAAGCGAGTTTCCCGCTATTTGTGCATAATAATTATTCTCCTACATTGGTTCTTTATTTGTTTTAAACAGCAGACTTAATATTTATCCATTTCTGGTCATAATTTGGAGACAATGAGCCTATGAACCACTGTGTCGTGCTGCTTATATTTATCACGCAGTAAAAATGCCGTTTGCTCCCAAAACCAGTCGTCTGTGGATGAGAGTCTGAGACGAGCACTGGTGGGACGTTCTCCTGCTTTACTTCACAGAAACTGAGTGAAAGGAGAATTTCAGAATGACGGGTCACTCATTTATATGACACTTTATTCAACAGGAAGAAAAGCTCGTTCCTCGCGTCATACGTCATCATGCTATTTCTACGTCATTGCACATGCGCAGTCCTTTCAGTTTCGGTTTTCAATCCGATCAAGTGTTTACATGTTCTCTCGATCAGATTATAAAAGGAATAGACCACCCCTTTCAATCCGATCGAAATTTCATTCGGATCGAGCTCAATCCGATCGATTAAGGCGTTTACATGAAGGCTTTTCAGTCCGATTGAGCCATCAATCCGATTACTAACGGATTATTTGGTTGCATGTAAACGTCATATGGTGAGTCGGTACGTTGCATGAAAAGCAGCAGTGTTTTTCTGCTAACGCCTCTCCAAATGAATCGTGGGGTAACCTGGAGCAAAGACGAAGTGAAATGCCTAATTGAAATATTACATATTTCAGAACTGTCCAAAACATATAAAATACAGACAAAGCCTTGATTCTTGCTCAAAATAATAAAGATATGAAACTGATGGATGACCGCTGTGAGTGGAATCCTGGAACATGAACAGGTCTGACCAATGAGAGGACAGTTTACTCGCACATGACTTGTATTAACAAGTTCTGTCAGTGGTCCGTTTAGAAATGTTGCCTTGTGAAAGTGAACTGAACCAAGAAGAAATTGTAACATTGTAACAAATTTGATAACTGTGTAAAATAATGCTTTTAAAATTGCTTCAAAATGATTGTGCAATAATCAGTAACTTCTACATTAAAGCAATATATATATATATATATATATATATATATATATATATATATATATATATATCATTTATTGTTATATCTTTCATTTGTTTCATTCTAGCTGCTTTCTGCTAATAATATTCAGTTAATTAATATTATTAATATTAGTCACTTATAGCCTTTTTTTGTGCCATTAATCAATAATTCTTTAGTAAACTTCTGCAGGTATAATTGTCTTATAATTTTGGGGGTTTTCACTGATGACCGGTTCTCTCAGCGTTTCACATCATTTCAAGCTTATTTTGACTCGGAAGTGATTCAAAGTGGGGATTTACATTACCAAGTTTGGGATTAGTAAAGATGTGTATTTTTTTTAAGAAATTGATACTTTTAATATTTAGCAAGGATGCATTACATTGATTGAATTTGTATTGTTGCATCACATTCAGTGTAGACAGCATCACTGATTATAATGGGTTCTATTTGCTTTAGTCGTGTTGCGCCGCTCGCGTCTGGTGTAGACGTGGTGTAAGAAGGAGAGAGTAGCTTTTAATTGATCTATTTCCACCATTCGGGATGATTTATGGACATTTTGCAAGGATGACAAGCAGGCATTATTAAAAAACACACCGCCACAAATTATGTAATTTTCTTGTTTTCTTTTGAACTGTTTTGAACTCATTATTTCCTCATCCAAATTTGTCGAGGAAGCATTTCCTCTTTATCCTCCTCAGAGAAAACGCTCCTGCAAACAACAGCCTTTTAGATATTCAGTCAGTGTTTGTACAGCTAATTGTCTTTATATAATGTCTATGTAAAACTTTCAAACCTTCAGAACGTAGTCTAATTTAATAACATGATCAAAAAATATATTTCAGACAGACTCGTTCTAGTTGAAATAGACACATCTTCCGCACTGAATGTGCTACACCTTTGATCTCAAGGGCCATCTCCAAAAATTACAGGCATGCGTTGATCCACATCCAAATTTATCGCAGCATGAAACTGTTGACCTGGAGTTGTTTCTACATGGCAGGCATGATCATATTCATAATGACAAGTGAAGCAGAAGCTGATCACAGACTAGTGCTCCCCGTCACTGAATAGAGCTCAAATCCCAAAGCTTCATCCATATCTGTGTGTTCACTTCTACAAGATCACTGATCCTGCTGTAATGAGCCTCCCTTTCTCCCAGAAGAACTAGATGAAAGTGTTTTGGATCTATTCTTTCTGCATTGTAATCATTATAATACATGATTCAGTGCAGATTTTGTGTTGTTGCTGTCATGTCAGATACAACAATTTGTTCCTGGGCAAAATATATAAATATTTCAAATATATGTTATATATATATATATATATATATATATATATACACACACATATATATGCATATATACTGTATATACACTGAAACATATTTTTCTGTTATTTTACTTAAAATTTATTTTGCATGTATTTATTGATTTAAAATATATATTTCTTTTTAATCTGAAAAAAATATAAGTAACTAAATCTTAAGTCAATAAACTATGTACATTTAAAAAGGAAATATGGTATGTTACCAATATATGTTTAGGCCATTTTAAAATGTATAGGTGTAACGGTTGCTGAGAGACGAGGCAGAGAGAAAATTCACTTGCAAGTGAATTCAAGTGTGCGTCACTTTAATAAAAAGATTCCACATTGAAAAAAGGGAACATCCAGGAAGTCATGATCCAAGACAAGAACACAATCCGCCACAAACAATGGCTAGCAAAGAGCAACTGAAAAGCACAGACTTAAATACACAGAAATCAATGATAATTAAAGACAGGTGTAACTAATGATGGTAACTATAACAACTACTGTAATACGACAACAAGGAGGCACAGAAACCAAACAGGAAGGAAACAATGAGAACAGAGAATGCACTTCAACATAAAAGTCCATACAAAACAAAAGGCACAGAACCAGGATCGTGACAATAGGCTATATATAAACAGTTTTTCCATAAAGCACTGATATATTTTTCTTTTTTTCTTTATAGGACAGTGCAACCATGCAGTTCTGTGCCAACAAATTGGACAAGAAGGACTTTTTCGGGAAATCCGATCCCTTCATGGTCTTCTACAGAAGCAATGAAGATGGCACGTAAGTGTCCTACATCGATTTGTAACTGTGAAAAGAATATTTCCCATGATTCTCAGCGCCCAACCTCACCCCCATACTGTAAGACTGGCGAAACATGTTGCTGCTCTGTGGGAAATTCATGGGCTGGAAATGAATCTCTGTGTGCGCACAGAGGAACAGGAAAAGTCCTTTTATGTAACCCAGAGTTCCTATCAAAGCCTCTTTACTAAAGTGACCGGTGTATCATGTTTTCAAGAGCCATGATCCTGTAGTTTGCTCATTTTGCCTTTCAGATCAAAAATACTCAACGGAGCAACTAAAAAAAGCTCTGCAGAGTCAGACAGTGTTTAAACAGGGTTTAGGGTGTTTTAATGATGCTGATGAAGGGGCTTATAATCAAATTTTAAGTAATATCTCTTTATAGAATTGAAGGATGATATTTTTTGAAGGCTAAATTAGGATAAAATATGATCTTTGGAGAGCATTTTTATAATTTACATGAAAAATAAAGAGAAATCTGTGATTTGCAAAGTCTAAAAAACCAATGTGATGTCTGTAGACTTACTAACACTTTGCAAACCATATGGTTTGTCAGCTTTGATCACCATGAGATAAACAGAGCAGGTGGCGGATGACAGTCGGATTCGAGTTTCCTCAGAAGTTTTGCAGTGCCTCGATGTCTTTGTGTTTTTGTTCGTTCTCTCAACATGAAGGTTTACAATCTGCCACAAGACAGAGGTGGTGAAGAACACCCTCAACCCTGTGTGGCAGCCGTTCACCATTCCAGTCAGAGCTCTCTGCAATGGAGACTTTGACAGGTATGTAGTTATTTGAATGTCCTAATTGCGTGAAAATGATATATAATACACCATTTCCAACACAACCAACAATTTTGCCATTGATAACGTGTTTTTAAAAGGTAAGTATAGTTGGTTACCAAGGAGACAGCAGTGTCAGTGAAGAGCTTGAGATGAAATATGAGACCTGTAAAAATGTGCATCTATTTGTGCAAAACTCCAAAAACCTACAGTATACTGTACAAAAAGAGACACTAACACACTGTAACTTGTATTTCTTTTCACATAAATTATAATTAATGGTTACAATCATAATTACGATTACTTATCGATTTAATAAACACTTATTTCCATGCTATTCTTTTCACAATACAATGTTATGATCACAAAACTATGAGGCGCCACGTAGGATTTAAATCAAACTTCGCTTATCAATACATACATAACACATGTGCATATACACCTATAAATTACTCGCATATACATGTATACTATTGGATGTTCAAAATACATATATGAAATACACGTGCACACTAATATGAAATCCATACCAATACATATTATGTTAGTAATGAATGCATATACACTTGGGAATAACTTGCATATACATATAAACTTAACGCACGCATACACCTATAAATACTCGCACATACATATAAACTTTCATGCATATACACCTATAAACACTTGCACATACATATACACTCGATGTGCGCATACATATCCATAAAACACTCGCGCATACATGCAAAATAAAATGTGGATGTGTGCTTTAGTTGTGTATATATGTATATGTGAGTGATTTCATATGTGGATGTGCGTGAACTTTTCAGTGCAAACGTAAGGCATTTCAGTGTAAAAGTCATTTGTGTCATTTTGATAGTTTGTTTTCCAATTTGAAATGAAATAAGCATAAGCGAGAAAACGGCCCCTTTATTCGTTTTTTCGTTAACATTTTTTTATTTATTATGTTATGTATGTATTGATAAGCGAAGTTTGATTTAAATCCTACGTGGTGCCTCATACAAAACATCTTTACCATAGTGCATGATTTTTAACATTTGCATCACATAACCAGCTCCATATGTGTGGCTTTTACTGATGTACTGTAGTTCACCTGCTTGTAAGCTCACCTTGTACAGTGTTGATCTTGGATTTAATTGCTACAATAGTCATTTCTTGCTATAAATGATATCAAAAGTGGAAACGTTGGTCAGAAACAAACTGACCACCGACCGCAACTTTCAGATGGCATGTTTATTTTTTAGCTTAACTGACATTATAGAATGGAAAGCACGGGATTGTGGGATATCAAAGGCAGCGAAGTATACATCTTGGTAACACTTTATTTTTAGGTGACTACATGTACTTACTGTAGTAATAACAGTAAAGTATGCATAGTTAACAAGTAACTAATCCTAAACCAAACCCTAACTCTATAGTAAGTACATGCAGTTAGTTAATATTAATCAGTACTTTAATGAGTAAGTACAATGTAACTACGTCACCTTAAAATAAAGTGTAACCTACTGTACATCTATGCTGCCTTCAATAATCGATCCGATGAAGGGATCTCAGGGGAACAGGAAGTGAAGCGAACATTGGATTCGGACGTGACTTAATGCCTTCCTTCTTTGTAATACATCCTCCGAAGGCAGCATTTTTAAGATTTTGGACACAGCCCATGGAAACATGCACTAGACTAGACGAATGTGTTTGACCGGTGCGCTCACATCTTTTGCAGCGTCTCACGCATGATGACACGCCATTCTATGAACGCGATGCACAAGTTAAAATCAGTTCGACTTTGAAAAAAACTAATCTCGAGACCTTGTGTTTTCCCCATTGCACTGCCAGCGTGTGTTCTGTGTGAACTGGCCCTTAGAGAGAGTTAGTATGGGCTGCTGGTGGTGCTTGAGATTTTCATTTCGTGTTTTTCTGTAAAAGACTAACAATAATTATTTTTTTATGACTTCTTTTTTTATTTTTATTATTTAGCCTAACTTACAACAGTGATAGATGACTTGATCACGTCCCAGGTAGATTGCATATTTTTTGTTGGAGCTGGATATTGGTGCTCATGAATAATAATCAAGTTGTCTGCATTCGCCCAAACTGGTTTGCTGAAATCAGTGGACGTTGAACGGGAATTGCCTGTAGTGTTGGTCTTTATAGGACAGGTCTTATAGCCTTCCTCGAAGGGCTATGTTTGCTAAATCAATGATTGTCAAAAAAAAAAAAAAAAGATTAATTAATTCTCAATGAAGAGTTTGATATGGTCTCTCATATTCTAGTAGGCATAGGCCTACACAAAATACAGGACAAACTGCATTATGCATGGGTTTAATACGGAACACTACTTTGATGTCTTAAATACGGGATGATTCCGTATTATACTGAATGGTTGGCAACCCTAAGCGAGGTTCACCACCCTGTCACGACCAATCAGCTTGGGGAACCAAAACCGCGTGTCTCAAAATTACGTTCTTGCCTGTGTGTGCTGTAGCTGCTCTCCAGGGTTAATCTCTCGTGACAGGCACCACGCTGCAATACGCCGCTGAAATGTCCCGCATGCCACGCCAAATCAGGAAGTGAGGCATTTCATAGTGCCTGCATAAAAAAAAAAACATTTGTCAGTGGCAATAGTTTATGGCGGGTTTATACCTGTCTGTTCGACCAATAGCAATAGAAACGTATGTGTAACAGTCAATATTTCTGCATTTCTATTTTCTGCCACTAGGGGTGCAAAAACACTTCATCTATGAATGTGAAGAAATGATGAGCTGCAACTTATTGTTCACTCCAAAATAATAAAAAATATGTATAATTGTGTGCTGCAGGGATGCCATATCTTTATACAGTAGGCCAAAACCCGTAAACAAGTTACATTTTCGCAATTCCAGTTCCGTTGTCCCAAAATGAATATGTTTTTGGTTAAAAGCCTAAAATTAGGTCTGGTGAACACAAGCTCAAGATATTTTCAAGTTTTATTCTAAAACATAAAATACATCACTAATACCAGCTTGTGTTTTTTTAAAAGCTTTTACTTGTCTTGTAAAATGCAATTGCTAACAAGTGTCTAAATGGGACTACAGAGGTTGTCCTAAACATTAAACATCATCAGCAACTTTTTTTTCCAAAATTTCGCTAGGGTTGGGTACCGAACTCTGTACTTTTAATGGCACCGACCGAATTATGTCGGTACTACCGAGTACTGATTCACATAAAATCAATCTGTGCCAAATTTCAGTACCTGAGAACGCATCTGGGCGCGAGAGTAAGACTATTTAAATACGAATCCTGCATGTTCTGCGTGTCGGAGTGGCGGAGATGCGTGGTTTCGTTTACCACACACACACACACACACACACACACACACACTGAAGTATGCGTGACACTCGCTGTGTTTTTCAGCCTATGAATGCATTTCCAGAGCCGCTCTGAGAGTCACTGAAGTTCATCAGCATTTTACAGTTTCATTTAAGAAAAACTATCGTTATATCATTAACACACGGAAACTTAAAGGTCTTCACCACAACCCGTCAAAATAAAAGTTCGGTTTAACTTGATAATATATTACTGTTGTACAGTAGAATTTAGATATCTCAGTTTAATAATAATACTAACACTAATAATAATAAATTACTATCCCAAACAATTTTTTAAGGAATAATCACACTTTTTCTTCTGTTTCATGTTTTATGTCTTGATTTGATTACTAGAAAATTCACAACACAGAATTTGTGGAAAACAAAACATTTCATAGACATTTTTTAAAATTATTATTACTAAAATGGTTGTTTTTAATAATATTCAGGCATCACAGACAATGGCAGACAGCGACCAAGGCAGCTCTGGCATAATGTCAACAACACTTCTACAAATTACACTAGACAAATGACAGTTATTGAGGTAAACATGCCTAAATTACCGAAAAAATGTGAATGGTACCCAACCCTAAATGTTGCTGCCTTAAATTTTGGAAGTTTAAGTCATTTCAACTTAAATTACATTAAACTGACTTAAAAAATGTGTTGAGTCTATTGCTTAACTTATTTTGATTAGTTAAAGCAATGTAAAAACATATGTTGTCATAACTTATTGATTATTTATTTTTTTACAGTCGATTTCACTCTCTCATTGTGTTTATAATCACACTCTTGCAAACTATTATAACTCAAACTTTCAAGGAAAATGGTTTTAAAATAAAGACTGAAAGAGTTGTCGGAAGTTTCGTGATGGTGACATTGAAGTCATGTGACTGTGGTGTAGTTCATTTATAGTCTATAGCTTTTGTGCCAATTGCATTCAGGCTTCAAAATTCATAAAAGTTGCAAGAATCATCAACTTTTTTTTAAGTTTAAAAGTTTTTCATAAACACAGACCTTATTTTCTGCAATAATCCAAAATTGAGGAAACCAGGGTGATGCGAACTTCAAAGTCAATGGGGTACAGTGTTGTATGGACCCCCACTGAGTCTCAATGAGAGTGGGTTAATGATGACAGATTTTTCATTTTTTGGTGAACTAACCCTTTACCTCTATGTTACAAATCCTTCAGCCTGTTTCATTTGAAATATAAACCTCTTTCTGTATTCAGCTCATCACACTGCAGAGCCCTGGCACTCAGGCACGGACATATCTTTGACTGGCCATACACATCATAAAAGAGCGCTAACAGCAGGGAAATAAACCAGGACAGTGAATATATATGGAGCATAAATAACATGATGTTGCAATGCCACCACAGGCGGTTGTCTCCTTTGACCTGTGGCGATATGTGTGAACGACGTTCCCAAAGAGGGCAGTGTCAGTAGTATATCACCCATGCATTTATAGGGGGAACAAATTATAGTTCCAGAGCCCATTAAAATAGATGTCAGTGTGCATCCATTTTATTCCAAGCTTCAAAAGAGTAGATATGAAACATCCCCCACACATCTCCATGGTTTTATTCTGATCTCAATTAATTTGAGATGTTAATGAAATGAATCACAGATGTTCTACTTTAGGCTAAGAATAAACCTCGAAGAGGATGCATGCCTCGTTTTTATCTATGAAAACCTTGGCTAAAGTTTTTCGGGAAATTCTGGAGGAATCAGATTTTCACTGATGTTCCTCTTTCAAGCGACGATTGTCAAACAAAATATATGAATGTTTTACCAAGAGACCACCACAATTTTGCAATAAACGCTGGTGTTGACATTCAGTGTGGCTTTCCAGTCCCACACAGATACGTTTTTCATGCAACGCCTGAAGCGTCGAGAAACTCGGATCAACATTTTGGTTTGAGGTCAGTGTATGGGAATTAAAGACAGCTCTGGATTGTACCTTCAGCCTTAAATATCTTCTTCCCCGCCTCCCGTCTTCGCTGTTTGGGCTCAGAGCACAATCTATTTTCTCCTCCTCTGTTGTGAGGATGATAGACAGCAGCCTAGGGAGCCGTCTCGGCGTCTGCTCTCTCTTACTGTCAGGGAACATGACGCCCAGGTGACAGATGCTCAGAGAGGTGCTCACACTACTTTGAAGATAACGAACGTCAAAAGACGCTACCGCCCACAATCCCACGGAGGGAGCGCTTTTTAGATTCCTTACTTCCTCGACTACAGGAGATTTTCTGATATTTCGCATTAGCTTTGCCTTGCTGGTAAGGTGGGCAAAACTTTTGCCTACAAGTCAAACGACAGTGTTCAGGTATCAACACTTTGTCAATATAGCTGTTGCCCACATAAAACAATGGTTTCCTAGTTGATAGTTCACCAAAAGTGACAATTCTGTCATCATTTACTCACACTCGTGGTGTTCCAAACCTACATGATTTTTCATTTTCTGTGAAACACAAAATAAGACATTTTTAATAATGTTTTTGTACATACAATGAAAGTCAGTGGGGTCTAAAACAACATTAGACCTGTTGACTTTAAATGTCTGGCTAAACAAACCCAAAATATCTCCTTTTGTGTTCCCCAGAAGAAACAAAAGTCATGCCGGTTTGGAATTGCACGAGCTGCTCACGGAGTTTACGGATATCGAGGGACATATTAGCCCTTTTCATTCGCTTAACAAAAAACAAAAAAAACATCAAGACAACTCAGCAGAACTGAGCCAGCAACCCCAGGACATTCATTTGCACTTTTATTCCAGAATTACTGTGCCTTTATTTATTCACGTTCTCCATAAACGGCTGTAATGATTTGTGTGGGAGTTCTGGACTGTTTGCAGATAAGGAAGCAAACAAGAACAGATTTTTTTCCCGGACTATAGTGTTTTCTGAAATGCCTCTCAGTCTTGCTAATGGGCAAGCTTTAGGAGACTGTGTTTCATCCTCATTAATATGGGCAATAGCTAGCTTGATTTCTTTAGAAAATGGTGTTGATGTAAGCCGTTGAGCGAACACCTGCCACAGGATGCTTTCCCCGACACTTTTGTTTAATTGTGACTGATGAGTGATGACTCAATTTAGGCCTTAGCAACAAGAGGCAAGTCTTGCTCGAGTGTCTGAATTATTTAGCCATGGAATCCTCCTGAATCAACACAACATAATGGTCATTATTTTCCTGGAATAAACTGATTTTGTCACTATTATCTGTAAAAGTGTTAAATGGGAGGGTAAGATGAACCCTAACTTTAAATCACCTGTTATTTTCTTGTGATACTCAATCAATTAATGTGTTAAGATGACATTTGGTTACTTCAACATTTGTGAGATTTATTCCATTTGTGCTTAAATTTTCTTTTCTTTTTTTTCTCATTAGATAATTGCGATTTGCTGAATTAATTTTATGCTGGGTAATGGGCAGGGTTTATTTTTTTTAATTTATTTTTTCTTTTTTCTTTGCTATAACTGCTAAATTAGCAAAGGTATCCATTTATTTCCCTTAAATAGTATATTGGATGATGCATCATAATCCTGTATATGCTAAACTCATCTGTAAATATGCAAATTTTATGTAAATAAGCTCATTATACAGAAGATACGAAGCCCATCGCCGTTTTCCTGATCCAATTAATGATGCGTTACTCCTGCCTGAGGAAAGCAGGTGGTAAACTGAAGTTTTAACAATACATATGCATATGTTCTTACATTTTCTATTGATCATGGTAATGATAAAAATGTTCAAAGTAATTTATCAAAAAATGAAGAAGAGCATTATAACTTGGCAAATATCCAAGTCGATTACACTTTAAAGAGCCAATATTCAGGTGTCTGGGATGCTGAACATCACAGTGATGTTGTACAGGAATTATGCTGTTCAAATTGCATTCAGCCTTCAATTTTGGGCCATGTTGGCACCATTACTTGATGTGCATTTGTAAAACAATACAGACAGTGCATGCAAGTTCCTAATGTTTTGATTTGTCAAACACACCTGGGATTTTTTATGTTTTCCAGAACAATCAAAGTGGAAGTGTATGACTGGGATCGTGATGGCAGGTAAGCTGATGACTGGCTTTTATTGTGAATAACAAAAGAGTTTTGTGTGGTGATATTTCACTGTAGTTCTCATCTTCTCATCTTTTTAGCCATGATTTCATCGGTGAATTCACCACCAGCTACAGAGAGTTAGCCCGAGGTCAGAGCCAGTTCAATATATATGAGGTGAGATGTTGATCTTGTAATTCTATTAAATCATGATATTTGTGTGGTCATGGGTGCTCAAAAAACATGCATTTTCTCATAATATACGTTGTAGCATCAGCTCTTTTTCTCAGTGTCTGAAACGGTTGGATTATGGATATGGTCTCTCTAAACCAATGGTTTGGCCGAAAAACCAAGCAAATTTATTTCACAAAAATTGTTGTCACACACACAAGTTGTAAAACAAAACTGTATAAGATAAGGCTATTAAATAGTCCCAAACTAGTTTTTGTTTGGTGGCATGAGCCTCCATGGTCATTTAAAAATATAGAAAATAAGTGAAAATAAAGTAGCATTTTGGAAACTGAAGTTACCATGGTAAATACACAACACTAACATGAACTGTTAATGAAAAATATTACTGTTAAAGCAACATGAACATTATACCTGCATGCAAATACTTCCCAGCAAACATACAACGCACCAGTCACGTAATTTATTAGTACTTTTTGGTTATATCTGGACTAATTGACAACACAGATGGCTCAGTTTGTTGTGATTGGTCTACTCTGCTCTGATTGGTCAGATGGCCCAGTCTGTTGTGATTGGTCTACTCTGCTCTGATTGGTCAGATGGCCCAGTCTCTTGTGATTGGTCTACTCTGCTCTGATTGGTCAGATGGCCCAGTCTCTTGTGATTGGTCTACTCTGCTCTGATTGGTCAGATGGCCCAGTCTGTTGTGATTGGTCTACTCTGCTCTGATTGGTCAGATGGCCCAGTCTGTTGTGATTGGTCTACTCTGCTCTGATTGGTCAGATGGCCCAGTGTGTTGTGATTGGTCTACTCTGCTCTGATTGGTCAGATGGCCCAGTGTGTTGTGATTGGTCTACTCTGCTCTGATTGGTCAGATGGCCCAGTCTCTTGTGATTGGTCTACTCTGCTCTGATTGGTCAGATGGCCCAGTCTCTTGTGATTGGTCTACTCTGCTCTGATTGGTCAGATGGCCCAGTCTGTTGTGATTGGTCTACTCTGCTCTGATTGGTCAGATGGCCCAGTGTGTTGTGATTGGTCTACTCTGCTCTGATTGGTCAGATGGCCCAGTGTGTTGTGATTGGTCTACTCTGCTCTGATTGTTCAGACAGCCCAGTCTGTTTGTTGCTCGATACACAGTGATACGAACAGTAACGATGGTTTTACCGTACCGTTCAATTCCAGCTCGAGTCTCATCCTGTAGAACTGCCTCAAAATGGATTTGCAGTGCAGAAAACAGCGTCTTCTCGACATGAACAACACGAACCAAACTCTTCCAGTCTCACATACAACTAGTGTTTGAAGGTCAAAGTAGACGTTGTTCATGGCAGCCAATGAAGACCATAGACTTTGCTACAAACCTACTAGGAAATTAGACTGGAGTTACTGACGACTCGTTTCAGCAGTTCAGAAGGTTCTTTCTTTTGGGAGACAGTAACTCTACTCAATACCAATAAACCTTTTACATTCACAAACAGCTATATTACAGTACACACTACATGAAGGGTAGTATCTGAAAAAGCATAATAGGGGCACTTTGAAGGTCATTTTCTCAAAAACAAGTTTTATTAAAGCAACCATTTAAATCATTATATGTCAGCAAAAGATTGTATATCAAAAACATTGTTAGAAAGATAATTATATAATTATATAATTAGAAATGTGTTTCTGGGTCAAAACAACTCAAGATGCTGGAGCAAGTTACATATTCCTTCTATGTCAGCAGCAGATCATATGTCGAAAAAGTTGTTAGAAAGATACAGTAATAACTATATCACTAGAAAGCAGACTTTCCTTTTTTTTATTCAGTGCATAAAACTCAAAAAGTGTTTCTGGGTCAAAACGACTCAGAATGATGGAGCAAATCAAATATTCAAAGCCATTGGATGCTTTAATTTTTCAGCTAACACATAAATCTCCCTCGAAGTCCCCTCAAATATTTTCATTCTTAATTTAAAATTGATTCCTCAGTCTGAAAGACACATTAAAAATGTTTATGAGTCCTATGTTTTTCTATTTCTAATTTTGATTATTTTTTATGGATATTTCATAATCCTTTCTATAGTTGCCAACCACCCCCATCCTCATTAAATGTTGCAGGGATCTAAAAGTCTTCTGTAAGCATGCAAATGGGAATTACTATGACAGTGTTCCCGGGATTCTGAATTATTACAGTGATTTACCATCCCCTTCCCAAAGGATCTGATATCGCAAGCATTCCCAGCACTCCTACCTTCTAACGTGCGGATGCCAACACACATCATCAACACATTATGAAATATCTCATGGCTGACGAAGCAGGGATTCAGGTGGCCTGTGGAAATGTTGTTGGGTTGATCAAACATTCATAGTGTCTCTCTGAGAGAAAGCGGTTTACGGTTGAAGCTTAACCAAAAGCGTCAAGTCTGTTGATTTCCCTTGGGATGAGTTCTGGTGTGTTGTATAGGGTACGAATATTCCACAACACAAGAGGATGTTTTGCCTGAAGCATTTGTTGGAAACAATGTAATTACAGTGCAATAAAACGTTTTATTACAGTACGTGACCTTTTTATACATTAGAAAGTCTTCAGATTTACATCTTACACATTTCTACCCTGTAATCTCTCAGGGTTTCGTGAACCTGAAGGAGTGATCGGTCATGCGTCTAGGGCGAACATGTTCAAAAACTCTTTTCAAGTCCAGATCCTTGCATTGATCTCAGCACAAAGAGTCTATTTGAGCTATTGATTACTGTGTGTTGTGACATGAATGGGGACGAGCAGGGGTTGCTGGTCCTTTCTTCTGTACTTCACCCCTCACAGCTAAGAGGTCGCATGGATGGTCCCACTTTCATTTGTGTGCGTTCCAGCATCATTATCTGCCTTATTCTTCCTCGCTCTGCCTCTTTCCTTCTCTCTTCTATAGACAACAATAATCTTGACCAAGTCTATCTTTCCAGCTCCTTTTTGTCAATGCATTGCCCAGCACTCCTTCATGATTTCTAACAATCATAATACAAGTGGGATGCAATATACAGTAAGGAATCATTGTGATTACATAGATCGTAAAATGAAAGTGTCAAATAAAAGTAAGAAGTAAAGCAACACTACTATTGTTGCTGATAGTTAGGGCAACACTACTGTCACCATTATGTTCTGTTAGTGTCATTATCATGGACTTTTAGTTTATTAAACTCTGAGAACGCATGCAGTCGTATCTCATTCAAAAGGTGCGTTTGTGCCATGTCGTAATTACCGTAATCGTTTTCATTCTCATCATGTGTTACATTGTTCATTTTACATTGGTGTCTTCCATTAATTATCCTCATTTGTGTTTGCTATATAAGTTGATCCCTCACATTCATTCTCTGTTCGGTCTACGTTGCATTTAGTGTGTGTTGCCCTTCCTGTATTATTAGTATTACCGCCATTAAACTTCGTATTGGAATTATACTCATCGTCTTCCTCTACTTTCCTGCAACCACCCATGACAACTTCACTGCAAAACTCTTCTTGATTCGTTTTTGCTATGGACATATGTTATATATAGCTCTCAAATTGTATTATGTATTATATTTTACTCATTATGTTCTTAATTTGATTGCTCAATTTCTTCTTAAAGAGATTACTACATTTTTTCAGTTCTGTCATCATTTATTCACCCTCATGTCGTTCCAAACCTGTATGACGTTCTTTATTCTGCGAAACACAAAATGAGATGTATTTTGAAGAATGTTTGGTAGCACTTTCTATGAAGTGTTCTTTCTATGAGGTCCATTTATACTTATTTATGAGTAAGTATTACCATAAATATATTTATAAAGACCTATACTGCATTATAAGAAGAGTTATGGTTACATTTATACATGTTTTGCTTTTTTAATGTGCATGCTCATAATCCATTATACACTGATTAAGTATTAATTAATCAGTCGTATGGTTCCATGAATGTATTTATAAAGATGCAACCTGCATTGCTATAATGTTATTATATTTATAGTTACAATGACTTTTTAGTAATTCAGATTTATTTCTGTCAAATAAGTGAATATATTGTTATTAATAGCTATGTTGTGTTCTAAATAAATACTTAATGTTAGTGATAATAGTTACTAACCTCCATAAATGCATCATTGATGGCTTTAAGTAAAGTGAAAACAAAAGATAAAGCAAATGTTAAGAAATCATGAAGATGCGCTAATTATACATTTTAAGTTGTTTATTTGTAAATGCAAACTAATGAACAATAATTTCTGTAAAACAAATTTTTTTTAAATCAGAAATCATTTATACAAACAGTTGCATACTAGCAAAACACTGCAAAAATATTTTTTAAGTATAATTTCTGCTATAAGCAATGTCATTAATATGGCTGAGGGATATAGATTTTAACAAATCAAAATTACCATTCATGACCTCTAATGCAAACATTAGCCATTAAAGACATCATTGATAACTAACTGGTACAGCAAACAAGTGTCTCTGGATCTATTTTATCATTTGACCATTAATAAATCAGTGTATAATGGATTATGAGCATGTACACTGAAAAAGCAGGAACATTACTTATAAGTAATTATATAAAAAAAAAAGATAAAAGTAACTATAACTGTTGTTATCATACAGTATAGATCTTAATGAGTCTTTATAAATATAGAATAATACTTATTTATAAATAAGCATAAATGGGGCTATAATTCATTATAAGCATGGACTTCATAGAAAGTGTTACCGAATGTTTCGCTGTCAGTGCGGTCCAAAACAACACTGAGACTGAGAAATCTTTCCAAATATCTTCTTTTTTAGTGCTGACAACTGGAGAATTCAATGAGAAGACTTTATTTTTTTGCGTTCTCCACATCTACACACTCTGTGGGAGCTCATTTTGAATTCTGTTTTTTTGTTTGTTTTTTCAATGGCTCTTAGGTGGTGAATCCAAAGAAGAAGATGAAGAAGAAGAAATATGTCAATTCAGGCACGGTGAGTGGTGGCTTTCAGAGATTAGCTTACTAACATGTGTATCACAGCATACGCTCACACACACACACACATGTGTGCACACACAGACAGAGACTTTAATTACGCCAGTTCAATTATGTGAAAAGCGAAGACATTCACAGTAGTTTTCAAATGTCTTCCTGCATTAATGAGGATCCCTTTTAAACCCGTGCTAATTAAGACAAGAGCAAAAAACAGGAGAGCTTTGCTTTGTTTTCCTTCGACGGGTCTGTGGTGTTTAAGCGCTTGTGTGTTTGGCTCATTGTAATCAACATATAGTGGATGTTGACGTATAAATGGGGGAAAATAGCCTAGTCAAGGCGCACGTATTAAACCAAATGGCACACCGCTGCAAATATGAAAATATGTAAATATCTGAATATGTGTGTGTAAGAGAAAGGGAGTGTGGGTGGAGAGAGATCGTGGAAGTGAATATGAAAGCAGGAATTTGTAGATAATTTGAGATGAGGATCATGCTTTGATTGATGGCTGTGCCGGAGTCGTCTTATTGCTGTGTATTATGAGATCAGCCTGAGAACGTCTGACACACACATCGCCCGCATTCAATCACTGCCTCGTTCACACCACCTCAAACAAGGTGTATTAGGACAGTTTCTGACATGACAGAATGACATCATCTGCATATTTCTGTCGTGTGTGTTTTGTTGTTGATTCAGTTGTGTGTTTTGATGTGTTTTGGATGCAGGTGACACTGCTGTCCTTCTCAGTGGAGTCAGAGTCTACTTTCCTTGATTACATCAAAGGAGGGTGAGTAGAGAAGAACGAATCACACGTATTACTGAATATTCAATCGCAGGGTGGGTCACATGACTTTACAATTACGGTACACAGATTTCTTGCTGTTACAATGACTAATTATTTGAATATTATTTATATTCTATTATAGGATTTATTAATATTTTGTATTGCCTTTTATTTTTATATTTTCAGTTTTTATATTTTTATATTCTCATTAAAAATGTTCACTGTTATTATTTTTTTAAACAATTTTTTTTTACTTTAATGTATCTTTATTTCAGTTTTAGTTTGTTCTAGTTTAAATGTTTCATCTAATATTTTTATTAGATTTTTTCAGCTTTATTTCAAACAAGCAAAAACAATTTAATTCGTTTTAGTTTCAATTAAAACTTTATATATGTGTGTGTGTGTATATATATATATATATAGTTTTATTTTATTTGTTATAATTCTTTATATTTTATTATATTTTATTATAATTATAACTCAGGGTTCCCACGGGTCCTTGAAATCCTTGAAAGTTTGTGAATCTGAAGAAAAAAAAAAATTCAAGGCCCTGGAAAATAAACACATATAGATACGGGTCCTTGAAAGTGCTTGAATTTTTTTTGCAAGTTCTCTGGAAAAAATTCCATATTATTCCCTCCGGTCCACTAATGCGTTATTTCTCCAACACTTTGTGGCCTATGAATACTAGCCTGCTTGACTTGCGTTAGTTACGTGCATTTACTCGTTACGTTAAATGTTTCCCGCGTGAGGTACTTTGTGTAGTACGTTGCCGTGATGTTCAAGCGCACGAAACTACTACGATGGAACCTCAGCGTTTCACTGACACACCGTCAAACATTGCAAAAATAGGCTGGTAACATGAGCCTAAGCTCTTTTCAATAAAATCCATGCAAAAGTTAATATCTGATCATTTTAAAATACAGTATAGGATGTACCAAATATTCTTCAATTTTATGCAAAACAGAAATACGACAAATAAAATATCAGATCTCTGTCATATGGCCAAAAATAAATGCAACAAAATTTTTGGATAGTTGTTTCACATGAAAACTGTAACAATGTATCTTACAAGGTAACACGATGTAACCTTAGCCTGGAAATCCAGACCTAAATCTGAAAGATTAATGGTCTGGCATCGACTAATGAAAATCGGCCAGCTCGAGGGGCGGCACCAAGCATGCATTTGAAAATCTCACAGCACGCAATTGGCTAACACTACGACCAATCACAACAAGCCCCATACGCTTCGCTACCTGCGGAGCTAACTGGTAGATTAGACTCTTGCTGTATCCGGTCGGCAAAACAGCAAAAACGCCCTTCTTGCAAAGGAACTATTCGAGCGCCGTCTTCTGTTCCTCTTTTAGATAAAAAGCCAAGTCTAACTCGTTCATTGTAGCGGCCAAAGCAGTTTAAAAAAACTGGTGTTCATCCATAGCCATCTTGCAATGTTTACTAATGACTTCGACATCACAGCGCTGTCGTCTTCTGTTTAGCTCGCCTCTGGCCCGCCTATATCAGATAACCCGATGTGATTGGTGCAGCTCGGATACAAGGGCATATTTAATGAGCATCATTACTCGACGCCAGAGTAACTCGCTGAGCAAATTCAACTTGTGCTCTCGCGAGAACTCTGGATTTCCAGGGTAATGTAACCTTGCTCTCACTCTAAATGTGTCCCCACATTGAGTCTTTGAATTTGATGGTATTGGACCTGGAAAGTCCTTGAAAGGTCCTTGAATTTGAAGTTAACCAAGGTGTGGGAACCCTGATAATTTTTTAATTAGGCTACACTTTTTGTTTTAGAAATATATAGTTGATAACCATAATAAATACACAATTTGATTTAATCTAAAATATAAATATTTTATATTATTTAATAATTTTTTTACTAAGCACACAATAATAAAAAATATGACGCTACATTCTTACTATGTCAATTTAATCTCAGTTCTTGATGTTGTTTAAAAAAAAAGAGATCACAGACCTAATGTGTCAACTACCAATTATTCATGATAATTGAAAGGGATAGTTCACTTTGAAATTAAATTTTGGTATGTTTTAGCTTACCTCAAGGGCATCGAAGATGTAGGTGTCTTTTTTTCCGCAGTAGTTTCAATTTTGATATTTTTAGGTCAAACCGTTCTTGTCTGTCAGTCATATAATGCAGGTCGATGGTCATTATCTCAAAGAGCATGCACAGAGTCCAAATTAAAACAATTCCCCATCGTCCAAATTAAACAATTCCCCATCGTAAGTACACATTGATGGCCTAAGACACGAAACGAGCGGTTTGTGTGAGAAAACGAACAGTATTTATATCGTTGTTACCTCTTGAACACAGCCACGTCCAAGTGATCTGAGAGCGCGGGCGCGGGCGGGTATAGATATATACACTAGATGTTGCCTTGGCTACGGTTTCGTTCCAATTACCTGCAGTAGCCAAGGCGACTTCTATTGTGCGACTTCGTTTTCTCACACAAACCACTCGTTTCGTGTCTTAGGCCATCAATGTGTACTTACGATGGGGAATTGTTTAATTTGGACGACGGGGAATTGTTTTAATTTGGACTCTGTGCATGCTCTTTGAGACAGTGACCATAGACCTGCATTATATGACTGACAGACAAGAACGGTTTGACCTAAAAATATCAAAATTGAAACTACTGCGGAAAAAAAGACACCTACATCTTCGATGCCCTTGAGGTAAGCTAAAACATACCAAAATTTAATTTCAAAGTGAACTATCCCTTTAATGCTTTAAATTTAGAAGACAAGATCCTAAGATCACCGAGGCTGAACAGGACCCTCTTAAGCAAGGTTAAAACATTTTTGTGCATCTTAGAAAAGATTATTTGAATTGAAGGGCTTGATCTGAGGACAGTGATCACTACACTGGAGTATGCAGAGATTGGCTGTTCTCTTCAGATATCTGGTGTTTCACAAAAAAAGGACAGGGTCATCTCTTAGCATCAATCTGCGTGAAGCCCTCCAAGGCTGTTTGACTGAACACCACACGTTCCATCAGAATCAGATTTATATCTGAGATATGCCTCTCGACCTTGAAGATTGTGTGGTTAATATATTTGAGATTGTGGTGGGTTATTCTAAGCACTGGCTCAGATATGTTAGATATGTTATCGTTCACACAAACGTTTCAACCTTGAACATAGAGTTTCAGCAAAAGACCAATGTTAGCATAACTTCTGCTTGTTACATACAGCAAAAGTGTTATAGCTAATCTGGGATGCGTTTCCCAAAAGGATAGTTCAACGAGTCGGTGTTTCCCAAAAACATCATTCCAACGACCAATCGCAAAGGTGTGTGTTTGGAACGACAGCTCTCGACCTGTGGTTAGAAGCAGTTTCTAGTTTGCATGACATGTGGACTCAATAAATCTTTATCTTGAGCCAAATAAGCAAGTTGACATTCAGTATAATCTATATGTTTTATTTAGAATACATACAAATGCCATTTACGTCATTTAGTTTGTCAAGAGATTTAAAGTGTCGTTTTTGAAGAGTGCGCATGTGCGAACTTGCTCTACTATGTAAGAACGAGCCTATGACTGAGTCTGGAAATAAAGCAAAATAACTGAGAAAAATGAGAATTATTCCTCAGATGACACGTAATTTATAGCAAAAATTAATTCAATCTCAAACAAATTCATTAATAGAAGTTATTACTCCAACATGTGTGTGACAATACGGTTTCAGGAAACAGTCGTGACAAGCTAGTTGATTTCTTCAACGATGTATCGTACTATGGTAGTTAATCAGTGAGTTACGTCGTTGTATGGGCAACACACCCTGCACGGTATGATTTCGTCAAGTAGGATATGTTCCTTTATCAATATTTTGTTGGTCCTAGAACAAACTTAGTCCTGTCATAGGGTCTCATTCATGAAACATTCGTAAATATACGAGTAAATATGTGAGTGATTTGCGCGTAAAGAGACTCTTCTCCTGATTCACAAATACTTCGTAAACGTCAGATGTGATAGTGAAATGTGTGTGTGTTAATGAATTCCAATCAGTCGTAAATGGGACGCGCGTGCACGCTCATTCTCAATTACCATAAATCCCGCCCATTAAATCCAACTGACAACTATATATGGGCATCATATTATGACACCAAACGAAGGATTTCAACATGTCTTCTCAAAAGCGAATGAAGAAGAGAAATTTCTCAGATGCAGAAATTGAAGTTTTATTCATTCAAAACGCCACATTTTATTTTCAAGTGTACATAGTGGCGTATCAGGTCCTAAAGAAAAGGAAGCTTGGCAGCATAGATGCAGTTAATGGAGTTTCATCTGTTAATCGAACAGTCCCAGAAGTGAAAAGAAAATGGTTCGACATGAAGCTTGACTGCAACACTTGTGACTTGTGGACTTGTGTTCCGTTTGCAGATGCTGTTACTGGCTCTCATAATAAAAGTAAAAAGAAAAACCGTATGTAATTACTATATATAATATTTTTTCAAAATGCTGTGTAAATATGTACCCGATTAATGTGAATTAAAATGCAGCCTTATTAATGAGCAAAACGTTCGGATGTTAAACGCACTATTTACGCGTGGATGGGAGCAGGTGTAGATTTCTTTCGTACCAACTAACATTTGGAAAATACGAACATTTTAATGAATCCGAAAATTTACGCCAGAACCACTTCACACACGATTTACACACAAATTCGTTCTGCTCGTGTTTCATGAATGAGACCCATTGTTTCTAATCTTAACAACTAACTACCCCTGACATTTTTTCGTGAAATTCAAGACATTTCAACCCATTATGTCTGTGTCATCATTTCTGTAATATGATATTACGATGCTTCTTGCATGTTTCGTGACTCTTTCAAAGTGAAATGTCCAGTGAGTGGCGCTAAAAGTGTGTTTTCAGACATATATATAAACATATATGAATATCAGATATTTATATTTCAATATCATATTTCAATATCAGAAATAAACGTGGATCTGGCAACGTTTTATTTCAGCGTTTGTTGTACTATACTAGTGTTCATTTCAGCTGCAACTTTGACTGACACTAGTGCACATTGTACATTATAATGTTCTCATTTCACACCATATGCCAAAGGGTCTATGCATTGATTTTCCTTTTATCCACCCCAAAGAACAGTGAAAATTGACTTTTTTCTTTTAGAGGGAAGTGCACACATTAAGATAGTATCCGACTGAAGGAATGTGTAAGTGTGGTCATCTTCTTCTGTCATCTGGAGTCAGAGCTGATGGTCAAGAAATGTTTTGTTTCATGTTGATTGAATTAAGGGACCAGTAGATCTTCTCCTGGGGTTTTACAGTATAGAAGCCACTGCAGTCAATAGTGAAATATGGCCGTGAGCTGACGAAGAGAGTGGGGCAGACGTTTTGAGGCTAATGTAAAGTGACATTTAGGTGAATCCCTGTCAGTTTCGACTGACTGCCCTGATAGAGTTAGAGGGTTTACTGCCGCTGGGTTGTGTCAACACCGAGAGACCGCCCGCAGGTTCACGCTCACATGAAGACAATGCACTGAAATCTGGAGAAAACAACAGCGTGCGTGGGTGCATGTGTGTGCGCATGTGTATTCATGGAGCTGCAACATTGTGTTTCAGAGCGCACGCAGCATGTGGGATTGTTTAGTTCTCTGACAGACCTTAAATTGATTAAGCCCTCACCTAAATGAAAACAGGAAATTGCCACTTAGAAGAAGAGCCCTCTGCATTATTGACAAATATTACTCCCTGAGTGACTGAGTCGAGAACAGCAATAGAGACGATGGGCGGAAGACGGGGAGAATTGAAGCACATCAGACCCGAGCTGCTGAGGTTTGGTTTTAGATCAGCCGTGAAGAGAGCCAATCAAAGTCTAGGACCTCGCCATCACTCGATGAAATGACCAGACAGCACTCGGTCTGCTGAGGAAAATCTATTATAATCATGAAAATGTTCTGCACGCTGCAAAAAATAGGTTGCTAAATCAGTATTTTGTCATTATTTTTTTATTACAAAACATTGAAACAATCTTTTTTCCCTAGTGATTCTTGGATAAATAGAAAGATCAAAAGAACAGCATTTATTTGAAATAGTGTTATGTGGGTGTGTGGAGATGAACCCAATTGCAGACAGTAGTCACAGCAACACAGTTTATTGTACAAATAACAGGAAAAACAAAGCCCACGAGGGGGCAAAACAAGACAGGATTACAGGTGACTAAACTAGACTAAGGGCGTTTTTCCACTGGGTTCGTTTGCTGCGGTCCGAACCCGAGTGCGCTCGTTCCTGGCGCCCCCCGCAGCGTTGGTCTGGTTTCACACTCAATTAGTTGTATCGAACCCAGGTGCGTTTGCAGTGATCTTACGTCATCGCAAACGCACACGGAAAATGCATGGATAATACAACTCGACTGAGCATAGCTGTAATTTTTCAGTTTTTTTGGTGCTATTATGCACAACATAGTGAGAGACATCACCTCTTTGTGGGACACTGAAGAGGACCTCTTCAGTGTCCCACAACGTTCCCCTGCCACTCATGGTTGTCGTGTGTGAGGAAACAATGATATCGACAGTGATACGCATGCGCGGGATACTATACTTCCTGAACAAGCGCGCACCCGAGTCCGTGTTGCTTGCACATTAACGCGAATCGCGCCACGGTTCGGGAGCAACCGAGCTCAGACCACCTCCTCCAGGTAGTCTCGGGTTCGGTACTCTAGTGCGCACCCGGGTCCGATGACAGCGTTCACATTAGCGATTTTTCATGCGAACCGTGCCCCGGTCCGCACTAAACTGCCAGTGTGAAAGCGCCCTATGACTCTGACAATTAACTAGATTATAAACTAACAGCAAAAACAGAACTTTAGACAATATTCTCGACAGGATACTCACAAGGTTTCACAATGAATAACACGCAAAGTTAGACAATGTACCGACACAGGACAGAAAACATGAGGGGATTAAATAGGGAGAAACTAATGAGGGAAACGGGTGACACAGGTGAAGCAATAATGACAAAACGAGGATAACAAGGGGGCGGGACTAGGTGACGAGACAACACAAGCACATGGCCCAAACAAATGGCCATGTGCTTGCACATAAAACATGGGCCTGTCATGATCCTGCCTCAAGACCAGGGAAAATCAGAGACAGGAAGGCAGGATCATGACAAATAGAAATTGTTTGTAACATTAAGAACATCTTTACTGTAATTTTCTAATAATTTAATGAATACGTACTATAATTCAGTAAAAATGTAAGCTTAAATCAAGAGAAAACAATGTACCATTGAGGTAAGATGTTTTTTTTTCTGATTCTCATATATATGTATCTTGTTGATATTGATATTTTTATTTACAATATGATTTTTACTGGAAAACAGGACACACTGATTAAAAATGTTCTTTGAGTGCAGCCAAGCTTAAAAAGATCAATATTGTAAAAACACAGTAACCTACGAATAAAAATTTTTTTTTTTTTTTTTTTGGCCCTTGCCAATGAAGAACGTATGCGCTATGCTGAGCTCTGCCTTCATTGCGGCGAGTGTGTGTTCTGATTAAGCGATGACCTTTACCTGCATGGAAGTACTTAT
This sequence comes from Leuciscus leuciscus, assembly GCF_965113295.1. Classification (NCBI taxonomy): domain Eukaryota; kingdom Metazoa; phylum Chordata; class Actinopteri; order Cypriniformes; family Leuciscidae; genus Leuciscus; species Leuciscus leuciscus. The sequence goes on along the minus strand of NC_138747.1, from coordinate 29,501,844 downwards.
GGCTGAGTGGCAGATAACCTGTTATAATGTGCTCCGAGTCTCCAGCCAGCTTGTGCATCCCACATATAGGACCAGCTTTGACATTTCTATTAAGGCGGATGAGATTGTGCTGCCCAGGGTGAAAGTCTGTTCTTTCTGCTGCTGAGAGTGACGTCTAGATGAATGTGTAAATATGTGCTGTATGCTTTTGTTTCAGGAACAAAATAAACGCAACAATAATGACAGTGGTGAGAAAACAGTAGTTAAGAAAGCATCTGATCATAGCAATGTGGATATGTTTGCACACACTGAAAAAGTAACATTTTTCTTTTACATATTGAATACAGTAAAATCTGCTTAATTAACAAAGAAAATAAGTAACTTTAACCTTGCCTGTTAAAGTTTGTTGAGTAATTTATACTTAGTTGAAGTTTACTTTGCAAAACTCTGTTTCAAGTACATTTTACTCAAACAATATAACACTGAATTAAACCACGCTTTTAAAGTGTGTGCTTTACTTAGAACATCTAAGTAAATAATACAGTAGATATAACATATCTGCATAATAGAAGTAATGTGGTACCCACCCGAACATCGAAACCTCAATACTTGGTACACAATACAAAATTTAATTTAAAACATAATTTTTTAGTATGATTGTGTCATTTTGAGTAGAAAATGATGTCACAAAAACTCCAGATGTCAAAAAACAGCAAGTTACTAAACCTAACAACAAAAGGCAACGATAAAACAGTTTAAATCCAGCTGGGAAACTGTAAAAAATGCAACCTTATTAATTATTTAGTGCATGATGGGAACAGCAGTATCAGAAAGTTGAGTAAGTTTAACTTAATTTTATAACGTTAATATTTACGCTTTAAATTCTACAAGCTTAAATTGAGTACTAATAGAATTAACTTTGTTTTTAAATTCTTGCCTGAACTAACTTCAGGTAGAAATTAGATTTGTTTTTCCATAAAGTTTGGTTTGGCAAGCCGTTTCAAACTCTCGAAACGAACACCAAACGAACGTTTTTGCCTGATTTTGTTCAAAATGACCGTTCTTTGATTTAGCTTGATGTCCCAAGTGGAAAAGTAAACGCACTCAAAGGTATACATTTATTTTGTGATAAGTATACTACAAATACAGTTACATATTTACGTGCTTAATAAAATACCCTGCAATTGTATTTTCGGTAAACTAAACTGGTATACTTAAAGTCTGCTAAATTGAAAGCTAATTTTGCACTTTAATTGTGCGGAAATAGTGCTGAAGTCCAACTAAAAATATACTTAAGTATTTATGATTGTGCTAAAGTGGAACTATTGCAAGTAAACTTTAGGTGCACTTTAAATATCTTGCATTTAAAGACTGATATTATACAAAGATCATACAATCCTTATTAATAGTGATATTAAAACACATTTTAGGCATGGTATTAAGAAATGTGCAATAAAGAAATACTCCAAATAAAGTTTAATTATAATTTTATATCATTAAGTTTTAAGTGAAATGTCAATGGATTTGAAGTATACTTAGTATGAAATAAATGTATTTTAAATAGATTTTGGTATAGTTTTTTTAAACTTGGGATATATCGGGCCTTAATGGATAAAACTACGTAGAGACAGCATTCTCTGTGCTGTGCGGTCCAGCCTCTTCCATTAGATTAAGGTGTTTTCATGTGTGTGTTTTTATGCAGGGCTTCCCTGCCTCCCACAGCACTGCACCTGACAAATGAGAGGGAGACACATAGTGACATGCACGTCTCCGAAAATCGATTCTTCTTGTCCTTCTATTTACCCCATCCCAAGAGACTCTGCTGCACTGCATTACACTAACCCCTAATGCAGGGGATCCTTTTTACAGCCTATTAGGTTTCTGTGCCGTGGAAATGCCCCAGTGCCACAGGCTGAAACGGCTGGCAGAACAACAGCACTTCTCAAACTAGCTCAGGATTTGCTCTGATTTGGAATGGCACATTCAAGAAAGAACAAGAGGATATCAAAAAGAAAATTCCTCGGTTTAATTTTCTTCATAAATGTATAATTAAACAGTCTTAATCAAAGATAAATTCGATAACGTGATCCTTAGGAATTGCTTTAGTTTAGGTGATCTTATTTTCTAATCACGGCTTCGGTCACCTTGATTCCCGAACTGTTTTTTGACGCATACGCTGGCACCCGAGAGTAAACGGCTTTTAATGAATTAATAAAGAGGATAATTACTCTCCAGGCTACACAGGGGCATGAGTCATGTATTAGCCTGGGATTCTAAAGGTTAATGTAATTTTCTCTGCTTTCCATTATGTTTTATCAATTTATTTTTCTTCCGACCGACTGAATCCCTAATGGGCCACTGACTTTTTTGGGAGAGCGATTGAATGCTTTCTGATATCTTGCTGTTGGCAAGCTATTATTATTATTATACAATTCATTATTATTATTATTTCCTTTTTAAGTGCTCTGTCATTTTAATTACTTGGCCTTAAACATATCTGTGATATGCTAATGTTGCAGTATGTTAATATACAGCAGGGGATTTTATAAAACAAATTTTACAATAATAGTGTAAGAATTCCACTGAAGGCGAGAACCCAAGTGCAGTATTTATTAACTTCCAACGTGAACATATACAAAATAAACGACTTGACTCGACTCGACTTGACTCGACATGACTTGACACTACTTGACTTGATACGACTTGACATGACATGACACGACACGACTTGACTTGACACGACTTGACATGACATGACACGACTTGACACGACTTGACTTGACATGACACGACTTGACTTGACACGACTCGACTTGAGTTGACTTGACTTGACACGACACGACTCGACTTGACTTGACTTGACACGACTTGACATGACATGACACGACTTGACACGACTCGACTTGAGTTGATACGACTTGACATGACATGACACGACACGACTTGACTTGACACGACTTGACATGACATGACACGACTTGACACGACTTGACTTGACACGACATGACACGATTTGACTTGACACGACTCGACTTGAGTTGACTTGACACGACTCGACTTGACTTGACACGACTTGACATGACATGACACGACTCGACTTGAGTTGACTTGACACGACTCGACCTCGACACGACTTGACACGACTTGACTTGAGTTGACACGACTTGACACTCACCAACAATGGTTACAGGGACAATACTAGACGAAATAACATGAGGGCTTAAATACACAAGGACGGAAGACTAAACAAGACACCTGTGAAAAATCAAGAAAATAAACCACTAGGCTTGTTCGACTTGAACCACAGACCGATCGGTTTATGACATGCACGTCTCCGAAAATCGATTCTTCTTGTCCTTCAATTTACCCCATCCCAAGAGACTCTGCTGCACTGCATTACACAAGGGAATCACATGACAAAGGGGAGCACATGTCAAACCAGGAAACATGAACATAAAAACCAAAACTATACATTACAAATAGATTATGTCTGGTCAACTGGACATGCATTTATTAAATGATAAACCTTTAAAGTCCAACATGTTAGCCTCGGCTAATTACCATAGCTCAAAGTAAACTCTCTCTATTCGCCGCATCTTCTGTCAGGAAGCATGTCATCCTTAAAGGTTCCTATGGGACTCATTTAGCTTACATGCCGCACATGGTGTGTTTGTGGCCGGTGGGAAGCTAGGTCTGAAGGAAACACCGTGTGAAGGGATCCAGATGGATATGCACTACCCTGCTGTTGAGCACTGTAAAACTTGTAATGTGGGCTCAAAGTAATGGCTCTTCCCGTTTATCCCAATTAGAGCGTGCAGCTGGGGTTGACTACACACATCAGCCTCATTCACACACCACACACAGACATGTGTACCTGTCTTTACAGAAGATACTAAATCACTGCAGAGAGCATTTTTGCTTACTCTTGTTTTCTCATTTCTGTTTCTTTTCCCAGGACCCAGATCAATTTCACAGTGGCCATTGATTTCACCGCCTCTAATGGTAAGCAATTAAGTGGAGAGAACGGTATGTGACCTCTTAAAAGGTTGGGCGATCCAAACCCAATCGTTGGCCTGCTTGTGTCGCTCAATACGCTCCCATTAGTGGTCAGTTTGCGGCCCCCTGTGCTGCGGGGCAGAACGGAGAGTCGTGGAAGGGTTCGAGTCGTGCTGAGAGGTGAACGGTTGAATAAAACTGTCTAAAATGGCCCAGCTACACGAGCCGGCGGTGAATGTGTTTCCCTGTTGTTTTTGAGACCGCACTTGCTGGGAGTGTATATGCAAATAATTACTGTTCATTCACAAGTAAGTGCTTCCAAACATCTTTGAATTATTTAGCAAATTAACTAGATTTGTGTAGAACAGTGTAGCGAGATGATGGAAATCTCTTTTGAGAGATATATTGAAGGTGGCTGCCTGAAGTACAAGAGAGCTGAAATGTAAAGTTAGTTTAGTTACAGTGCAGCCGTCGCTCAACAACTGTTTGGATCCCAACTGTTCCAAGCCCTGAACAACATCAATAGCTTGACGACAGAATTGCAGCACTCATTTGTGCTTCATGACTTGCTACGGTGGACACAGTTGCTCTGTTACAAAACCTAATGAGCTGCATTGATGCCTACATAGGTCTTGCCTTCTAACACCAGGATTCAGACAGATTGACTAACAGCTTGAGCCAGCGCAAACCCTCTTATGGATTTACTAAAGACACGCAGTGAAAAATCAGCGCTGAAAATGCGTCGACAGGGTTATTTCTGCGGCTGAACTTATTGCATATGCATTTGTAGAAGTTTCCCTTTCAGACGCAATATTTAAGGGAGGAGAGTATTTAAATTAATCATGCAGTGTGATTTACTAAGGTTTGCGCGCTTCAATTTACTGGTATTTGTGCCATTATTTAACGCTCAAACTGACACTAATGTGCGCTGCTCTTGGTAGATTGCGTTGGTCATTCTAGAAATGATTCGGCTGCGTCTCTGTTCATTCATTTGCATGTCATCAGTAGATCCCGTGCAGAACTTTCCACTCCCATTTGTGCTTTTGCGCTCTCACACTAATTTGCCCTGTTTAGTAAATCTGGCCCCATGTCTTCACCATTATAATCAGTAATACTGTCTACCCTGAATGTGGTGCGACATCATTTAGTGTGGGGAAACGAGGAAGCAATTCCTACTGGATATTTTTCTTTCACAAACGCATCACTTCGCTTCATAAGGCCTTTATTAACCCGCTGGAGTCGTGTGGATACCTGGAAACCTGCACTTTTTTGGACTTCAAAATCTCATCCTCCATTCACTGCCATTAGAAAGCTTGGAAGAGCCAGGACATTTTTTTTTATATAACTCAGATTACATTTGTCTGAAAGAAAAAGGTAATTCACCGAGGAATGCTCATGAAAAGTAAATCATGGGGTAATTATAATTTTTGGGTGAACTATACCTGTAACATTTACAAAACCTCCACCTCCCTCAGCTCCACCTGTCTAGATCTGCTATGGGATTTATGCCTTACATGCTCACAGCAACATGTCTGTGTGTATATTGGCAGCAGCAAGTCTATTCTTGCTTTGCAGATCTAGTCCAAATACAATTAACATTGTCATAGTCATTAACATACCTAAACTAGTTGTCATGATTAAACTGTTTAGCAATAGCTTTAATTATTTAAGCTTATTTACTCTCATCATTTCCATTGCCTTATCAGCCATCCTGAATTTATGTGTTTTGTTTTTATTTTTATTTTAGCTGACAGGTTTTGTAACAAATGTGTTGACATTTGAATATGAAGAGTATTATGATTTTTTTTTTACACACTTTGTTTTTCTAATATGTTTGTAGTACTAAATATCTTTTTGTTTGCTGTTTAATTTCCAGGTAACCCATCCCAGTCCACGTCTCTCCATTACATGAACCCCTACCAGATGAACGCCTACGCCCTGGCTCTGAAGGCAGTGGGAGAAATCATCCAGGACTACGACAGTGACAAGATGTTCCCTGCGCTGGGGTTTGGAGCCAAGCTGCCCCCCGACGGACGGGTGTCTCATGAGTTCCCCCTGGTGAGTGAGCTCATGTTCAACTTCCTTTTGTCCCAAACTCCCTGTGATTTGTCTAAAAAAAGTTTTTTTTGATGCAAGACTCTCAATGTCTTTCTGTTTCTCTCACTTTCTCGGTTGTAAACTTGAGAGCGTGAGATGCTGTTGTGCTAGTGCTTTCAAAGCGGTTCAATGTTGCTGAGACAAGACTGTGTGGGAGACGTCTATAATTGGCAACGTCTGCTGTCATATTGATTGACACAATCCATGTTTTCTCTCCTCAGCATTGTTTTCTGTTGATCTGCTGTTGGCTTAAATGAAGGCACACACGTGAACCATTGATTCCTGTCTTTCAGAATGGAAATATCGAAAATCCCTACTGTAATGGTATTGAGGGGATATTGGAGGCGTACCATCAGAGTCTAAAGACCGTCCAGCTTTACGGACCTACTAACTTTGCCCCTGTTGTAAATCACGTGGCCAGGTAAGTTTCTCCAAAATCCTTGAAAATACACGATCATTTTTAATATCAGCTTATATTGTCAGTGTGTTCATGAACCTTTTTTTGGGTAACTAAAAGTAAGTTATTATTGGTTTGATGCCAGGTTCAAAAGACCAGGAAGTTTTTATTAAATTTTTTTATTAGCTTTAATCTTCCTTTTTCAGTTTAGCATAATTTTGTTATATGCTTTTGTCATTTTTTTGTTTGTTCTAAAATCTAGTTTTAAAATCTATTGAAATACCTTTCTAAATATTTCTATTTATCTTACATTTATTTTGATTTTTATTTTTATTTATTTTTATTTTTTTCAGTTAATTCCACGACAACATTTCAAATTTTTGTTTGAGTTTTTCCAAGTTTGTTTTATTTATCTAATATTTATATTATATCGAGTCGGGACTCGAACTCTGGTCAGCTGAAGGTCAGCTGTGCCATGTCAGACCGCTTCTCATAAGGCTCATCCCTGACAACATGGGTTTTTAAGATTGATAAACGATTACATTTGGTACCCGCCAGTCCTGAATATGTGGTTACTGTCTTGCGTAAAAGCATCTAAACACAGCACAAATTGATATTTATTTAGCACTCCTCCACTAGCTAACCTTGGCTTTGACCGCTCTTGTGTCATTTCAAAATTCAAAAGCGATTCCGGTTGTTTTTGTTGCCATGTAAAATGTCAGCCTGTTTGCACTTTGCATACAAATGATAGATCGCCCAGATTTAGTGGAATGCAATGCAAATGTTATTTACTGCATGAATAGCGAAATTGATCTTGGTTTAGATTTTCAAGTGCATGGCATATATGAACAACAGACACATCATGAATCAGAATAAGAAAAACTGTTTGCCTGTGCACTTTCTCTACGGATCATATCCTTGAAGACACTTGAGATGATTTCCTCGGCTTCAGCTTGAATGTCTCTCTGATATCCTCTAAACGATGGTTGTGTCTGTCCACGAAAGCCAAACTCTCGGGTTTGAGCCCATACGCTGCTTGTGTTAGCCCAAAAACTGACAAAAGAAAGTTGCTGACATGGAGCAAGCTTGTTATCCCGTTGTAAGGCTCACAGCATAGGTGTCATAACAGAATGACTCAGTACTGACTGCAGCTATTTTTTAATCATTATTTGAAAGGATAGTGGGTGTGTTTCCAGAAAAAGCAGACAAAGTAATTGTCTAAAGACATCTCCACCCCCTCCCTCGTGTCACAGCATCACACAACCAAATCATTTTCCATCTGATTACACCGCATCCACTGTGGTAATTAAAAATGCCATCTTCCGCAGATTTGAATTAGACTTTCTAAATTGAAGCATGATACACCTCCTCAGGCTCTAGCTCAGAACTGGCGGAGGCAAAGGTTTATTTAAACAAACAACATGGTGAAATGAGTTTGAGACATTTGAAAACCAGGAAAAGGAGAATGTAGCAGAAAGAAAAATGAGCAGTCTTGAAGTGTGTATTGTTGTTTTTTCTTGTCTCTGAAGTTACGCAGCTGCTGTCCAGGACGGCTCGCAATATTTCGTGCTCCTCATCATCACAGACGGGGTCATATCAGATATGTCACAGACCAAAGAGGCCATCGTGAATGTGAGTATGACCACTAAAAGAGGACAAGTGTCCCAACAGGATGGGTTGGAGAGGGTACAGACCCTACTTTTCAGGCTTCATCTTAACTGAAATGAAACCTCATATTTCAGGCTTCATCCTAACTGAAATGAAACCTCATATTTCAGGCTTCATCCTAACTGAAATGAAACCTCATAAGTGAAGTGACTGCAACTTCACACGCTTCATGAAAAAATCTGTTCACTCGAAGGAGCGCTCAGCTAACAATTGATTCCAATGGAGTTTTGCATTAGCATGTCGCTAAGCATAGTGCTTCAAAAAGCATAAGAAACACAAGTATAGGATAAATATTCAATTAAATGATCAATTTCTTTCGTCCCACATCTTAGATTTATTTTTTTTATTTAAAGGGTAACTAAACCCTAAACCAACTTTTTTTAGTTAATGATCTGTAGGAATGGGGCTTTATTAGTGCTGTTCATTGATTCAAGTAGTTTTTTTGACATTTGTGTTTAAAGTGTTTTAATTTTACAAAATATGGTGTAAAAACGTCTGAGTGCTGCCCTCTTCATGTTGAACAGTGGCTACTGCAGTTGAATTTTCCTATTGGAAGTTGTGGTACCCTCTGACATCAGAGGGTACCAGCTAACCACGCCCTTGCCTGCAGAGAGATAGGTCACAGATGCACGCCCCCTCTCCACTGGGCTCTGCCTACTTTTCCAGCATTTTTCAAATATTGCCAGTGGGTGGAGTCAGGCTCTGACCAGGGGTTTAGTTACTCTTTAATAGAGGCCATTAGTGCCCACCCTAGACTGTAAAAAAGATGGACGACGTGTCTCCACTATAGAAAAATGAAGCCAAAATATCCCAGAAACCTATTATGTGTCAAAATTCTGCCTACAAAGGTGCATTGCTAGGTTTCGCATCAGAGCATGTTTTGTATTAGGTCCTCTTCTCCAGCTTTGATAAAGCATCGGCGGTGGTTGATATGGGTTTTTTATGATCTTATTATAGATGATATATTGTTATAATCTATTAAGGCTGCATGTATGTCACATGCAAAGTGGGTGACTCACGTTGTATTGAGGTCATCATTTATGCTGAAAAGGTCAATCTCGTCTCCAGTGGTGTATGTCATGTAATTTATCCAACCAATGAACAGGCCTGATTTCCCAGCAGACTGGATTTAAAGGGAATTTGCGACTGTTAGTCAGATTTGTAGAACAGCCACACCTTCCTTTTAAGATCTTGCCTGCTGCTCTTTCCCCAACGGCCTGCATCTGCCAAGACGACTCACATTTCTGCTCGTGTGTGACATTTAAGACCTGAACGCAAGGTAAAAAAAATGGCCTATGGTGAAAACTATTTTTGTTTGTGTGTTCAAAGGACTTTTCTTTTTTTTTAAATCTAAATCTGAGTATTTGAATTTGAAACAAGACATTTTAATTGACATGTAATGAAAGAATTAAATATGACGGATGTTACACTGCGGTGCGGATCTGATTAATGATTTCAGGAGGTGTTGAATCAGAAACAGGAGATATCAGCATAGAAAAACACTAATCTAATCACGAAGGGGGCTGCATCTCTTAATCAAATGAAAAGGTCATGTGGTCTTGGTATGTGATTAGCCATGTGTGCATCAATCCTATAATTACTATATTGAAATGTGAAAATTGTTAACTATTTATATATTTTAATCTTTACAGGGAAAGTTCACCCACATGAAAAAAAAAAAAAAACCTGTCATCATATATTCCAACATTCAAACATAACTTTCTTTCTACTGGGAACCACAAAAGATTGTTATTCATAGTGAGAACTGGGACTCAAAAAAGCATCACAAAACATTTATTTGCAAATGATCGATTTAGCAGCAGATTTCATCCAAAACATCAAAAAAAGTAGTTTGTCCAGCTTGCACACTTTATTTCACACTGTAGGCGCGCGTTTTTTCCTATTTTTAGATCCTTTGTTTTAACACGCATGTTTGTTGAACAGATAAAAAGTAAACCTTTGAAAATAAAGTTGGATATTCCGATGCATTTATTGTCCATTTCTTTCAAGATTAAACAAAAAAAATAATAAGAAAGAAAAGAGTTGTCCATTTCATGCACCTTATCAAAGACAATCCATTGAAGTCCATCACGGTCAAAAAGTTTGTTTGACCTTCTTCGTGCACCCTTCTCTGACGATTTGACAACATAAATACAGTATGTGCCCTCTAGTGGTGTGAAGGAAAATTACATGAACCCATTAATGGCTCTTACACACATACGATAACTTTGTCTGAAATTTAAGAAAATATTTTGAATTCATCCCCTCTGCCATAGCTCTCAAATCTCCTTCAATTCAAATATGGAGCATGAAGACACATTGCACTTGCTTTGACATCAGTGAGCATGTTTACATACACACTAATACATGGGCAACTAACAAAAAAAACGTTTACTGAAATAACCCATTTTAGCAATGTTTTCAGCCAATGATCTTGCAATGCAAGAAAACGTCCCAGATTACGACTGTAACCATGTTTCCCTGAGAAGGGTAACGAGACACAGCGTCTTGGATTGATGCTCTGAGGAACGCCAGCAAGTGTGACCAACAAACACACCAATTTTATTGGCCAACAACAGTCCATGACATCCGTAGCGGAGCGCCACATCATAAGCTGTACTTTAAGACCCAACACCAGTTGGGGAGGGAATACAAATAGCTAGTTCAGGGGGAGAATGCAACCTTCAGTTTCATCTGAGCGGCGTAATATAGTTGCCAAAGATTCTCGCCATGAAAACACACAGGGTGCTCCAGATCCACTTAAACACCCTAAAACAATTAGTAGAGACCTAATCACACCCTATCTGTACTTCTCCAGGATGCATAAAAGACCAGGATCCGTAAAATGACTTTACGTGGAACCCAACCGGAAAGGGGAGCAAAGACCTTATTTAAGACCCAGTTGGGGAGGGAATATAAATTGTCTGCCATACTTAAGTTCACCTTACTCAACCATAAGGGGTATCCTAAAGAGTATCTACCAAAGGAAACGTGCTAGGCGCTAAAATTAGCACTAGTAATTAGCACTTCAGGCTACAATATTGATGTTGCCGCTAACTTAAAAGTGGCAATTTTGGTCTTGACAGCAAATGAAATTTAAGTCAATAACAAATTAAATATTTGTCTTTTCTTTAGCCAGAGTTGCTTTCAGCCCACTGGGTGTATGTACTATATTTAGGATTTTCTATTGTGCTTTGTCCTTTTTTAGAGCCCCCTTATGAAAAAGAGCACCCTGGACTTTCAACCTAGTTTTCCACAAAAGAAAGACGTAATGCACATTTGGAGCGGAATGAGAATGAGTAAATGGTGACATTTTGAGGTGAACTATCCCTATTAGCAGAATCTGAAATAAATTGTCATTCACATTTCTGTTTTCTCTGATGCAGTCTCTTTTCCAACTGCATGATGGGGGAAATGTGTAAGAAATGAAGGCTATATAAAGTTCAACCACAATCTGCGCTTTCCTCTCATCTATGATGGTGAACAATGTTCACAAGTGCAAGATCAAGTCTAAAACTCATCGTAATATTGCTCGGAAATTCAGTGTAGGCGGTCTGTTAACACGTCCAGGTGGACCACTGTCCTACACATTTTTATAGATCCCCTTGTTTTGGGTGGTCCTGAGCGGCACGCATTATGTTCAGAGTTTCATAACGGCGTGTGAAGTGTTCACAGAAAACACAGAGGAACACTGACCTACTTTTCTCCTCTACTCTGATTCACTGGGACAGACACATGTATCATTCATGAGAAAAGCTGCTACTCGAAGCAGCTGTTTGCATCTCATCCTCCTTGTTAAGTGAAAAACAGGTCGTAGAGGAATGGACATTCGCCCACGGAAGGCCTTTTTGATCTATGAGTGTTTCGACAACATCTCTTTACTTTACACAACAGCTGACAGCATCTTGCCGCTAAGCTGTCTCATTACAGTTTCAGCAGAAATGTGAATGTAGACATGTGGTGTGGCATATGCGTATAAAGCAATAAATGAACAAAGAAGGGTTTGAGCCAAAAGTACATTGTTTTCACTTTTTATATGTCACATGTCAACTTTATTTAGGATTTCGCAATATGGCTTCCTCTGTAGATTTCCAGCTAAGCTTCCTCAAACATGTGGCTGTGTGGAGCTATACATTTACCATACACTCTTAAAAAGAATAACTTTTTTTGGTTCCCCAAAGAACCTTTAATTGTGAACAGTGTGTAGAACATTTAAAAAATCTAAGAAAATAAAATCTCTTTATGGAGCCATGGATGCCAATAATGGACTTTCATTTTTAGGAGTGTATTGCAGTCTCTAAAAGGAATAGTTCACCAAAAAATAATTTGCTACATTAGATACTTTATTTATTTGCTGGTATTTTTTTTCCATGTTACAGAACAGGAGAATAATTTTTTTTTTTAAAACGTGCATGCAGTTCTTTTCCATTCAAACAAAACCAAACAACATAAAAGTATAATTTATGTGTCTATTTGTGGAATTCAGAAACCCTTGTTATTAATGACATCAGTGGCCGTTAAGTTGATGAACATGCAGTCAACAACTTATTGCTCGTGCTCGCACTCGCACACGTAACGTACAAGAGACTGAACGTGGTTTAAGGCCAGATATACTTCTGGCGTAGTTCTTTTTTGTTCTTCGCTTAGAAGTAAAAATAAGTTGGAAATACCTTTGCAGCGATATACTGTTAACAAACATCCAGTTACCATCAATCCAGATTGAATTTAGGCTTTTATTCACATGTAAGCATTGATCAGCGAATATAAATAGAAGCTCAACTGTACCTTCTTGACACATGAGAACAAACCTCATTGGTTCTTACAGAAGCTCAAACGTGATGCGTAACACGAGACTGAACCTCATTGGTTCTTACAGAAGTTCAAACGAGCTGCGTAACACGAGACTGAACCTCATTGGTTCTTACAGAAGCTCAAGCGTGCTGCGTAACACGAGACTGAACCTCATTGGTTCTTACAGAAGCTCAAGCGTGCTGCGTAACACGAGACTGAACCTCATTAGTTCTTACAGAAGCTCAAACGTACTGCGTAACACGAGACTGAACCTCATTGGTTCTTACAGAAGCTCAAACGAGCTGCGTAACACGAGACTGAACCTCATTGGTTCTTACAGAAGTTCAAACGAGCTGCGTAACACAAGACTGAACCTCACTGGTTCTTGCAGAAGCTCAAACGTGCTGCGTAACACGAGACTGAACCTCATTGGTTCTTACATTAGCTCAAACGTGCTGCGTAACACAAGACTGAACCTCATTGGTTCTTACAGAAGTTCGAACGAGCTGCGTAACACGAGACTGAACCTCATTGGTTCTTACAGAAGTTCAAACGAGCTGCGTAACACAAGACTGAACCTCATTGGTTCTTGCAGAAGCTCAAACGTTATGCGTAACACGAGACTGAACCTCATTGGTTCTTACAGAAGCTCAAACGTGATGCGTAACACGAGACTGAACCTCATTGGTTCTTACAGAAGTTCAAACGTGATGCGTAACACGAGACTGAACCTCATTGGTTCTTACAGAAGTTCAAACGTGATGTGTAACACGAGACTGAACCTCATTGGTTCTTACAGAAGTTCAAACGAGCTGCGTAACACGAGACTGAACCTCATTGGTTCTTACAGAAGTTCAAACGTGATGCGTAACACGAGACTGAACCTCATTGGTTCTTACAGAAGTTCAAACGAGCTGCGTAACACGACTGAACCTCATTGGTTCTTACAGAAGTTCAAACGAGCTGCGTAACACGAGACTGAACCTCATTGGTTCTTACAGAAGTTCAAACGAGCTGCGTAACACGAGACTGAACCTCATTGGTTCTTACAGAAGTTCAAACGTGATGCGTAACACGAGACTGAACCTCATTGGTTCTTACAGAAGTTCAAACGAGCTGCGTAACACGACTGAACCTCATTGGTTCTTACAGAAGTTCAAACGAGCTGCGTAACACGAGACTGAACCTCATTGGTTCTTACAGAAGCTCAAACGTGATGTGTAACACGAGACTGAACCTCATTGGTTCTTACAGAAGTTCAAACGAGCTGCGTAACACGAGACTGAACCTCATTGGTTCTTACAGAAGTTCAAACGAGCTGCGTAACACGAGACTGAACCTCATTGGTTCTTACAGAAGTTCAAACGTGATGCGTAACACGAGACTGAACCTCATTGGTTCTTACAGAAGTTCAAACGAGCTGCGTAACACGAGACTGAACCTCATTGGTTCTTACAGAAGTTCAAACGTGATGCGTAACACGAGACTGAACCTCATTGGTTCTTACAGAAGTTCAAACGAGCTGCGTAACACGACTGAACCTCATTGGTTCTTACAGAAGCTCAAACGAGCTGCGTAACACGAGACTGAACCTCATTGGTTCTTACAGAAGCTCAAACGTGATGTGTAACACGAGACTGAACCTCATTGGTTCTTACAGAAGCTCAAACGTGATGCGTAACACGAGACTGAACCTCATTGGTTCTTACAGAAGTTCAAACGAGCTGCGTAACACGAGACTGAACCTCATTGGTTCTTACAGAAGCTCAAACGAGCTGCGTAACACGAGACTGAACCTCATTGGTTCTTACAGAAGCTCAAACGTGATGTGTAACACGAGACTGAACCTCATTGGTTCTTACAGAAGCTCAAACGTGATGCGTAACACGAGACTGAACCTCATTGGTTCTTACAGAAGTTCAAACGAGCTGCGTAACACGAGACTGAACCTCATTGGTTCTTACAGAAGCTCAAACGAGCTGCGTAACACGAGACTGAACCTCATTGGTTCTTACAGAAGCTCAAACGTGATGTGTAACACGAGACTGAACCTCATTGGTTCTTACAGAAGCTCAAACGTGATGCGTAACACGAGACTGAACCTCATTGGTTCTTACAGAAGCTCAAACGAGCTGCGTAACACGAGACTGAACCTCATTGGTTCTTACAGAAGCTCAAACGTGATGCGTAACACGAGACTGAACCTCATTGGTTCTTACAGAAGCTCAAACGTGATGTGTAACACGAGACTGAACCTCATTGGTTCTTACAGAAGCTCAAACGAGCTGCGTAACACAAGACTAAACCTCATTGGTTCTTACAGAAGCTCAAACGAGCTGCGTAACACGAGACTGAACCTCATTGGTTCTTACAGAAGCTCAAACGAGCTGCGTAACACGAGACTGAACCTCATTGGTTCTTACAGAAGCTCAAACGTGATGCGTAACACGAGACTGAACCTTATTGGTTCTTGCCCGTCAAGTGAACATGCTTGAGCTTCCTTTTACCACAACTGATTTACCACAATAAAAGCCTAAATTCAATCTGTTCATCATATAAAGCGATCGAGTCTCTTCAGAAAATTTGGACTAAACCGCTTAATTCATTAGTTTTACAATATGTTTTATAAACTTTTTGAAGCATCAAAGTGGTAGTTGTGCAGGGTGAGTAATTAATGAGAATTTTCATTTTTGGGTGAACTAACCCTTTAAGAAAGCATCTAATCTTGATGTGGATATGTTTGCACAAGCTCTGCAATTCACCATTATGTTATTAAAGTTTGACTATAAAGTATATTTGAGACTATTTGAGATGTGAATCTATAGTCTGAAATAATCCCTTTTCTTTGCATAACACATTACAGTACAGAATTCATTATCCTGAACATCGCATATGCATTCATTTCCTGTGTCATTGTAGTGGAGATAATGGGTAGACGCTCAGTCTGGGTGCTAATTCTGTGTTTATCACCAGGTTCACTCAGGTGTGTCGGCCAGAACACCACTTAAGGCCAAATATTCCAGAGTATGAAATAAAGAGCTGATAGATAGTTCTTATTCTGTTTATTCTGAGTGTAAGTGTGGTTACTATAAGAGAGAAATAGAATACAAATGAATAGAGGAAACATATGCATTCAATAATTCCTTCTTAAGCACTAATATACATTACCAAACATAAACTAAACAATAATCAGAATATGACTATATATCTCTTAAACTCTAATAATGTAAGAAGAGAGAAAGAATTCAAACACTTATTACATGGGATTCTCCGATTTTCTACCATGCATTAAGTTACCACTAATGTAAACAGCACTTCCTGCCATCTATAATACGCTTTAAAGCCTCCAATTAACTAAACGGCTGGATGCTTTTATTATGAAAATCCCGGACCGGATGCTTTGTTCCATTCGAGCGAGCAAACCCTTAATAGAGAAGCCTCGATAGCGGTCCAGATAATAATATTTAACACCACTTACTTCTTATTTTACTCAACCACAAAGTACTAAACAATCCTAACAACAAGGAGTAAAGTATAAACATGTCTAAACACGATATGCCATATTTTGACCCAACGTACGGAGTCAGGTGAGCCGAAGCTCGGAAATAGTATAACGGTCGTGTAGCGACCCTTAAACTCCTAATTCTCATCTACACCAAATAGCAAAAATAATAGCTGGTTTGACAAAGAAATACAATATCACTAGTAATGCATCAGATATACTTACTCTTCTCATTTACGCACACTCTGAAGAAAGGTGCCGCTCACAATTACAATCCAACCGACCGACTATCTCTATCATACTGCATACTGTGTGACGTCAGATGTAATATACAAACCAGCACGCGCTTTGGCTACCCTATTACAAGCACTGAATAAACGGACGTAAACGTGAAACATAAAGCACAATATGGTCAACTGTACTAAATAATAGCAACACAAACATAACTTTGGGGCCTTTTCTACAGTCATTGAATGGAGGAGAGGCTCTCAGGAGCGCACAAGGAAAATCCTTTTAATTTTCCCAGCAAAAACGTCAGTCCTCAGGCTTTCATAGAAAATACAGCCCCTTTAAAGTAGTCCATATGACTTATAACTATAGAAGTCTTGAAATATAGTGAATATGATAACAAACGATGCAGTTCTCAAATATAATTTCCTATTCCAAATATGCAAATTAGCACCTCACATTTAGTTACAGCACACTTGAACTATTAGCTGATATTTTGTGTTCCACCAACAACAACAAAAAACAAAAACAAAATAGCAGCATGCCGATACGAAGAGCGTTCATTTTGAGTGAATGATTCCTTTAAGTCTAAAATGCTGTGGTTCTGTGTTGGGCTCTGGCAGACTAATGAGCTGCGCATATTCATTTTTCTGTCTTAGATAATTAGCATTGAAAGCTGGAATCCTCCCATCTGTCAGCTGAAGACATGCAGCCTTTTTTTATTTGACACGGTAATTACAAATAACAATATGCACGGGTAAGGGCTAATCGGAGGATGATAATGAGAAACAACAACATTTGAAGCACATTCATTTGTCATGTTGGACGTGGGCAGTCTTGGAATGATAAGCCAGTTAGGAAGCCCAAGCGCTAGCAGAGGTCCATCATCCGCCAATCAGATATGACGTGTAACATGAAGGACGGCGGGATTCATCAATTAGACAGCTCTTTGTCAGACTGAACCGCCCGCTCGCTGTGTGACTGATGATAGTCTTAATAGAAGTTCCTGTCCTCAGTCACACCCTGACAATATTTCATGCCATTTCTGACTCCATCCTGCTATTTCTACCCTTCGTTACAGCATGGGCATCATTAGTTTAGCCTCAAACTGTCTGTCATAGGGTGCATTCTCCTCATTTACAGTACAGAAGACCTGAATGCTTTGCTTAAGGCAATAGTTTCGCCAGAATTCAAATTCTGTCATTATTCATTCACCCAAATTATTCAAACATCTTAATGGGTTTCCTTAATGGTCTACTTTGAACAGAATATTGATAGTTAAACTATTATGAGTTTATTAATAAAGCTATGTGCATATTGTTGAAAGATAGGGTTTTTCGTGGCAGTTTTGGGGATTGTATCCACTCATTCACAAATTCCTAGCATTGTGCGCAACTTTTTTCCAAGCTGTTCTCCAAGCTTTAGCTACGTTCCTCCCCACCGAGCTGCTGTGTGTCTGCCAAACTAAGCCAACCGAGGTCACGTTAATCAGGTCTCAAGTTAAAGGTGCAGTCTGTAAGATTGACAGCTAGTGGTTGAAATAGGTACTGCAGTCCAAATTCTAAATATCAGAGATCGTTGTGTCCTCCGCCCCCTGCTCAGACTCGACACACATGTGGGTTGCCAGTTTAAGGACACGCAACAGGAACGAGCGAAAGTGACAATGAAAGCCGAGGAGACTTACTCTTAATGTAAGTTGATTTATCTGCGTTTTAATATGCTCTCGTTCATAGAGATTTTTAGATGGATATCGAGGCTTTTTAGGTTGGGTAGAATCTGCAATCTCTGACCCAGTTTGTTTGCTGGCTGCAATACGCCGTTTCTCCTGCCAACTGGCATCCCGGGGTGTCGAAATACTATTGGGTGAACTGGCAGTGGGCGGAGTCACACAGGCCAAAACAAAAACAGACATTCCAACACGGAACGCACATTTAAAAGTAAAATAGCTGGCTGTAGAAGTGTTTTTCAGAGAAACGAGTATGTGAACTTGTATTTTTATGCTTTAGAAGAGTGAATAAGTTACTCAAAGCACCTTAAATTAAAAATCTTCAGAAGATTCTTCAAAAATTCTCCTTTTGTGTTCCAAAATAGCATATGGTTTTGGAACGACATGAGGGTGAGTAGATGTAATGAGAGAATTGTCATTTTTGGCCAAACTGTTCTTTTAATGTCCAAAAGCCAATTTAATTATCCAAACCATGTCTTTTCTTTACCAGCGTAATGATAATTTCCCACAGCAGCTGGGCACTGATGACATTACATTAGCATTCTCGCCAGACCAAATAATAATGCTGTCAGCGTGTGAGCGTGCAGCTTTTGTTGTAAAGAAACACGGAGCAGGTGATTTGTGAGTATCTGTGTTCATATATGTCGGCGTGGGAGTTTGGGGCTGCGTGTGACGTTGAAGAGCTGTTGTCAAGGAAACTATGGTGAACTAACAGACTGTTTTGTTTTCTCATTACTTCAAATCTGCCCTGTCAATCATGACAGAACACAATGACACAAATGGGGCAACCAACTTCAATTATTCATGGTGCCCGTCCTCTCATTTATGGCATGCAGGCATGACAGGACTGTCATAAGCTCGGCACTGATCATTTAAGATTGGAGGAGATGGAAACGCTTTGCACTCTCTGTCAGTAAGAGTCTATTTGTTGTTATGGTCTCGGACCGAGAAATTAAGGTTTGGTCTCTGAACCCATTAGAAGAGCAACGGGACAGATTTTACAACAGAACATCTCAACGGGAAATGGTGTTATTATTTTGGGCTGCCATCACAGGAAGTACAGCTTGAAAATGGTCAGATGTGCTTAAGTGGGGTTTTATTGATTTATTCTTACACATACAGTGAGATCCAAACACTCTGAAAGTGCCACATGCAAGTAAACATTAAGTTTGGAAACAATAATTAAAGGTACACTATGTAACTTGCATAAAAAAAAAAAACTGCATGCATTTTGTGGAAGAACGTTGTTTTGGTTTTTCTGGTTTGTGCTTCGGCTCTGCGTGACTGTGCGGAGGAATATTTGTATCCTACTGTTCATAAAACATTCACTACTAAGCTTAAGAGATTAAACCAGTTTAGATGGAAATGATCTCAAGCTGACTAGCTGAAGACGTTACTGTAGTTTTGCCCATTAATAGACACGGTACTTCCTAGATTCCAGCGCAGCGCTACAACAACCATAATGAAATGAGCTTCATAATAGATGATGCTTTACAATCAACTCTGTTAGAGAGATACATGTGGCAGTTTATCTGTTCAATAAAATACATCTCTCACCTGTTGAGGAATAAAAACGCCATCATCTGTAATGATGAAGATGCAGAAAGCTCATACGGATCAGTGTGCAGAGTGTTTAATAGTATAGAAAACAGTATAGGAATAGGAAAATAGGATTTCAAGAGGAAGAACAAGACTTTGCAAGTCAAGTGTGTGTGAGCTGGGCTATTTATAGCCAGACTAATGAACATGATGCAGTTCAAGTGTGTTTGTGACCCGGAAGTCAATACTCAGGTGACGGCTCCCTCCTGTGGTGCACTGGTGGTATTACAGATGGAGGTACTGGTATGACATCATCTCCACGTCGCTTTTACAACATTTCAAATCCCTGGGTTCTCACCATCTCTGAAAAGCCAAGCCGATGTTGATTCTTGTTTTATTACGAGCTCTGTCACGTTCCCTTTTTGCCAGCAGACTCTCTCCTCTGTTCGGCGTTTGTTTAAAACGGGTGATTCCTCTGAGGTTGGAGATTTAGCGGCTCCATGTCAATGTCTCTTTCTCGCTCGTGACAAATAACCTCTGCCACTCGCACACCAGACACACACACACACACACACACACACACACACACACACACACTCAACAAACCTCTGCCACTTCCACACCAGACACACACACACACACACACTCAACTAACCTCTGCCACTCGCACACCAGACACACACACACACACACACACACACACACACTCACTCAACAAACCTCTGCCACTTCCACACCACGCACACACACACACACACACACACACACACACACTCAACTAACCTCTGCTACTTCCACACCAGACACACACACAAACACACACACACACACACACTCACACACTCAACTAACCTCTGCTACTTCCACACCAGACACACACACACACACACACACTCAACTAACCTCTGCTACTTCCACACCAGACACACACACACACACACACACAAACACACACACACACACACACACACACACTCACACACTCAACTAACCTCTGCTACTTCCACACCAGACACACACACACACACACACACACACACACACTCAACTAACCTCTGCCACTTCCACACCAGACACGCGTCTGGAGCAACTTTTCTGTTTACGGATATGACGAGACACACAAGAACGAATGACGAATGAAGTATGCAATTTCGTGAGAAACTATAAAACACTATAAAATAAAATAAACACTTGTAAAAGGTTTACCATAGTGAATTACTGTAAGACAAAAACAGGTTTTGGAACAAGGATTGATGGTGTATTTAAAAAAAAAAGCAAAAAATAAAAAAGTATTGACTCATTATTTAAATTTAGTTAATTTTGAACAATAAAAAAGCACTATATAGTGCACTTTAAGTAAAGTTACTTCCTCGTTGATCTGTAAACTGAATGAAAAATAATTGAATCCAAAGACATTTCAACCGCCTACTAAATAAACATTAGTCAACTTGCAGGTCTTCTAGCAGCTTTCCAAATATTTTTACATTTAGACCTACCATCAGAACCATCCAACATTAAATGTAACATTATACTTAAACAATACATTTGATCAGTTATAGTATTTTACTATTTAATAAATGTGTACATTTCCATTCACTACCATCACATCATTCACTTCCATCCCCTTTTGTTAACATATAGAACTAATTATTTCTTAATAAGTTCTTCTTATTGGGTCTATCTAAAGCACTGTTTTTATCTCTGGTTATTGACAACTGTCCAGTTAGTATTTCAACCCAAGTGAAATACCTTGTTATTTTTGATGGTTTGCTCTCTTTGGGCTCTCATATCAGTAATATTTCACATATTGCATATCATTTTTTCATTTACGAAATATTGCTAGACTCCGTTCCTCACTTTCTCAGTCTCAAGCCCATATTCATGCTCTGGTAACATCACAGATTGATTATTGCAATTCTCTTTTATTTGGTGTCCCTGAAAAACTACTTCAGCGACTGCAGTTCATTCAGAACTCCGCTGAAAGGATTGTTACCCGTACACACACTCCTGACTCCTGACCATTTAACACCTACTCTTTTTCAACTACACTGCCTTCCTGTTCGGTATGGAGTCAATCACAGCATTTTATTGCAGCTCAGCTATAGACCATTCGGGTGTTTGCAGCAGTGATGACATGTTTTGTGGCTGGAGCTTATACAGATACCTTTGGCACTGGGGTCTAAATTACAATTGATTCGCCCTGGTTTTGCACTCAATTGTTAATGGTGGTAAAGATTGTTTTATATGTTGTTTTTTTAACTTGTTTTTAGTAAACCTGTGGAAAACATAACTTGACGATACTTTTACACGGCACACACTCACACCCCAAACTGTCTTATCTAGTTACTTATTAAAAACGAACGTTTTCAAAAATAAACATATCTGCTTCAAAATTCACATTTTCAATATAGCCCTTTCCACACATGCAGGGATCCCGGTAAATTACCGTAAAATTACCAGAATGACTTTACCGGTAAATATACACAAATATGCTGTTCAAACAAGCAACGGCATTCTGGCTTTTTACCGGTAAGAGACCATTCACACATCAGCACCAAAATAACGGTAAATTCTGTGATGTCAGTCATCAGAAATGATCTTTAAACGCCGCTCCGTTGTCTTCATTCATCCGCATGAATAGTTTCACTATCTGTTCAATTTGATGTCTAATTGAAAGTCATGACAGATGATCAAACAGAACGCGTTTTTGGTCTTAAAAATACGAGACGCTCATAATAGTCTCGAGCGCGACAAGCTGAAAAAGCTGCGAGACGTGGCGCAACGGTACCCTGGAAATCCAGAGGTCTCGCGAGAGCACAAGTTGAATTTGCTCAGCGAGTTACTCTGGCGTCGAGTAATGATGCTCATTAAATATGCCCTTGTATCCGAGCTGCACCAATTACATCGGGCTATCTGATATAGGCGGACCAGAGGCGAGCTAAACAGAAGACGACAGCGCTGTGACGTCGAAGTCATTAGTAAACATTGCAAGATGGCTATGGATGAACACCAGTTGTTTGAAACGGCTTTGGCCGCTACAATGAACGAGTTAGACTTGGCTTTTTATCTAAAAGAGGAACAGAAGACGGCGCTCCAATCGTTCCTTTGCAAGAAGGGCGTTTTTGCCGACCGGATACGACAAGAGTCTAATCTACCAGTTAGCTCCGCTGGTAGCTAAGCGATGTTGTGATTGGTCGTAGTGTTATCCAATTGCGTGCAGTGAGATTTTCAAATGCATGCTTGGTGCCGCCCCTCGAGCTGGCCGATTTTCATTAGTCGATGCCAGACCATTAATCTTTCAGATTTAGGTCTGGATTTTCAGGCTTGCGCAACGGTCAAAGATGATCATTTACATGTAGAGCATATTTAAATAGAAAAACTATTAAAAATCGTACTGTAAACAGCGTGGAGTAATCACGTCATCTTCATAAGTCTTTATGATTGGCCCAAAGCAGGCTTCTTATGTCATCGCGTTCTGACCTCGTACTTGATCATACCGGTAATCTTCATTCCGCGTTCACACAGAGCACATTACCATAATCTACTGGTAATGTTACAACTTTTCCTTACTCTTTTTGAAAAGGTATTTTTGAAAAGGTCCTGTTCACACATGAAATTACCAGTAAAGACTGAATGTGTGAAAGGGGCTTATGGGTGTGTGTGATTTACAGTGTAGAACAAAATGTCAAAGTATAGTCGAGTTGTGTTTACCTTTACTTTACACATAAACCGAAAACCCACACAGGAAAATCTCGAAGGAACCAGGGGCGAATTACTCTTGTGAGTTCGGACATCACACCTGCACAACTCTATGACACGCGATACATATGCTTGATACATGAAGTCCTTGAAAAACCAAAAAAGTAGAGCTTGAAAAGTCCTTGAAAGTTCTGGAACTTCATTTTACAGTATCTGTACGAACCCTGTTTAACGTGCACTTTTTCTTTTTGGGCTTCTCAGTGTGAACACTCTACTATAAAACGGCACAGCATAAGTACGTGAGATGCACTTTCATTCTGGCCATGCTATCCTAACAAGCTAATAACTATGTTTGGTCATGTTAGCTGTAATAAACTATAATTAACATTACCAAAAAATCTCTTGAAGGAGAAGAGTACTCTGCTCACTCTTCAAGTATTTGTTTTTCTGCCACTTTTCTGGCAGCCATCGGTAGGGGTTTATTTTCATCTGCACAGGAGGCTGAAGTGGGTTCAGATGTGATTTTGTCTGGCTGTAAATAGCTGTGATATTTAGACCTCTGTGCAAATTGTCACCCTGAAACCATTCTACCCCATAATCAAATAGGGCACATAAATGATGCAAAACGTCAGTGAGTGTGCTGTGTATAAAATGATGAATGTGCGCTTGTAATATTCTCAATTATCCATGATGAAGTGTCTGTTGGGGAGGTGGGAGGGTTGCTAGAGAAGCGGGTGCCATGGCGATCACACTGGCTCCGCCTCCCTCTCCTTCTAGAACTTTCTACAGCATTCTGTTCCACCCATAGACTGTAAAAAATATGGACAAAGCGTCTGTGACGTCACCCATAGACTTCTGAAGAACGGTTTTGAGGCCGTTTATGGGGGGTATGGGCGGCGCCATATGTTCAGAAAGGATAACTTACAGGTATGATGCGTTGTGTCAGATCATGGCCGAGACGTCAAATTTCAGGAATTCCACTCGGCGCAGCCTATGCTCGTTGTCAGCTGTCAATCAAGCTGTCAATCGCGCCCTTATTTGTCATACATTTTATATCTAAATACGATCTAAACTAACGAGTTAGAAAAAAATTCACCCCCCTCACAGTTGTCAGGCACTCGGAACCTATCGAAAAATACAATAAAAGTCCATGGGACCAACCTGTAAAAACATGAATTTATGCTGTGAAAACGGACATTTTAACATGGGGGTGTATGGACATTTGCTCCCTTTTGGGACCTGCCCCTAGCGGATTTTCGATGTATTGCCGTTTTTCGCACTTCCGGGTAGGCTTCATTTTTCAGATCAGAATGTTGCCGCTTGGTTCCACCACTGGAAACTGCCCAACACCAACTGTTGCATTCATTGATAATGCTGATTGGGATTGCATTTTGGTAGTTCCTGTCATTTTATTTGTGTTTGTGTTCATAAGTAATACAGAACCTTAGTTAGTTTCGGGATGGCCACACTGATAAAGAATCCAGCTGTAGCAGATGCCATGGTCGGGAACACTCAATTGGATGGATATTTAGCATTTTTGTTTGGCCTGAGCACAGGTGCACAGAAGCTTTCATTCTCTGTCTTCATTGTTTTATTATTAGACAGAACCATTAAAGAAAGAGAGTGAATATTATATGAAAAAGTATTATGGCTTCTGCCTTTCTATTATTAAAAATTCCATCGGCATTCAGCTGTCTATATCATTTAAACAAGTCTTTGAATACCGAAGGTGTCGGGCGGAAAACTCAATGTCCAATATGTCCAAAACCTCTACTTTTCAGGAAATGAAGAAGAAAAAAAACATTTTTTTTTAAAAATAATTAAACTTGATATAGTGTCTTTATGTGGTCAGACACTTGCATGTGTCATTATATTATTAACATTTTACCAAAATCAAGCTCAAATGGCGTTACAAGGGTTTTGTCTGTCACTGGAACAGCCGCAATTGAGATAAAATAAGTGCATCGCTTTATTTTTTCATCAACTTACAGGTTATAAAGTTTACTCTGTGATCGTCATTTGGCCAAAATCTCATTTTATAAAAGACAAGCTATTTAAAAGTATTGGCTTGGCTTTGAGAAATGCTAGACACTCTTCTCCACTCCGCACCGCAAATACATAAAGCATTAGCCTTTATATACAGAGTTTCTTGAGTAAAGAAAACACTGTATGTACTTAAACAAACAGTTCTTTATTTACCATTGCATTGCAAACAAGCAGAGGCGGTTCAAAATTGAGAAAGGTTTTTTCCGACAGTTTGAGGAGCCAATGGAGTTACGAGGTTTAGTCACAAGCTCTTTTTAATAGTTTTCATTGGTTAAATATTTGCAAAACTCACAGACAGAAGTAAAGGGTGACCAATAGTAATGATTTAAGGAGAAAAAAACACTAAATATGGAGATATAAGGTTTCCACCCGACAGTGACGATATTTCAAATTAAGTTCAAATTTTCATTTTGATTTATTTTCTAATTTATTTCTAATTTGGAAAATATGTAAATTAATATATATTAATTGCACTTTGCAACAACACATCCTTGTTTCGGCAGTGACTCTCAGCATGTTTCCTATAACAATGTCTGATGTTCACATTTTACGTGGCGTGAGAAAGTCACATAAACCACGAGAAATCCGATCAGAGCGTTCAGACTGAAGCGGATTTCCTGAATAGGATTTCAAACCACATATGGATGTAGATGTGATTTTTTTTTTTTTTTTTTTCTGCTCATGTTAGCTAATTCTGATCAGATTTCAATCGGATATGAACAAAAATCGGATTTGGACTGACAGTCTGAACGTAGCCTATGTCGGGATAAGAAATAGAAGGAAGAATTGTCAGGTCGTCAGTCCATGACTAAGCTAGCTCGTTCGGATCTTTACCACATATTAACTTTAGTTTGTCAAAAGTCCTTCTCTATATGATTTAGCAGCTTCCACGTGTTTTTTCCATGGTTTAGATATCATAAATTAGTGTAACAATGTGTTCAGTTGTACATAAACAGTGCAGTCCATGCTGTTGTTGACATCCGAGTATCTCCAATCCGGGTAACTGACCAAACCGTGACGGAGGTGCGATGGATGCACGTAAAAGGTCATTTATGCGTATAAAGAGCATGCAAAGCTCGATCGGTCACATTCTCTGCTCCCTTTCTGTATACAGTTTATTCCAGTTAATAAAATGTATTCATCATGCTGATAAGATTATGTGTAGTCTTCATTTTGTAATGCGTAAACAGCATTAATATAATTCATGAAAGGTTCTTAGGTTGTTTTATCTGTGTAGCCAGAGTACGATGTGCAGTTTCCCAAAACACAAAAACATTTTTATGTTGCCTATCCCTATTGTAGAAGTTTGAAGGAATTGTATTCACTGAATGAGATTGATTGGTATTGGAAGCACAGTTGATTTATTTACAGAACTACAGAATGGCACTTATCACCCTTACATTTTCCCCAAAGATGAGTTAAAGGGATAGTTCACTTTGAAATAAATTTTTGGTATGTTTTAGCTTACCTCAAGGGCATCCAAGATGTAGGTGTCTTTTTTTCCGCAGTAGTTTCAATTTTTATATTTTTAGGTCAAACCGTTCTTGTCTGTCAGTCATATAATGCAGGTCTATGGTCACTGTCTCAAAACACAAGCACAGAGTCCAAATTAAAACAATTCCCTGTCGTCCAAATTAAACAATTCCCCATCGTAAGTACACATT
Organism: Leuciscus leuciscus; assembly: GCF_965113295.1. Classification (NCBI taxonomy): domain Eukaryota; kingdom Metazoa; phylum Chordata; class Actinopteri; order Cypriniformes; family Leuciscidae; genus Leuciscus; species Leuciscus leuciscus. The sequence continues at coordinate 29,474,512 of NC_138747.1, read as the reverse complement.
GATGGCCTAAGACACGAAACGAGCGGTTTGTGTGAGAAAACGAACAGTATTTATATCGTTTTTACCACTTATACGCAGCCATGTCGAAGTGATCTGATCTGACGTGTACGCAGACTGGTGCATAGATATATATACACTAGATGTCGCCTTAAAGACATTCGTTCAATGAACTGCCGTAGACAAGGCGACATCTAGTGTGTATATATCTATGCACCAGTCTGTGCACACGTCAGATCAGATCACTTCGACATGGCTGCGTATAAGTGGTAAAAACGATATAAATACTGTTCGTTTTCTCACACAAACCGCTCGTTTCGTGTCTTAGGCCATCAATGTGTACTTACGATGGGGAATTGTTTCATTTGGACGACGGGGAATTGTTTTAATTTGGACTCTGTGCTTGTGTTTTGAGATAATGACCATAGACCTGCATTATATGACTGACAGACAAGAACGGTTTGACCTAAAAATATAAAAATTGAAACTACTGCGGAAAAAAAGACACCTACATCTTGGATGCCCTTGAGGTAAGCTAAAACATACCAAAAATTAATTTCAAAGTGAACTATCCCTTTAAGACATCCTGTTTTTGCCAGAAATAAATGATTGCAGTTAAATATATTTCCATGTGTCACTCTTCACAGTTCCTGCTAGTTCATGCAGTGAATGGCTGATTTAGGTGTTTAAAAAGCAGAAAGTGCTTCACTTTAAAAAAAGAAATCCTGCTTTTTTTCACTCACACAATCACATCCCTGGTTATTACATATACCTGTATCTTGCATACGACTCATGTTTTCACACATAATACTTTGCATTTATGGTTTATTGCCATTTTTTACATTTAGCCAATGTTGTGGCGGTGCACAATATTTTATGTCTAAATGATGGATGTATTGCTATCTGTCTATCTATCTATCTATCCATCTATAATTCTATCGGTTTGTCTATCTGTCTATCTATCTATCTATCTATCTATCTTACTTTTAAACATTAATTCATTCTGCTTGTGTTTCATAAGCAAGGCCCAATGTATCTGTTAAAAAGGCATGTAAATGTGTGTGTTTTTTGCCATCAGGCTGCCAAGCTTCCCATGTCCATCATTATTGTCGGAGTTGGACAGGCTGAATTTGATGGTAAGTGTTTCTTTAAGGACCGTCAATTAGATCTATTAGTTTAGTACAATCACTTATAAAAAAGAAAATATTGTAATTATAAACTGGTCTCCCACAGTAATATGATGACTTTAAATTATTATTTTAATTCATCTGATTAATTAATCACCTTGTCATGTAATTCATTGATTTTTTCCCCTCATGCATTATTAACAAAAAAGCTTTATCAAAGTCAATAACTCAAATCTTTCATTTTACTTAAACCCAGCTGAGTGCCTCAACAGTTGTTTATAGCGAATAGTCAAGTAAGTGCTCCAATAGCAATTACCACGGTTGTGTTTCTCGCTCAGAGCTGAGCGCAGTACATGTAATCAGGAGATCGTTTAAAGAGGCCTGGTTTGGGCTAATCACACAGTCATTATCAGATATATTGCATGGGAAATAAGCACACACTATCATGTCAGGGCATGTAATGATCCGTTGGACGACTTGGGAATTCGAGAGACGCTTTAATCAATATTGAAAGCTTCCTCCGAGAATAACCACATCCTGTAGCTCACGCGCTCGAGGAGGAAGATGAGCTCCCGTCGGATGAGGTGAGCAGGTCATGTGGAGAGAGCCTGTTGTTTGAGGAGTCCGTGATGGAAATCTCTCTGTGCATTCTAGTTACACAGACCAATTACATTCAGCTGGTGTCAAAGCAGGACGAGATGATGAAGGAAATGATGGCCCTAGTAGTTTTGAGACTCCTGAAATTAACTTTAGAACTGAATTCATCACTAGGATTTTGTCATTATTTTTTTGCACACTTTTGTGTCATTCCAAAACCATTACCCTTTTCCTCATGAAAATAAAGTGTAACATTGAATCATTCAAATAAATGAAATGTATGATCGCAAGTCCAATGATTTACTTAAACTTCCTGTCTTTTCCCACAGCGATGGTTGAGTTGGATGGTGATGACATCAGGATCTCCTCAAGAGGGAAATTAGCAGAGCGAGACATTGTCCAGGTGACACCAGTAGCTGTCTACTTTTTTTAAGCTTGTTTGAACTGCAAGCATGTTATGTTAACTTTGGGGTTTTTAATAGCTGTGACTTGTCGCCCTTTGTCTATTTCTTTCAGCAATCAAATCTATTAAGCATGATAATTTTAATTACTAATTCAGTCACTGTGGAGTTGAGCCCTCGTGTTACCGCTCCACACCATAACACACATTATTATAAAGCAATTCATTATGCAGATCCCCTGTGAATGTAACCTGTCATTAGTAGTAATAAGAATATATCTGGCAACTGAGTCACAGACAGCTCGAAAAGTGAAGACAATTCACTCTCGTGGAGCTCTTTAATTTGTTTTATGCAAGACGAAAGGATACCAGAGAAGAGATGATGTGATGATGGATGGATGGATGGATTGGGTGGGTGGATGGCTGGATGGATGGATTGGGTGGATGGATGGATGGATGGATGGATGGATGGATGGATGGATGGATGGATGGATGGATGGATGGATGGATGGATGGATGGATGGATGGATGGATGGATGGATTGGATGGATGGATTGGATGGGTGGATGGATGGATGGATTGGGTGGATGGATGGATGGATGGATGGATTGGGTGGATGGATGGATGGATGGATGGATGGATGGATGGATGGATGGATGGATGGATCGATGGATGGATGGATGGATGGATGGATGGATGGATTGGGTGGATGGATGGATGGATGGATGGATGGATGGATGATGGATTGCGTGGATGATGGGTGGGTGGATGGATGGATTGGGTGGATGGACTGGATGGATTGGGTGGATGGACTGGATGTGTGGATGGATTGGGTGGGTGGATGGATGGATGGATGGATGGATGGATGGATGGATGGATGATGGATGGATGGATGGATGGATGGATGGATGGATGGATGGATGGATGGATTTGGTTGGATGGATGGATTGGGTGGATTGGATGGATTGGGTGGATGGATGAATGGATTGGATGGATGGATGGATGGATGGATGGATGGATGGATGGATGGATGGATGGATGGATGGATAGGTGGATTGGATGTGTGGATGGATTGGATGGATGGATGGATTTGGTGGATGGATTGGGTGGATTGGATGGATGGATTTGGTGGATGGATGGATGGATGGATTTGGTGGATGGATGGATTTGGTGGATGGATAGGTGGATTGGATGGATTGGGTGGATGGATGGATGGATGGATAGGTGGATTTGGTGGATGGATGGATGGATAGGTGGATTGGATGGATGGATGGATGGATGGATGGATTTTGTGGATGGATTGGGTGGATGGATTGGGTGGATGGATGGATGGATGGATGGATAGGTGGATTGGATGGATGGATTGGATGTGTGGATGGATTGGATAGATGGATGGATGGATTTGGTGGATGGATAGGTGGATTGGGTGGATGGATGGATGGATGGATGGATGGATTTGGTGGATGGATAGGTGGATTGGATAGATTGGGTGGGTGGATGGATGGATGGATGGATGGATGGATGGATAGGTGGATTGGATGGATGGATTGGGTGGATGGATTGGATGGATGGATGGATGGATAGGTGGATTGGATGGATGGATTGGATGTGTGTATGGATTGGATGGATGGATGGATGGATAGATAGATGGATTGGATGGATGGATGGATGGATAGGTGGATTGGATGGATGGATTGGATGTGTGGATGGATTGGATGGATGGATGGATAGATGGATGGATTTGGTGGATGGATTGGGTGGGTGGATGGATGGATGGATAGGTGGATTGGATGGATGGATTGGATGTGTGGATGGATGGATGGATGGATGGATGGATGGATGGATGGATGGATGGATAGGTGGATTGGATGGATGGATGGATTTGGTGGATGGATTGGATGTGTGTGTGGATGGATGGATGGATGGATGGATGGATGGATGGATGGGTGATGGATGGATGGATGGATTGGGTGGATTGGATGGATGGATAGGTGGATTGGATGGATGGATTGGATGTGTGGATGGATGGATTGGGTGGATGGATTGGGTGGATGGATGGATGGATTGGGTGGATGGATGGATTTGGTGGATGGATTGGGTGGATTGGATGGATGGATGGATAGGTGGATTGGATGGATGGATTGGATGGATGGATTGGGTGGATGGATGGATGGATGGATGGATGGATTGGATTCCAAGTGAACCGTAAAATGACTTAAAATGATTTAAATTAATATATTAATAAATTATTTATTTATTTGTAGAATTCTTATTAATATATTAACATAATCTCACTTAATTAAATTGCTAAAGCTTACAATTAAGATGTAAATTGAAATCATATACTACTAGTCAAACGTTTGAATAATACAGATATTTTAAAAATACGTTTTCTTTTTATCAAAAATACTGTAAAAACAGTAATATTACGAAATATTATTACAGTGTTAAATAACTGTTTTCTAATTGAATATATTTTAAAATGTAATTTATTTCTGTGATCAAAGTTGAATTTTCAGCATCATTACTCCAGTCTTCAGTGTCACATGATCCTTCAGAAATCATTCTAATATGCTGATTTGATGCTCAGTTATTGTCCGTTATTATTGGTGTTTCTTATTATTATCAAAGTTATCAAAGCAGTTTTTGCTGCTTAACATTTTCATGGAAACTGTGATACATTTTTGTTTTCAGGATTCTTTGATGAATAGAAAGCTCAAAATAACATAGAGAAAGTTCATGTATATTTTCCCAAACAGTTTTACAATTTCTGTTCTGACATCTTAATTATATCGAGTCATCCACACTGCCAGTTTCTGTTAATAACTAGCAGTATTGGGCGGAGCTTTGAATATATGTGAAGCCTTCGAGTCAGAGAGTTTAAGAAGCGCTGTGTCAGTGAATGGATGAATAAATGTTCACACTGCTTCCCGTCCCTCACAGTTTGTGCCGTTCCGGGATTACATGGACCGGACGGGAAACCACGTGTTGAGTATGGCTCGACTGGCCAAAGACGTTCTGGCCGAGATTCCCGACCAGTTCATTTCTTACATGAAGAGCCGGGGAATCAAACCCAATCCTGCGCCGCCTCCATACACACCACCGGGACACACACACCACACACAGATCTGAGCTCCTGAACCGGAGCTTTAGGGTTTCGCTCCCAGTGTCACCGTGTGTTTGAACTCTCCGAGACACTCCGAGGTACAGTGGCGTTTCTGTTCGTGCCATTTCAATTTCTGCCCGTTTTTTTCTGGGAAGGACAGTGTGACCCAAGGGCAGCTTTTTTTTGTTTGTTTTGTTTAAAAATATCTATATCTTGGCCTGTGACTGTTTCTTATTTTGTGGATCAGTTGACAAGAGGATGAAGAGCCGGATGATGAGGAGGAGGAGGAGGAGGAGGAGGGTGATGTTTGTGGTTTCAACTTGTGCCTGTGTGTGACTGTCTCAGTGTCCCAGGACAAGTGTGCCCTAATCTGACATTGGACCGTTCTCCACATCGGTAGACTAGAGTGTGCGCGTGACGTTTTTAGATTCGTACCGCTTTCATTTCGCATCAGGTCAGGCCTGTGTCGGTTTGCGGTTATTATGTTAAACATCGCTTGTGGAAAAATGTTATTTGATTCTTTGTCAGTATCCATTATGGTTTAGGAAAATGCTCATTTTGGGATGAGAGATGTACTAGTTGCAACACAGGCTCTTTGGGAAAATGTGCCTCTATCTGCATTTTAGCAAAAAAAACTAAAACAAAAACGGACCAATACATACATATCACAGCAGTTTCGGCTGAAATGAACACTAGAGGCAGTAAAACACCAACAACTTTTACTGCTTTTCACAGAACATTATGATTACAGGGGCAGATTATCGATTAACTCTTCCCCCGCCATTGACAGAATGTTCCGGTTCCTGTTTTCACTGTTATACGGTAGGGGGCGCTACTACACGTCTTCAAAACAAATGCAGAAAATGCAGAAACATGCAATATCATATGTAATCATATGTATATGTAAAATAACAGGATCATCAACATTAAACAGCATATAAATCAAAACTGCCTAATGTTACAGAATGAAATGTCGGCCCAGGAAGGGTTAATGACTGAAGCTTTTCATGCATTCATTCATTCATTCATTCATTCATTTTTTTTTTTGGGATGGGACAGTGCATATTAATGAACGTACAATAGAAATTAAGGTAAATACGCATCCGTAGTCCCAGACATAGAAAAAAAACAAACAAAAAAACATACCTAACAACTAGACATATAAAGCTAAAAAACATTTAAAGTACCTATACTATATAAAGTACTTATTATAATACTTATTTAAGGTGCATAAATGCCTGTGCATAGACATCCCAAAGTGCTTGTTATAAATATAAAAATCTACCTATCAGAATCTACCTTCTTACCTTATGTTCACATTTTTGATTGTTATTCAGCCATATATAAAAGCTGTTTCTTAAATGAAACAAAAGTGGGGCTATTTAATAGAGCCTTTAATAGAGATGACATTTTGTGCAAAAGTAGACTTTCTAAATTGTACTTCACAATCCCCCCGAGTAATTGATCTAGTACTAGTCTCGCTATTTCTCTTTTTGATCTAATCCCCCAGGGGTGGTGGGCCATTCCATTTTGATGGACTCGATCTTCTCCATCTGTGTTTTGATCATCGTTCTGAATCTGGATGTAGTCTTTGACAAAAACACATTTATTTTTAATTATTAAACTTACCCACATTCATGTGTTGATAAAAAAAAGAATGCATGAAGCTGGAATAGAGATGCACGATATGTGAGCCACCATATCGGTATCGGCCGAAATATGTTTTAATATTAATTTGATTAAATTAATTAAATTAAATTTTTTTTATGTTATTGTTATCGGCCCGATAAGAAAATCTGTCCGATATATATTAAAGTCGATAAATATTGGATTATTTCCTTCAGCTGAGACACTTCAGATGCGCACTGCTCGACGTGATGGTTTTGAATTTATTAAAATATTTTTCTTTAAGGCTCTGTTCTTTCTTTTGATATATTGCACGTTCAGATATTCATACAAGAAATATTCTGGGGCCAGACGCTGCTGGTGGCTGACAACTTCTTTTAAAACTGGCGGGGAAAGAGTTAATAAAGGCTTATTTTTGCTCGGCTCCTAGCAGAATATTATGTTATGACCTCAACACTTTTACCATAGTGCATGATGTGTAAACTAACTCATTTTAACGTTTGCAGCACATAACCAGCTCTATATGTGTGGCTCTTACTGATGAAGTAAACTTAGCTCACCCGGTACAGTGTTGCTCGGGTACGAGTGAAACACAATGAAACAGCTCAAAGCTCAAGCAGCTTAAACCTTTAGCTCACATTTGCTTTTGTTAACACTATCGGGTATGTTTAGGGTTTAGTGAAAGTGGTAATGTTAATCGCATTACCCTGTTAACGCCACAGACCGAACATTACAACAACCAATGTAATAAAACACTGCCAGATTCACGTTCATCTTTCAGAGAAAACTGAACACACTCTTAGCACCACTCACTGTACATTTCACTTTGAAAGTCTCACAAAATGTGCAGGACACAATGCAATATCACCACTGGCACGTTTTTCCAATGAGCCTTGACTATTTTCCCACAATTCCACACAGAACACCTGCCAGAAGTCAATAACCTGCATCAGTAAGTTATGATGCACCACTCTCACTCATACGCTTTGGTAGGAATGCTATTGTGGTGGACCCTATAAGTGCGGCTCAGCGATACGTGTCCTCTCTCGGCAGAAATGAGCTCAGAATGGTGTCACACACTCAACCGGAGTTCATTCACCAACTCAATTTTGTCAAGAGGCTTTTAATCAAATAAGAGTGCCTGATGTATCTGCACTCCGCCAGTACAGGGCTGAGTGGAGGAGCATTACTGGCTATAATAACCATGAGCATTATAGATGTATTCCTGCCAACCATAGAGCATCACAACATCACTGCCCTGATGTCATCAATGCATTTTATTCTGTCTATGTGTGTGTGTGTGTGTGTGTTCATCCACCTCATTTTAAAATTCATAATAATGTTCTTTTTTTAGTTCTTTTAGTTTTCTGTTGATTTTCTTCAGTTGAATTAGTTTGTATGTATTGCACACTATATTATTGCTTTTTTTAATTCTACATTTTCATGGTTTAAGTAAAAAATGTATACCACATTAATAAATATCAAAGTCCTTTTTCATCATTTTATTCTGTTTGTGTGCTTTTCCACCTCATTTTAAAATTCATTATAATGTTTTTTTGTTTTGTTTTTCAGTTGATTTTCTTCAGTTGAATTGGTTTGTATTTATTGCACACTTTTTTTATGCTACATTTTCACGGTTTTAGTTAAAAAAAAATTGTTTCAAGAAATTATCCGATTTTTTTAACACCATATACATTAATAAACATCATAGTCCTTTTTCATCATTTTCTTCTGTCTTTTTGTGTTTATTTACCTCATTCAAAAATGTACTTTTTCAGTTGTTTCTAGTTTTCAGTTTCTAGTTGAAGAAAATCTTCTTCAGTTGCATCGGTCTTTATTTATTGCACACTATATTATTGCTTCTTTTAAATCCACATTTTCTCGGTTTGAATAAATTATCAGATTTTTACACACAATCTACCACATTAATAAACATCAAGTCATCATTTTATCATGTCTATTTGTGTTTTCCACCTCATTTTAGATTTCACTTGAAATCACTTGATTTTCTTCAGTTGAATCGATTTGTATTTATTACACACTATATTCTTGCTTTGTTTAATTCTACATTTTCACGGTTTAATATTCCTTTTTTCAGTATGAATAAATTATGAGATTTTTAAACTCCATACACCACATTAATAAATATCCTGCTCTCAAGAAAATCATTGGAAATATTGTTACTTTAACAGAAAGCTGCTAAACCTTAATCCCAAAGGATATCATGTACAGTAAATGCCAGTAAGAAACCAGTTTAACTATGCATATCATTTAATGATAGACCTTCATTACACAGGAATCAATCCAGTATGAGGAACATTTTCTAAATCTAGAGTTTAAGGATATTATAATATTTTCAACCCTCACACTTTGTAATTACAAAAACTATTTCACACTTAACATACAGTCTAACTGCCCCGTTTTGGCTTGGAAAATGGCGAAACATTACAACCAGAATAACCCAATCAAAATCAATGTTTACACCGCTGCAGTTTCTCCAAAGCGGGATCATAGATCATCTTGGGAGCCATTGATGTTTCTCTAAACCAGGCACCGGAATTGTCTTCGTCCATTTCAATGCCTTCAAATTAATGACCTTTTTCAGGAGCAATCCCACAATTCAAACTGTTTATCAGTTCTTTGTCATTTTACATCAGTGACATCAATTCCTTTTTACTGGCAGGGACACCATTGTGCTTGTAATATCTGATAAAAGGCTTGGATCTACTGAATTAGCACTTTGGAGATTTGCCCTGTGTGTTCATCTAGAAATCACACAAAAGAGGTTTGAGCTTTGTGCATATATCACAGTGAGAGGTCTGACAGCGACGTGAGCATCATCACTGCTGTCCAAATGATGAGCGCATTCAGCTGGGGATTTCAGATTTCATTTACACTTGGCCACATAAATGTTCCTTAAAACACATATCAATTTGTTATATTATTCATGCGTTATATGCAAATTCCACTGCATTAATGTGGCTCAAATGTTTCCAAAAGACATTTGCTTCAACAACTGGTGTGCAAAACGCAACAGCTTTGTATCAGCAGTAAATTTGCAAAGCTCCCAAACCTCAACTTAAATGCTGACCGTTTGCACTAAAATGCTAAACGACACGAGGTCCTGAGGCACGAACTAACTAGCGCATGATTACATTGATAAAAACAATAATAATTACAAAGCAGCGCTTTTTAAACCATTTTCAAATGCAAGAATAGCCTACATTTAACACTGCAGTGGTGAATGGGAATGAGTGAATTGAGAGTATACTGGTATTGTATGATGTTTTGTTGTTCTGCATGGACTTACAAAAGTTTACAGTTAACTATTCATGGTCAGTTATCATCTCTCTGAAACATCAAGGGAGAATTTTACTGCAAAGTCATAGGCCTGCTTTAAATGATCTCTTGGTTTTCCTTTCTTGAAGTGATATAAGGAAAACGATTTATTTTTGTTCATGCCTGGAATGTACGATAAGCCATTAAATACAGTCCTCCGCAAATAAACTGACCAGCGTCCATGAGGATTGAATCGCTTCAAAAGACAGCGCGTGAATGTAGGATATTACAGGACGCGCGTGACGCACGAGGTCGCGAGACTCACTCATCGTCTGTCACTTTGACATTTAAAATTCCATCATAATCTATTATTAGCCTACCCGTCATTTGAATTTTCAGACTTTTAATAGCTTTTGTTTTCGTTCACATTTTTATTTTTAATCATGAACTTACAGGACGAGCATATAGGCCTAGCTTTTATTTAAGAAATCAGATTAACGGAGACTGTCGTCACTTTTCACACACTTTTCCACACGAAGAAAAGTTTTTTTTTAGCGCAGTGACAGCCAGCAGAGGCCACTAAAACATGACCTTTTGTCAACGGAAAAAAATCCGATTATAATAGCCTATAGGTATGAAAAAACCGTAAAAAAATTAAGTGATCTAAACTCAATGCCTGAACTCAAATCTTAAAGGGGTAGTTCACCCAAAAATGAAAATTCACCCTCATGTTGCCCCAAACCTGTTTGAGTTTCTTTCTTCTGCTGAACACAAAAGAAGATATTTTGAAGAATGTTGGTAATCAAACAGTTGATGGCAGCCATTGACTTCCATAGTATTGTTTTCCTATTATGGGTTGAAGTCAATGGCTGCCATCAACTGTTTGATTACCAACAATATGCTTTAAGACAACCATGTGCAAATTCATAAGTTAACACCATTTCTGAGTATTTTCTCCTTGTGAACCAAAGACAGTCTCAATCGCTGGTGTTTCTGACGTCACAAACTACCTTGTAACCAATCAAAGCTGGTGTGAGTGAGTGGAGGAGGGGCTAATTTGCATATTCGTGGATCTGCATATACTAAATGAGGCAAGGGTGTAGAGTTACATTCAAGCTATTTTAAGGCATGAAGACAATTTTTTCACAGGAAAAAAGCGTTTAATATGCCATTCGTGATCAAAGATGAGTTTTAAGGGATACATGGGGGACTTTAAAATAACGTCTTTTTTGTTTAACAGAAGAAAGAAACTCATACAGGTTTGGAACAACATGAGGGTGAGTAAATGATGAAAACATTTTCATTTTTTGAGTGAACTATCCTTTTGGGTGCTCGCCAAGAGAGACTGATGCAGAGGCAATTGTCATTAGATTTTGCACATTTTTGTCTTTGTTACAGTTACAGATCATCCTCAGTGTAATCTGTCTAAATGACGGACAGCCCTTTAGAAATCAGTCAGGACAGGAACATACTGTTGAGGCGACCTCTGGTGACGCAGGACCTGTAACACTACATCGAGCGCTGTCCACATGTAACATACTGTAGAGACTGTTTTCATCGGAATACTTGTGCATGTATGGCCTGAAGTTTAGTGATTGATTGGGGTTGTTTTTCTCTTCCTATTTCTGTAGTTAAGTTGGGAATGTTTTATATATATATATATTATAATATATTTTAATAATCATTATTTATTTTCATCTGAGGCATTGGCAGCCAACCAGCATATCATGGCCATTATTATTATTATTATTTATTAATTAAAAATACACATTGTAACATACAAATAAATGAAAACAATTTTATTAATGCAACACACAATAGACCATTTTATTGTTGTAATTTCTTTTGCATGTTTGCTCCCAACAAATTCTATTGTACATGATCTTTGTCATACGGTGGGTTGTGAAATGCTTTGTATTGAAATGCCTTAACTAAATATTAATAAAAAATGAAGTCTTTTCCAAACTCTTGTTCTCTGGAGGATGTATATATAGCTGCTGGTGTTGAAAGGTTTGACTGGAGACTGCGTGGTCCTGCTGTTCTCCGGCTTCTGTCGAGTCGTGCAGGAAAACTGTGACGTGTCCAACAGCTCTTCACACATAATGAACACCATCCCAGATCAATTAGAGCTTCAGGAGACGACAAGAGCCGCATTCAGAGAGGCCGAGGAGCGGCAGACTATTCTGAGCCAGAGAGTGAGTAATATTGTCAAGCCACTTTCAGTTTGGCGAGTTTCATTAAAGAATGTCATTGACTAAGCGGAAAACGAGGAGGGGAAAAGAGGGAAAATATGGAGAGAATTACAAAAATAGATCATTACTGAAATCATCAACAAATGTACCATGTTGTGTTCCACTGGAGGGATTTCCACTGGTTTTGATTCTGGTTTTGCATTGGACATAAAGATGTTTACCGTACTAAAGCAAAAGCTTAAACCTTAACATTTATAGCCATATAAATCCTGACATATAAAATAATAGTCATGGAACTGTACTTGAAATGGAACAGTTTATTGAATCTGTAGAGATTTTTTTTAATGCATATGTGGTTTTTGTTGAATATACATCAGGCTTTTATGGCTCTTTATATTGTATTGTGATATTGAGAATATAGGGAGCTCATAATAATCCAGGAGGAAAAAACACCCTGATTTTCCTTGAATCCCAACTGAGCAAAAATATGCAGTTCATGAAATTTATGGCCAGAATGTATGAAATTCTGAAAGCTTGTAATCTTTACATAAAATGCATATAAATATCAGTCATCACTCTTTATCTGCCAGTAATGTCTAGTAATAGCCAGTGATGTTTAAATGCTTGATCAAAGCTCTATAAACATATAATGCAATGCAATAATGATGATTGAGAGATGAACAAATAAACCTTCTTCAAAAGCCTGACGGATCAGTATTTGATACTCACGATTTTTCAACAGCAACAAAAAAGTATAGATAATATGTAAAACTAATTTGCATCTGTGAATATTAGTAATAATAAAACCGAACTGACGACCTGAAGAGGGAATTTCAAACTAAATATCAATCAGGCGACAGAAGGTATTTCCTGCAAAGTTTTGATCATTAGAAGCTGTAGAAATGTGCTTATCAAATATGATACAGTAGGAAGTGTTGCTTAGGCATTTTTCCTCATTTAAAGTCTCCCTGTGGTGAAAATCCAGCTTTTAATGTGGTTTACCTCTATGTTGTTTAAATATGCTTTAAAGGCAGGGGCGTTTCTAAAAACACCAGGGGCTGGGTAACAAGATAACATGATTCGATACAGAGAATAATGTATATTTTAGGCCTATATGCAGGGGGAAGACTGGTTAAAAAATTCAGTCCAGGCCATATTACCACACAGACACACACATTCAAATATGAGGTAGTTAGGGGGGGTTCTAAAAATTTTTATTTCTCAGACCTACATATGTGCATTTTAAGGTGTTTGAAGGCCAACATTTTTTGATAACAATAGCTTTAAAAGCATGTCAGTGGGCAGTAGCATAAATCATTTGTCAAGCAGATAACAGATTCTTAAACATGAGAATGAAGATACATGTTGAAATGAATGATCCACACTATATAATGGAAATGCAAAATGTTTCTGCTTATTGTTGACAATACACAACCACATATTCCAAACAGGAATGGCCTTAAATTATTTTGCATAGATGTAAACTTTTTAGCATTAAAGATTGGTTTCAGCAACTTGTTTCTTTCTTGAGTTAATCAATGTTTTTGGCACTATTAAATCAGTTCAATTAAATTTCAATTGTTCACTCATAAAGACAGTCACTTGTCACCACCTACTGGCCTAATGATGCAAGTTGCGCAAATACAGACAAGCGGAGTGATTCAAACTGTGAAAAGGCTGATGCTGGTGAATTATTCGAACACATTCGAGGACCTTATATATATATATATAGGCTACATATCAGAGTTAAATAGGAATACATTGTAATAATGTTAATCAAGCAGACTAAATCACACAACTGCGCAGCAATATTTAAGCTCATTATACAAAGGAAATAATACAGATCTAGACAAATTGGGTTGCTGATAGTTAAAAGAATGTCATGAACGATCATTTAGGCTAGATGTAGGCCTATTTTTCAAATTTTTGGTCACAAAATATTTAGCCAGTTTTGATGACTTTGCAATATTGATAAAATGTTAGAATATTAATAATGAAAATTGAGTAGGGCTACGCCAAAATGTGTAACATTTATGTAGCCTACAAAGGAATACAAAAGCCCGGACATAGAGTTTTGACGCAGCTTTAATCTCCCTTTTGGTTATTTCAATACTTAATTGACGACAGAACACGACGTTACATGCTAGTTTATTTTGCGTGATACAGGGCGCGTCGCATTTGGCGCCGCGAACAAACGGCTGGCACGACGTAAGTAAGTTAGTTTTTCTGAGTTTTACTGACATATAGCCTGACAACATCTGGTGTGACTGAAGACTGTGCGGCGGTGCTGACTGCGTTATTTTTTTTTTTAACCGGTGCGGCGCGCGCGCCCCCGAAGTTCATCCGTGAGAAACTTGAAACCGGTGCTTGAACTTGAATTCAGGTGAGTCATTAACACTCACGCTACTGTACACGCCCTGCTCTCACGGCTCGTGGACTCGTGCTGCTTGCCACTTTGCCTAATAATGATTATCAATAAATTACATTTTTGGAGATCCGGGGCTATAAAAAAAACCTCCGGTTTAAAGGGATACTTCACCGTTTTTTCATATTAAACTCTGTTATTCCCTTAACTAAGACGAGTTGATACATACCTCTCTCGTCTCTCTCAATCGCTCTGGCGCGCGGTGACACTTTGATAGCACTTAGCTTAGCCCAGTTAATTCATTATGAACCAAACAGAGATGAAGTTAGAAGCGCCAAAACACCTCCACGTTTTCCCTATTTAAATACAGTTACACGAGTAGTTACACGACCAAGTATGGTGACACAAAATAAAACGTGGCGGATTTCTAAGCGGGTAAAAAGGATAACTATAATGTATGGCGGAATAGCACTTGGGAGCACTTCGACTCGGCGCAGTAATATCATCACTCCTGAAAAATCCTCTCCCTCTCACTTCTGTCATTAGAACCAACGTGACTTTTTACTGCGCCGAGTCAAAGTGCTTCCAAGTGCTATTCCGCCATACATTATAGTTATCCTTTTTACCCGCTTAGAAAAGCGCCACGTTTTATTTTGTGTCACCATACTTGGTTGTGTAACCACTCGTGTAACTGTATTTAAATAGGGAAAACGTGGAGGTGTTTTGGCGCTTCTAACTTCATCTCTGTTTGGATCCTAATGAATGAACTGGGCTAAGCTAAGTGCTATCAAAGTGTCGCCGCACGCCAGAGCGATTGAGAGAGACGAGAGAGGTATGTATCAACTCGTCTTAGTTAAGGGAATAACATAGTTTAATATGAAAAAACGGTGAAGTATCCCTTTAAGACGAACCATGTGCAAATTAATTCATAAGTAGCCTATATTTTCTCTAAAAACAGTCTCAAAAACACGGTTTGAAATCGCTGGTGTCTCTGACGTCACAAACTACCTTGTAACCAATCAGATCAACGTGTGATCGTCAACCAGTGGATCTCTGAGCTGAGTGAGTGAGTGGAGGCGGGGCTTATTTGCATATTCATAGAACCGGGTATACTAAATGAGCCAAGGGTGTAGATTTACATTCAAGCTATATTAAATATAAAAAACGTTTAAATATGTCATTTTGGTGATCAAAGATGAGTTTTAAGGGATCAAATTCTTGACTACAGGGACTTTAAAAGTTGATTTACTGCTCTCCTACACAACTGTGATAGGCCTATTAGTTTTGTGTTTTGTAATGTGTATTTGTATCATTCTTGTTGTTTTTTTCTCTGACCCCTAACCTGCCATATAGTTAAAAGCTTCTGGTCTGTGTTTTGGTTAATGGGCTGTTGTCTACAGCAGTGTGTGTCATCATGAAAAAGACTGTAAATGAATCGGCTCTGAATGGGCCAGGTTCTGATCTGCATTGTCTTTAAAGCACATGTAACTTTTTATTCCGTCTCGGTTTGAATGAGGAATCGAACTGAGGATCACAGTCTTCACCGTAACTGGCAGTGATTAAAGTTAAAGGTCAGTTACTGATGAATTGGCACTTGAATCAATAAGACTGTGAGCTCTGAATGAACGTGTTGGCACGTCTTTCTTTCTCTCTCCTTAATGAGAGGCTTCTCCTCTGTGACATCTGTGGGACTCGAGCATCTGTCAGAGCTTCAGATCTGATCTGAGAACAGGCACCTGCACCCACACAATTACCAGCACGTTCTCCTATTGACTCTGAGTAAACTGTGTCGTAGCTGACAGATGAATCCAGACCAGTGTGTCCCATTAGTTTCAATATCTTGAGGGATGACAGCGGCCATTTTAATATTTTTTTAGGCTACTGCATTTAATTGATGTTACTTTACAGACGTGGTTGATGTTTTTTTATATTTTATTTTAGAATAATTGCATTTTAGTCATACAGTAGGCTAGGTATCCCAGGGTTGAACTTGTGATTAGGACCTATAGACTATTTATGATGATGGAAAAGAAAGGTAAACGAAACATGAACTGAGAAATTTCCCTGAAACGAAAAAAAAAAAAAAGAAAAGTTTGGTCAGTGAAAGGAGGTGCACTTCGGAAAATGTATATCATCAAAATCATCAGATATTATATTTATATTGTTGGTCTCTTATTCCATTTGAAGTTTGGAAATGTAGCAACCCTGGAAACCTAATTATGATTATCAAGGGATAAATATTAAATAAACACTGAGACAAAATAGACAACATACATATGTTGCGTAAAAAATCGTAGAGAGCAGATTTCATTAATAATTGCACAAATACAAATAGCATCAAATCCCTCTGTGGTTGTCCAGCACTGAAGCGCATTAGTTTGGAGATGACCAGCGCCTCCTGGTGGACAGTTGATGTTAACACACTGCTGTGGAGCTAGAAGATGTTTCCATTGGAAAATTTATCTAAAGAACTTTTAAACTATTTTTTATATGGAAAGGAAAACTAGAGCTGATGTTAATAGAAGAGCAGAAGAATATTCATTCTAAAGAATATAAATAACGATATGTTCAATCAAACCAAAGAACGTTTCCTCTCTTTATTTAGTGCAGATTAACTTTACATAAATAGTTCAATGTGACATTTATTACAATGTGTTTGTGTGATAAATTGCTTTATTTAAAAGATTAAGTATATTTAAGTGTATTTAAAAGTTGTTGATCATGTTCTGTTAATGTTGATAACCTGTACATGATGAACAAATACAGTAATCTAATAATTTGCAGTTTGATGGCTTTCAAAAGTTAAAAAGTGAAAAACTTTCAAAGTTAACTGGCAATAATTACTCACTGGCCTCTGACCTCAGGGGAAAAAATCGATGTACTGTTTATGGACATTCCAGCTCTCCTTCATCGTGAGCTCAGTTTGAATATATTTTCTTTGAGTCTTCAGTGTCACGTGATCCTTCAGAAATCAGTCTAATATGCTCATTTTTGTGCAGACTAATGCTAATAAATTAGGCTACATTTAAAAATATATATTAAAATAGAAATGTTATTTTAATCTGTAATATTGAAAAAAAATATCAAATTATTGCAGCCTTGGTGCAATAAATAAAGCATTAAAATGAAGGTTTGTTTTTTTAAATCCATCTGTGTGATGTTTAATACAGACACAGCTTTATGATTGTGCAACAGAAAATGTATATAATAATATATGTAGATCAAAGTCATTAAATTGAAAATTAAACAATATTTTAACAAGAACAACATGAACAAAAACAAGTGAGTGAACACAAACATGCATTAGCATAAACACAAATAACAAAAAAATACTAATAACTGCAAAAATAATAATGCCAAACTAACTATAACTAAACTGATTCGCTGAACTGATTAATTATTTATTTACATGATTTATAATGATAATATCATTAATGTTTCCAGAGGGAATGATGGTGATCATCTTCTCTGAGGAGAGGTGAGGAGAGGTGAGGTGAAAGAAAGAAAGGTGTCCTCAATCTGTCACTCCAAACACTTCTACTTCCTGTTCCACGGGCTCATGTGGATTAAACAGAAATAAATTAACAGATTAAAAATCTTTGTGTTTGGATTTTTCTGGAGGAAAAAAATGTACTACTGTGTGTGTGTGTGCGTGTGCGTGTGCGTGTGTGTGTGTGTGTGTGTGTGAGAGTAGGCTATGTCTTGTACAGCGATGTTTGTGAGGAGCGGCTCGAGACGATCACGCAAGGTAAGGCAAGGTAACGTCAATGCTGTTGTTCATCATTCACAATCATGAATATTTCTGGTTAATGATGTAAATGAAAACACTGAGAACTTGCAGCAGGAACTGGTATTTCTCAACAGTTGTCAGTAGTGCGCTGATATCTGTGTGCAGCTCAACTCCTCCTTCAAACACATTCACTGACATTAACGTTACATTCTCTGACACTGTCCCGCTGACCTCAGGTGTTAGTCTGGCCTGTCAGGCACATCAAAGCCCACAAGCATAATGGCATATTACCTAATAATGAGTTGATTTACATTTTAATGATTTGCAACAAAAAACAGATAACTTTAGCCAAGTTTAATTACTACTGCTTTAAAGACTAACTTACTTATTTAAATCTCACCTTCATATAATCCTACAGTTCAAACTACAATCCGGCCTCTAGCTCATAAATGCCAGAGGAGAACTGGCCCCCGACTGAGCCTGGGTTCTCCCAAGGTTTTTTTTTTCTCCATTAGGTCACCTGATGGAGTTTTAGGACACCATTAGGTCACTTGATGGAGTTTTTCGGTTCCTTGCCACTGTTGCCTTTGGCTTGCTCAGTTGGGGATATTTAATTTAATTTTATCAATCAATAAATTCCTCTTGAAACAAACTTTGTTGTATTATTTTAATTTAATACTGTGAAGCTGCTTTGATACAATCTGTATTGTGAAAAGCGCTATACAAATAAACTTGACTTGACTTGACTTGACTTGACCTTCGGGGCATAGAGGGATAGCCTAAATCTGCTGCTTTAAAGATAAATGTGAGCACTATGGAGAATCTTGAGCTGGATAGCTCTGACCTAGCATTTGCGCATTCATTTTATAATTATAATTTATTATTATTTTTTAAAGCTTGCCTATCCTTGACGAACAGTTATATTAGCCGTGGCTCCTTTAAATGCACAGCGCAGGGTCTGTCGTCATTTCCGTTCTGATGAGCGCGCCTCGGACCATGCGCGCGCTAGCTGTTTTGCTGCGTTGAATCAAAAGAGAATTTGGGGTTAAGTAAGTTGATTTCAGCTTAATTATGACAACCTTTAAATTATTTTTTTGCGAGCGGATAGATTAACAGTCTTTGGTGTGACAGATCTACACATTGGCGATCGCAGAGAGGTCAGACATGGTCTGGTATGTATGATTGTCTTGTATTCCTTATATTTTACAGTAATATAATATAATATTACGATGACATATTGTGCATATATTGCACACATGCAGGAACATATACAAATGTAACGAGTTTTTTTTAAAGTATTTGCCCTAGGATTATAGCTGCTACAAGTTGAACTTAGTCTTTAGTAACATTACAGCTGCCAGATCTTATATAATCCTAATGTAACGTTACTGTACAAGTGTGTGTTTATAGTGCTGGCGCGCGCTCTTTCTATTCATTTACGAGGACACAATTCTGTATGTTATAATTACGTAGGCATCACGATGTAAACAGTGTTTAGAGGTATATCAGTCGAATTAATAAACATGCTAAACAATGTTATATTGAAATTCTAAAGTGTCAGAAGTTTTCTATGAGAGTTAGTTAAAGGGGTTAAGAGATGGAAATTACAAAATTGATACCCGAGTGTTAAATGCCTATAAATTCACTATAACGTGTGTGTGTGTGTGTGTGTGTGTGTGTGTGTGTGTGTGTGTGTGTGTGCGTGTGCGTGTGCGCGCGCACCTGTTGAGCCTGATGATGTTTATCATTAAATCTTGTATGTGCATATTTTTTGTGGGCTTGAAGTGGAATTGATATGTATCATCAGTGGTGGATAAAGTAACTGAAATCCACACTTTTAAACCACAATGCTTAAAAACGCATGAAAATAAGCTTTCTTGATGGCAAAGCAATGTCACGTGAATCTAACCGCGATAGAGATGATATTCCAAAATCTCTACCAGTATATCGTGTCTAAAGGTATATCCTCCACGTCCACCCTAAACCTTCTTCACATTCACAGATCATAGCTTTGTATTTTGCAAAGGTCTTCAAATATGCTATATGTTTCTAAAATCTAGTAATGATGATACTAACTAAATATGATAATAAAATTAACATTAAGATATTAATATTAAGGCAGGACAAAACGTTAAATAGATATCACCGTACTTTTCCTTGTTGATTGATGACATTAATAAGAACTGCAAAAAAAAAGAACTGTGTATTAAGTTTTCTGAAATGTTATATTTAAATATATGCAAATTATGCATTATCTAACTAAATATGCACTAATTTGCATACATACCCAGAACAGTAATCCGGACACTGGATTGAGCCAGGTTCAAAATTTAGTTTCATTTTGCTGACCTATTAGAGTTAAAGGATTTGGATTTCTCCTTTTTTATCGCTCCATAAATCGGAAAATACTGTCAACGGACAGGGGGGAAAAAATGGCAATTTTCACCATATATGTTGTATACAATGTGTAATATGAACAAATCCCTTGGTACAAACCTTCAGAATATGGATAGGAATAAAAGTTTGGTGTAAGTTCTGCTGAAGTGAAGATTTCTGACTCAATTTGAGAAAACAGTAGCCTGGGAAAACCCAGACAAACTTCTGGCAAATTTAGATTTGCTCTGCAAGTAGTCTGGCAAAGAGCTCATTCAAGCCCATTTCTAATCCGTTCAAATCGAGGCACCAATCAGAAACGTTGAGGCGGGCTTTACACGATGACGATCGCTCTGATTGGTTTAGGTCTATCCAATTGCGCCCAGAGGCATTTGAGCGACGTCCGTTGGTGAAGCGCACTCAACTTTTAAATGCATTATTGTATTCAAATTGCAAACACATGAGGACAGTCTCCATGAAAGACCCACTGGCAGATGAACGTGCTTCTACATTTCTCTCCGAAACGGTAGGAAATTAAATTAGATTTAATAGAGGATTTTATCTGTGACAAGATGATTGACAGGGCAGTTTACAAGGACGCACGCGACAGATCCGTCCGATAAAGATGACGAAGTAGTATGTCCCAAAGCTTGCCTACTTTTTTGCTACACATTCAAAAAGTAAATACCTTTTCTTCACAAAAAGAGGACATACTTTTGTGGCGTAGTGTAACTTAGGCGAATTGGGACGCAGCATATGGCTTTACACATGACGATCGCTCTGATTGGTTTTAGGTCTATCCAATTGTGCCCAGAGGCATTTGAGCGACGTCCGTTGGTGACGCCCCTTTGGAAATGAGTTATTAATGAAGCTTTGCCAGACCATAACTCAGTTACTACTGAGAATGGTCTGGTTTTAACCAGGCTAAGAAAACAGCCTTTAAACATATGTATTGTAATTGAAATCTACATAAACAAATAGACTACGAGTTTTTAAATCAGTGTCTTCTTTGCAGATTTGGACCCAGTTGTTCTCTCGGATAAGACTGCTGTATGGACTTGTTCATGATGAACTGTGAGTTATTGGCCACGTGCAGTGCGCTGGGTTTTCTGGAGGAAGACGTTTACCACAAAGAACCAGACTGCCTTGGTAATGCTCAAACCTTTGAGCCAAACTACTTTACAGAAGGAATATCAGGAAAACGCTTGATGCATTTTGTCTTCTCTGTTACATATTTTGAATTTATTAACAAAACATTATCTTGTGATGATTTATTTGTTGATTATAGAGAGCGTAAAGGATCTGATTCGTTACCTGAGACACGAGGATGACACGAGGGACATCAGACAGCAGCTGGGAGCTGGACAGATCCTTCAGAATGACCTGTTACCCATCATCACCCAGCACACGCAGGACAAACCGCTGTTTGATGCCTGTATTAGGTGTTTGAGCTCATTCTTTTTTTTTAATGTCTTGATGAATCCAATAAAATGGCTGCAATGACAAATGATTAAAATAATAAATTATCCAATGACAAAAAAAAAGAGACCTGACTGATTCAAATCATTCTCAGGCTAATGGTGAACCTGACCCAGCCAGCGCTGCTCTGCTTTGGAAAAGTTCCTGATGATCCGGCCTTACGACATCACTTCCTTCAAGTGACATCATACCTTCAGGCTTATAAAGAGGTATAACACACAACAAAGTCTGAAGGCTTTATATATCGTCACTCAGTGCTGGCCCGAGCCTTTTTGGGGCCCTAAGCAGAATTTGATTTGGGGGCCCCCTCCCACCATGCAGAGTCACCTGTGCTCGACGATTATTGACACAATGTCACGCTATAATGTTACATTATAAATTAATACAATGAGGTTATGTATTAATACAAAATAAATACTTAATAAAAAATAGATACTTGAAAAATTGTTTAACTTTATCTTTACTCTTTTACTAACTCTTTGAAACTTCTGAAAACAAACTGTCACAAAAAATATTAAATAAATTATTAGCAAAATATCCTCCAACGTTTTGCAACACTTTGCAGTTTGAAGGATGTCTTGTGTGAAATGACAGAGTATGTTTTTGTTTCCACTGTTCGATCGCGCCCGCGCCTCTCACACACAGACAAAACATATTCCAGCATTGCAATCTTGACATCGCAGCCTGTTCGTTTTAGCCATAATAAAATATAATAAAAAAATAGTCAACCTAAAATATAAAAATTACACTGCTCTGTTTAAATAGTCAGTAGTACAATTCATACCATTCAGCGTAAGCACCGCACTACTGTGATGTTTCCAAGCACATTTTTGCGCGTGTGAAGAGGATGATTATTTTCCGTCGATATTGGAACGTGAGTGAAGTACAAAGCCTATGATAAAGAATAGTTTACCATCCAAATCCATCGCGAATGTTGAAACATTTTGATTCTAATGAGAGAGATACGTGAGCCCAACGCCGCTTACTTTCACTTTCGCTATAAATTATTTCGTTTTGGCTTGTTTATAGTTATTTTTTTTATTCTTGTTCTGTTCTGAATATCATTACATTTAAAGGATAAATCATTGATCAAATCAAATTTTTTGTGACATGGCTTAACATTACATTACCGTGACTGCGCACAAATTGTCTATGCACGCGAGGTTATGCGCATGACTCAAACACTGGCAGACACAGCAGCAGTTGTAGGCAGGTATATTGATCATGAAATCAGAATTTTCTTGTCTTGAATTATTAATCCTTTCATTCATTTGTCACTTGTTTAAGTTAATTAATATGTAAAAAAAAAAAAAAAATGCCAACCGAACTTAGCCCTGCCCACAACATTTTTAGGTCGGGAAGTTCGGTCTGGACTTGATCCGTTATGGAGCTATTATGCCCGAACCAAAGCTGTTCGGACCAATCAAATTGTCAGGGCGGGCTTTATACGATGATGGACAGATGATCAACAGTAACGTAATCATCCACGTCGCCAACGAGCGCTTGGGTTGAATTCGTTTACAACAAAGATGACTGGAGAATTGAGATTTCACACTTACAAATAAGTCAGATAGAATAAATGCATATTTGGCGTGCTGTCCGAGGAGAGGCTCCGGCTCGGTATTCAGCCCGAACCCAAAGTACTCCCCCCGTATTCCTGGCTGTGGAAGAACAGGCTAAGAGTGAGTGGAGGGATGCTGAAAACTGTCAAGGAATGTTAGGTGAGTTGACGGAGTGAATAAATATATGCCTCCTCTCATGCTGATAGGGTAGACATGGTAATTGTTTGATGACAAGTTGATTGGACTGATTATTTGAACGTGCTCCTCCCGAACTTTGTTTATAGCGTCTGTTATAGAAGATATCGACAGCGCATTAATTTGAAAAGAGGACCAGAGAACCGCGATCAAGGCATTTGTCGATCGGAAAGATAAATGAAGAACATACGTCACTTACTCCGTTGCTCTGATTGGTTGTAGGTCTATCCAATTGAGTGCAGAGGCATTTTCTTTCCTGGTTCGGTTGAAACACGCCCCATAATCACAGCCCAATGGAGCAGATCAGACTCATATTCTAAGTCAATGACTTTTTCTTTGATCAATTTGCACGCTGAATATGGGTTGAAGCTCTTAATTTTGTCTTTAAAAGTGCACCAGATTGATTAATTTAACTTTAAAATGTACACACTTTTTTCCCGCCTACAAGGAATGAGGTCCACCCACCACAGTTTCACAAAATCCTGTGGGAAACACTGTTGACACCTAGATATTTGTGGTTCTGATTTTTACTTGCATTTTCATTTGCATAAAATAAAAATATGAATGATTTGTTTTCTTCATTTTTGACCGATATAAACTGCTGCTTTCAATGCGCAACAAACGTTTTCTTTAGGCCTCATAATTAGAAGCTGCCTCATTACTGTCTTATTGCTGTACTCGTTGCCAGTTTAATTAAAGCCGCAGTAATCACAACATGCAATAAGATGCGTAAGAGAAACCTAAAAGCATGTAATCTTCACATTGCTAAATACCAATTCATTATTATTGCAAAAATTAAGTTCCAGCCTAAGTAAAAGGTTCTCAAGCAATCACTGAAGACATGTAAACCGTCAGTAATACAAGAATAAAGAAACCAATGACACCATTTGCTTTATGAAAACAATGCACCGTGGGCACAAGCATTCACACTGGTAAATATAAGAGAATCATATCAGAATCTAATGAATGTGTCGTACTTCCTGCTTCCAGCAGTGGCACTATGACCATGACTCTCAATAGCCACATTCATTATATCCACTATTTTCAACAATGTTATAGACTATTTATAAATGCAGTCCATCTACCACTATCTACGCATTCTATCTATCTTTAACCATGATAAAAAATTATACTTTTTAATATGAAACTAAACCACCATGGCGGCAACTGATATTCTTAAAGGAACACGCCGACTTTTTGGGACTTTAGCTTATTCACCGTATCCCCCAGAGTTAGATAAGTCCATACATACCCTTTTCATCACAGTCAATCCGCAGAAGTAGCAGTGCTTCGCCTTCTGAGAATATAGTTCCCAGTATGTCTACGGTTAGAAGATGGCTGTGTCTCATGTGACCTTGTTATTTGTACACGCTGTGACTATATAGATCACAACATGTAAATAGGAAAATGTTGGCGTTATTTTGTCACTTATTGGGAGCAGTATGCTAGCTGGAGCCATTTACCTCCAGTCTTTGTGCTAAGCTAGGCTAGCGGTGGGTGCGTCAGACAGAGTTACGCTACGCACGGAGATGAGAAGGGTATGTATGGACTTATCTAACTCTGGGGGATACGGTGAATAAGCTAAAGTCCCAAAAAGTCAGCGTGTTCCTTTAAAGAGTGAGTCATTGATTAAATTCAGTCAAATGATTCATTCATGTATGAATTGCAAAGGCCGCCTCTGCATCATGAAGTCGTTGTTGTCAAACCCTGAATATTGATACAAATTATTAAAATAATCTTCTCTGTTTAAAGGCATTTGCAGATGAGAAGATCTTTACTGTGCTGAGTGAAACGCTCTACAACCTCCTTCAACTGGTGAGAGTTGAATCTATGTTCATATGCCAGATGGTGTGATTGATTGGAAATATCATTCATAATTCCTCATGTTTTTCTCTGAGGACTGGGAGCAAAGAGCCGAAGAAGATAATTTACTGATTGAGAGAATTTTGCTGCTGGTCAGAAATGTGTTGCACGTCCCTGCAGACCCATATGAGGAAAAGGTGAGAGTTCGTAGACTTGAACATGCTCACAGAATTCTCGTTTATGATATACCACACATCCTTGATATTCATTGACCTAGTAATCAAAATAAAATTCAAACAACTTGACCTTGATATGTACATACATAAGAGGTTACTCTGTAACACTTTATTTTAGTGTCATTTTTACATAATGTTATGTGTAATTACTGTAGTAATAACTATAAATTATGCATAATTACATGCAATTAACCCTAAACCAAACCCTAATCCTAACCCTATAGTAAGTACATGTAGTTAATTTTTATTACTCAGTACTTAAATGTATAATTACACTGTAATACTGACACCTTAAAATAAAGTGAAACCGGTTTCTCTACAATACAAACATGCTGCAAGTTAAAAAATATATATAGATATATTTATTTGCTTTTTAATTACTTGATTAAAAAAAATCTATACATTTTAGCCATTGTAGTTTTACTGTTGTTTTGTAAAACAAAATGATTATTATTAGGGGCCGAGCACATAGGCATCTGTTATTGGCCCCTGATCCCCCATCTTTCTCTCAACATTTTCCCAAGTTTGGCAGTTCTGCTAGCCCCAGTTTTGCTGCTGAAGATAAACTCAGAGATGCTATTAAAGGGATAGTTCACTTTGAAATTAAATTTTGGTATGTTTTAGCTTACCTCAAGGGCATCCAAGATGTAGGTGTCTTTGTTTCCGCAGTAGTTTCAATTTTGATATTTTTAGGTCAAACCGTTCTTGTCTGTCAGTCATATAATGCAGGTCTATGGTCACTGTCTCAAAGAGCATGCACAGAGTCCAAATTAAAACAATTCCCCGTCGTCCAAATTAAACAATTCCCC
Organism: Leuciscus leuciscus; assembly: GCF_965113295.1. Taxonomy (NCBI): domain Eukaryota; kingdom Metazoa; phylum Chordata; class Actinopteri; order Cypriniformes; family Leuciscidae; genus Leuciscus; species Leuciscus leuciscus. The sequence continues at coordinate 29,447,636 of NC_138747.1, read as the reverse complement.
ATCGTAAGTACACATTGATGGCCTAAGACACGAAACGAGCGGTTTGTGTGAGAAAACGAACAGTATTTATATTGTTTTTACCTCTTGAACACAGCCACGTCCAAGTGATCTGAGGGCGCGGGCGCTTCCTGGTGTGTGACGTGTGCGCGCGTTCTGGCTTAGTCTACGCAAGCGCCTGGTTGTGTACAAGAGGTAAAAACGATAGAAATACTGTTCGTTTTCTCACACAAACCGCTCGTTTCGTGTCTAAGGCCATCAATGTGTACTTACGATGGGGAATTGTTTAATTTGGACTCTGTGCTTGCTCTTTGAGACCGTGACCATAGACCTGCATTATATGACTGACAGACAAGAACGGTTTGACCTAAAAATATCAAAATTGAAACTACTGCGCAAACAAAGACACCTACATCTTGGATGCCCTTGAGGTAAGCTAAAACATACCAAAATTTAATTTCAAAGTGAACTATTCCTTTAAACAGCGTTCGGATAAACACTGCTTGGGTCGTTCACACCGTTTGCCTTTGGGAATGTTGTGTTTTTTTTCTGTGTTGGATGATTTGCGTGCGTTTATGTGCAGAATGTGGATGATGATGCCAGTGTTCACGATAAACTGCTGTGGGCCGTTCACATGAGTGGACTGGATGATCTGCTGAAGTTTCTGGCCTGTGCTCAGAGTGAACAGCAATGGAGCTTCCACATCCTGGAAATCATCTCCCTCATGTTCAGGGATCAGGTGACATGATGTTTCAAACAAGGCTGAGTATTTTGCGTGTAAAGGATCTTTCAAGGAATAGTTCACCCGACAGTTCAAATTCTATCATCAGCTAATGCCCTCATGTTTATAACCTAATAGATTTCTTCTTCAGAACACAATCTTGGCTATGTTGGTTCATGCAATGCAAGTGAATGGTTGTCAAATCGTTGAAGCTCTAAAAAGCACAAAGGCAGAAGTAATCCATGTGGATTATTTCTGAAGCGATCTGATCGTAGCCATTTCAGTCTTTAGGCGCAATGATTTAACATGACAATTTCTAGAACTTGAAGCATGTAGATAGATCGCTACCTAGATCGCTTTGAGTTTTATTTTAGTAAAGGTTTGATGAATGGTTACCAAACCTTTACTAAAATAAAACTCAAAGCGATCTACTAGGTTGAGTAATAACAGACTTGCATTTATTGGATGAACTTCTTAAATATTTTGCTCGTGGAAGTCGGTTAGCATGAGAGAATTAGCATTTTTGGGTGAACTATTCCTTTCTGATTGCAAGTTCAATAGAACACCTTGGAGTTTTACACTAAAATGCACTGGAAACATGGATATTTTCATCTCGCATATTTAATAATCGCCTGTATGTTTTTGGCACGACTCCTGCAGACTCCTGAGCTTTTGGTGAGTGCAGGACAGATGCGTTCTGCCCAGGAGAAACAAAAAGACATGCAGGAGCTGGAGTTATTGAGACAGAAAGAACTAGCTGAAAAACGCAGCCGTACGCTACTGAGAGGCACCAGGTGAGAGAATGTGATCATATTAGTTATGGGTCAGGATGGTTGACTAATTTATCATTTGTTATTGGTATTTTTTAAGCCATGTTTTTAGCAGCAGTGCTTTAAATGATTAGTTCATCCTCGTGTCATAATACAGCTAGTCACTTATCTTTGCACTAGATCATATCTTCACATAAACCTACTAAGCAAATACAACAATAATGTATTCTCTTCTCTTATTTAGACACTCTCGTTTCCGTGGCTCGTATGTCATTCAAGGATTGAAGTCGGTTGGAGAGAAAGATGTGATTTTTCACCAAGGACTTCACAATGTAAGTGTCACTATAAAATAGTTATTATTCCATATTTCTGTGTACTTTTTGTTTTAGTTTTTGTAAATACCTCTCTTTTATTAACACGTACGTTTTTTTTGATGTCTTAAGTATAAGAACTATTCTCATGACGTGGGTAAGCCCGTGAGACGTGTACCCAAACGCAAACAGATGGCTCAAGATTCGGAGAGCCAACGACGCTCGGCGTTAAATGTGCGTCTCTTCCTGCGCGAGTTCTGCATCGACTTCTTGGAGAACTGCTATAATCGGCTTATGTACCTCGTGAAGGTGAATGACGACATCCACATCACTGAAACTCAAACTCTCTCTCTATATGAGTTTTGCTTATCATGCGTCTTGTTTTCTGAGCAGGAAGGGTTGATCCGGGAACGGGCACAGCAACATGATGAGACGTACTATCTGTGGGCTTTAACCTTCTTCATGGCCTTTAACCGGGGTCAGAACTTCAGACCGGATGTGGTGTCTGAGACCATGTCCATCCGCACCTTTCATTTCATTGAGAAGAACATCACCAACTACTATGAGATGATACTCACTGACAAGAGGGATGCCACATCCTGGTCTCGCAGGTTGGTCTTGTAATTTTTACTCTTGGTTATGGGTAGAGATGCACCGGTCGACTGGCCGTAAATCAGAACCGGTCGGTTTTTGCTCCAAACACACGATCGATAATTGCCCTATTTTTTCTGCTGATTTAATTTGGCCGATCTCTCTTCTGGACTTGCGCACAAACTGCATTGAAATCATTTCCCAAAATTGTATTTCTCTGGATTGACCATATTAATTTCTCGATTTTAGTTGGTAATGATATGGTTTCTTAAATCTGTTGATGCGTGAGCAAAACTTCACCAAACATTTGTAGTGCGCCTGCCATCCAATCGCAAAAAAACTTTGTTACTTTGAAATATGAAGTACACTCTCAACTTCAAAATAAAAGTCTTTTTTTTATAAAAAATGTCCAACAAAAAATGTGGTTTTGGTGCTCTTTACTACACTGTGACACTGTAGCACCTCAGTGCGAGCGGCAGCACGGATCAGGCGCACGTAAACTGATCTCATCTCCTCTTTACCACAGCACGAAAAAAACAAGGATGAACACCAGAGTGTATATTGAAAGATACATTACAGCTTACCGAAATGAATCCCATCTCATGCAATCGCTCAATCGGTGTTTCAACAGAGGAAAGACGTCAATAAAACAGCTTGTAGGCTATACAATGTCACTTAACCTTACTTCTAAAACGGTTAGTTCCAATCCTCGATTCTGATTGGTCAATAGCTGTGCTTTATTCACGATAAAACACGGCTATGACCGCTTCTCCCAACTGTTCTATGTATCACTACACAACACCCCTAGCAACCACTCTTAGCAACTTAAACACATGTGTGATCTCATTGATATTGTCCATTGAAGCTATAGTGGAGTATTGTGAGAGATCGAGAAAGCGAGTGTAACGTTACCTGCATTCACAGTAGACATTGCATTTTCCTTCAGGTCAGTCCTATATTCATAATAAAATATTCCGTTTGAATGTCCGCTGCCATATCTTTTCCCTTTTAACAGTTAAACGTTAAGGGGTTTTCCCGTGTCATCTGTCAGTTGGGTCTTCCTTCTCCATGAAAACAAGTCTTTTCAATATAAAAGTCTTCTCTACCGACTGACTCATTCATAAGACAGTGTTTGCCGCCATCTATTGGCGAAATAATGTATGTAACTTCTGTTGCTGTTTACGGTCAGGGACTATTTTTTCCAGGGGAAGGAATGCTTTTAGTGATTTTACTTCATGAAAGTTGCATAGATAAATATTTTTCGGCTTTAATGATTGTATTGTGTGGCAACCGTTTTATAAAAGCAATAAGGTACTCGAGGCAAGTGCTGTATCGTGAATAAGTAACGGCTAAAGGGGTTGCAGGCAGGGGTTACTCCGCTTCGCGTCGTGCCTAACAACGCCCTTCAGCCGTTACTTATTCACGATACAGCACTTGCCTCGAGTACCTTATTGCTTACATTTACCTCAAACAAGTGATTCAATGTCCATAAACTCATTACTTAGCTAGAAAAAAAACTAAAGAGGATTTTGCTAAATATGTGCACTGGATTGCAAATTCATTATATTTTTTTCTTAACCTGTTAGTGATGTCTTCAATATTTAATGTATGTTTGAATAAATCTGTCATGAAAACAAGTTATAAACATTTAAAATTATTGTAATTAACTTATTACTGTAATATTTCACAAACAAACTGGAATAGAAACATTTCTGTTATTAAAAAGTTGATATAAAAACTGCCTGATGTGCAATTTAAATGTTTGTACAACTGTTTTAGCTATTTGAGTGTTTTTTCAGTAGCATTCAAGTATGAAAATTAATAAATGCAAAAAATAAACTGGCAAGGATTTAAAATGCATGCAAATAATAAAATTTCATGTTGACACGCGAGTGGAAGAGCGATAGTGGTAATAATCAAAAAGAAGAATAATAAAAAAACAGCCATTGAACGACAACTGATAGAATGTGTACTGTATTATGATACTAACAAGCTCTCTGTAAAGGAGAGCTCTTTTTTTTATTGTTCACATCATATCGCATGTCACGTTTGATCCAAAGCGACTTGCATGAAGAAACTAAGGGTGTTTTCACACCTGTCTTGTTTGGAGAATTTGTTTCTGAACCGGTCACTTTTTCTCCCTCGGTAAAAAGCGATCTATTATATTTGAATGCAATAATCACTCTCAGATTCGCACCCAAAAAATCAGTCCGAGATCCCCCGAATGAGTTAGTCTCAGGCCGCTTGAAAACGAACTCTGGAGGGGTTCGCTTGTGGTGAGAAGGCAATCCGACCCAATGGACCAACGAACCAGGCTGTACCACAATGGGTCAAAAGCAGAAGTGTTTGTTTTGTTAACGCCTCTCGAAATGAATTGTGGGATTACCTTGAGCAAAGACGAAGTGAAATGCTGAAATTTGGTCAGACAAGCATATTTCAGAGCAACCATCCAAAACACATACAAATATTTTAGTTTACATGGTGTTTAGGTGAGAGATGGGCTTTAATCGTTTGATTTAATCCTGACAGATGACCTCAATGAGTCGAATCCTAGAACATATACAGTTTATCACACGTGACTTGTTTAAAATGTTGCCTCGTGAAAGGTTAGCCAAGAAGAAATTGCAACATGTCGAACAAAGCGACTGTCTTCAGGTCTGAAAACTCCCTGAATCTTGTGTTGATTTATAAGAACCAACATCTGCATATTTGAACGACTAAAAAAAGGTTATATTACTTAGTTGAGTGAAGTGCTGTTAATATGAACCGGTTATCTTCTCTTTTTCCCAGGATGCATTTGGCTCTGAAGGCGTATCAGGAACTGCTGCTGACGGTAAATGAAATGGATCGCTCAAAGGATGAAAACATCCGACACAGTTCCAGCGTCATCAAGAGTATGTTTTATTTCTCTTCCTTTTTAAATCTGTAAAATGGATTAGGTAATTACCATGGTGTTAAATGTTTATTTTCCTCTGTGACACACATCTAACGGTCACTTGTTTGGTTTTCCTCCGGTGTGTGCAGGTAATATCTTTTATCTGATGGAGTTCAGGGAGATTTTTCTGACTCTCTTGCGTAAATTTGATGAGCGAATGCAGCCGCGCTCATTCCTCCGAGACCTGGTGGAGTCCACACATCTGTTTCTGAGAATGCTGGAGAGATTCTGCAAGGGCCGAAACAATCTGGTGGTGCAGGTGAGACCTGAGACGGCATTAGTTGAGATCACTGGATGAGCTGAACCATTTTAAGTTAAAATGTCATGTGGTGTGTGCCAGTTACATTTACTTGTATGCATTTGGCAGATTCACACAACTTGTTTCGATTGCCTGGGCCGAACCCAAGTTCGATTGGATTAGAGGTCGACCGATTCAACGGTTTTGCCGATATATCGGTGGCGATAGTTGATTGGTGGAACTATCGTTATCGTCAAAAATCCACACCGATAGTTTTTCTGGGTTACGTCTGTTGCTGGAGCGGCTTGTGCGCAGTCATTACATGAGAGCGCCGAGAAGAGACCAAGCGTGCCGCACAAGCCCTGAAAAGTGAAGCCAAAATGTCTCGATCGCCTCCCGGTGACTGCTCCTAGTATAGGTCATAAACCCCGCCTCCCCGTGTTATTCAACGGGACTTGAGACCAAATAAACAATTTAATTACACTTCAAATATCTTTTTTTTCCGAAGGTGGTTTCTGTCATTTACTGTAGTTTTTATCATGCTGATGTAAATTCAAGTGTTTGTTTTTAGCTAGTTATTTGATGCTATAAAAACGGTGGTGACGTCATGATTGACAGCTGTGATTGACAGATTCTCTGAGCGAAGTAGTCTCACCAATGGAAGAGAGCGACCATATTTTTTTACAGTCTATGGAAGAGACTGCTGGCATTATACAGAGCGAGAGCGGCCTCTAGAGGACAAATAACAAACTATCACTGGCTGAGTTGTTTACTGTAAACACGTGAGGCTGCGCTTTACAGAGATCAAACGCTTCACGGAGAGCGCTGACACTTCAGATGCGCATTTAAAACACAGACAGCGAAACGGTATGAATACAGAACACTAAAGAACATATTGCCATATCATTATAAAGTAATTAATTTGTTGACTAGATGCTGCATTAGCAGAGAAAGAACAGCTGTGTGTTTGCCGTCGAGGCTGAGAGGACTAGTAGTATTGGCTAACCTCAAGCGGTTAAAATAGAGTGACAAAAACACACGCAAACCTGACCCAAATGTTTTATGTCGCAATTGTTATCTATCTAATTGCATTAGTTTATATCCAGCTGGTCCCTTTTAAGCATTCATTAAAGGTTGGGTAGGTAGGAATTGTCTAAACTTATTTTCCAAATTTGTTTAAACTTTATTTATATATCAATACATAATTAAAATGTAAGTACTCTGAAAAAGAAAGTATAAAAATCGAGTGTCTGTAGACCTCTCACGACTGTTTTAAAGACAGCTCATTATTTCCATTCACTCCACCCCCTCCCTTCTGGGCTCCTTCCAAAGCCACGCCCCCAAAACACATGAACGCGCGACTCCGACCGCTGAGCTGGAAGACGCATTATTTACCTGAGACGAGCGGAGAGGAGCGCAGTGCATGCAGTGACATCATGTCAGAATCACATGTAATAAAAAAATCTAACTTTATCATTATGAATATAAACAAATAAGATGTAGTTTAGTACTCACTATCAAGCTAGCATTGGTAAAGTTTAAAGCTGCAATAGGGAGCTTTTAGAAAACGTTGACTTAGCCTGAAAATTTGAACAAGCACAGCTTACAGGTCATTCCCCCTCGCTCTCTCTCTGCTGCGCTACAGCCCTCCCTCCACAGCGGAGCCTGCCATGAACACGCAGGCTAGTAAACATGCAGGGACACTGATGACGGCGGATAAACAGTTATCGCACATTCACTGGTAGGGACGAAACATCAACAATATGCTTTACATTGACTATGGCCTGCCCATACTTTGACTACAAACTTGGTCCTCAAATCATTACGTATTTTGCAATACATGTAATGTAACTTCATAACGTTGCACTCTTTCTATAAGTTATAAATAGCTAGCAAGATAATAATGGTAACGTTACAGTATCTAAGTAATTATTCTAGCGATGTGTAATGCTAAATAAGGTTTGCTAGTACATTATTTCAGCAACATGACAAGCCAGTGAATTAGCAGGTTTCTATTGTTGCTTTGCACAGTGCGTGACATTTTATCTGTATGTTATGCGGCTAGAGCTTTGACACTGAGTCAATGGGCTCCGACGGGCTTGTTTATCGTCATCTGTCTTTTTCCGTTTACCTGTCTTTGTTGTATGAGCTGGTGCCACTCGAGAAATTGGCAGTTTTGGTTGTTTGTCCGCCATTAGCACAGCTGCGCGGCACACCGGCTATCTTGATTTTGAACGACTGTACGCGCTGTGCGAGAGAGGGGAGAGGGGGGTGATCAGTGCGTACACAAGCATGATTGACACTGCTAAGACACTCCTCCTGGCTCTGATTGGTTGTTTCTTACCGGGAGCGGTGTATTTCTGCAAATGGCAATAGGACCACTGGGAGGAGCCTGGGGAGCTTGATTTTTTTTCACAGATTATCTGTCTCATATTCTACTGTCAGGACATAATGACAGTTTTAACAAATATGTAAAAAATACATTTTTACAGAAGTTACCAACTGCAGCTTTAACCGGCAAAGTTTCATATTTAGAGCTAGTGACGTGCTTGCTTCTCAGCCGACAGAAACATAAACAAATCAGAAACACATTTAGTTATTTTTTTTAGCACTACAATACATATTGTTATTTATGTAATCAAGTGTTCTAAAATAGAAGCAAATAAAGTGAGAGTTACATGTAAATTAGGGCTACATTTATCATTTTAATGGCCTAAGCATGAATCTTTGGATTTATATGCAATGGTAACACTTTACAATAAGATTACATTTTTAGCATTAACTAAGATTAATAAATGTAGAAGTATTATTCATTGTTAGTTTAATTTCAACATTTACTAATACATTTTAAATTTGAGTTTTAATTTTTATAATATGTTATTACCTTAGTTAATGTACTATGAACTAACATGAATGATAAAGGTAAAATTGTATTGCTCAAATAGTGATGCATGCAGTAAAAACGTATATTGTATATTGCATAATGCATATAGTTAAAGAAAGCTAATCGGCCTTGTTAACAAATGGGACTTGTAAAGTGTTACCTATGAGATTTACGTATGTTTCTAGGTTATAGCTAAAGAAACACATTTGACCTGTAATATTTAAATGTTTAAATTATTTTCTGTAAAGTTCGTTCTGTAGAACTTCTCATTTTAATATATTCATATTTATATATATTTATTTCATTTAGCACATTTCAGTTCAGCACTGTTGTACGTGGAGTGTTATGTTTGTTTTTATTCCAGCATCCATTAAAAAAAATATCGGTTGAATAATCGTTATCGGCATGTGCGGTCAAACCTAAATATCGGTATCGGTAAAGTCCACTATCGGTCGACCTCTAGTTCATATTATATTATTAAGGTCTAAACCTCGATGCGTTTGCATTATCAGAGCAGAGGCTGTTTAACCCTGTTGTTTGATGACAACCATGCAGGAGAAGGCAGCAAAATGCATAGCGTTGTTCACCTCGCTTTCATATGTGGTTTTTGATCCTTTGGTTTTGTTTCCAAAGCGTCAGCGCATAATGACACTTGAGTCTGTCTGCCGTGAATGCGCTGCAAATGTTCTAAAGAACGCAAGAGTCTATTTGTGCTGAAGGAGAGTAGAAATAAGATATACACCTGATTTGATTCACTGTAATGCACAGAAAATACAACACTGACCTATATTCTGCTATGGCAAGAGAAATTAATTATGAAATGTTTATTCGTGGTGGACGTTGTGCACAAACCCTGTTCGTAAGTTAAAGTAGAGAAACACTAGTAAAATATTACTCCTGTAAAAGTGAGGTTTTTAATGCGACACAAATGAGATAGACCTAAAATAGGTTCGAACTTAGTCTGACATTATTATGAATTATTAGTAGGAACACACTTGATCTAAGAATATCATATTACTCCCGGATCTTGGGTTTTTTGAGCGGGACAAGACCAAATCAAGTGTTAATTGTTTGGTTAATTGACTCTTTTAATTGCTGAACTTCTAGATCAGTGCAATTCACAAATGAACCATTCGATGTTGTGAACCAGTTGATTGAAGAGAATCCGCTCACGAAACGGACATCACTATCGGGTCTCGGAGAAGATCTCGATTTCTTCATTTTAAAATAGCGAGGAACAGCATGTTTTCCTGAAATTAAGTGGAGGAAAAAGTCTAATTTTATGCTTTGCAATATAATGAAGAAAATGCATAGATTTGAATGACATAACATCCATCATTTCAGACTAAGGACAATTGAGCGACTCGTACACAACTATTAAGGTTCAAACATTCATTGATGCTGAAGAAGGCAACATGTGGCATTAAGATTTGGGGCAGTTTTTTTATTTATTAATTTTTTCTATGATGATGAAACTTGGAAATAATTTTTTTTTTTTTACTTTTAGAAAAGAAGAGTGAAACGAAGGAAACGTAGCAAGAAGAGCCTTCAGACAGAGCCCTCAGCTGAAGACTTGGAACAGACATGGCAGATCGTGTCTCAAGAGCTCATATCTTCTGGCTTTCAGGTGAGTTATAGAAAATCAGGAACAGAAAGAAAACAAGCATTTTTAATAACAAATGGGACATTGTTCAGACCATTTTGATCTTCGTCAGACAGTAAAAACATTCAATTTTGAGAATCTTTAAAGTGACACACTTGATAATAGCTACATTTCCATTACCCTTCAAATTGCGCAAATTGGAAATACGGCCAATGGAAACGCGTCAATTTCGCAAAAACTCCCGTTTATCGCAAAAAAGTGTTTACGCTCGCATGAGGTGGTTTTTCAGGCAGTTTGAAAAAGGAATATTTTGCAAAACTGCAATGGAAACAGTTTTTGCGCATTTACAGTCACCTGACGTAGACGACGCGGTGTGATTGGACAGAATACGAGACAGAGTTCTTTATTAAATTCATAAAAGACAAAAGAATTACAGAAATACTGGATTCTAAACCTCATAGAAATGCCACAATCAAGACATCGGAGCAGAAATGAGTGAGAAACACCTCATATGTGCCGCTCACAAGTATAAGGGTCTTTCATTGCCATTAATGCTGGGATAACACGCCTACGTTTCCTTCTATTAGTAATAATAATGGCCAGTGCGGTGGCTGTGATGTATATAAACCTACCAACGTCCGTTGACATGATTTTTGGAATGACTTATCGCGAGAGGAAATAATTGCGTTTTAGTCGCATAACATCGGTTAATAGAAACGCCGTCATTTCGCAATAGTTTTTTATCGATTATTTTAACAAAAAATTGAAAAGTTTTGCGCATATCTGTAATGGAAATGCGCCTAATGTGACATACTTAGGTTAATTTCCCAAATATTCAGTCTGATTTCAAATGCCATGTGTGTTAAATGAATACATGTTGTGCGTATAAACACACTTGTGTGCTGTTTGTCATGTTGGCCTGCAGCTGTCAGAGAGTCTGACTGAGGGTGCTGTGCCCTTCGACGCCGCATCTGACACTCCAGTCAATGAGCAGAGGACTGAAGCATTGCTCAAGATTCAAGACTGCATCATATCTCGCTCAGGACCTGAAGCTTTGAGTTTACTCCGGGCTGCACGGTAAGACGTCAACCACACCAACACCTAGAGTGTGTCGTCTTGTTTCTCACCGTTTTTAGATGCCTAGCTTTGCCAGAGCTTTATCACATCATGTCATTTCTCCACACAAGAAAAAATGTGTGTGACGCTGATTGATTCACCTGGTCCTTGAAAGATGTCATTTGTCACTGATGCATTAAATGATTCGTAGAAGATCTGTCAATAATTTAAAATATGTAACGAGTAATCTCATAATGTTGGACATAGTTAACATCTTTCTGTGATTAGTTCAAAGAAAACTAATTTCTCATGTGGAATTATTACAGCAGTTTTTCTGGATGACAGATTTCGGCAACCATACATGACACTCGAATTAAAAATATAATTATAATTTAATGGGGGTATAATGCCCTTTTCACAAGATGTAAAATAAGTCTTTGATGTCTCCAGAGTGTGTATGTGAAGTTTTAGCTCAAAATACCCCACAGATATTTCTATATAGCATGTTAAAATTGTCACTTTTTTGAGGGTGAGCAAAAACGCACTGTTTTGTGTCTGTTCCTTTAAATGCAAATGAGCTGCTGCTCCCGGGACAGGGGGCGGAGCTTCAAGAGCTTGTGTCCTTTTACCTCACACAGACATGCACTGAAAATGTCAATGTTTATGTTCAAACCGGACTCAGACAATAATGGAGAGACTCAAGAAGTGACAACATGTAGAATGCAACATGAAATTGAATGCAGAATGAAAGCTTATGTGTAGTTATCTTCTAGTCATTGATAGGCATATTCTGTCATGATAATCTATAAATCGTGTTCAGGGGGCGGGGTTTATGTAAATTCTAGGGTTGGTGATGTCACTAACCCTGGAGGAATGTCGTGTAGTCTCTACCAGCCGTTTGTTGTAGTCCTTAAAAATTTTTTTGTTAAAAGCAAATATCTCCCTTTGCTTTGAACTTTGAGCGTTATAACTTTGCAGATGTGGTTTATGCTCAAACAGCAACATTACACACTAACTAAAGTTAGAAAAGTCAAATCATAATCAACCACCCCTTTAATTGCACACATTAAAGCTAATTCTTTATATTTTGTTTGATATTTGCTTCCTGTGATAGCAGCAAACTAAATCCATTCACTAGTCTTGTCAAACATTCACTGTGATTTTGAATAATTACAATATTTCTGCTGTTTTTGTAATCTGATAGAAAAGGTTATGATGGAGTTAGGACTTTTTCTGACTTGCAGAAAGAAAGGATGTACTCATTCTCTGGGATTTGTGTGTTGAATCAGGGCAGTGTGGCCTGAAGGAGAAACGTTTGGATCGGTTGAGGTGGAACCGGAGGAGGAACTAGAACTTCTGAAGCAGATTCTCTTCACTAAGCTCCCTAGTAAGATCACAATACTACACTGTACTACTAAACCTGATCGTATGGTTATACTTCTAGGTAGATATTCCCAGGGAATACGTTAACTGATCAAATATAATTTATGATTCTGCATTTTCCTCACCTTTTATTCCCTTGAGCTTTTTTGATTTTCCATCTTTCTGCTCTGTAATTTTACATCAATGTTTGATTGGTTGATTGTTTTTTCTGAGAGATTTTTTTTTTTTTAAATAAAGAACTACCTGCAATTCTTCGTCGTGTTTCGTAGTAGATGCTATATAGTAAATGTTTCTCTTTTGCAGCATGGCTGACGTTTATTGCCAAAAGTTAATTGACAGGGCGCTTTATGCAGTTTCTCTGCTGCCTGAAAAGTTTAAATGTGCAGCAGCTTATTACTATATGCATTAATATTTAACTTATTTCATCTTTTTATTTTCAAATGTGTTTTCCATTATCAATAGTTTTTTGCTTTAGTATCAAAATTCAAATCAATAATCAATACATTTTACTGGTTTTGGTACTGACTCCTAAAACATTGGTTTTCTGTTTTTCAACCTGATACCATTACAAACAATACTCTACTGTTATTGCCAATACTGGAGCAGCTGAGTGATAGATGGACTTTGTCTGTGTGTTGTGTAGGGTCCGTTCCTTTAGATTCGGCTCTGGAGGAAGAGGATGGAGTCGAGTTGGAGGAAGAGGAAGAGCTGGAGTCTGTTGCTGTGTCTGAGGCGGAGTTCAGCTTCTTAGATTTCATCAAGAGGTGTGTGGAGAATTATTTACACTTACAGGTGAAACTGGTAAAATTAGAATATCGTGCAAAAGTTATAATTTTGATGATTATGGCTTACAGCTTATGAAAACCCCAAATTCAAAATCTCTGAAAAATTTAATATTACATGAAATCAATAAAAAAAAAGGATTTTAAATACAGAAATGTCGGCCCTCTGAAAAGTATAATCATGCATATGTAATATAGTTCTATATACTAAATATATTAGTTTCACCTTTTAATTTGAATTACTGAAATACATTAACTTTTGCACGATATTCAAATTTTCCGAGTTTCACCTGTAGAGCAGATGTAAAGAGTTAATTTTCCCAGCTAAAAACTAAACTTCCAGTCTTGTTTTTTCTGTATTGATCAAACCAATATGCCAATAAGGATTGTTTTAATGCAGTCAGTGGTTCTTAAATCGTTCCTGAAGCCCCCCAACAGTGCATGTCAATCTTCTTTATCTGACACAAACAGGTCCCCTGTAGTCAATCATTTTATCCCTTAAAACTCATCTTTGATCACCATAATTACATTTAATGCCATTTCCTGTGGCAAAATATTCTTCATGCTGTTGGAAACTTTTATTCCTTCATCGAAGCAGAAACCAGGAGACTTGAGATGGATTTTATAAGCAGAAGAGATTTATTCTTCCATGTCTGTAGTTCATCAAGTCTGTAGTTCATCATCATCATCAAATCTAATCTAAAGAAAGTTGCCTTGCACTTTTATATACATTTAGGGGGAGGGATTTACATTGAGGTTGAACAAAGCATGTAAATTAAGTATACAGGTTAAGGAACCGCCCTAGACTCCAGTGTGTTACCAGTCTCAATCCAATCAGCATAACTATTCAAACGTATATATGCTAATCCAATCAGCCTAACTATTCAACGTCTGGGGCTGGGGCTCCAAGAGCCATTTGGGCTCCGAAAGCCATTTGCAGAACAAAAGGTGAGAGTCCCAGTGATCTGACTCATTTAACTTACAATGGAGAAAACAGGAATTGCAACTTTGCTGAGCAGAATCTAACGTCAATGTACTCAACTTTTACTGTTGCAACCTAATTTAAACATTTATTAAATTTGTAATACAACAATGCCTTGAATGTAACTCTACACCCTGATATATCTGCCATTTCCAATGAACACATGAACGCTGGGTAATCTCAGACGACTTAATCGAGATATTAATCAAATCCGCAAACTTGTTTGAAGAACCAAATTAGGCCAGAGATCAGTTATCACGGTTAGAAAATCTGGCATCTGTCAAATCATCTCAGATGTAGTAAGCGAGGTACGAAGAACGGACCCCAGTGGAGAACCTCAGCTAACATCACTGATGGTGTGTCCAGGCGCATCACAAGATGATGTATGATTCAAATGGAAAAAGCCAAATATGTGACAGTTTATTGGCCTTGTTGACAAAAGCTGCCTTTCCACTGTCCGGCCAAACCGTTCTCGATGCTTAACCGTTCCTTTCTGTGCCCATCTGCCCCAGCCGGGACCGATACGGTTTCATTTTCCACTGTGGGTTTGATAACGGCTGCTCTTTGCGTCAAATGTGTCAGTCGTTGCCCTGGTTAGCCTACAGTGAAAGTGCAAATACAAATGGAACCGTTCCTTACCGTTCTTAGAGCTGTTCGGCCCAGCAATGGAAAAGCTAATCATGCTGATAATTTATCAAAATTCCTTTGATATTGATTTAAAGTAAGGTTGGATTAATGTTTCTCTTGTTTTTATGTTCCAGTAATATTCCATAATTGAAATGTTTGATTGACAGGTTTGCCAATCCAGCTGTTGTGCGTCCATATATGATCCTTCTGCGCTCATACTCCCAGAACTCTTCTCACACCAACCACTGTATCGCACGCATGCTGCACAGACTGGCTGTGGATATGAAGATGGAGGCGTTGCTCTATCAGCTGTCCGTCTTTTCCCTGTTTAATAAGATCCTGGGAGATCCAGCAGCATCCGCCTATCAGGTAACAAACACTGTCCATTAATACAGTGAAGTTCTTTCTGGATCTTTTGTAATCCTGAGGTTTCTGTTGCTCAGCTGGTAGAGCATAATGCTAACGATGATAAGTTCATTGCTTTTGATGTCTGAAAGCTCTTAATCTCATACCACTGCATATCTTAATGTTAAAGGGATCCTATTATGCTTTTTCTTTAGTATGTATTATTACATGGCTCTGTGGAATACTTGATTTTGATTGGTCAATCGAGCCATCCAGCGGAATGTTTTCTCCCGATAACAACCGGTAAAGCTGATAACACAGGCTGATCCGGTTCACTGAAGTCTGGGCTTAATGCTCGCTAGGAACTTTTTTTCCTCATGGAAGTTTTGCGCTAAAAAAATATTAAAACTCAAATCAATATTTTGTGTACAGTTATTTAATTATGTCATCCACTCTCTCGTTTCATACTAACGCAGCTGCTGCCATTTTGCGACGATTGTTTTGTATACACTCATGAATTACAAAGATAACAAACGGGTACAATTTTAAAACGGTTTAATCTTAAATCAAATCTCTTATCCCCATAATAATGTGGTGAAATACCGTGATATAGTGGTATGACTGCACTGTATCCTTTAAATGTCTGTCTAGTTTGAGCTTGCCGCTTGCTAACATCTGCTCTTTCCGCAGAAGCTCTGCGTTTAAAGAGCTAATCAAATATTTAAAGTCAATATTTCATGTCTAATAATTTTCTTATGTGGCAAGTAGCCGTGTAATAAGCGGGATAATGTACATCTAGCCGGTTGTTATCGTGGAATAAGCCTAATTCCCCCGTCGAGGTTTAGTCTGTGATAACCGGCTGGATGTACATTATCCGTTACACGTTGCTGTTTGAGCATGAAAGACGCTCCAAAGGGAGTTATTCTTTACATCTCTATACACAAAAAAGGGGGCGGGCCTGGTTGAGTTAGGGTACAAATGACATCAGAGTTCAGTTCGTTTGGATGATGTGAACGCTGTCTTCCGAACTCGGGTGCGCACCCGCGAACCGTACTCGAGTCCGCTTAAAAAGGGTGGTCTGGGGTACGGTTCATGTGAACTCCAGTACGATGGAGTCCCTGCTGATATGAACGCAATCGTACCAAATCGCTGAAGAGAACCGCTATTGATGACGATGTGGTCGTTAGCTGTTTCGTGTGTGTGTGTGTGTGTGTGTGTGTGTACGCTTACCTTGACGAAAAGCAGGATTGACACACTGCAAGCAGAGATGATTTCTTTCATTCATAGCGGTTACCAAGCAACACGATTACGCGCCAGCTGCAGCTTGATGACACAAGCGTACCGCGGTTCAGATACAAATAATATAATGTGAACACAGTCCATCGGGGGCAGGGGGGAGCAATCGAACTCGGCTTCGAAACAGGCAACCGAACCAAGTGTGAAAGCGCCCTTAGTTAGTAGTGTGTTGGAACTCGCAGTTATGTAAGAGGCGTGACATTTCGCAAACACGCTCGAAGCTGTTGACCAATCACAGCAAACTGATCCAGCCGACCAATCAGAGCACATTGTGTGTTTCAGAAGGAGGGGCTTCATAGAGACAGGAACTAAGAACGTTACTGACAGACTGGGAAGAGAGGAGCTGCAACAATGTAAAATATGGGGAAATAATGTGTTTTTGAACATTCAAGCATGAAAACCTATTCTAGTAAAGCCCAAAAACACAATCAAGATAAAAAAAAAATGAAAAATGGTCCCACTTTATATTAAGTGTCTTTATGTACTATGTACTTGCATCGAAAAATGTGTTAATGTTGTACTGTAAAACACTTTTGCTGCTATTGAGGTGTGATACGGGTAAAGTTTGGGACGGGTTTGGTGGGATGGGTCGGTTTAAGGTTGGGTTAAGGTGTAAGGGAAGGGTCAAATGTAATTACATAAATTAATTACTGCTGTAATTACATGCAGGTATTTTCAATATATAAGTTCAGTGTAAAAACATGTATGTACATAAACATAAGTCCATTTTATCAAATTATTAATTTCAATGTTAGTACATAATAAATCCACTTAATATAAAGTGGGACCAAAAAAATCATATACAAATTGTTTAATATTTTACATTTAATATACATGTAACAGATTGATTTAATTCCTTTTTTTTGTCCTTACAGGAGCTTGTTACATTTGCAAAATATGTTCTGAACCGGTTCTTTGTATTTGCTGCTCAAAACAACAAAGCGTTTGTGGAGCTGCTGTTCTGGAAGACTGTGGGTGCTGTGAGAGAAATGACAGAGGGATACAGTAAAGATGGGTAATTGTGTTTAGACCTTATTGATATTAAAGTGGATTAAAGCTTGTATCTTTGAGCTTCATTACAGTGCTCAAGAGTTAGTGATTATTCACATGTCCATATATATATATATTAGGGAAGGCACAAAGAAAAAAGGCAGGTGGACTCCTGAAGAAGAGGAACAGCTTCAGCGATTGTATGAAGAGTACAAGGACTCTGGAGGTAGAGTTGCACCTGTTCACGGTCTCTGTCGTTTGGTTTTTGAGTATGTCGAACAGTCTTCTAAATGATCTGTGTTGTGTTTGTTCTTCAGTGCCTGATATTGTCGAGACGCTGTTACCGTTGCTGAGCAGCAGCCGCACTAGACGGGACGTGGTGACCCGCATGGTCTCCTTGGGTTTGGTGGACAATGCGAAGGATTTAAAGAAAGAGCGGTACGATTGTATTTTAATGTCTGAAATTTGAAAGTAAAGACCGGTAGTAAAGTAGAGCATGTAAAAGACTGTTCAATACAAGTGCCATTTGCTCTAATATGACCAGAGTTTAGAGGAAGCCAGAATGCGTATCCATCGACAGAAACACACATTAGCCTAACTCTGTTTTACACGTTATTTAAACCAACTATTTATATGCGCATGCATCATCAGATTTATTATTATTTATTTATTTTTCTTAACCGAGAACCTTTACACCCCTACTGACTAAAACAGTTCCCCCCCGCCTCTCATTTGATCAGGAAAGGTACTCGCATCGTGCTCTGGACTGAAGAACAGGAACAGGAACTCCAGGTGCTCTTTGAGGAGTTTAAAGACTCTGATGGTTAGTGCAAATTAAGTGTGTGTGTGTGTGTGTGTGATTTATAATCAAGAAAAAACAGTATTAAGGATTTAATTTATGTTGTTGTTTTTTATATAAAAATTCATTTTTACATTTGAATTATCGAGCTCACTAAATAACTCCGGATATGTTCACACTTGACAGGTTTGGTTTGATCAAAACGAACTCTGCAATTGCTCTGTTAGTACGGTTCAGATGAATAAATGTGAACGCTGCCGACGAAACCTGGTTGCACCAAACAAGACTGGCTCCAAACAAACTCTGGTCTGCGTTGTATTCATATTTCAGTCTAAAGCCCTATTCGGACGGGATTAACTTTACAAGGGTAGATTGAGTAATGTAATTTTACCACAGGACGTCTGTAATATTAATGGCCAATTCGCACGGGATTAGATATCTCACTAAAACTAGCAGAAGTGGGAGAGTAACTCGATTTGCCCATCGCCGACACTCCTGTCGTCATGTGTGTATTACGCTGCTTCCTGATATCACATGCGCAAACAACCTATATTTCTATATATAAAAGTTATGTCCGGTCGAACGATGTATTAATTAACTTCAGATTGGATTGTGTTGGTAATAGGCTCTTACCTAACGCTTAAAGATGTTTCGTGCCCCTAACAAGTGCTGTCGATCTTCTTTTTGATGTGAATGTTGTGTGTAAAACACCTGAGTTTTGCCACAGACTCGTCCCAGCGTCTAGAACGCAACTGAACGCTTTTTCAAGCGTCTCCATACTTAGAAAGCCACAGAAAACTACTTTTAAACAGGAAATGACGAAATATTTCCGTACATATTTACAGCGGGTCTATTCGCACGGGATTAGTATCACCTGAGGTCATTTTTTCCGGACCTTTTCACTGAAGGTAAAAGTCGCCGTAATCTTTACTGGCTTGTCCGTGATGATTACTGAGATGCACATTCGGACGGGACTAAAATCACTGAGAAGCTCTGGTAATAATTACTTTACCCCACCTCTCCATGTTAAAGGAACCGAATGTAAGAAATGTATTTCAATTAATCATAAAATGGCCCTGATATGTCACTAGACATTAAGAAATCATGTTCATTTCAAATACTTATGTCACTGACAACAGTAGTCCGGCCAGGATATTGTCATTTAAAAGTGAAGTTGCAGCCCTCAACTGATGTTGATGTTGTCATGTTGTGTTTTGGCCTGATGCCCCACCCTCCACCTACCTACCAATCACGAAGTCAGTTGTGTTTTGGCATCCGGGTTGCCAGCTCTGCTCTAGTTACCACAGCTGCAGATACAAACGTGTCGGATAAAAAATATCTAACGTTACGAAACCTAAAAGACCTCGTTATGAATCCGAAATACGTCGTGACAAAGGCCCAAAAAAAACGTACTGTGTAGGACTCGTCACTTGCCATTGGAAGCTCCTTGTAGCAGCCGACGTTCCTGCGGGATCCTGCAGCCTAACTGGCAACCTCGAGTCAGGGGGGAGGGGGAGGGGATACACCGCTCTACAGTCATTTGAAAGTGATTGCAGTACCAGTTTTGGCCACAATCTTACGTTCCTTTAAACTAGTCCCATCCGAATAGGGCTTAACCGCACTAAAGACATCTAGGCTGCGTTCCAGTCCAAAATTGTCATGCCCTTCACTTGCTAACTTCCCTCCGTCTCGTTCACTCGGATGTACGTCATTGCGAGTGCCCACTACTGGCGGAAACTGCAATGGGCTGAACTGGAACGTCCTAAGCCCTTGATCACTTGGAATCAGCTATGTAGTTGATTTATTATTTACATTTGTTTTCCCTTTAAGAATTTGTTTAATGCAGGATCCAAATGTATATATGGTGTTTGGGTTGTTTTCAATTAAAAAAAATTGAATTAATATATCATAGAGTTGTTTGTTGTGGTGGTGATTAGACGAGATCTGTGGTGACGTCACAATCGTACTGCATTGTGGGACATATAGGTGTCTGAAGTGTACGTATGAAGTAGACTTGCTCCCTCGGTCAAAATCGAGGGAACGAGGGTCTGTCCATCTAAACTTCCCTCGTCCACTTCACGAAGTGGAACGCACTTCAAAATGGCGGCGGGGATTCCCCCGAGGCGAAGTGCTTAGGGAAGTTCGCAAGTGCGTGTCTAAAAGTGGACTGGAACGCAGCACTAAACTAACCAAAAACAGGATGTGATGTCACAAGATGCGACCCTCAAGAATTACCTGTTTTTTCTTGTGATGTTGCCCATCACTGTTCGTTACAGTAGTCAGAGCCGCATTACAAATGCAGCAGATCTTCATTTGTTTGTGACTGGAATTCCTGCCGTTGTTTTACGAATTATAGAAGCTGCTCTCGAGTTCTCGGCTGGTAAAAATATCATCATATGTACGCTCATACAGCGGACGCATTTATCCCAGCGCACAGCTTTGTTTGCATGTTTAGTTCTGTCGCAAAATGTATGTCATAAAAGCAGTGTTTTGTTTTGGATCTTTAGATTCGGTGTTAAAAATGACAGTGTAAACAGGAGCATATGTATCATCATCTTTTTTGTTCTGGACCAAAAGAACCAAACTACTAGTGTGAACATGTCCTCAGTCATTTCTGAATTAAGATCTGATTATTACTGCATCATCTGAAGTTATCATCACTTTCAGTGATGTCCAATTTAAAATGTTGCACTTAAGGTTCATGAAACCTTTGAAATGAAATTCATAAAATCAGTGTAATTGCGTTCTGGTGGTGTGACACTACTAATCATCACATCTCTCGACTCATTGTTATGCCTGCAAAGTCCTTTATTTCAGCTTTCTCTGCTGTTCTCGTAGATGTGCTTGGAAACATTCTAAAGCGGATCACAGCCAAGCGCTCACGGGCACGAATAGTTGACAAGATCCTCAGCATGGGGCTGGTGTCCAACCGCAGAGACCTGTACAAGAAGAGACAGCGCAGCGCTACTGGCAGGAGGACTGGAATGGTGCGTCCATCAACATATAAAGCCTGGTTTATTCTCTCCACGTCCGCATGAGTGCGAAGGTGTGGGCGGTTGTGCGTTGTGTGCGCAAGACCCCATTTCATGTGCCGGCATCTTTGCGGCACCCAGTTTGCGTTGTGTTATGAAGAGCAATGAATAGAAAAGTGTTCTTACTGACATGTCATAGCACAAAATGTAAAATTATAGAAAAATGATCTTTCTCCACTACCTGAGCTTTACAGAAATGAAAGTTAAATGACTTTTTATTTTAAGTGTCATTAATGTAAAATACTAAATCAAATCAACTACTCTATATAAAATTGCTTTGACAATTTATTTGTCGAACAAAATTCCAGTAAAAGAGATGAATATTTACATATTTAATTGGCTATATTTCAATCAAATATATGTTATAAAAGCAACACTATGAATTTAAATTGATTTCACTCAGTAAGCCTTTAGGTTTTAATGAACTGTAAACATGTCTGAAATGTTCATAAATGAATTATTGAATAAAAACTCCATAAAATACAGTAAGGATTAAGTTTAAAAATAGTAATAATTCTGGGGGGCATCTTACCCCAAATGACTAATTTTATCTTTATACTTCAAAATAAAAAGCTAAACTATAATTATTACTCCACAAATCTAAAAACATGAATGCATCCACAAATCCCTCAACAAATTTACAATAAAAAAGAATCACTATTTTCCAGAGACACAAAAGTTGTCACATGCTGAACAGAAATACAAAATCATGTTTCACTTGGTCTCCTCAAAGTTGTGGATTTTCTCCTTAGTTGTAAAGGTTGAGAGATTCATCTATCTCTGTTTTCCATGTTCATAGAGTTAGTTTCTGGAGTAAATATATAGGCTATAATCGGTGTGTTTACACAGCTTTTTTTTAAATGGCGAGTGCTGGTGTTTCGCGTGCGTTTGGCTAATCCGCGTATACGAACATCACGGATAGTTCTTATAGTGCTGGTTTAGACCCGACTCTGAAGCAGGAGATAAATTAGTTCCCCTAAATGGAGTTCCTAGAATTAAATTCGTCCCGGCGGTGAGCTTTTTTTTTTAAACGTTTTCCTCACCAAAAATTTGGTATTTCTGCCATTAGTTCTAGGAACTATGAAAAGGTTCCTCATATATGTGTGTGTGTGTGTGTCAGACAGAGGAAGAGTTCTTTGATGTGGCTGGAGAGTCCCAGGAGAAGGACATGGAGGAGGAGGAGGAGGAGGAGGAAGAAGAAGAAGAAGAGGATCAATCTGAGCAAGATGAAGAAGACAATGAGGATCAAACTGCCCACTCAGCCAAAGGAGGACAAAAGAGCATGAGTAGAAACATTTCTTCAGAGAAAATCCACAGTCTGAGAAACATGGTTCAGACTTTACAGCAACAAGGTACTTGATCAGGCATGATTATGAGGAGCTTTCTGAATAAAGGCTGAGATGGTTTACTTACATTTGGTCTGTTAACAGGTCTGTCAGGGCCTGTCCTGTGGCTCCAGAACTGCCTCAACAGAACGGCTGATGACCGTGAGGAGGATGGTGAGGACGTAAAACATTGATTAAAGCTTGGTTACTCCTGCTTATGATTGAGGCTAGAGAATGAGATTTTTTTTTTTGTCATTAGCTGATCACACGCCTGCTTAGCACCCTCTAGAACCGGCATGCCTCTCGTGCGGCGCCCTAGACAGACACACATGTTGACTGTGCCACAGGTCAGCTCTGTGTCCATCGTAGCGTGTCGCATCACACTACCCCACTCGCATTGACCCGTTTAATATAAAGGTCTCAACGCAGTGAATTTTTGCTTGCACTTCTGTAACAGAAGCTGGTTTTCTTTCCCCATCTAACATATCAGTCACGGTCCCACACCGGCTAAACACCCTCTCCGTCTGTTACAGGAGCATTTCATTTGAGCTGGAAAGAAAATGACGGATTTGAGCGGACCACACTTAATGTTTAGATGGTGCCTGGGAGGCAAAAACTCTTGGATATGCTCCTAATAATAGCTCACATTTAGCTAGGTTAATGTTAGAGCAAGCAGATATGTAAAGTTTGGATTTCCTGTCCGATATACTGTAATTACAACAAAGACCCGCCATTAACGTTCCATGCTAAATGGACTTCCTGTAGTTTTATTTATTTGTTTTTCTCAGACTAACCGACTAACAGCCGGTTAATGGTCAACTTAGCCTCTTCTAGTCGACTAACGTTTAATGTTTGCGCTCTGGATAACATCAAATGTTTCTATTTACAATGTGTTTTGCAGCGGTGAGCAGTGTAGCCAATCACAGATGTGTTTGTTGATCTCTTTTCATTGTGCAGTGTAGACAGCTTCACTGATTATAATGGAGGTTTGTGAGATCGAAATGAATGAGTGACCACTTTTTAGAGACTGTAAAGGCAACGGTCCTTGTGGGCTTTCTAGGCGTTATATAATCCATTCATTATTTGAATAAAAGTCGACACATAACAGTAATTAAACGCATAAAGAAATATAAACAACATTTAAAATCTTGATTTTGTCTTTAAGGCCTTCCAAACTCAGTGTTTTCAAAACACTGATTTATATAAGACTATTCATAAATAAATAATAACCTAATTTACAGAGAGTTATGAAATTTACTTTGCGATAGACATGAAATATTGATTTGAGTTGAAATTTTATTTGCTCATTAAAATGCAAAGTGAAGAAACCAGACAGCATCATTTACATGTGTCCCACTTATTACATGACTTTTCACCATATAAATAATGACATGGACATAAAATATTGATTTGAGAAGAAACTGTTTAAAAAAAACTAAAAAATAACCTGTTTATTAGCTTACGATCCATTACACTGCAAAACAATCATTCTAGCAACAACAAACACTTCGACAGTATTACTGTAGGCCTACTATACGTGTTTCAGAGAGCTGTACATCTCTTTCTCCAGGTGTTTCTCATCCTGTGGCACTGGTTCCTCTGACAGAGGAGAACGAGGATGCCATGGAGAACGGGGCTTTCCAGAAACTCCTGCGCACAGTTGGCATCCGCGCACCCTCAGACGGACAGGTTGGGCTTCTTTGTCTCTCATTCTCGGCCTCTCACTTATATAGTCTGTTTCTCAATGCTTACATATTAGTATAACAGCGACTATTTGAAA
Organism: Leuciscus leuciscus; assembly: GCF_965113295.1. Classification (NCBI taxonomy): domain Eukaryota; kingdom Metazoa; phylum Chordata; class Actinopteri; order Cypriniformes; family Leuciscidae; genus Leuciscus; species Leuciscus leuciscus. Next base: position 29,423,189 of record NC_138747.1, on the reverse strand, counting down.
ACACTATACCTGTAGTGCTGTAAAGCTGCTGTCTTCTCATCCGATCTGCATCCATCAGGAGACTTTCTGGAGGATTTCTCCCAGTCTGAGTGTTGATCAGCTGAGGAAACTAGCAGCGTCTCTGGACCCGGTTGAGACAGAAGCTGAAGGGCATTCTGAAGGAAACCAGGACACCAGTCGGGCTGTTGAGATGGAGGATGATGATGATGAGGATAACCAAGAGCAGAGAGCTCAAGCACTGAGAGCTTTGCTATTGTCTCGCCAGAGGGGAAACACCTCTGCTGAATCAAAGGGTGAGCGTGATTCATGTTCACTTCTTTCATGCCCTGAATAAACCTGCACAGTTTTTTGCTTATATCTTCCTAAACTTTTGAAACTTGTATAGTTTCACGTGTCATTAATGTTAATCAAAGAACAAAGGAAAAAGAAAATCACTCACTAATATTGACTGAATAACTTTAATAATGATGAATCTACATTTTATGTATAAAAACAAAACTATGTAGTATTTTTGCACTTGATTTCAGTTTTTTCAGTTGTATTTGTGCTATTGCTAATTTGCTTATTCATTGTATTGTACTACTGACGGTATAATACTTTAATAATGTTTGAAATTTATATTAGTAGTTCTTTAGACTGCTGATTTTTGTTCATGGTATTCAGCTGCAACTGAATGTTTTGTAAAAAGACAGAATAAAAGTCCTTTTTTTTTTTTTTTTACCCTATTGGAATTAAAACTGGGAATCAATAATAATTGAAATTGCTAAAATTCAAACGATACACAACCTATTGGTCAAGACATTAAAAGCAATTTTATTACTTTGTAGTACTTTCTAATTCTGCGTATGACCTTTTAAACTACTTTGCCCGAAAACATCTATATTCAATCAAACGTTCTGCCATCGGTGTGCTTGGCCCCATCATTGCTACTTGCGAATATAATATTGAAAATGTATTGTCTGTGCGATTAACTAAAATGACTATCATGAAGTATTTACTTGGTAATTGCCAATGAATCAATTAAACTGATTTTCCCTGTCTTTATCAGACTCTCCATCATGTGAGGGCGTTTCTGATTCGGTGGAACCAAGGTTAGTGCCAGTATTGATGGAAACACTTCAGTGACTGAAGTTTGGGAAGGTTTACGACAAACATTTGATGAGTTTCTTAAACTAAATGTGATTTTATTGATTTGTGTTCCAGTGATCATATAGAGAAGAGAATCTCAAAGAAGAGAAGCAGAGTGTTGGATGATGATGATGATGATGATGATGACGATGACCAGAGAGGTAATGAACAACAGCTTATCTAGAATTTCTGCAAAGAATGAGTCTTTGATATAGCCTGGTTAAAACCAGACCATTCTCAGTAGTAACTGAGTTATGGTCTGGCAAAGCTTCATTAATAACTCATTTCCAAAGGGGCGTCACCAACGGACGTCGCTCAAATGCCTCTGGGCGCAATTGGATAGACCTAAAACCAATCAGAGCGATCGTCATTGTGTAAAGCCCACCCCAACGTTTCTGATTGGTGCCGCGATTTTGACGGATTAGAAATGGGCTTGAATGAGCTCTTTGCCAGACTACATGCAGAGCAAATCTAAATTTGCCGGAAGTTGTCTGGGTTTTCCCATGCTATCTTTGATATATATTTTTTCATAATTAGATGCATGTTATACATATGCAAAAAAAAAAAAAAAAAAGGTTGAGTGGTGTGGAAAATAAAGTTGTAGCCTGATTTGCAAAGTTACCACAGATTTGGTTTTTGCTTTGTCATAATGGGGTATGATCTAGATTTTTGTGAATAAAGGGGAATGAATACAGGGTTACTGAACGTCTTTAAAAAGTCTTTCACATAGTGCCTGCAGTGGTAAATGCAGTGACTGTTATGATTTTAATACTTTTTAAACAAAATGTAAGATACGTCTTTTAAGCTGTTTGTGAAATTTTGAATAGTACTTAAAATAAATCTAACGCAGTTTCATGCAGCAGTTTATCTGTAAGAGGATGATTGATGTATTTCATAGTCAGTGAATGAAGATGAACAATATTAACTGTTAAGTCCGTGAGCGTGTTTACATGCACACCGTTACACTAATAACTCCCAAAAATCAGCTTATTGAAATAATCTGTTGTCCTGGTTTACATGCAAACCAATAGCCCGGTGAAGCAAGTAAACCACCTTTACTAGACTTAAAGGGGTGGTTGAATATGATTTCACTTTTCTAACTTTAGTTAGTGTGTAGTTGAGCATAAACAACATCTGCAAAGTTACGACGCTCAAAGTTCAAAGCAAAGGGAGATATTTGCTTATAAAGAAATTGTTTTTTAAGGACTACAACAAACGGCTGGTAGAGACTACACCACATTCCTCCCGGGTTAGTGACATCACCAACCCTCAAATTTGCATAAACCCCGCCCCCGGAACACGATTTATAGATTATCAAGACAGAATATGCTAATCAATGACTAGAAGATAACTACACATGCGCTACATAAATTCACCAACTAACCATTCAGAAATGTCCTGTTGCTTCTACATGTTGTCACTTCTTCTCGAGTCTCTCCATCTTTCTGACTCCGGTTTGAACATAAAAGGCTAAAAGTTTGCGACATGTTCAGTGCATGTCTGTGTGAGGTAAAAGGACACGAGCTCTTGAAGCTCCGCCCTCTGTGCCGGGAGCAGCAGCTCATTTGCATTTAAAGGAACAGACACAAAACGCTGCGTTTTTGCTCGCCCTCAAAAAGTGACAACTTTAACATGCTATATAAAAATATCTGTGGGGTATTTTGAGCTAAAACTTCACAATCTAACCATTGGTGTATCTTACTCTGAGTTAGTGTTGCACGGTGTACCGATACTTCAAAAGTATCGCGATACTCGGAAATTAAAAACGTCACGATACCTAAATTTATCAGTATCGATACTTAAAAAAAAAAAAAAAAACGCCTCCCATATGGACGTCTGTGTTTTTTTCCTGACGCACGCAGCAAAGAACCTGCCGCTGTCAGTGTCATGTGACAAAACACTACAGCGAGATGTCTGCATGTGCGAGCACAAGTGGTCCACGACTCGTAGAAATAGATGACGCGAGGAGTGACATATGGAAGTACGTTGCCTACCTTTCTCTGTTGCACGGTGAACCGATACTTCAAAAGTAAATCGGAAATGAAAAACGTCACGATTCCTTAATTTATTAGTATCGATACTTCTAAGAAAGACCGCCTTCCAGATTTGTAATGCCGGCGACACACTGACTGCGTGTCGTGTCCGTTTTTATTTCGGCTCCCATGTTAACTGCCTGCGTGACACACGCGTCTGGGCGCAGCTCGAGACGCGCGGAAAACGTGTGCATGCTAGAAATAGAACCGACGCCTATTTTTCACGCGACACGCAAGCGTGTTGGAAGCATTTCCAGGCAAAATAGAATAGGAAAAGATGTTTCTATGTCATTTTGACACGAATACATATTAATAAATGACATTTTGATGTTTGAAAGTTTTGACATAAATACAATATAAATGTATTCTGTAGCCTATTTTGCCGTCAACACTGCCGACGTTGTCTTTGCTGCTATTGCTATATATTTATGTTTAACATGAAGTATAGGCCTTCCACAACTCTCTCCCCACATGTCAAATATATCACCAATGAGGCTTATCATATGTTACCAATATTAAACATTGTTTAATATAATCGCTGTTCATATTTTTATTCAAAGTTCAGAATCAAGATAAAGCTCTTATGTTTCTTATGATAAATGAGATAATGCTGCTAAATTTATAATTTTTTTTACCTTGAATGTCATTGCTCTAATTTATTTTTTATATTTTTATATTTCATATTTTGTTCAAATGTTTAATATATCTGCTGTTCATATGTTCATTTATTAGTGTGTTATATGATTAGAATGTTGTCCCGGTTTTAAAATAAAGCACAGCAATGATATTTGAGAGTGTTTCTCCCTTTTCAGGAAAAGTATCGAAAAAGTATCGATATCGCAATACTTGACTTGGTATCGGTATCGAAACAATAATTTTGGTATCGTGACAACACTACTCTGAGTATTCCATTTGTTACGCCTGTTGTGATGTTAAATAAAGCATTAAAACCCATGCGTAATATTCCAAAATGTCAGCGCTCAGACTCATGCAGTTACAGAATTTTGGATTGTACCCCTTCCACTTGGGCTGCATGAGAAGAGAACACATTTTTATAATTTCTTGGGTCAAGAAAGACTCTGAGTTTGCAGTATATGTCCTCCTCCTCTACATACTGTGTGGATGTGCTTAAATCCACAGTGAGGACGCTTTCCTGTCACATATCACACATGCGCACTTCAAAAAGCCCATAGAACCCAGGTTAATGTGTTTACATGCTGGGTGAAAAATCTAGCTATATTGATCAGTTTATGCTTAATGTCTGCTATACAGACTTGTGTGATTTCGGCAATCCTAAAGACCTTATTAGGCCGTGAGACAGAGGGTTGATCGGGACCATTTTGAGGGATTAAACCGCATGGTGATTTTTGTGTAGGTATATGACCCTGTATTTGAAAAATGTGTGATAGCATTAGATTCAAGGTAGTTTTTTGGTTACGGAGGACGATTTTCAAACATATGTCAAGAAAAAGGATAAATGAAATTTGACTTGGTGGCATTTTATGATAATGTCGATCTAATGCCAGAGATTTGCCACATTGTTGCTTTATTAATGAGGTATTGAGGAAACAGAGTTTCACTAAGCCTGAAACAGCATAAAACATTTGATTATCACACCTCCAGAAACGTACTTGCACAAAATTCTCAAGTAGAATTCCGTGAAAAAGTCCAAATCAGAAAAAGCATGGGATCAAAACACAAAACAAAACAGCCATATCACCATAAACTGTTGTTCAATAGAACGATTTTTTTTAAACGATTTTCAACTCAAAGTTTCTCAGCGCCCCAGAAAAATACAACCATTCACCTAATCGATCTGGTAGAGCTCTTTTTTTTTTTTTAAGAATACACAGCAAATTATAATGATGGACAGGTGATTACCTACTCAATTTCTGAAAAGCCACTGAATTTTGGTTCTGTTATTGATGGTCTTCAAGATCCTACACTCTACAAAAGAAGAGAACAACCGTTTGGATTATAGAAGCATTTTTTTCTCTTGTAGTCACTGAACACCTTACCTTGAGATAGGATGATATAAGTATTGATTTCTCATGAAAGCTACCATGGATCGGATGCAATCACACATTTTCCAACACTAGAGATGTGTACCTTTATGAAAATCAAAAAGAAATGTAATCCCTCAAAATGGTACCGGTAGCCCAAATTTGGGGTCCCGTCTCATGGCCTATATGTAGCCCCGCCCCTTTTTCAGCGCTGCACTCGTTGTCTTTTATCTTCCGGTCTGTATTTTGACAGCGATCTTGAGTATTTATGAATGAACGGCTCGTTTTAAAATCTTCCCGGTCTACTGACATTTGTTAAGACATCTGCTTTAAACATTACAATCCTCACGATAACTTTCGTTAACTTTACATTAAGTAAATCCACTTCAAAAGCTAATTACTCCTGGACAGTAATGCGATAGAAATATACCGAGCGACCGCAAAAACAGAAGTTCAAAGACAATATTCTAAAGATGGCGGCACCCTTGTTTCTCTGGCGCATAACGTCTATAAGATCATTACAAATCACATGTATGTAGACTATGATAAGACACCTATTGAATCATAGGCTACGACATCAGTTAAAATAGAAGAATAAAACATCAGCAAATCAGCATGCACTAGTGGTAAACAAAGAGCAAAATTATGATAATTGTGGTTTTAAATGTGCGCTGGGTAAAAAGGAAGTAAAAGAGGAGACTCTGGCTAGGGAAAGGAGGCTATCTTGGCATGCAAATATTGCAAATAGAGCTTGAGGAAAGTAGTTTTGAGTTGATCAATATGACATTTCATGTTGCATTTTTATTGGCTAATCAGATTGCAATAAGAATCCTTTTTTTTGTCTTGAATTTGAGCAAAATCAGTTGATGGATATTATTTATCCCCACAGGAAAAGCACAGTGAATTCCTCGCATGCATGTTGGTGACACTATCTTTTGTCTCTCTCTCTCTCTCAGATATTTCAGATGTGGATCCGTTATCCAGGAGTAAGTTTGACAGAAGCCTGGATTCAGACCGGGAGAGTCAGGCAGCCCCAGCGAAACGCAGATACAAGAGAGTGTTGAGTGATGAAGAGGACGAAGATGACTAGACAAATGAACAGCGCAGGACTATCATAATTTGCTTCTTTCTCTCTCTCTCTCTTTCATTTTAAATGTTAACTATTACCAAATCCTCAATCTACCCTTTTTCCTGAAATTGTGTTGTTACCTAGAAAAAAAAATGTTGACCATATTTGTGGTGTTTTACTGTTTTGAGATCTTTTCCTCTGATTGTCATTTCCAAAGGTGTGTTTTACATTTCACATGCTTTTTGCTTTAGTGATTTTTGAACTTGACTTGACTGGCTTTGGTTTAATTTCTAACATTTTCCTCTTTTAAATTTTAGTGTATGCAAAACAAACAAAAACTGGTGTCATTTGAATGTCATTGATGTAACTTGATGTCATTGAAAATGTACGCCTTTAAACGCAGCGTCGCACGTTTCTATAGGCTTTTGGCACAGTGTTTATAATTGTGACGTCCTTATACAAGGAACATTTTGCTATTATAAGGTAACAATCTTTGTATGTTAATAAAAGTTTCCTGAACTTGATCTTCCTGATGTTGTACACTGCAAACCTGCATGATCGTGCCATCTACACACTAAATGTATACTTTTATCTTATGAGTTAGTCTCAATACAAAACAAATTCAGAAGTACATTTTTAATGTTAGCATAAAGACAATGAAACCATCAGGGGCTAAAGCTACCGTTAAGTTGGCACTTTGGCGTAAGGAGCTCAAATTATGTTGTAACCAACGTCAGTAACTGTATAGCCTTCTGGTGCTCTTCGGTCATTTTTGTCCGAAAAATTATTTTTATTTTTTTACTTCATCGGAATGTTACGAAACTTGGTAAAGGTTTTAGCACTTGCTATGTGAACACAAAAAAAATCATGGACATGATTCGAAAAGGTTAAATGGACCTGAAAAAAAGTCACACTTGTGCTCCATGTGGTCAAAAATTAGCACAACGAAAATGAATAGGAGACGAATTTCATCTAGTGGAAACTTTTGGTACTGCGGCCAAACAAAATCTTACTGAAAGCTCATTATTTTGAGATATCAAACTCAAATTTGGAACGCAACTTGTTTTGATTTATGGCTTTTTATTTTTCTTGCAGTTTTAGAGTAAAACCTGTTTTTGAAAATATATTTCATATAAAAATTTAAAATAGCAAGAACTGAGAAAAGAAATTCAAGACTATTTCAGATAACAAGGATGATCAAATAGAATCAATAATTTTATGGGATACTGTAAAAGCTGTTATGCGAGGCAAATTGATATCAAGAACAGCACATATGCATAAAATGAAAAGACTAACTCAGGCCAAATTAGAAGAACAATTGAGAGAACAAGAAATAAAACAGCATTCAGATAAAAGTGTACCGCTGGCTGAAAGTATAAAAGACTTAAGAAATCAACTGTCAGATCTAGCAAAAGAAGAGATTGAAAAGAAAATGAGATTTACAAAACAAACCTTTTATGAATCAGGCCCGAAGGCGACAAAAATTTTGGCAAGACGTCTAAGATCACAACAAATGAGAAATTCAATTAATAAAATTAGAGATCATTCGACTGGAGAGTTAAATTATGACCCAGGAAAAATTAAAGATACCTTTCAGTCCTATTATAAAATTTTGTATGACCAATCGGATCAAGTAGACGAAAACGAAATTGAAGATTTTTGACAAATTTAGATTTTGATTAGATCTCCCCTCCATAGGAACTATCCAGAACGAGATGTTATGTAGACCCATTACTAAAGTAGAACTTGATAAGGCAATTTGTAGATTGAAAAGCAATAAAAGCCCAGGGAGTGATGGATTTCCCAATGAATGGTATAAGGTCACTGATTCTTGAGAGTCGGGACAAAACATGTCCCACATAGAAAAGTCTAATTTATAGCAAAAATTAAGAAATTCATCATGATTGACATACTTACAAAGTTAAATCTAAAGGAATTGTATATACCTATCTGATTTTTAGAATAAACTTTTTTATCTTTTTGGGGAAAGTTTGTTTAAATGTATGGTCTGTGGTTAGAAGGTCCATGTTATTGCACTTGTCCTCAGCAAGAGGTCACAATATTAACCATCCCAAAAAACTTTAAAAAAGCTCTACAATTGTGAAAACATATATATCAAATAAAAAATAAGGGGTAGAAATATAAAAAACAATGCATGAAGTGAACATCAAACAATATTTTCCATAAAAATCTGCCTATTAAAGTTGTGTCCTCAGTTTCTGTCAACTCCATCAGATTTTTTCATAAAGCTCTTTAAATCAGGAAATAGCATGGTCAGCTATATCCCTGAGGACCCCTTTTCATCTCCCTGCCTGTGGTGAATGCAGCACTACCACACATGCTCTGGTGCGTTTTACTTTTTTTTTTCATTTTAGACAAACAATGTCAATATTCCTATGGTCACAGCTGCACCATGTCAATACCATCTTTCTGTTAAGATACTTTTTTTAAACCATAGTGGATTGAATTTAAGCATTTTAGTGAGGTTATTGGGACAGCTAGCAACTGAGGAAAAACTACCTAGCTGCAGTGTACAATACATGTTTTGGCGGGAAAATACATGCCCTTACGTCAACTCCGTCAGACGTCAACTCCGTCAGGTTCTATGTCTGACGGAGTTGACCTGTAAGCAGACGGAGTTGACAAATCCACCAATAACCTCTTAATGTGCGAATGTAATATTATTTGTGAATATAGTGAAGGGTTAAACTGTTATTTCAGGGTTTTAAACTACTCTTTATTGTCAGAACATATCATGAAAAACAGGTGAACATTTCACAAATCTGAGGTAAAACATTCAAACATTTTTCGTCAACACCGTCAGATCTTCGTCAACAGCGTTGGATGTATGAATGTTTTTGTTAATTTTCTTGGGGAAAAAAATATTCTTCCTTCAGTTTATGTTGTTTTTGTAATAAAGGACCATCTGATCTACGTCCTCTTATGTTTTATTTATTTAAGGAATTTGTTTTTACAATATTGAAATTAAAATCAAAGTTTGAAAATGCAAATATTTAGAAATCTGAGTTTTCAGAAGAGTGTGAAGAGTATTTTTTTTACATATCAGAGTAACTAAACACTATTACAATATACTTCAGAACTTTAGATTCTTGTTTGATTTGAAGAATTAAAATTGTATACTTTTTAGTGTGTCTGACGGAGTTGACACAAATCCAGTTCTGAAGGGAAACATGTTTATTTGTTAAAAATGTGTTTTTATTTAGAACCTGTTCCTTTACATGGTTAAATAGCTAAGACCTTTCTCTGCATAAACATATAACTCTAATTGATATAGTGTGTATTTTTTTTTATTTTATTTTTAAACGTGTTTTGTCCCGACTCTCAAGAATCAGTGAGGTATTTCAAGACGACTTGACTCCTTTACTGTTGGGCTCATTTAATTATACTCTAAAATATGCAAAATGCCCCCCTTCATGGAGGTGTAAGGCCCGCTATATTTGGTCCAATCTCCGGTTCGCCAATACACGGGGAAGGTATCACGTGTTCTGTCCTCACTCATGCAAAGTATTGGTTGGTTAAATTTGTAATACATTAATCATATGTATTTACTCATTAATTCATCTGACTCCATAAATGAAAGGTTTTAATAATATCTGTGCCTCACTAAAAGTGAGCGAATGTTTGACTATTCCTTTTAACCATTAAATGAACAATGTCAAAATCAGTTGGAATAATCACATTGTAGCAATTTAATATTTCAGATATCAGAGATCAATTCCACAATCAATTCAAATATCTAGAACATGGTTATACATTAGTTACACCAAAGAATCTTACCCAGCTTGTACCTGAGATAGAGAGAGAGAGAGAGAGAGGGAGAGAGAGAAAGAGAGACCACCTACTCCATTCGTACCCAGCCAAGAAGAAGAGACAGAGAGAGCCAGAACACCTTCCTTTATCCTCTGACCAGGTGACAAGGGGGATGGGGTGAGACCCCCTCAAATGGCTTCTGTCCCACAGAAGGGGGTTTGCCTTATCTGGCCTTATCTCTAAACCAGTTTTCAATGAACTTCTATAAACCTTATTTCCTTTTATTTGATCTATCTGGATATGAGATATCTGTACCACTCACTTTGAGACATTTCAAATGACACCAAAAGCATAACAGTCAATGATAAACATTTGCATTAAACCATGTTCTTGTGTGAGTTCTTTGTTGTTAGTTCATGTGCTTCTGTGAGTTCAAATGTTAATTAGCCAGCCGGGCCCTTTTGTCCCATAAATCAGGCCTCAACCAGTATTTTCAGTCTTACAGAGGGAGGCTATTATCTCAGTCATATTAAAAAAGGGGAAAAATTGTGAATATTGTGAATCATATCACCCAATTACCATCCTAAATGTTGATTATAAAATATTTACCTCCATTATAGCCAAAAGATTAGAGTCTTTCCTCCCTGATTTAATAGACGAAGATCAGACGGGATTTATTAAGGGGCACCAAGCCCAAGACAACATACGACGTTCCTTACACATAATTAATGAAGTTAAAAAACTAAATATTCCAACAGTCTTAGTAAGCCTTGATGCCGAAAAGGCCTTTGATAGAGTCAGCTGGAACTATCTTTTTGCAGTTTTGAAAAGACTGGGATTCAATGATTCTAATATTAAGTGTATACAAGCCTTGTATCATAAGCCGTTGGCAAGAATCAAATTAAACGGTGACCTGACTGACAACTTTGAGCTCTTCAGAGGAAGCAGACAGGGTTGCTGTTTAAGCCCCTCCCTCTTTGCCCTGTTTATTGAGCCTCTGGCCCAATATATGCGACAAACATCAGAGCTCAAAGGAGTAATGGTGTCCAATGAAGAACAAAGGATAAGTCTCTTTGCAGATGACGTTATAGTATATCTTCAAAATCCTGATCAAACATTCCCCAAACTTTTAAACATCTTAAAAGACTTTGGAGAAAAATCAGGCTACAAATTAAATATTGCCAAGACTCAAGTCCTCTGTATTAATTACAGTCCAGCTGATCAAATTAGGGGAAAACACAAACTTAAATGGGACTCAGAACAAATTAAATATTTAGGGATTTATTTGACGCGAGAACTCAGTACATTATACGAGGCCAATTATAGTAAAATAAATGAGGTAATACAGAGAGATCTGACAAAATGGACAAACCTAGTTTTAGATTTTAATTCCAGGATTGAGGTGATAAAGATGAATCTGTTACCCCGATTGTTGTACTTATTTATATCTCTACCAGTTGTAATACCCGACTCTCAGTTTGCTAAATGGGATAAGCAAGTGAGTAGATTTATCTGGAAAGGGGCAAAACCAAGGATTAGATTTAAAACGCTTCAGTTGGAGAAATTGAAAGGGGGGTTCTCCCTTCCAAATTTTCAAGGAATATTTCTCAGCTGCCCAATTGAGGTATATTATCTATTGGTGCTCACCTAAGTATTATTCCAAATGGAAACAAATTGAAATTAACTATATCCCAACGTCCCTACCTCAATCAAGACTGGGTGATAAAACTAGTATACGGTTAAAAGAGGGGAGTCCCATAGTCGAAACAACCATTAAGCTTTGGTGGGACACTGTGAAAAAATTCAAATTCGAAGGTGATTGTAAATCCTTGATATGGCCTTCTTTCTCTCCTGATTTTAGAAGTGGTCAATTGGACAGTACATTTAGAAAGTGGATTGATAAGGGAATCACTGCAGTGTGTATGCTAACCAAAGGTTCGGTGTTTAAATCATTTGAGGAAGTAAAGAGGGAATTTGGCCTAAACAACTCTGACTTGTTTAGGTACCTCCAGTTACAGCACTTTTATGATTTAGAGATAAGGTCTCACCTCTCACAGGAGGGCTGTGAACTGGTAGAATTGGTGTCGGGAGCATACCAAAAATTACCCTCAAAAATTGTATCTAGACTGTATAAATGTCTGCAAAACTGTAACGGTACTGATTCACTATATAAAACAAAAGTGGGAATCTGAACTACAAATCAAGGTGTCAGAGAATGATTGGCATTCTATTTGTCTATTTCAACACACTTCCACCAGCTCAAGACAATGGAGAGAATTTGGTTGGAAAAACATTATTAGATTTTTCATTACACCTCGTATCAAAAGTAAGCAACTCAAGACCCCCCAGCATTGCTGGAGTCTTTGTGGCAGTATGAATGCCAGTCATTCTCATGTATTTTGGACCTGTCCCAAAGTCAGACCCTTCTGGGAAATCATAGCGACTGTAATAAGGGTTGTCTTGGGCTATGCATTTCCCACTGACTTTCAATCTATGTACCTTGGTTTACTTTCCAATTCAGTTATAAGAGCTGAGGATATGTATCTCTACAAAGTTATGTTGATGGCCAGCAAAAAAAACTATTACAAGGAACTGGCTGAAGAGTCTCACTTTAACATTGTCTCAATGGAAAGAGATAATGGAAGAAATCTATACAATGGAAAAAATCACTCATTTTATAAGGCTGAAATCAGCTAATTTTGAACAGAGATGGAAGAAATGGATAATCTATAAGACCCAAGTGTGAAAGGGATTCTTTGTAACATAACACCCTGCTGTTCTGTTTTGTTTGTTTTGTTATGTTTGTTATAATTTGAAAATTGAATAAATAAAGAGTAAAACATTTTTTTTTTAATAACAATAAACGTAAAATTCTGTAACTTTTAAGTTAACTTTTTTGAACGTTTTTTTCACTTCATAAATAATTTACCAAGTGTCGTCTTTGAAAAGAGATCAAACTTAAGTCTGTGCTCTAAAGTATTCAAGATTTATGACCGTTTAAGTTGGAAATAAAATGTTCAGGTCTATGCTAATAACGTCACCACGTTTTATGGTACCATAAAATTCCCTAAAAATACAAAATATTAAATTTAAAAAAACATTATCAAACTAAAATATAGTACATTCATCTAATTGAAATAAAAATAACTGATAATTTTTGACCGCCATGCGAAGAACACCAGAGGAATAGCAGTGTTTCTCAGTAGTATTAAGAAACACCTTTATTGATTTATGATTCTGGGTTATGAACCCATGTCACTCATGATTGACAGGGAATCCATGTCTCAAGAAATCAGTGTTTCTGATTTACAGGGCTAAACTGACTAACATGTATATGCCAGGTAAGTATAGCGACGTGTTGTCATGTTGTGACATGTCCTCCTGGGCTGATGTCTGGGGGTATTTTAAAAGACAAAAACAGATCAAACAGATGTTAAATTCTGCTTTTAATATGGGTTTACGACTGGTTTAATGAGCTCACAACTTGCCATTGAAGTATTATGGGTATGTTCCTTCCTGCTCTGGCTTTTCACACCTACGTCACTATACCTACATCTTGCATTTGATGTTTTAAATAAGGTTAGGGTCTACACTGTTGAACACAGAACACAATGGCTGCTCCGAGAACTCCTCAAACCCCTAGAAAGGTTATGTGTATTTCACCAACAAGAGGACCTGTTGAAATGAGAGAGTCTCTAACTTTTGCTCCAAGGGAAAAGCAAAATGTTAGCTTGACAAAAGTTTCTTCATGAAGACACGGCTTTTGTGAAACGTGATTTCTCAATGTCTGGTAATCGTGTGGTAAGATATGCGTTTGACAAGGTGTTGCGTACTGAGAAACTCTACACTGGAGATGTTGGAGATGATTTTACATCGCAGGCCCCATGTCTGATTTTCCAAGACAAAGACTGGTTTCTATTTTTCAACTACGTTTGGAGAGATTTGAACGACAGTGGCGATGATCCGTTGTACATCGCCGAGTGGGATGGTTTAACTCCTGACCTATGGTCGGGGACCATAGTAAAAAGTTACCAGACGATTGCGTTTATATATTTTGCAGTGCGTGGCCTATTCGTGAATCTGAGCATCACGTGCTACGACATGAAATTTTTGTTTCAGTGGAAAGATGTTAATATGCTTGACATCGTTTTTTCATGCATAGACAAGATGTTTAGATGGTGTGACATATTTGATCGTTACAGTTCTGTAAAGATGCAATTGTTTCACCCTGAGCAGGGAGTTACCAACCCCGAAGACCTCTTTAGCCCACCCACATATTACAGCCATGCTTGCAGATCAGTACAATCCCTACATTCATTCACCGTGTCTAAATAATCTACAACTGTCTGCTACAGCAACACCCCTGAGGCTGCCCCGATGAATAGAGTCAAATTAATGGAGACTTTATCTGAAGCAAAGTCAGATAATGATGCGTTTATGCTTTGATGCGGGTGAACCAGTGTGTGTAACTATCAGAAATGTTTTAGACCTGATGACTGAATGTGGCGTCTGTATTAGAATAGCTGATATATTGTGCTTGTGTACATATATGTGACTGATTTATGTGTAGACATATTGACAAGAAACAATCAGACTGATGTTTGTGAAATTATTGAAACACTGGTTGATTACATTCTTGAGGAAAATGTGTTTGTGAAGTTTCTACATCACATCGATGCTGTATGATACCTTTTGTTTCCTTTTACTGTTTAAGATGTAAAACCCCGAATCACTTAAACCATCTGAGTTATTATTTTGTGGAGCATGAAGTGGCAATATGTCAGAAGACATGAAAAAGACTTATTACACACCTTCTAACCCTGGTTCTTTGGGGGGGGGTGTCTCAAAGTCCCTCCGAGACTTTGTGGTAGAGTTTTAATGCGTTAGAGCTTCGCGTGGTTTCAATCTTTCAGGGTGCTTGTAAGTGGCCATGAAATCCATCACCGCTGCGTCGTTTTGTTTAGCATGGCCCCAAACACATTCCCAAACCACCTCGACCTGAAGACCGTACGCGCGCTCCAAAATTTCAATCTTGTCGTCACATTGTCTTTTCAGAACAGTATAAGGTACTTTTGATAACGGGTTTAGATCATTGTAGTCCAGTCATTTTAAGCCAAAATGGGGGTCAATCTTGAACAAATTGCAAATGAAGCAAACTCAACTGATTTTGTATCCTCAATATGTCCTGAGTAAGGGAAAAAAAAGGCCCCGAAGAATCCCATTAGGGGAAAGTTTCGAAAAAGACCCAAATATAGCCTATTCATACACGCCTATTCATTATTTTTCTTACGTGAATAGGGTAAAAATTGTAACCTTTAGACATCACCATGACAATTACTGAGTTGATTACTTACATCAAGACAAACAAAAAATGTATTACAAATTTTTTGAAATTGTTTGTTAACTTGGACAAACGGTGCATGATCTAATTATGTATGTGCTAATTTGCATAAATACCACAACAGATCTAAACATTGGGTATAGCCAGGTGAACATGTCTTGTTGAATCTTGTTGACACATAACAGTAAAATACTTAATGTTAAGGTCTGAATGGAACCCAGGCTACCCATGAGCATTAATACATAGAGGCAGGAAGAAGTAGCCTACTTTAAACCAGCCTTTATTCATTTTTAAGAGATGGGGTTTGGGGCTGGGTCCGTGGGACTGTTTCTGAGGGACGAGTCTGAGGGAAGAACAACAATGGTAAGGAGAATGCAGAAGACAAAAGGTAGGTAAAATAAAAAGTGAATCCCCAGAAACAGTCCCACAGACCCAGCCCCAAATTTTCCCCTAATGGGATTCTTCTGGGCTTTTTTTTTCCTTACTCAGGACATATTGAGGATACAAAATCAGTTGAGATTGCTTCTGTTACAATTTGTTCAACCTATTTTCATAAAATGACTGGACTATTGGGGTTACAATAACGCTCGCACCCATGAAAAAAACACCCGAGAAATTCGAATGCTTTTTTTATGTCACCGTCGTCATAGAAACATCCACATAGTATTTCCCAAATGACACCTCACCTTAGTTTAGAGCATGTTGAACATCTATGGACCGCGATTTTCAGACATATTCAAGCCATTCAATTGAAGTTTGAATATGTCTTGTTCTGGTTGATGTATGCATTGTTGCGTGTCAGAGCTAATGTGTCTTTTGGGATGTAGTGTGTTTTATACGTAGCCGTACATGTTGCTGCCAAAGTGGTGTAATTACACGGATCAAGGCCTGTACACAGAATGAATTCATCGCGGTACTTCATACATGCTTCTCTCAGCAGAACAACATCGTTTTTACCATAAATCGCCATTTCTTTTTTAAAATCAAACACTGTCAGAAATGGTACTGTATCAGTCATCAAACACCGCCCTGTCTTGGTTCGACATTGTCGTGTAACAGTTACCCATAACATTTCTTGTCAAGGTACGGGCCTATGTAGGCGTTGTTTTCAATGCAGTTAAAGTGGTGTGGAAAATATCCCTTCTCCACATTAGTCAGATTAAACGCAACAGGTGTCTTGGCCAGACGCATGGGTATGAATGAGTATGGATCAATAAACCATTGCTTGAATGCATCGTCATACATTAAGATTAGACGGCAGCCTTGCATCGTAATTTTAGGGGAAACCCCCATCTTAGTAACATATTCCAAAAGTATGAAATTGTCAAATCCAGATGCATTATGTGCAATCCATTGTAACGAGTTAGCTCAAAGGGGAAATATTAATAATAACTCAACTTGTTATGATAAATTATTAATATTTGGGTCAGTTATTTGGATTAACTTGATGTAGCTAAATTAATATTACAATCAATTAATCAGTTCGTCCAACAAACTCTTTTGGTTATTCATTTATTCTAAGAAAAGCGTATCTTTCATGGACACCGAAAAATAATTATTTACTAGCATTTACAGCTCTTAGAGCATGTGATAAGTCTGCTTACAGACTGGGGGTTGAACAGCTGGCTATCTGGTGCAGCTATAACAACCTTGAGCTGAACACGCTCAAAACAGTGGAGATGATTGTGGATTTCAGGAGAAAATCCCCAGCACTCCCCCCTCTCACCATCATGAACAGCACTGTGGAAGCAGTGGAGTCATTCAGGTTCCTGGGCTCTACCATCTCTCAGGACCTGAAGTGGGCAAATCACATTGACTCCATTGTGAAAAAGGCCCAGCAGAGACTGTACTTCCTTCGCCAGCTGAAGAAGTTCAATCTGCCACAGGAGCTGCTGATCCAGTTCTACTCAGCCGTCATTGAGTCTGTTTTAAGCACTTCCATCACTGTCTGGTTTGGTTCAGCTACCAAATCGGACATCAGGAGACTACAACGGACAGTCCGGACTGCAGAGAGGATTATTGGTGCCCCCTTGCCAACCCTCCAGGACCTGTACTCTTCCAGAGTGAGGAAGAGAGCAGGTAAAATCATCACAGACTCCACTCACCCTGGAACACCCCCTGTTTGAACTGTTACCGTCAGGACGGCGACACAGATCACTGGCCACAAGAACATCCAGGCACAGGAACAGTTTCTTTCCACAGGCCATTTCCCTTCTGAACACTTAACATGCCCCCCAATGCATATGCCTGTAAGTGCAATACTCCCACTGTCTAGTGCAATATTCTCTAACTCAGGTGATATTTATATTTATATTATTCATACTACTCAAAATACTGTAAATATGTTCATAATCTGTAACATGCACTAGACTCCCACTGTCTAGTGTAATATTCTCTAACTCAGGTGATATTTATATTTATATTTATATTATTCATACTACTCAAAATACTGTAAATATGTTCATAATCTGTAAATGTTTATTCGGACTAAACCCAACTGTGACCCCTTTTTTACTTTTATACTATTTTTTTTTATATATTTTATTCTTAGAATTTGTATTACTATGTTTCTTGTTGTATTTGTATTTGTATTTGTATATGTGCACTGGAAGCTTCAGTACCAAGAAAAATTCCTTGTGGGTGCAAGCACACTTGGCAATAAAGCTCTTTCTGATTCTGATTCTGATAAGATCAAGATCGTAAAATAGACTTTGTTGCAAGCAGAGAATCAGAACCAAAGACATATTGTGCACAAGTTTTATTAACTAAATCACAAACATAACTAAAGTAAACAAACATACATACATACATACAGTACATGCATAGGTAAAATGGTGAGTGATATGAAACTGGAAGCAGGAAATGGAACTATGGAAAATATCCATTTAACTATGAAAAGAACCATCAGCTTATCATTTTCAGAGCACCTCATTAAATTGATACTTGCATGGTCTGTGCAGTGGACACAATTCCTGAAGTGGTTAAAAATTGAAGTTGTTGGTGGTTTCGTGAGTCAAATGTTGAAGTTGCAATCGTTTTCTTCTCCGCTGGATGAAGAAGATATGATGAACTTGAATGGTTAGTTTGACTCTGTTCTCATGGCTGGAGTGCAGATTGTGGCCTGAGAGTGGTGGCAGTTGCGATGGACTTCTGCATTGAATGAAGACATTGAACTCCTGAGGTTGTCCTTGATTCTGTTGTGGTTGAGAGAGTCCTCTCTCTCCTGTGAGTCGAGGCCTGCTGAGGCCACGCTGGACAGTACGGCACCCTGAATGTATCGAGAAGGCCAAGAGTTGATCGTTGCCCATTCAGTGATGGTAAGGTTGCAGTTTTCTTCTGAGTTGGATTGAAGAAAACACAGTCTGACTCCTTTGGGAGAGTGAAAGCATAGCAGGCAGGCATAGCAGCAATGTGGTTACATTGACCGTTAGTTCTATCATAAAATACACAGTATCAAAAAAAATTATAGAATTAAAAACACTACACAAGACAGTAAATCATTCACACAATTTTCTGGGATGCATGTTCATTTATAGATCCGATTAATCAATAAATAAATGCAGGAAAGTCTGTTCTAATGTCTGTAGGTCTTTTCCCTGACCACATGACCACATTTTTCACAGCAATAAAGACATCTTATCTGATCGTCGCCCCGGCAACTGAAACCTTTCCTGCTCTCGTCTCTGTTTGGGGGGGATGTTTCATTCCTAAGAGTGGGCTTTGAAACTTATTTGTTAACTGTAACAAATAGTTAATAATGTCTGATTGTCTCAGGCATTACACCATGTGTAATTACGGTAACGAGGCTGTCTGAATTTAACGAGACGATCCACACAATCAGCCACAAATTCTTTGCCATCAAATGTGATAGCGCATACGAAATTGGCAACATGTCTACCATTTTCATAATCAAAATCTCAAAATCGTAGAAAATGTAACGATCGTTTGGCGTCTCCGCCTTAACTGATGCACACCACCGGTAACCATACTCTCACCAGTGCACACAACGATCTGCAGCGCATTGATGGGTTTGGGTTTAGTACCACTGACATGGTAACGTCTATTACATTTTCCGCAATATTTGGTGACATCGCACTCTGCGTATTGCATACCTTGTGCTGGTTTTTTATGCATCTCAAAACAATACCGCAAAACAGACTCACAGTACCGCAGATAGTCGCCGCAATGTTTTGGCTTTTTGGGTTGTTTATGACATTCTGGGGTATTACAGACATCGCAGATGTAGCGGTGAATCCTTGGTAGCAAAACTCACACACGTATGGTGTGCCAATAAACGTGCATAGATTTTTTATCATAAAATAATGCTCGTCACATGCAGGTACAAAAATGCTGTTTTAGGATGCGGATCGTCTGTGTTTGTATATTTCTCCAAAACACCCGTATCAGACCGATAGAAGACAACTATTTTAACATTCAGCATGCGTTCAAACTGTCTGGTGTCATTAAACGCTATCTGCAATGAAGAGTGTGGTTTCTCAGGGTTCAGGAGATGTGCCACACAGATTGCAAAACAAAGATTGTTTGAAATGTTCATGGGACAGAACAGATGAAGTCATGATCTTGCCCACAATGAAGTCATTGGCAAAAACAGACTTAATCTGTCCTGTCCCATGAACATTTCAAACAATCTTTGTTTTGCAATCTGTAACTTAAGCACCGCCGCGTTTACTTCTCACTATCGTCACTCTAAAATCTGTCTGGCACATTTCCTTAACCCTGAGAAACCACACTCAGAGCTAGAGTCTAGCATCTTCATTGCAGAAGATGCCTACTAACAAGTGGCCGGGGACTACAGCTGAAAATTAGCCGTAGAGGCTAAAGCTGCTCTTTTTATCAAGAGGGACTGTCCACGTCATTATAAACTAAACTAAACTAAACTACCGTCTCCGCCTAACAGTCTGAAAAACGCAACAATTTCAGAAAGTGTGTCATGTAAAAACATTTGGGGCCGCTAAATCTGTAGAAGAAATCTCCCGTAGATTTATAAGCCTGTGGATTTCCAGACCATTAAACCAAGCTCGTGGCAGTGCAGTGTACCCGCTCACATCGCCACCCTCTCGTACAAGTGATTCTATATCGCATGTGTGAGCCCCATGTTGGGTGCATCATGTGCGGTGTGACTGGGTACATGATCCCTCTCCTGACTGGTGAGAAGATGCAAGATGATCAAAATCAGAAATTGATTCTGGAGGGGGTTCTGAATCCTCTCCTGCATGTTGGGTATTTACAAAATGTTCAAAATCAATATTTGGTTCAGGATCTTCATCTGACATCGATTTCACAATGTTTAATAATTCTACCAATGTATCAGTTGTAGACTCAGACCTATTCATATCCTCCATTGTCTGAATTAAATAGAGCAATGTTTCTGTGTTACTGCACTGTTCAAGGGGGACCACACTGCCATCGTCTCGTCTAAACCTCGCTGTCGGACCCTGATCAAAATCATCTGAATCCCGACAACGTTTAGCCATTTTTTAAAACCAGATTTGTTTGTTTTTATTTAAACCACAGGTAGGATGTACACTTAAAATAACTATGGAAAATAAAACCAGCGTCCATACAGTGGAAAAAGAAAGAAAAACTACCTAATCAACAACTATACAGCCACGCTAACATTACACACAGTGTGGGGATAAATGTTGCAAAAAAAGAACATTTGTGTACAAAAACCCCCCCACAAAAATATACAAAACGTTCACAAGTCACCCGTGTTTCTTTTTAAGCATGAACACGACCTGCTTAAACAAATCCGTAATCAGGCTTTGATCTCTGGTTATTTGTTGGGTAGCCCCACTATGCGACTGCTGCGCTGCTATGACTCGTTTAATCCAAACACCATGCTGTTGTTGTGTTGCCGCCGCAGAGCGTTCACGATCATAATGCTTATTCTCATAAGCATCTAAGCGTCTGTCAAAAGCAGTGAGGCGTTCGTTTAAACGTACCTCGAATGCGTTCAATGCGGTCTTGACAGAGTCCTGTATCAGTCCGATTAAGTGTTGACTGTCTATGTTGGTTTGTGATTCCCGTCTGTAAGCCTCCTGATTTGAAGGCAGCTCTTCACGGTCGGATTCTTCCACAGCCACCACACGTTCGCTGGATGGAACAGACCGCTGTGTTTCTGTAGGGACGGGTGTAAATACACAGTCATCCCACGATTCTATCAGATCATCACTCCGGCTCTGAATATTATTTATATCGGGAACTGTATTCTCAACCACGGCCACCTCTGTTAAGAAAAAGATGGGAGAAAACAAAAAAAGTTAGTACAGATGTGTGCATTAAAAGATAAAATAATGTTTTTTTCAACATACTTATTTATAAAGGGGGTTTGAAAAGAGATGTATCCATTACAGTTAGTTAAAACGCCTTCTCCAAACATGCAGACTGCCTAAATTGCTGACACAGAAGAGTATTTGGCTATTTGCTTAGAGGTCTTTTTACTCAGTCCAGCAATTTGCAAGCATAGTCTGTGCACATGTCCTAGACTACCAAAAAATTGTTTGTACTGTAACCACACACTGCTAAAGCATTTGTTAAAGACTGGTATTTTAACATTTTCTCTCACACACACACACACACACACACACACAGGCGATATCTCACTATTACAGCCAAATAAAAACATTATCGTACTCTGCTACTTTATCTGCATCTGATTTAGAATGAACAGAAATCAATCCAACAGCTTTGTTCACATACCTTTAGCAGCTGATCGTCTTGGCTTCTTCCAGGCCGATGTCTGTGGTTTGAAATCGATGTCTCTCACAGCCCCACCAACCGGAACCTTTGCTTCTGCACAGGTGTCCGCTTTTGCACAGGTGTCTGCTTCTGCACAGGTGTCTGCTTCTGCACAGGTGTCCGCAGCAGCTTTACGTTTGAGTCTGATTTTCGGTTCTGCCACTATTCCTCTCAAACTAGCCTTCTCCGTATCACTGGTGCATTCAGGCGCATCAATCCTGTTCACAAGGTTTGATAAGCCTTCTGGAAATACACATAAGAAAGTTTTATACTAAATTCAACAAACCATATAACAGTAGTATAATGGCGAATTACAAACACTTACCGAGTGGTGCAATGTGCGCGCTGTCTCGCGGAGGTTCATGTACAAACGCTGGGTTTCCCGTTTCGGTCGGGCAGGTAAACAAAAACAAAAAAGAGAGAGGAAAAACAAAGAAGATGAGATATTTTTTACACATGCACATCACAGTATAAACAGGAATGAAACACACAGACACACTCAACAC
The DNA here is from genome assembly GCF_965113295.1 of Leuciscus leuciscus. Classification (NCBI taxonomy): domain Eukaryota; kingdom Metazoa; phylum Chordata; class Actinopteri; order Cypriniformes; family Leuciscidae; genus Leuciscus; species Leuciscus leuciscus. The sequence goes on along the minus strand of NC_138747.1, from coordinate 29,400,576 downwards.
AAACGGGTCAGTCTAGGACACGAGGATGTTCGCGCACGCTCGCGGAGATGCACGCGCTGATACTATGTTTGACCCCTGATTCGGATCTCCTGGTTAATTAAAAAAACATGATTATGCATCACACACACACACACACACACACACACATGCAATATTTAAACACAAAACGTAATTATACGCACCATTCGCTTGATTCAGGAAATTAAGCTCCTCAACAATATCGAAAAGACTCGCACAGGTCGTGTCACCTGAAGCGCAGAGAACCTGTTTAAGTAACGCAATAGAACAGTGCTCTCGTATAAATAAAAAAATTAAGGTTCTTAATAATTTTACTAAATAATAAAACACTTACTGTTAAGACAGGCGTCCATCTTCTTGTGAAGCACACTCACGTTTCCAATAACAAAATGTAACTTGGAGAAATAGTCGTTTGAGAACGAGGATAATCCACAGAGACGCGGACACGAACTGCTTGGTTAGAAACTGATGAAGTGAACTACCCAAATGTATACAACAGGCACCATTGGATTATCAAAAGTGTTAAATGTAAGCATGCCCCCACAACATCATTAACACACATAAACCCCAATCACCACAGATAATGGGGCAGTAGACCCGGTAAGCCTATGTCCAAAAACAAGCTTCTTTAATATCCCCAGACATCAGTTCGGGACTCGGGAGGGCGTCACAACATGACAACGCCAGTCAGTTCGGCCCTGTAAGAAACACTGATTTCTTGAGACATGGATTTCCTGTCAATCATGAGTGACGGGTTCATAACCCAAAACCCTCCTAAAATATGAGAGACCGGGGACAGATGCAACAGGGGATGACTGCAACATCTCATACTTTTTCTCCAATCAGAAACAAGCTGTGATGACCCTCCCCCCACCAAGAATACAGAAGACATATTCAACATCTGCTGCTGCATTTATTGAACAAAACTTCTTTTGGAGGTATGAAAGTAGATTTTTTTTCATGAGATGTAGGCCTATTTTTGTCATACTGTCCTGACATTTTGTATGAATTAATCAAAACTTACTTAGTTTGAATTATAGTTTTGTTGACTTCTAAGTAACATGGTTAAGCATGTGTCAAAGTCAGTGTCTAGCAGGCACGTGATGTTCTGTCATGATTGATAGGGTTGTTCAATTCTTCCTGTCTGCCACTGAAATATTGAGAGATTGAATAGCATCTGTAACACATTGAATACTGGGAGAATATAGTGTGGTCACATGAGTGCAAAATTGAACTGTTTGGATGCCATAATACTTGGAGGAGAAATGGCAGTGCACATTATCCTAAAAACACCATACAATTTGGTGTTGGCTCTTGGACAACTCTTCTGATTATTCTTTTCACTCCTCTATCAGAAATCTTGCGAGGAGCACTGGTCGAGGCAAATTTATGGTGAAATTATTGTCTTTCCACTTCCGTATTATGGCCCCAAAAGTGCTCACTGGACCATTCAGAAGCTTAGAATGGCGCCTGTAACCAATGCCATCATTATGTTTTGCAACAATTTGCGAAGGTCTTGAGACAGCTCTTTGCTTTTACCCATCATGAGATGTGTCTTGTGTGACACCTTGGGAATGAGACCTTTTTGTAGGCCATCATTTGGGACTGAACCAGCTGTTATTAATTTCCACTGACAGGGGGCTGGATTGCTTTTTAATTACTGTAAGTTTTCAGCAGTTGTCTTGGCTTTCCATGCCTTTTTGCGCCTCCCTTTCTTTGTTTCTTTGTATGGCAGGGCTGGAAATGGGGGGGGGGGGGGGGGGACGCAGTGTGGGGAGTGAATTTCGAGGGGGGACGGCGTTCCAGTTGAAAAAAAAAATGGTTATATATAGGCTATATGTATATGGAAATGCTTGTCTATCAGTGCGCGTCTTTCTTACTATTTATAGAACTTCAAAACAGACCGCTTCAGGTAAATAAATAATCTTACCGTAAAAATCGTTCTCATAAATACTCAAATCGTGTTCTTCTAATTCTTCTGAGGTAAATCCAAGGTAAACAGCACAGCACATTGAGCGCAAACACAGTCTTCCAAACTCGAGGAAAAACAGGAATACGGTAGGCCTACTTGTTTTTGAGGTAATGAGTCCGTTAACAGCACGTGGATCATTTGCATGTCAATCGCTCGTGCGCGCGTAGACGTGGTCACATTACTTAAACAGAGAATGTTTGTTTTTTATATGGTTTACATCATTTAAAAATGTAGACTTCAAGCTTTGTAAAGACACATGTTTCATGCCACAGTGACAAGCATTCGCGGAGTTACAGATCATTTCAACTTCACTTTGAGAGAGATGGGACAACGCATCATGTTTATTTATATTTTATTTTACGAAAAACACAACGTTTTGTTTTTATTATTTGCAATAGCCGACCCCAGGGGGTTAAATGAAACATAAAATAAATAATTTATATAATTTAGTTATTATAGATTATAAAGGTTTTTAAACATCTGAAAGGTCATCTAAAGCCAGATGACCTCTATTTTTTATTTATTTATTTTTATAAAAAATTGAGAAAAAAAAATCATACAAAATCTGAATTTTCAGTCCGCCCAGTGAATTTTGCCCATTTCCACCACTGAGTGTATGTATGGCTTACTTGGGTTGTTACCGACATCTGGTGAAAATTTCATGTCAATAGCACCGTTGGAAATATATTTACTGAGAAAAATGATTCAATACTTATTTCCCCCGCTGTAAACTAGGGAAAAAGAATGAAGAAAAAATGTATCTGAGTTGGCATGAATATAACATCTCAGAGTTTCTCTCCTGACATACAAGAATAAAGATTTTTCTTGGTAAGATAACTGGTGTCCGGTCCTGTGAATCAAATAATAACGGGGAAAAGATTTAATTCCAAGTCTACACACCTGCACACTGTAGGCCTATGTTCTACACATAAACAAAACTCAATGACTGTTATTTGATAAATATGACTAAATAAATAAATAGGCTACAATAATATAATATTAATATTTTCAGAATTCTATGCTCATTGAGACAAAAAGCTAAAGTTAATTAGTGAAATTGAAGGTATTTTTAACATGTTGCAGCCGTCCCATGGTTGTGTTGCAACATCTGGCTTCTTCCATTCAAATTAATACTGTGAACGATATGTCATATAATCATCTTTAAATGGTATGGGTAATTAGCAGACAGATGCAAGTTTAATATATACAAATTTGGTTGGTTTAGTCGAAATAGTCTCTGAGTAACTGAGAGAAATGCAAAAAGTGTTGCAACCATCCCCGGTCTCAAGATGTCTCCCTATTCAAAAATAAAGTAATAGTAGGCCTATAGCAGAAATAATCAATGATATCTCTAAGTACACATATCCTCCTGAGACCCAGAATTATTATTTTTTTTTTCATGTCATCACATTGTTTAGAGCACAAGAAACAAATGGTAAATAAAAATTATTTTTGAAAAATAATATTTTATTAATACGTTATGCTATGTCCTCTGTAGTGGACACCAGGGGCTCGTTCTTCGTACGTTGCTTATTACATCCGAGATCAAATGACACATCCAAGATAATATCATCGTGCTAATCATGATCTGGCTAACTCGGTTCTTCGAACACACTTGCCGGATAGGATTAGTATCGCTGGATTGAATTATCTGAGATAATTGCGCGTTCATGCGCTGGGTTAAAAGGGGACATGTATCGATAGTAGAAACATTGATCAGCAACGCTGCTATTGGCTGTTCAGCGTGGCCAAAGAGCGCGCACAGTTTTTCTCCGCAGCAGAGCAAGAACTAATAGTCGAAGTTTATTCGGAATTTTAATGTTTTAATGCAAAACGCCAGGGAACACCTCAAAGTCTGCAAAAGCCAGGAGAGAGGGCTGGCAAAAAGTAGCAGACAATTTAAATCCGTTAGAAGTGGCCATGTTAGATGTTTTTTTATCACTTATTAGCCTATATTTTTGTATTTGAATAATTGCATAATTACTTTGTTCATTGTAATGTCAGAGTCACCACACTAGAACATGGGAACAAACAAAAGTGAAGTACAAAAATATTCTACATAATGGTAATTTTTTTGTTATATTATAGTCTCTTTTATAAAAGACACTGTTAAATAAACGGTTGGCTGTTTATAAAAGCAACCAAGAAAAAGGCTGAGCAAAAAAAAAAAAGAAGAAAAGATCTTAGTAGCCTACACTGTAAAATAATTTTTGCTGCATTAAATTAAGGCTGTATAGTCATTTCAACTGTTAAATCTTGAGTAATGATGAATTGCTTTGACTTGTGAAAGTGAAAACTAATAAACTTATATTAATGTAAAAATATTTTTCCAGAGTTCATATAATGACATTGTGTTTTCCTCTTTTGTGCACTTTTACATAATACACCAACACTTGTATCTGTTCCCAAGAAAGTGGTAGCTGAAATATGTGCAGTAAGTGGACATTTTTTTTATAACTTTCCAAAGGAAAGAAAGTATAAGACTTTGTAATGTCCATTTGTTTCCATTTCACTGGACAGTGAATAAACCCTCTCAGATAACTGTCATATGGAGGAACTAGCCTACCTGCAAGTGCATAAATAACTTTACTTAATTTATACTTGTATGCTTTATGGCAGTGTAACCGGCAGAGTATTCGCTGTCTGGTTGAAGTTTGTCCCTCTGCAGCTACGGTAGCCCCCTGACGTCACCCAGCTAGCCGTGAGTGGCTAAACAACTCGTTTGCGTCTAGGCCAGTTTCTATAAAACAGTCTGCACTGTTGGGCTTAGAGAGATTCTCTGTGTCCAGATACATTTTCAGTCTTGTTACTGCTTGGGTATGTGGTTCTCCTGTGCAACGAAGGTATGGTAAATGTTTATATGATGTAGCAAGCTAAGCATTTATATTGTATCTAATACTGGGCTATTGAAAAATAGGTGTTTGACTGATTGCCAGACGCTTCCGGGTAATCGTGCTGTGTATTACTGAAGGTATTATTTGTGCATTTTACTGTTAATCATAATGTGGGTGTCATTGTTGGGACGTATGCATTTTAATGAGCACATTTGCGCACAGGTCTTGGGCAAAGCACCCGCCGGGTAGCTGTACCGTAATTTAAGCAGCAACATCAAGAAGGTAAATGTTTATTGTTTATTGTGTTGCGAGTAGATCCAGTGTGTTAGGACTAAAAGCTTTGAACGCATGCAAAATGAGTCTGGTTGTGTTGCCCTGACGTAATGCATGGCTGTGTTTTATTGTCAACTCTTAATATAAATGTATTTGAATATGCTGTGTGTAACAACTGTTATGTAGGATTGTGAAGACTGGCGCAAAGGGCTGTTTCTCTACTGTGTCAGTTCGTATGTCAACATTGAGGTAAAAGAAAATAATGTTTTTATGAAATGTTTGTGATGCTGCGTGACTATTTGTGCATGTGTATATCAAGCACTAATTTTAATGATTTTGTGTCTGCAGGCAGATTGCTCCTGCTGCTTTGCCTTGCCTAAATAAAGTTTTGTTATTATTTTTCTACTGAAGGCACGTCTCTGTCTAGTTCATCTTTAGTGTATTTCTACGAACCTGCTTGCCTTAAGATTAGGTATTTAGCAGTTAAGGTGCAAAGTATATCCTGGTGTGAGAGGCACCAGGTGGCGTAGTCAAGAACCTTTAAACCCAGATCTGGTCAAAATTCCATAAGGTCACAAAGTGGCGTAGTCGGCAGGATCCTTGCACACAGAGACGTGTCTTTTTTTTTTTTCTCTCTTTTTTTTGGTTTTGTCTGTTTATGTATACTTTAATTTAAGGCATAGTAATAGGTTAAGGGCAAAGCAGCAGTGGGCACGGCGTGGGACCTAAAGGAGCAGTGGGAAGGCCACTGACTACCCCACCACCTTTCCTGTAACGTGGGCATTACTCTGCTGCAGCAATGGATGAAGTTGAACAGCTGAGAGAACAGATCCGTCAACTGCAGGCAGAAAATGGCCGCCTGCAGCAGCAGCAACCGCCTCAACCGGACAATTCTGCCAACCCTGCTAACCCTGTGTCCCATGAACGGTTGATTTATCTCCCTAGGGAACGGAAGTGTCCTGTATTTCGGGGTAGGGTGGGTATTGACATTGTTGAGTGGGTAGAAGAGGTGGAGGTTTGTGCGCGTACTAGACATTTGGGTGCACTTGACAAAGCTTACTTTATGTTTGATCATCTGGATGGGGAGGCTAAAGATGAGATTCGCTATAGGCCAAGGGCAGATCGGGAAAACCCGGAGAGGATTGCAAATATTCTCAAAGAACTTTATGGGTGTTCCCAGTCTTATGTTGCCTTACAAGAAAGTTTCTTTTCTAGAAAACAATTAGACAGTGAATCTTTACAAGAATATTCACATGCTCTCTTTTCTCTGATGGATAAAGTTAAACAGGTCTCCCCTGACTCAGTGCCCCAGTTTGACATGCTGCTCCGTGACCAGTTTGCAGAGCACGTTATTGACTCTGACCTCCGCAGGGAATTGAAGAGACTTATCCGTCAGACCCCAGGGATGTCCATGCTGGAAGTGCGTGCTGCTGCCATCCGGTGGGAGTGTGAGGGCAGGCCCAGCGACTTCAATAGGGGTAGGAGTCATTCAGTTCCCTCTCTTTGTGCTATGCAGTACTCCAAAACTCAACCAGGCAGAGCCTCATCGCCCGTTAGTATGGCAAGTTCAGAAATGGCAGAGCTGCGGTCCATGTTGCTGAAGCAACAAGAACAGATCAACCACTTAACTAGTGCCTTAACTACTTTACAGGGAGTAGCTCGCCCTGCCTACTCCAGTCACCCCTCTCTAGTTAGTCGGCCGTCAACTGTCATTTGTAGGCGCTGCTTAAAGCCTGGTCACTATGCTAGAGAGTGTAACAATGAGAGAGTAGTAGCTCCTAATCACATCCCCCAGGCCCAAGCTCAGGCTAATGTTGTCTCAGTTTCTCAGTCGGAAAACTAGCTCCCTTCAGCGTGCAGAGCCACACGTTGAGAGGGGATGGTAGCGGCTCTCAGAATCAGGACACTCTTGGTCACCCTGTAACCTCCCTTGTCGCTCAGTGCCCGAAGGTAGCTGTGAGAGTAGGGGGAGTAGTTGTCAGTTGTCTTTTAGACACAGGGTCTATGGTATCTACCTTGGTGGAGAGTTTTTTTGTGCAACATTTCAAGGATAAACTTCAACAGTGTAATTGGTTGCAGCTTCGGGCTGCAAATGGTCTAGACATACCCTATATTGGGTACGCTGAGCTAACGGTTGGAGTATTAGGGAAGGTAATCCCCCAAAGAGGTTGGCTAGTGGTTAAAGATCCCCCAGGTCAGCTCGCCCCTCCGCTTGTGCCGGGTGTGCTGGGGATGAATGTTATTCGAGAATGTTATGCTGAACTGTTTGGCCAACATGGTTCTTCTTTGTTTGATCTCCCACCGGTAGTTCATGCTTCACTCCCATGGCGGCACGCCTTGCAGCATTGTCATCGGGTCCAGCTCAGCTCTCTTCCACCCAAAACGGGTGTAGCTAAAGTTAGAGGTAGAAGGCCCATTCATATACCAGGAGGCACTGTAAAATTGGTGGCAGCCACCTGCTCTCCTCACTTTTGTGATGCTCCTGTTGTCCTGTTGGAACCGGCTAGCGGCTCTTTACCTAGTGGTCTCTTAGTGTCGCCTGCGCTAGTGCGCGTAGAACAAGGTACAGCTTTCATCCCTGTAGTCAACGTGGGGTTTACACGTGCTACATTATACCCCCGCCAGTCGCTAGGGTTGCTTGTTCACGCTACTGTTGAGGGCCTTCCTGTGGGCATTTCTGAAGACCAACCAGAAATAGAGGCTGTTGTGGCTAGCATGCAGGTTCCTAATGGGGAAGTCAGGCCTAAGTCAGTGAGGGAGCAGATACAGGCCCTTGATTTGTCAGTGCTAGTGGAGGCTGAGCAAGAACAGATAAGGGCATTCTTGTTAAAACATGAGTCTGTGTTCTCGGCTTTTGAGGGTGACCTTGGCTGTACTAATCTTATCTCTCATGATATACCTCTGCTAGACGACCAACCAGTTAGGCAACGTTACAGGCGTCTCCCCCCTTCTGATTATGATGCTGTTAAGGCCCACCTGCGACAGTTACTAGACAGCCAGGTCATACGAGAAAGTAGTAGCCCCTATGCCTCTCCCATTGTGATTGTGCGGAAGAAATGTGGCGGGCTACGTATGTGTGTTGATTACAGACAGCTCAACAGCAGGACCAGAAAGGATGCTTTCCCTCTCCCCCGCATTGAGGAGTCTTTGGATGCACTATCGGGGGCTCAGTGGTTCTCCACGCTGGACCTGGCTAGTGGGTATAACCAGGTACCTGTGACCGAACAAGACCGTCCAAAGACTGCCTTTTGCACGCCTTTTGGGTTATTTGAATTTAACCGCATGGCCTTTGGACTGTGTAACGCTCCAAGCACTTTTCAACGACTGATGGAGAGAATGTTTGGAGCGCAGCATTGCCAGTCCCTTTTACTATATCTGGACGATATAATTGTTTTTCTTCTAGTGTCGAAGATCATATACACCGTCTGGATCTAGTGTTGAGCCGTCTACAGAAAGAAGGTCTGAAAGCAAAGCTGGAGAAATGCTGTTTTTTCCAGAAGGAAGTCCAGTATCTGGGCCACCTTGTCTCCCGCGAAGGTGTATCCACTGACCCAGCCAAGGTGTCCGCAGTGGCTAAGTGGCCCCGTCCCACCACCGTGTCCGAATTGAGGTCTTTCCTTGGTTTTGCGGGTTATTACAGGCGATTTGTGGAGGGCTTTTCCAAGCTGGCAGCTCCTTTAAATCGCTTGGGGGCAGAGCTTGGCGGTACTAAGACCCGGAAGGGCCAAGGGCCACGGCTTGATGGAGTGTGGACAGATGTCTGTGAGGTCAGCTTCCAGGCCTTGAAGCAGAGGTTGGTGAGTGCCCCCACTTTGGCGTTCGCTGATTTTAATTTACCATTTATTCTGGAGGTGGATGCCAGCCACATTGGTCTCGGAGCAGTGCTCTCGCAGGAGCAGCAAGGAAAGATCCGGCCAATTGCCTATGCTAGTCGTAGTCTCAGTCCAGCAGAAAAGAACTACAGTTCGATGAAGCTGGAGTTCCTTGGAATGAAGTGGGCCATGACCGACAAGTTTCGGGAATATCTGTGGGGCCAACAATGCACTGTTTGGACGGACAATAATCCCCTGAGCCATCTGGGGACTGCCAAGCTGGGAGCGACTGAACAGCGGTGGGAGGCCGAGCTTGCTGCTTTCAATTATACCATCCGTTATAGGCCTGGTCGTACCAACAGGAATGCAGATGCCCTCTCCCGACAACCTGCAGGACCACTGGGACAGACCACAGAGTCCTCCACACTAGGGACAGCCATACCAGTTCTTGTACAACAAACGACCAGATGTCAAGACCCACCACTGGCAATCCAGATGGCTGTCTCGGCCTTTCCCTCCCGCACCCTCGAGGAGTTAAGAAGGCTACAAGCAGCGGACCCCACTATCGGGGCCTTCCTACCGTTCTGGCTGGCACAGGGACCGCCCGACCCGACAGTGCGTAGGAAATTGCCGGGCCCTACCCGTGTGCTGCTGCAACAATGGGACCGTGTTGTGGGAGCCGATGGACTGCTCTACCGCCGAACATTCCGTCCAGATGGGGGTGAAGAGGTGCGTCAGCTCTTGTTGCCCGCATGCCTAAAGGAGGAAGTCCTACAGCAGCTCCACAATGACCATGGCCACCAGGGGGTTGAACGTACCACAGAGCTGATAAGACTGCGGTGCTATTGGCCAGGAATGGGGGAAGATATAAAGCAGTGGTGTCAGAACTGCGAGCGGTGTACCCTTGCAAAGTCTTCGCAACTCCGACCCCATGCACCCATGGGGCACCTCCTGGCATCTCGCCCAAACCAGATATTGGCTGTGGATTTCACCTTCCTGGAACCTGCAATGGATGGTAGAGAGCAAGTGTTGATCATGACTGATGTTTTTACTAAATTCACACAGGCCGTGCCCACCAGGGACCAGAAGGCAACAACTGTGGCCAACGTGCTCATCCGGGAGTGGTTCTTTCGTTTTGGGGTCCCAGCTCGTCTGCACTCTGATCAGGGACGCAGCTTCGAGAATGCCATCATCTACCAGTTGTGTGCCCTGTACGGGATCCAGAAGACCCGGACCACCCCTTACCACCCTCAGGGCAACGGCCAGTGTGAGCGTTTCAACCGCACGATGCACGATCTGCTCCGTACTCTGCCCGTGGATTTGAAGCGCCGCTGGCCAGAGCACCTACCCCAATTAGTGTTTAGTTACAACACTGCTGTTCATCAGACAACTGGCGACTCACCGTATTACCTGATGTTCGGGCAAGACCCCCAGTTACCGGTGGACTTCCTGCTTGGCAGGGTACAAGATCCTGGACATGGGCATGTGTGTGAATGGGTCCGAGAGCACCAGCGGCGCCTTGATGTGGCCTTCCAGAATGCCAAGGAGCGTATGCAAGCTGCTGCTTCCAAGAGAAAAGAACGGCATGACCAGAACATCCGGAGTGAGCCACTGGCAGAAGGACAGCATGTCTACATCAGAGACCATACAACGAGGGGCCGTTCGAAGATCCAAGATGCCTGGGGCGCCACAATACATCAGGTCATCCGTGCACCCCCACTTGGTGGGGTGGTATACTCTGTGGCTCCAGCACGGGACCTAAGCAAAGTACGACAAGTACATCGAACCATGCTAAAGCCTGCCCACTTGGACCAGGACCCACAAACAACCAACAGGCCTGTGGAACTGCAGGGAGAAACAAGCCAGTCAGCAGAGGGTGATACCCCTGGCCAATGGGTTCTTGTCCGCTCTCGGGAAGAGGTTCCACCTATCCAGCTTGCCACAACTCTTCCAGTGGATGCCCCCATGCTGGCTTTGCCCGATTCCCTGCATGTCGCCCCCATCATGGACGAGACACCAGCTGGCTTAGTGGCACCCCGGAGAACAGCTCGGACTACTGCAGGAAGACATGCCAACCTACACCACCTCCCAGTGCCAGTGGTGAGTAGGGCAGATGGGGCTACTAACTCTCAAGTACTTGGGTCTAGCAGTAAAGTGACAACAGTTTTCCGTCCTTGGTATTAGGTTACCCCCCTTGCATTTTGGTTACCTTTTATTTTTTTATGAAAGGAAGGTAGAGTTATGATCTATTGAGCTTATCGGCGAGACGCCGATAACAAATCGGGGGGGTAGAGTGTAACCGGCAGAGTATTCGCTGTCTGGTTGAAGTTTGTCCCTCTGCAGCTACGGTAGCCCCCTGACGTCACCCAGCTAGCCGTGAGTGGCTAAACAACTCGTTTGCGTCTAGGCCAGTTTCTATAAAACAGTCTGCACTGTTGGGCTTAGAGAGATTCTCTGTGTCCAGATACATTTTCAGTCTTGTTACTGCTTGGGTATGTGGTTCTCCTGTGCAACGAAGGTATGGTAAATGTTTATATGATGTAGCAAGCTAAGCATTTATATTGTATCTAATACTGGGCTATTGAAAAATAGGTGTTTGACTGATTGCCAGACGCTTCCGGGTAATCGTGCTGTGTATTACTGAAGGTATTATTTGTGCATTTTACTGTTAATCATAATGTGGGTGTCATTGTTGGGACATATGCATTTTAATGAGCACATTTGCGCACAGGTCTTGGGCAAAGCACCCGCCGGGTAGCTGTACCGTAATTTAAGCAGCAACATCAAGAAGGTAAATGTTTATTGTTTATTGTGTTGCGAGTAGATCCAGTGTGTTAGGACTAAAAGCTTTGAACGCATGCAAAATGAGTCTGGTTGTGTTGCCCTGACGTAATGCATGGCTGTGTTTTATTGTCAACTCTTAATATAAATGTATTTGAATATGCTGTGTGTAACAACTGTTATGTAGGATTGTGAAGACTGGCGCAAAGGGCTGTTTCTCTACTGTGTCAGTTCGTATGTCAACATTGAGGTAAAAGAAAATAATGTTTTTATGAAATGTTTGTGATGCTGCGTGACTATTTGTGCATGTGTATATCAAGCACTAATTTTAATGATTTTGTGTCTGCAGGCAGATTGCTCCTGCTGCTTTGCCTTGCCTAAATTAAGTTTTATATATATCTTTTCTTTTCTTTATTGTGGTTATTTTGCCGTAGCCTCCGTCTAATGCTCTGTTTGACTGATGTGGTATTGGCTGTTCTAGTAGCGTATAGTTTTACATTCTCTATCCATTCTGCTAGTGATAACTTTCTTGTCCTTTTCTTCCTTTTTCTAGAGTACTAGAGTAGCTGCTCACTAGAGAGGTTCCTGGTTCCGTCCTCGCGCACTGCACCACGTATTGTAGTGGTAAACTGCACTTCACAATATTGATTGAATCATTGGCTTGTAGTGTGTGTGTGTGTGTGTGTGTGTGAATGCATGTGATCGTGGGCACCAGATGCCAGAGCACGGGCGGTGAACGTCACGGGTATCCCGGACAGGTAACCTGCCTTGACAGTGAATCAGTATTTTCCAGTTAAATTGTTAATCGTATTGTCCCTTGTAACAGCCAATACCAGGTCTGGCCTCTCGCTTTAGTACTGGGCCTCTAGTATGACGGTGTGGCTCTTTTAAATTATACCATTGTACAATAAAGTTTTGTTATTATTTTTCTACTGAAGGCACGTCTCTGTCTAGTTCATCTTTAGTGTATTTCTACGAACCTGCTTGCCTTAAGATTAGGTATTTAGCAGTTAAGGTGCAAAGTATATCCTGGTGTGAGAGGCACCAGGTGGCGTAGTCAAGAACCTTTAAACCCAGATCTGGTCAAAATTCCATAAGGTCACAGCAGCAATATAAGTTGCAGGATTCCACATCTACAGAAAGGCCTACAGAAGAGTCTGCACAGACAGAGGAGACATAGGCCTACAGGTGGGCAGTGTATAGCCAACTTTTCCTTTTTATTTGTTGCATGAGGCATGTGTCTAATATGTTGCAGGCACTTGAACACTGGCTTTTCTTTACAAAGAACAATTGAAATAAAACTCAAGGAACTAAGTATATTGGTCTTTTATTAAACTTTTCATTATATTATAATGAAAAGTTTTTTTTTGTTGTTTTTTTTTGGGCAATGTTGTGTAATATGGCACATGCACCAATGTCACAGGCCCTGTCAGGTGTGCAAACCTCAGACTTATCAGACACTGAAATCTTCCCTTTAGTTAGCCAAAGTTCATTTCATTGTGTGCCCTTGTCCTGGCTACTGCATTGTAACTGGTTTGGGTCAGGGAATGGGGTCATAAACACCTGTCTGCAGGAACATGTCATAATCACCTATGAAGAAATGCAGTTCTGTTAGGATCAGCATAAGTGTATGTAATACAGTGAGCTTGATATTTAATTGTGGAACTTTCCTTACCACTTTCAAATAATGTGCATAAATGTGAATCTCTGAAAATTCTTAAGTCATGCACAGATCCTGGCCATTTTGCTTTCACATTTGTGATATGGAAGATTTTAGTCAACTGACTTTTTTTATTTGATATAATATTATTAATCTGGAATATTAAGACTCCCAATAGTAACTGGGCTGCACATTTACATTGTGAACCCCCTTTCTGTTCACATAATCCCCTTCATTGAGGCCTTGATGGCAGTCTATGGAGGCCTATAGTCTATGGTACCAATCACGTTAGTGAAGCCTGAGTGACATACTGTAATCGGCATGGTCATGATTGCATGATCTTCATAAAAAATGATAACCTAAAACTGTTTTTTAAACCTAAAAGCGCCAGGTAAACTCCGAATGACACGACAGACAGCACTTTCCATCAAGTTCTCTGCTCCAATAGTGTAAAGGAAAGAGCCACTCGCAAATAATCTTAGGGCAATGCAAACAGTTTGTGCTGTAGTTAAAGCCCGACTCCGACAAGTCGAAAATAATGTGCGTTTCCAACAAATTAATAATGTAAACGACAATCTCACGAGTCACGAGAAAAAAATTTCAATCTCAGAAAGTGCACTATCGCGCTGCGCTGGACTTCCCGTATCAGCTCCGCTTATGAAGCCGGGATCTAATCCTGTTTACATGAAATAAGCCTGCTCCCGAGCAGGTTCAAGTTTGCGCACCTGTTGCTATGACAGCAAGTCCAGGATGAGCGTCGAAGAACCAAACAATCCAAGATCATGCCAAATCGTCAACAATCAAATCCAGCTAACTGAGTTAGCGACGTACGAAGAACGAGCCCCAGGACTAAGGTTAAAAAAATTAAATGACATGACATTATATGTATACGCAAAAACAATGGGACTTTTGTTTCCAATCACCAATCAATTTGGGGGTTTCAGAATTTTTTTAACCAAAATTTGTATAAAGATGATTCTCAACTATGTTATGAAAGATATAACGGAATGAATTGATACACCATTTTACTTTATGCAATATGTGGGTAAAATGCATAAATTAATTTTCCCATTCAATGCAATGTATCTATACACTGTATCCAGTGGTGTAGTCTAGTTTTTTGTAGTGATTATACTGTAATGCTTTTACTTTTAGAAATGGTGTTTTTGAAAAAAAAATGGTGTTATTGTTTTGGCAAGTTTACTGTTTAAATTAAAACATGTATGAAAACTTGTGTGATATTCCCTTAAAATAACGTGTAATAGATTTTATTATTATTCTTTTTATTATTATTATTATTATTTAAAAATTCATTTTACTGTGCAATTTCTTTCTAATTTCTTTGAGTTAGACCGAACTTTTATTTTGGTGGGTTGTAGACATTTGAGTTTCTGTGTGTTTTAATAACTATTATTATTATTATTATTATTAGGCCTACTTGAAGTATACTCTACTGTGTAATAGTAATATATTTCTGTTATAATTTCTTAAAGTTATACCGAACTTTTATTTTGACAGGTTGTCGTAAAGACATTACAGTTTCTGTGTGTATATGAATGAATGACGATAGTTTTATCAAATGAAATGGTGAAATTCTCGTGAAGTCACTCTCATAGCAGCTCTGCGATGAAGTGCACATATGTATCCTACATCATGTCTCAATACAGTGAAACGCTGAAAACACCACGAGCGTGAGTCACGCGTGCTTCAGTGTGTGTGTGTGTGTGTGTGTGTGTGTGTGTAGTGGAGCACACATTGAGCGCTCATTCCCAGAGACGCGTAGAACACTTGCAGTCTCTTTTAACTTTAATATTCACAGACACTAGTCCACATCGAGATTTGATTCATTGTACAGCCCTACTTTTGATTTATTCATTCAAAAATAGCCAAATTCGGTGACGTTCTGCTTAGCAAGCTCCATTTGTGACTGGATTCCGCGATTCGGTGTCGCTGATTTTTTAAGTGGGTATACGGAAATCCTTGGCCTTTTCTAGTGGGTATACGGCGTATACCTGCGTATCACGTAGACTACACCACTGACTGTATCTAATTTGCACATTAATGTGTTCTTGGAGCAACATTTAATGAAAAAAGAAGTGTAATAATTGGAGTAATAATTGGCAACATTTTAATAATAATATCTAATATTTCATAGGAATATTGATGTATCATTTATTTCCATATTTTCTTGTTGTGTCTCCCAAAATGCCTGATAAACATGCTTTAAGTCCTGATGTCTCTACAGTGGACATGTATGAAATCAACGTCCTGTTCTGTAACAGAAAGTAATTTTTTTTATTTGAAACCCCATATTATTTTCCTGAGATGTTGGTTTATGAAATACAATTTGAAAAGTAGTCCGATTTAATTAAATTAAATATTTCCTACATTTGATTACTAAATTAATGTCAGACATTTTTAAAGACCAAGGATAAGTTGTTTTCATGGTGAAACCTCCAAATATTTGGTATCCCTGACAAGTCCCGAATGTGCCCTTTACAGGACACCCAGGTTGTGACATGTGACTTGTATGATGTCAGAGAAATTCCCTAAAATATAATATCCACTACAGTGGACGAAAGTCAATTTCTGGGTCCGGGAGGATATAGTAGCAGTTAAATGTAATAACTTTGTAGTAGAAACGTAATAAAAAATTGGAATAACTCGATAAAGATTCCTTTGAAAAGACGCCTCTAAGAATAATAATACAAAGATTGTTTCACTATAACACTAATACCAACTGAAGAATGCTAAGAAGGTAAAAGACATGGGAAAAGAGAACAATAGTGAAAGAGCACCATTGACAGGACTGTGCGTATACTCTCATCTTGTGACTCTCCATCATTGCAGCTCTGGGTTATATTAACAAATGACCCAACAAGCATGATCTTCAGACACAATGCTCCAGGAAGATCGTCTTCATAGAAAATGAATGGACTTTTATTCTCACAGGATCCATACATGATCACAAGATGAAGAACTTGCAAAAAGACATTTACAAATCCATAATATTTAGACCGTAGAGAATCTCTAGAAGGAATATCTATTGTATTCATAAAATTGTTTATTCATAAAAAAATAAGTCATGGTTAGATCTTTTCCCACCTTTATTGTAATATTTAAACCAACAAACTTCAAGTAACAATCAAATACAATATTTTAAGTAAAACTAAAGAAAAATATGCAGGTTAGTTGCAGCGTGTGTCCCTTAACTAATACTTGGTAGAAACAGCTTTTGCTTTTAATACAGCAGTCATTCTTTTTGCATCTGGATTTGCGTGTTTTTCCGCACTCTTCATTGCTAAACAGCTCCAGGATGATCAAATTGTGAGGGATCTCTTGAGTACAGCCCTCTTCAAGGTTTTTCATTGGATTTAGTTCTGGGCTCTGACTTTCTTTCCAAAACTAATGACTTAGATTTGAGGTTACTATCATGCTGAACAATGAAATCTTCAGATTTTTAATGGAGGCCTGCCGGTTTAGTGGCAGAACGATCTTGTATTTGTCACCATTTGTGACTCAAGACATGTTTTTTCCATCAGTTTTTGACCGGCCCCCATTGTCTTGTTGATGATGGCCTAAAAAATCCTGCAGAAACAGCTGATTTTGAACTTGAGGATAATCAGCATCATCAAGGAATAATTTACGACAGGCCATTGAAGCATTAGAAAATAATGCACATACATTTCTCATAATTCAACAGCCTGGAGTCAATTATTCTGCTTATACTACGGTAACCTCACCTGAAGACATCGTTCAGAAGATCTATTTAAAGACATTTGTGAGAGTATCTGCTTTCCGTACATAATAAAACATAGTTTTGTGGCAAAAAACATGGAATTAATTTGTCGTTTTTATCCTATTGTATCCTATATGTATTTGCTTGGTCAGTGTCGTTCTGGGTTTTGGTTGTTTTGCTCTTGTAGGCTGTAAGAACCTTTGAAATAACTGAAATACACCTTGGGTGTGCATTATTTTCTAATAATTCAACGGCCCGCAATCAATTATTCTGCTTATACTACGGTTACCACACCTCAAAACATTGTTCAGATGATGTATTTAAAGCTGCAGTCCGTAGCTTTTTTGGGTTAAAAATGATCCAATATAAATTTTTGAGCAAGTACATAACCAGCCAGTGTTCAAAACTCTCTGCTTGCCTTAGCTTGATTCAAAACGGTAAGCTTGTAATACTGTTTTTAATTCCAGTGGTATTGGTGGATTTCCGCGGGAAATTTGAGCATGTCTTTGCGTCATTACGTCACATCTGTCCACATAAAGAAGAGTCTCGGCTAGTAGGCTATGAGTGTGAGGTTGCTGGAGGTGGAGATTTATAGCCTTTTCTCACAGCACTTGATATAATTAAACTTATCAATTTGATGGTGGATCCAGAAAGGTTCAAACGACAATCACCAGTGACAACTGGAGATTCACCCGTTGTAAAACGCGAAAGACTTCGGACTTTGGAGAAAAAACAGACTGCAACCGGCCCATACAAAAACAAGGACAAATATCAGAAGGGCATTAAATGTAGTCACTCAATGCTGATGTTGTTAACATTAACAATTTGAGAACAAAGTATAATTTGCATGGTTTGACGTGATATGATAAGCGATCGTTAGATTTAATCAGCGCGATTTACTGCAATGCTTTTTTCCCTTAGTTGGTCAGAACAAAAGTGGATGTTACTTACTTGTTCAGACGACATTTTCCGGTGAAAATTCTTATGTTGGTCATACTTCCAAAAAGTAAAATCTGTGATTGCGAATGACAGTATCCACACCGGCGCGGTGATTGACAGCCGCATATTCTCCTCAAAACATTGGATTCATCTGCGCTGTGCCATGCCGAGGCACAACCCACGTAAAGTTGATAATTCCTTGAATAACTGCAATTGCAGATTTTGAACAGAGATGGCGACAAAGACGAAAAACTGCGGACTGCAGCTTTTTTTTGGTAATTTTTAAAGACATTTGTCAGGTTTTTGTCCTTAAAACGCTCTTGTGTATGGGACTAATTTCTTAAGCATCTCATCCCAGTTATTTTAGTTATATTAATGTTATTTTAGATCTAGCAACGAAGGCTTGAGACATTGTTAATATAGTCCAAGTGACTCCAGTGGCTCAATCTTAAGTTTATAAAGCGATGAGAATACTTTTTGTGCGCAAAAACAAACAAAAATAACGACTTTATTCCACTTTTCATTTCCTTCTCTCTGGGCCTCGAGTGAGTTCACGTAGTGTAACTGCGCAGCGCTTCTGTGTTGCACGTCACACGCATCACACACATGACTAGCGTCGCCCAATAGTGAGCCTACGTGGTGACGTGCAACACAGACGCGCTGCGCAAAAACACTACGTGAAAAAACTCGAGGCCCAGAGAGAAGGAAATGAAAAGTGGAATAAAGTCGTTATTTTTGTTTGTTTTTGCGCACAAAAAGTATTCTCGTCGCTTTATAAACTTAAGATTGAGCCACTGGAGTCACTTGGACTATATTAACAATGTCTTTAATACATTTTCTGGGCCAGCAAGTTATAGTGTCTTAGAAGCCTATGGAGGAGTGATCCAGCTCTCAGATTTCATCAAAAATATCTTAATTTGTGTTCCGAAGATGAACGAAAGTCTTACGGGGTTGGAACAACATGAGGTTGTGACATGTGACATCATACAAGTCACATGTCACAACCTGGGTGTCCTGTAAAGAGCACATTCGGGACTTTTCAGAGATACCAAATATTTGGAGGTTTCACCATGAAAACAACTTCTCCTTGGTCTTTAAAAATGTCTGACATTAATTTAGTGATCAAAAATGACAAAAACATCATTTTTGGGTGAACTAACCCTTTAAGCATCTTTATTATTTTGTATATTTTTTCCATTTCATAAAATTAGCAATATCCAGAGGAACAGAGCCTTCATGGGAATTATCTTCCTACTGAATTAAAAATTTCTTCATCAATTGTTTGAAGAGACTTGTTACAAAACTACTTGTAATGATTCATTTGCAAATATTCCTCAGCTACATTCCTCATAGGATTACTTCAGGGTGTGGGAGGAGCCTGTTATTCACACGTCTATGATGTCACATACGTTGGGGGTTTGGTTTTGGGTGCTGGTGTTGAAGAAGGTGCAGGACTCCTCATGGGTCTCTAGAGTATAAAGCTGGATCAGTGACTGTGGTGTTGTAGTCATCAATGCATACAGCCATCATGTGGATGCCTCTCATCTTTCTCATTCTGACATTCTCCTCAGGAGCACTTTCACGTGAGTATTTCTCTTCTTTATATACTAAATACATGTCATGTGATGGAAAATGTAAAAAAAAAAAAAGTATTGAAAGTATGAAATAGATTAAAGGGATAGTTCATACAATTTTTTTTTTTTCTTCTTCATTTACTCACCCTCAAGTTGTATCAAACCTGTATGAGTTTCTTTCTTCTGCTGAACACAAAATAATATATTGTAAAGAATATTGGTATCCCGACAGTTCACGGTAGCCATTGACTTCAATAGTACGAAAAAAATTACCATAGAGGTCAATGGCTACCATCAAATGTTTGATTACCAACATTCTTTAAAATATATTATTTTGTGTTCAGCGGAAGAAAGAAACTCATGCAGGTTTGGGGCAACATGAGGAGTAAAAGATGACAGAATTTTCATTTTTGGGTGAACTTTCCCATTAAGGACAATCACTCCAAGAGTTCAGTCTATTTTTTCTTCTAGAATATTTTTGTTAGACCCTCAACTGGAAATTGTTTGTAATATTTTTAATTTATTACAATTTGTATTTCAATCAATTGTCACAAGGCCTTTGATCACAGTCTGATACTGAACGATGGATGTAGAAAAGTGAATTATCAATCTTAAAAACTTTGTACATCAGCCCTCTCATGTAAACTTTTACTAATGAACAATCATTGCAACTCTTGCCGTTTCTTTGTAACTGTGTGAAATTTACTAGCAAATTCTTATAAACTTTTTTTTTTTTCAGTGTACTTGAATGACCAATATGGCCAATGTTTTAAAGAGGCCTGTTGCGAGGCTTACTTTTAGAGCGATAATTGACCATTCTTTGATTTTATTACCCATAGTGTTGGACTGTGATGGTAAAGCATGGCGCTAGCATCACCAGGCCAAGGCTTCGATTTCCTAAAAATGATTTGGATAAAAACATCTGCCAAATGAATAAAATGTAAAGGCAAGAAATGTGCATATACGTTCAGATAAACGTCTAGACACACAATGTGATCAGTGAGACGTCAGAGCTCTGCGGGATCTTATTCCAGCACTGGGGATTACACTGGTACCCTCAGCTGAAAGTCACATGAAAAGGATTGAATGGGATTGTAGAGGTCGTGTGACTCTCTTTGCCAACCCTCACATTCTCGTGCTTTTTTCATCTCAGACCTTTTCTCTTCAGTCTTTTTGAACTTAAGCCAACCTTAAGCAACTGAAATTCCTTATTTACTTAGTTTAGCTTATGAACATATTAAAGAAAAATAAAATTCTGAAAAATCTATTGCAAGACTGCCGTCTGTATTTACCTAATGCATAATTTTAGTGTTTGTTGGGCTGCTTTAAAGTTGAAGTATAAGGGAATTTAATTAAGATAAATGTGCACTTCGCACATCTAATGATTGTTTTAAATAATTGGGCCTGTTAGGAGAATGAAAAATCACAAAATCTAGAGTTGCCCCATGAACAGGTTTTGATTTGAACAAGTAAATTATTTTTATTAATTTCTCATTTGAATACTTATTTTAATGCTCTTTCAGAAATTAGATGATCCTCACTATTTCTTTCCATCATTCTTCTAGAATCCAGAACTCGCTTTGCACATTATCGTTCATGGAATTCCAAAATGTATCCGGTCTGGAGGGATGGAGATCCCAGATACAGAGATTGTTGGAAAGGTATTTGACCACACACACACACACACACACACACACACACACACACACACACACACACACACACACCCCCTTCATTACGGGTTATTGTTCAGTGATTTGCACGCATTATGAAAGCGTTAAAGCATAAGCAGTGGTGGACAGTAACAAAGTATTTTTACTTTGTTAGCCTCATACATTTTTTAAGTATCTGGACTTGATCGGAGTATTTTTCATTTTTGGAAAACCTTTACTTCACTACATTCCAATAATGTCGTACTTTTTACTCAACATTTCACATTTGAACTGATGAAATCGTCACGCGCTCAGAGACGTGACAGTGGTGTCGTCCTGACGTCCTCGTCCGTGAACAAACTGATTCTTTTTAATGAACCTGAATCAGTGAACGATTCATTCGTGAATTGGAGCGATTCGAATTGGTGATTCGATTCATTAGCTTGCGATTCGATACTGATCTTCGATTCGATATCGATTCATTTGGCTAAATAACATGTACAGTATTATAGTAAAATATAATAAATATACATTATAGTGTTAGTGCACATTTATCAAAATGTTCTTCTCTAGAGTAGATTTTCTTAACTAGCATGTTATATGGTCATTGGTTGGCTTTGTGACATTTGTTCACACTGATCTATATTAATGTCATTTATATAGAGCAGTGATTTTTCACAAGCTATTCACTGTCTTTCCTCAGCTGAAACACTCATTGAACAACTACATGAGACATGACACATTTCAGTATGCTTTACTGTATCTTTCAACATACCTTCTGATGTTCATTCATGTTCATTCATGTTCATCTAGCTATAGAGGAACACAGATCAGTTCATCGGTTCAAATTAAAATAACTCAAATTATGCCCATACATCTTTCCGCTGTCGTAGCAGTTACAAATTACATAAAACTAGTAAGTCTGCATAGCGTTCTTAAATTGTTAACACATTTTGCCTTAGGCTATGTGACATCTGTTATTATGTTTTATGTTTATATTTGTCAACACATATTTAGTTTTTCCTGAATTCTGAGCATAAGACACTGAGCTCAAGGTGTTTTCAAGTGTCAATGGAGAAAAAAAACATTATTTTTACACCATGTTTCCATGTACACCTACTTATGAATAGAGTAGGATATGCTACAAGTGGAAAATATTCATTGCTATAACTCTCTTAGGTTTTTTTTGAAGAAGAAATGCTATACCTGCTACCTTTCTTTTAAAATGTGTCTGCAAAACCTTTTTTTTTTTTGTCATAGGCGGAGAGGTGACATTTAAAGTCAGAAGTGATTCTCCAACACTGACAGGAGCCAAAGCCACTTTCAACATTGATGTTGGTTTTCCTCAGAACCAGACAGCACTTCCTGATGGACAGGTGGTGTGGGCGAGAAACTGTACCATTAATGGTAAGAAGTTATCCAAGCGTCCTTAATACAATACATTTACTCTATGTAATATTTTATTCTTGCGCTGCCATAGATAGAAATTTTGTAAACTAATATTAAGTTTTTATATATTTTATGTAAAGAAAAATATGCATGTTTTATGTAAACAGCACTTGTTATTGCCTGTAAATAAAGTGCTGCATGTGATTCTTAATTTTTGTTTGTTTTGTATGTTGTGAATTTAGATATTTGTGTATCTAAAATGAATTAAATGTGTTTTTAAGGAACATCATATACTATGGGCCAGACTGTATACCCTGAGTCCAACATGCCTCAACAATGGACAGGTGTCTTTCCTGACAGGACACCCTTCAATAAGACCTCTAACAAAAAGCCCCGCTTCATCTATGTATGGAAGATGTTGGGTAAGAGCACGTTTAAAGCGGTAGTCTTATTCTAGTCTCAAATATACAAACATAGTGAAGTGATGGATTAACGAATGCAAGTAATACACAGGCCTGGATCAACAACTTATGAAGACTTAAAGGGTTAGTTCACTCCAAAATAATTTGATCATTTTAATTTTTTTGGTGAACTATCCCTTTAAGGGTTAGAATTATGGACTTGTACAACTTTCTTATCTGCCATTGGTTGTTTGATTATTGGTTGATTTTTTCGAACACTTTTCATTGTTTCTCTCTTTCAGGAAAATATTGGCAGGTGGCTGATGGTCCCTCCTCTCTACTGACCATTGAAACAGACAATGTGCCTCTTGGTTCTTATTCCATGGAAGTGGTAATTTATCACTGCCGCGGCAAAGACAAGTTCATTCCCCTTGGTTATGCATCTACCCAGTTCTCCATCACTGGTGAGTAGCTTGAAAACTGCACATTTATCTACACTTAATCAAAAATAAAGATTCCAAAAGTTTTTTTTAAAGCGATGCCATAAAATAACCATTTTTTTCCATTGGTTACCCTTTGAGGAACCAAACTTCCCCAAATAACTTTTCAGTGAATAATTCTTAAAGAACCTTTTTCCACTATAAAGAACCTTTTGTGAAATGGAAAGATTCCATGAAGTTTCTTCATTGCACCATAGATGCCAATAAAGAGCTGTAGGGATCCTCTTATCATCTCCGTACTTAAAAAACATTAAGCCTAGTTTGTTCACCTGGAGAGTAAACCAATGTTGTCATTCACTGAGCACATTCCTGCAAGCCCCTAATGAAATGTCCTCTTCTATTCTAGACCAGATTCCTTTCGCTGTGACATTATCTCAGGTTGGTGACATCAACCAGGGTGACCAAAGCTTCATCCAGAACAGAGCTGTGTCCTTTAGCATTAATTTGCATGACCCGAGCCAGTATCTCAGTGGATCAGATATCAGCTTCAACTGGGATTTCGGTGACAATAGTGGAACTCTAATCTCTCGAGAATCTTCCATTACCCACACATACCTCTCAACTGGTTCCTTCAGGCCACAGGTGGTTGTGATGGCAGCCATCTCAAACGGTTGTCAGATCAATCCAACTCCAGCTGCCAGTGTTGTACCTCCTGTTCCCGTCACAGGTAGAATTTCATATTCAAACTTCATATTTCATGTAATTTCAAGAACAGTTCTTAATCCAAAAAGTGTTTTGAAGAGATTTTAGAATGACATTCCCAAAGTATTCATCAGGTGGTGCCTTTTCCTTTTTGCCAGATGATGCTACAGCAGTGGAAAGCATTGTGCTGACTGTTTCTCCTCAGCCTGCTGATGTCATGCCAGTGGCAGCTGATGTCGTCACTGTGGCAGCCAATGATTTGGCAGTGGCAGCTGATGTCGTCACTGTAGCAGCCAATGATTTGCCAGTAGCAGCTGATGTCACTGTGGCAGCCAATGATTTGGCAGTAGCAGCTGATGTCGTCACTGTGGCAGCCAATGATTTGGCAGTAGCAGCTGATGTCGTCACTGTGGCAGCCAATGATTTGGCAGTAGCAGCTGATGTCACTGTGGCAGCCAATGATTTGCCAGTAGCAGCTGATGTCACTGTGGCAGCCAATGATTTGCCAGTAGCAGCTGATGTCGTCACTGTGGCAGCCAATGATTTGGCAGTAGCAGCTGATGTCACTGTAGCAGCCAATGATTTGCCAGTAGCAGCTGATGTCGTCACTGTAGCAACCAATGATTTGGCAGTAGCAGCTGATGTCACTGTAGCAGCCAATGATTTGCCAGTAGCAGCTGATGTCATCACTGTGGCAGCCAATGATTTGCCAGTAGCAGCAGCTGACTTAGATAATGTTGCTCAGGAGGTTGCTGAAGACACAGCTGTAGCTGAACTTGCGACAGAACTCCCTGTGGCTGATATCAATCTGGCAGCGACTGTTCTCCCAGAAACCCCTGCTGATGTAGATGACACGACCTCTGTTCAGACAGTCGTAGAAACAGTGGCACCGACTGGCGATGCAACAATCATCATCACTCCTGAGGCAGTGGATGAAGTCGTAGCATCTGTTGTACCTGCAACCGAAGCCATCGCTGGTGAGAAACTTCATGTAGATGATGACCATAACTTTATAAAGAAGTCCATAACCAATTAATTGCATTGTATATTTAAACTATTTCCATTGGTGCTGTAATCGCAGGTGTAACTAGCATACCCGAGGCAGCAGTGAGTGAATCAGAAGCTGAACCGGTGGCAGGAACTGAAGAAACACAGGCGGCTCTAGTCATTGCCAAGCGGCAAGCACCAGAAATGCCAGCCGAAACAAACTGTATGATTTATCGTTATGGCTCCTTCTCTACAACTCTTACAGTTATTCGTGAGTACTTTCTTTTTTATCACTAAACAATACTATTACATCATTATCCCCAGAGAGGAAACATGCAACAGACTCTGTTGATCTTTAAATTCCAGCCAACTTGAACTTTGCTTCACTTCAGCATTACTGGCCTGGCTTAACTGTCAAACCTTTCACCCATAACCTCATCTAATGACAACAAAAATTGTGTAGCAGTATCAAGACCATGTTAACACACTGTTAACTACTAATGTATCTCTTATAGTAAGTCGATGCATATATATTACAATTTAGAGTGTTATTAGAGGTAACTGTCTAAGTTAAGAGTTTCAGAAATGTACACATACAAAGTCACAGTTAGCTAAAAAAAAGTATTAATTTAAACAATGTAATAATTGAATGCAGATATAATGAGCTCATTGAAGTAATGAATACTTGTTTGTTAACAAATGATTATGACATTTAGAAATTAACTACATGTACTTACTATAGAGTTACGGTTAGGGATTGGGGTTACACTTTATTTTAAGGTGTCATTGTTACAGTGTAATTATATATTTAAGTACTGAGTAATATTAAGCAACTACATGTACTTACTATAGGGTTAGGGTAGGATTGTGATTTGGTTGAGGTTTAGTTGCATGTAATTATGCATAATTGACTGTTATTACTATGGTAAGTATATGTAACAAGGACACTGTAAAATAAAGTGTTACCGGGATTGGTTTAGGATTAGTTACTTGTAATTATCCATAATTTACTGTTATTACTATAGTAAGTACATGCAGTAACTTGTAATACATCACCTTAAAATAAAGTGTTACCCACTTCTACTTCAACTTTAGTGTCTAGACTTTTGTAAGTGTAAATCAAACTGTGTAAAAGCACAAAAATAGCCTGTCTACAAATGTGTTTAATGTTCTCTACATGCATGTTTTCCGCCTTCAGAGGGAATAGAGAGTGTTGAGATTGTGGAGGTGAATAATGTGGTGGTCATGGCCACAGAGCTGGAGCAAAATGCTGTGGACCTTACAGTCACATGTCAGGGAAGGTAAATATTCATTCACTGTCATTTATTTTATAGACTGTATATCGGTTTTACTGTTCAAAGCTGTTTTATTATAGTCTTAAAGGGTTAGTTCACCCAAAAAATTTTATTCTGTCATTAATTTCTCACCCTCATGTCTTTCCAAATCCATAAGACCTTTGGTCTTCGGAACACGAATTAAGATATTTTTTATGACATCCGAGAGGTTTTCACCCTATTGGGGCATTATGACCCACACAGACCACACTGAGGGTGTGTTCACACTTGTAGTTCTGTTCGTTTGGTCCAGACTAAGCTAAAAACATTTAGTTCAGGTCTGCTTAGCGCGCAACACAAACCTAAAGACATAGGGATATGTTCATCACCTTATTGGTTGGCTTTTTTTATGTATATTTCGTGACCGAACATCCAAAACAATGCTGTGAGCTGGGATAAATGCGTTCGCTGTATGTGTGTAGCCTACATATGATGGTATTTTGACCAGCTGAGAACTCGTGAAGAGCTTATAAAATATGTAAAGGAGTCAAAACAGTGGCAGGAATCCCTCCGTCACACACACACACATACACACAAACCAAGATCAGCTGCGAGGAGACGCGGTTTGGATTCCTGTACCGAACTGTGATGGGCAACATCACGACTATGATGAGAAAAGACAGGTTTACTTGAGCATTCTGTCCTTTTTAGTGTCCTATTTCAGTCCCGCACATGGACAACCGCTCAAGAGTTCGTTTGGAAGCAGAGCGAGACCCATCTTTTCCGCGTCTCGATCCACTTGTTTGGTGCATCAGGGTTCAGATAACAGCATTCACACTTATTCAAATGAACCGCTTTAACAGAGCAATCACACCAGAGTTAGTTTTAATCCAACCAAACATGCCAAGTGTGAACACACCCTAACACCTCTTCCAGCGGAAACCTAGTTTTTTCCCAGGAGTCTCCCATCCAGGTACTGACTAGGCTCTACCCTGCTTATGCCGAGTTCACACTGCACGTTTTTAGCCCCGATTTTCACTCGCCGACAAATGCCAGAAATCATAGGCAAATTGGTGTTCGTTCACGCGAGTGACAATCACACAGTGTGAATGATCAAAGACGCAATCTGAGATAATCGCAGATGAGTCGGTGATGCTCGTGAGATATTTGGCATGCTAAATATCTGGACCTGTCGGCGATTCAAAATCCCGCTGTGTGAAAGTGTTCTGACTGAAAACTACATCGGCGATGACCGACAGCCAATCAGAGAACAAGATACAGGACAGCGGGAAGTTCGGGGAAGAGTTATAGACCACAATATCAGTATTTGAATAGATATACAGTATTTACAATTATATCAAACAGAAACAAAGCACAAACATTTGCTTGGTGATATATCTCTGAGTGAAAAGTCTTCTGGAACAAGAAAAAAATGTAGGGCGGAACTTGATTTTGTCTGTGGGGAATTGATTGGATGTTTGTGGTTTGCTATTGGTGGATCTCATGTGAGTGACAGGTTGCCCCGCCCTCACACCAGTGTAAACATCATCAGAGAAGAGAGGGAGGGGAAGTTGTTTTGATTAAATATTACGAGGGCACATGAATAATAAAAAAAAAATTATATTTGTAGAATAATGTAATACATAGAATTGTCATTTTGGATTTCATGGTGACTTTAAACTGGTTATAATGATGACAGTGGTCGAACATTAAATATAATTGTTGTTGTTGTACTTTATTGTTCAGCCTTAGCTGAAAATTGGTCTTTGGTCTCGCCATACAATCACAAAACAATTAACAATGCACAACATCCACCCAATACATCTAACCATACATGACATTTCGTCTACATCGAACGCACATGGCACCCTTAAGCGTCAATATGAGACGCAGATAGATATGGGCCAGAAGGCGCCTCCTAGTGGTCTAACCCTAACCCTACCCCAGACCTAAACCTACCCATAACCGAACAAAGCTCTGTGCGTCTCATATTGACGCTAAAGGGCGCCATGTGCGTTCGATGTAGACGAAATGTCAAAAGCGTCAGTATATGACGACTTGGGATGAGAATGCGTTGCAACATACACAATATCAAAGCTTAAAATATTCACATTCCTCTCCCCTTATTCAATTGAATGAAGTTAATTTTGTTATATTTGCTCTTCAGCCTACCCAGTCAAGTGTGCACCGTGGTGTCTGACGCGGACTGCACGAGTCCTGTCCAGAGCCTGCAGTGTAATGACGTGACTCCAGCCCCTGAGTGTCAGATAGTCCTGCGACAGTTCTTCAACAACTCTGGCATCTTCTGCATCAATGTGTCTCTGACCAATGACGTCAGCTTGGCTTTAACCAGTGCAATGCTCACCGTGGCTATAGGCAAGTGCCATTTAAATTCAAAGTGTATCTAAAATAATAAACATTTCTTTTCCTGAAGCTGCCCTAGAACCTCACAACTTCTCTTGTTCAAACCATAGACTCAAATTCACCAAGGAATACGGCAGGAGCAATACTGGGAGTCCTGGTTTTTATTTGTGCTGTGGGGGCCATTGCTTTTACATACAGGTAAGACAACAATACACTGTAACGGGGTTCAATGTTGTATTGCAAGGAAGGAAGAAGACAGGGGTCGGCGTGACTGAAACACTCACTTTAATTGCAAAATAAAACGAAACAAATAAACAAAAGAGGCGCACGTAGCGCATTCACCGTGCCACGCACAGTAATAACAAAGAGGACAAATAACAATCACAACTTTCATTCAAACACAGCGTACAGGTGAGGTTCCAGTCCAACTCTCTCTCCCATCTCCTCCCGCATGCTGGCTTATAACCGGTCTCTCCATGCCAATCACTGCAATCAGACACAGGTGTTCCTCATTTTGCACTTGACCTACTTACTCACCGATCAGCCCCCTCCTTTCTCTCCTGCTACAGACTTCGCAAAACCACGCCCCCCTCGCCACATACCCCCACCGCCCGACTCAGGCCGGGGAGCCATCCGGCCTGCAGCCTCCCCCCCCCTCCTCCTGGAGAGGAAGTCAGCCACAGCCATCTGTACACCCGGCCTGTGGATCACCTGGAACTTAAACGGCTGTAAAGCGAGATACCAACGAGTGATCCGCGCGTTGGTATCCTTCATGCGGTGGAGCCACTGCAGGGGAGCGTGGTCCGAACAGAGGGTGAACTCCCGTCCCAGGAGGTAATAGCGGAGGGTGAGAACGGCCCATCTGATGGCCAAACACTCCTTCTCTATGGTGCTGTACACCGTCTCTCTCTTAGAGAGCTTTCGACTGATGTACAGCACCGGCCGCTCCTCACCCTCCACCTCCTGGGACAGGACCGCGCCCATCCCCCTGTCCGACGCGTCGGTCTGTAGGATGAAAGGGAGAGAAAAGTCAGGGGCATGTAAGAGCGGTCCACCACATAAAGCAGCCTTTATCTGGGTAAAAGCCCGCTGACACTGCTCCGTCCATTGAACCGTATCTGGTACCTCCTTTTTAGTTAGATCAGTCAGCGGGCTGGCGAGGTCCGAATAATTAGGCACAAACCTTCTGTAATAACCCGCCAGCCCCAGGAACTGTCTAACCTCCTTTTTGGTCTTAGGTCTCGGACAAGTCGCAACCGCTGCCGTCTTATCAATTTGGGGACGCACTTGTCCATGACCCAAGTGGAAGCCCAGATACCTTACTTCCACCCGCCCAATTGCACACTTCTTCGGGTTGGCCGTGAGCCCCGCCCGTCTCAACGTCTTCAGGACAGCCCGCACCTGCTGCATATGACGCTGCCAGTCACCACTATAGATGATGATATCATCCAAGTAGGCAGCGGCATATGCAGCGTGCGGTCGGAGAATCCTGTCCATCAGACGCTGAAACGTTGCCGGAGCCCCGAACAACCCGAAAGGAAGAGTGACAAATTGGTGTAACCCGAACGGCGTGGTGAAAGCTGTTTTTTCTTTGGATAAGGGAG
Source organism: Leuciscus leuciscus (assembly GCF_965113295.1). Classification (NCBI taxonomy): domain Eukaryota; kingdom Metazoa; phylum Chordata; class Actinopteri; order Cypriniformes; family Leuciscidae; genus Leuciscus; species Leuciscus leuciscus. The sequence goes on along the minus strand of NC_138747.1, from coordinate 29,370,161 downwards.
ATAAGGGGATCTGCCAATATCCCTTGGTTAAGTCCAATGTCGAATAAAAACGAGCAGTACCCAGCCGATCAAGCAATTCGTCAACCCTTGGCATTGGATAAGCGTCGAACTTCGACACAGCATTCACCTTCCTGTAATCTACACAGAACCGGATCGAGCCGTCCGTTTTAGGAACTAAAACTATCGGGCTCGCCCAGTCACTGCTAGATTCTTCTATTACTCCCAACTCTAGCATCGCCTCTAATTCGCTTTGCACAACTTTCTTTTTGTGCTCTGGCAGTCGATACGGCCGGCTGCGAACCACCACGCCCGGCTCTGTCTCAACGTGGTGTTGAATGAGGTCCGTCCGACCAGGCAGGGGCGAGAACACATCCGCAAAATCTGCTTGTAAATTACGCACATCAGTGAGTTGGGATGGTGAGAGGTGGTCTCCCCCAGCGGCCAGGGCGAGAGATTTTGTTTTGACATTCGCCTCTGGACCGAGATCCTCCTCTCCACTCACTACCATCGCCAGCATCACTGATTCCACCTCAGACCATTTTTTAAGCAGGTTGAGGTGGTAAATTTGATGTGCCCCGCCCCTATCTGTTCGTATTACCTCATAGTCAAGATCTCCAATTCGCCGTGTAACCTCAAAAGGTCCTTGCCACTTTGCGAGTAATTTTGAGCTAGAGGTAGGAAGTAATACAAGCACTTTCTCTCCCGGTGTAAATTGACGCAGTCTAGCCCCCCTGTTGTACAGCCGACTTTGCTTGTCCTGAGCCTGTAACAAATTCTCCCGTGACAGCCGCCCCAAAGTGTGGAGTTTTGTTCTCAGGTCCAGGACATACTGAATTTCATTTTTACTAGCTGAAGGTCCGTCCTCCCAAGTTTCCCTAAGGACATCTAACACCCCGCGGGGCTGACGCCCATAGAGAAGCTCGAAGGGGGAAAACCCCGTGGAGGCTTGAGGGACCTCCCGTACAGCGAACAAGAGGGGTTCTAACCACCGATCCCAATTTTTGGCGTCTTCTTGTACAAACTTTCGAATCATGGATTTCAAAGTGCGGTTAAATCGTTCGACCAGCCCGTCTGTTTGTGGGTGATAGACACTGGTCCGGATCGATTTAATGCCCAATAATTCGTCAAGTTCGCGTATCGTTCGTGACATAAACGCCGTGCCTTGATCGGTGAGAATCTCTTTCGGGATTCCCACCCGGGAGATTAGTTGAAACAGAGCGCTCGCCACGCTATTTGCGGAAATATTGCGAAGCGGGACTGCTTCAGGATATCGCGTTGCGTAGTCCACCAGGACTAAAGCAAAGCGATGTCCCCGTGCTGACCGTTCTAATGGCCCGATGAGGTCCATACCAATTCGTTCGAAGGGGACCTGCATCAACGGAATAGGGCACAATGGTGCTTTTGGGTTGGCCGGTGGATTCACCAGCTGACATTCCCGACAAGACGCACACCACTTGCGTACATTCTCGTGAATGCCCGGCCAAAAGAATCGGGCCATGAGACGGTTTAGTGTCGTTGTTTGTCCTAAATGCCCGGCCATTGGATTAGAATGAGCCGCCTGGAAAAGCATTTCCCGACGGCTTTTGGGTACCAACAACTGAGTTGTATCCTGCTTTGATTGGGCATCTTGGGTCACCCGATACAACTTATCTTTTATAATTGTAAAATACGGATAGGTGAGCGGTTGGTCTGGGTGGAGAAGCTGGCCGTCGATAGAGCGAACCTGATCAAAGGCATGTTTCAGCGTGTCATCCTGGGACTGTTCCAGGGGAAAATCATCGCGCTCTGAGAGAATGGTTCTCTCCAGTGCGCTCTGTTCCCCTGAACCAGTACCCAGAGGTTCCGGATCAGCTTCTCCCAACTGAGCAGTCGCCACCTTCCTTTTATCTTTTTCTACCCAAGAAGCATCCGCACATAAATGACCCAATAATTCATTAAACGCTGGCCAATCCGTCCCCAAAATCAGCGGATGCCGGAGATGCGGGTTAATCGCCACCTCCACACTATGCTTTTGTCCCCTAAATTGAATATCCACAGGCATTAACGGATAATTCACCACTTCCCCGTGCACACACCGTACCTTAACCATGCGGCCATTATCCAATGCCTTAGGTTGAATCAGGCTTTGGTGTATAGAGGTTTGGTTACAGCCTGAATCCACCAGAGCCTGAAAAGTACCCCCCTTTATACTCACGGGTATTTGGTACAGGCCAGCTTGATCGGGGGCAGCTTGCGGCGCATCGGGGACCCGGATCAGCGTCCCCACCTCCATCACCGGACACCGATCGATAAAATGACTCGGGTCCCCGCAGCGCCAACAAGCCGGCCCGGACCTCCCCGCCGCTCCAGTGGCAGGAAGCGGGTCAAGGGATTGGCGTGGAGAGAGAGGTAGCGCAGCCTGGGGAGAGAATCCCCCCCTCGATGGGCCCCCTCCCCGGGGAAGAGGCCTGGGGGCAGATACCGGCTCCGCAGCACCCCCTGTCCTCCACCTTGGAGCCGGCCGCGGCGGCAGATTCACCCGGTACCTGGGAAGGGGAGAGGGCTTAGGGGGGGGGGTAGAGAGAGAAAGAGAGAGAGAAGCAGATGGCAGGGGTTCGCCGACCCCCGGGCACGCCACCATTTGGTCCTCCGCCAGCTGGATGGCCTGGTTCAGCGACGTCGGGCGGTGGCACTGGACCCACTGCGCGGTCTTTGTTGGCAACCGCGCCACGAACTGCTCCAGCACCACACGATCGATGACTTTCTCGACGTCGCTTCCGTCGGCCATCAGCCACTTGCGGCACGAGTCCCGGAGCTGTTGGGCCATGATGAAGGGTCGGCCAGACTCCTCGAGGTTCAACGTCCTGAACCTCTGGCGGTGTTGTTCCGGAGTCCGGCCAACCCGCTGGAGAATGGCCCGCTTTAAATCCTGATAGACCAGGAGATTCTGGACTGGCAGTTGGTGTGCGGCCACCTGCGCCTCTCCGGACAGCAGGGGTATCAGCCGCATTGGCCAGTCCGTCGAGGGCCATCCCCGGTCCTCAGCCGACCTCTCAAACAGTTCCAGAAATGCCTCCGGATCATCCTCGGGGCCCATCTTGTTGAGAGGTATCGGCGAGGACGAGTCTTTGTCCGATGGGGGGACGGCCCTAACCTCCCGGTCTATCCAGCTCCGGAACAGCTCGCGGTCTTCATGCTGGCCTCGGAGGAGCGCCTCGAACCGTTTGTCCTGCTCCTCCTTTATGGCCAGCAGATGTTGATGTTGTTCCTGGTGAAGACCAGCGAGCGATTGGATGATGTCCGCAAATGGTGTACCTGGCGGAGTCTGCATGGCGGCGATCTTCTGCCTTCCCGGGTTTCGGCACCAGTGTAACGGGGTTCAATGTTGTATTGCAAGGAAGGAAGAAGACAGGGGTCGGCGTGACTGAAACACTCACTTTAATTGCAAAATAAAACGAAACAAATAAACAAAAGAGGCGCACGTAGCGCATTCACCGTGCCACGCACAGTAATAACAAAGAGGACAAATAACAATCACAACTTTCATTCAAACACAGCGTACAGGTGAGGTTCCAGTCCAACTCTCTCTCCCATCTCCTCCCGCATGCTGGCTTATAACCGGTCTCTCCATGCCAATCACTGCAATCAGACACAGGTGTTCCTCATTTTGCACTTGACCTACTTACTCACCGATCAGCCCCCTCCTTTCTCTCCTGCTACAGACTTCGCAAAACCACGCCCCCCTCGCCACATACACATTTCATCAAAATCAAATATGTTATTGTATGCTGCCTATAGTTAAAATGAAATAATGCTATATGACAGTAACCCTTCACGTATGTTTGTATGCAGGCGGTTTAAGGAGTACCATCCACTGAGAGAAGATGATACCAGCAGCAGTTTCAGTTCTGGAAGAAGCTCAGTGTCTTTAATGCTGTGGAGTCTTCTGAGCCGGAGACCCACTGCAGAGAGCCGTCCACTCCTGCTGGGACGAGTGGTGTGAAGGAAAGCTTAAAGCATATTACAAAGTCTGTACAATCTCTCAACAAGAGAATTAAATATAAACAGTGAGGACCTCATTGTACTGTAATAACAAGAAATGTCAAATGTAACATGCCTCACATTGTCGCAGAATAATATGTCATCATAAAAAACAGTTGCAATTTTTTCCTGTCAATGGCTAGCTTCTTTTGGCCTGTAATAATCTGACTCATTTCCCTTATTTGTAACGACCCCAGCTGTCAATCAAGAGTTTGTAACACTCACTAACTATTAACAATAAGTGCAGAGCAAAAGGCAATGCAAAGTGGTTCAAAACCAATAGTTTACTTGCATTATTTACAGAAGATTGTAAAAAAAAAAAATGGTAAGGATTCACATATGGAGGGGTGGGATGGATGTGGGTGGCGACCAAATAAAAATAAATAAAAACAATACAAGACTAACTCACTCATAACCAACTACATTGACAAGCAAGAAGAGAAAATTAAATAAAAATTGAAATTAAAAGTCTTCAGACACCCAAACTAATCTACGCTCTCTAAAAAAAACAAAGTCTACTCACCCTTTACCTAACAGTAATGTGGATAACAGCGGGAGTGTCTTTCAATATTATAGGGAATATAAATGTAATCATCCTATAAGTAACCCAGGGAAAATAATGTCAGAGAATAGTCAGGTTATTACAGACCTTGTACACATCGTCAGCTGTTCTTCAAATAATCTATTCAACTGAAAGTAAATGTTTCAAGAAAACCTTTGCTCATGTTCAGCATTTATACAACATTAAGAATTTTTATTAAGTAAATTGATATTAACATTTAACTAAGTTAAAAATAGTATGTATTTTCCCCCAATACCTTTGTAGAACTAGCATGCCATTATTATAATACTCTTATTCCATTGTAAATGGTTTATTAATATAGTTTGCATTTTTCGACATACCATGTGTTGTTTGATATCGACCCAAGAGGTCTGATGTTTTATTTATAATGGATAATGGCCACACTAATGACTTCTCACCCCTAAATAAAAACATGTCCTGTCACTTTTGTGAGGTTATTTCTTGCTTGTTGGTCTTTATATGACTCGGGTTGGTGTTCATCTGCCATGTGCTCTTCTGTCTTGCCTCTTGTGTTTTGTGTCTTGTCAAAAGAGGTTTATTGGGGACTGAATTGGTTTGATATGAAAAGAAAAAGGAATCAAAAACTCCCCTTTATATCATCACAAAATAAACCTCAGTGGTTGGCATAACTTTGCACATGCATTTAATAACAGACACTCATGCCTTGAATTCAATATTGTCTACTTTTCAGGCCTTAAAGTCTTATATAATATATTTTAGACATATTTAATTCAATTGTTAATCTCTTTTGATTCCATAGTTTTCCAATAAACAAAACTTCATCACTGGATATAAACAGTACATTCAATTGTATATTTTTAAAAAGTAAAAATTTTCTACACATGAATTTATATGAAATGTTTTGCCATTTCATGGTTTATAATGGCCATGTGCCCACTATAAAAGAGCCGCTGTGTCTTACACACAACACGGTCAATATCCAGACTTTACATCCAGACCTCAATCATCAACATTCCTTCAGGCCAAAGAGTCATATGACGCCTCAAACCAAGAAGGCAGGTAAAGCATTACTATCATAATTCAGAACTAACCCAGCAAAAAAAATCTCAGAATGTTTCTAATGCAGACTGATTTACACATTACAAGCATTTTAAACTAAAATTCAAATTCAAAATATTAACAAAAACTATAGCAATGATACTAAAATAATGCTGCTCTGAACTTAGTTGGCTTTACTGCAATGTCTAAATAATAAACAGTTTCAAAGGTGCAAATGAGGCCATTATGTCATAACTCAACTTTACTCGAGTTTTATAAGACTTTTAGTTTGTAAGATGTTTAGTTCAAAATGTTCAAAATATTTCCTTTGTCTTTAAAGAGGTCAGATTTTTATAATCCTTTTGCCGAAACTGATTTAAAATGGAATACAGAAACGTATTCATAACCGGAAGCATTAATTCAAATCAGATATATTTTTCAATGCTCATCGCAAGTAGTTAGCAACATAGATATGGTAGCATCATGCTAAAACGAGCTAGAATTATGCTAAAGCATGCTAGCTATGTGCTAAAATGTGTATACAATTGTTACATGGTATCATCAAGCTACATGCTAGTACAAGCTAGAACACTCTTAAGCATGCAATTAACTATTATCTGTTCCAGTCTGGATGGGTCAGATAAGGAAGACATCCAAAAAGTGCACTGTTGTGTTTCATATTTTGGATCTCCCTCATGGGGTCTACTCTGCCTCTAGGCTACCTCATGCTTTTCCTTGCCTGTGCAAAGGATTGTGGGTAATTGGAGGAGATGAAGGATACACTTGATGCATCCTTTAAAACAGGGACGCAAAATGAAGGCTGCTTTCCAAGGATTTTTCCAGTTGAGACAGTGTTCAATGGTGTTTGATGCCATGGCAGCTCATGTATGCAGCCTTCCAATTGAGAAGCACACAGCATTTTCCAAATTAAAAAAGTAAAAGTTATGTGAGCCAGAAGTTGCGACCGACTATACTCGTGACGTATTTTCAGAGTGAAGCGAAGAATTTAATGAGAAAACAGAGGGTGTGGTTTATTTTTTCCTGCAGAGAATTGATTGGATATAGAAAAGTGGGCATTCTATTCAGGTGACATCATCAGCTGACATCATCAGAGAAGGAAGGCCATTCCAGAAGGGAAGTACGTTTTCAGATTTTGACAAAAAAAAGAAAAAAATTGTGAATCAACTTATACGGATGAATGTTCACCACAAGACTAGAATTGTGTACTAACAAAGTAAATAGGATCCATTTTTATTTTATGCCAATTCTCCAGTGATGCAAACGTAGGCATGTGATGACGTCGCTCTCAGATGAACTGGGTTTCCCTTTACATGCAAACCTAGGGAGTTTTTATGGTACCGCAGCATAAAACCTCAAGCCTGTCAGGCTGATCCAATTCTGTAAAACTGGACTATGCCATACCACGCTTTTGCCATGATTACATAAATTGTGGCTCAAGAAACCACACATCCGACATATGGAAGTAATTTACTGATGATATCCAGAAGATTTAGCTTGTTTAATTACTGTTTTGATTTCAACAGGTTTTGAGAATACGTGGTTCCTAATATGACAACTCCCAATCCAGGACCGAAAGTCTCTGATGGTTTTCATTGAAATGACTGCCTTAAAGCTCAAGTCAAACAAATGACTTGAGGGTTAATGGTCAGTCACTCTTTCCCTGAATGAAACTAAATAAATAAGTGGACGTAACCTTTTACATTGGCAGAGCACGAAGCTTTCCATGGTCAACACAGTCTTAACATGTGGACAGACTTCAACAAATTTCTCTTTGCTTTGGCGTTCAACAGCATTTGCTGAAATTTCCTGCCTTTTCAGCAGTGATGGGCAGTAATGTGTTACAGTAATAGTACTTTTTGCAGTAACAAGTAGTGTAACTAATTACTAACAAGATTTCAATAATAATATTACAGTCAGTTACCATCCATAAAATAGCACCATCGAGTGATTGTAATAATTTTACGATTGCAATCTAATGTGGATTTTGAGGATCCCTGATAGATGGGTTACACTGAACCCTCCAATAAGTTAACACAACTAACTAATTAACTAACTAACTAACTAAATAAATAAAAATGAGGTAACTGGCTGTTGATGAATTTAAGAATCATATGTTTTCAAAGTTTTAATATTTGGATTATATGCTACATGGACCTTTTGATTACAGTCTACTCGAATATTTTCAGTTAATGTGACTTAGAGTTTGTTCCCACCTTTCCCACGGCATTAAAGGCCCCCTGAAATCAAAATGATTATTTTTTAACTTTTAGTATGAATATGTTTAGCTGGTGTGCTCCAATACAATGACAAAATTTGCATTTAGGAGATATATGCATTCAAAACGTACAGTCCCACATTTCCGCTAAAATGGATCACAGATTTTTATGACATCACCGCGGACTTCAGCTTCTCATCACATCTTCTGTCCAATCAAATGCTCTCTAGAATCTAAAGCTCCGCCCCCTATGCTATAAATACCACCTGGCCAAAGCGACTGTTGACACATCATGGGTTGGAGATGTGTGTTCGGTTGCTCAAATGCTCGAGTTTTATTCCGTTTTCCAACTTAAGAATGAAATGGCTAGAATTTATTCACTTCGAGGAGAGGGAGGTATTTGTACTAGTTCACGGCTTTGTGATAAACTAAACGTTATTGGTTATTTGAAAGGGGGGAGGCATTCAATATATCCCGCCTTAGCTTCCTGTTTCAGTGGAAATTATGTCAACGCATTATACAAAGCTTCGCTTTCCAAGGCACTTCAAAAGATATTTGAAAAATAATTACACAGAGAAACTCAATATGTTTTTAGTGTCTTTTTTCTTCTTCAATTACACAACTCAAACACTTTAACTATTAAACTCAAAATCATGTGACTCGTGACTCAAAATCATTGAGGCAAGCTCACTCCAACAGCTTAAGTAATGTCTTCTATTGAACAGTAGGGGGCAGGGCTCAGTTCCCATCTTGCACTGTGGCAGAAATAAATCAAGTAGGGCTTTCTACACCCTGCGCTGGACATCAGACCCCGTCAGAAGCCACGCTTGTGTCCAACGCGTCAGCTTGTAGCTGCGTCTCATTCCGAAGGCTGCGTCCTCCGGAGGTCACATTTGTAGGCTGCATATACGTCATTGAGGAAGCTTAATTTCAGTAAACTGACCACTACATTCCAAAGTCATTAAGAAATTACAACAATTTATGCTTCACTAGGAATAACGGTCATTTTTAAGACTTCTTTTATGACGTATGCAGCCTAAATGCGACCTCCGGAGGACGAAGCCTTCGAAATTAGATGCAGCTTGCGACTCCCCATCCCCGTTCCACCCCAGAAACCTGATCTGCTGTATGTAAGTTTTCCGATTGAAAGGGTTTTAGGCGTAAGGGTAGGTTTTAAGTGGGTTTCAGTGTGGTCTGTCATAAAAAGACAAATATTAGAAGTAAATTAAAAAGAATTAGATGTGAGGGTTAAGTCTTCTCAATGCTTCTTCCTGTTTCAAAGTTAATGAGGAAGCATGATCACAACGAAGATGATCACTAGAAAACATGTGGCAGCTTAGACAACACAAGACAGATGACTGAACAAACTGAGGGCTATATGTACACAGTGCAAACAAAGAGCTAAATGAAATGCAGGTGAAACAAATCAGTAACCATGGAAACAAACTGACACACTAGGGTTGTGTCAGAAATAGCCCACTATACCCTTGAATAGGGCACTATTTGAGGGGACAGCCCTTTGTCGTCCTAGTGGACATTATTGAGCGCTCTCATTCAATCCCACAATACATCGCAATAACTAGTGTTAGTAGTGTACAACTAATGTACGCTCAACGGCTGGAGAATACCCATAAAGCATTGTGAGTCGCATGAATTCCCTCGTATGACCAGAAGATGGCGCACGGACCTGAATCATCCATCCATCCTTTTGTCAAACCTCACGTCCAATGTGGTTAAAGCGTAATATCATACAGGTACAAATTCCTTTGTAATTGATTATTAATTGTTTAATTTTATGACAGAGTTCTAGACCATCTTACTACTGGAGCTGCCAGTTTGAAGTTTTTAATAACTATTAAACAGCAAGCACAAACTATGCAAAAGTGGTAGCCCTTTCCAATGCTATCATTGCCCTAATTCACTCACTCACTTTCATTCACTCCTTCAAGGGAACTATATTAGTGGAACAATGTAGGGAATAGTGAATGAGTGTAGGGGGTCAATTTGGGACAAAGCCAGTGGGTCAATTAATAAGGACAAAGAACACAGGCAAGCAGAAACAGAACAGAACCAAACCAAAACAGAATATACACAGTACAGTATTATTGTTATTAAAGGTTAAAATGAACAACTGATTAGTATACAAATGCATAAGGGAATTTTTATGAAGTTATATATAGCCTAACTTTTCAGTGATGTAAGTTGTAAGCAGGGTTCGAAATTACTTGGGGGGTCCCCTAAAATTAAATTATTAAATTATTAAAAATTCTGAAGACTACCTTGCTACACTATATACTGTAGGCAAAATTATGGACCAATGTTAAAGGTGGGATAATGGTCTTGGGATGTTTTTCATGGTTTGGGCTAGGCCCAGTATTGTAGTGGTGTCTGGAGAAGTGGCTATAACCTAACAGGTAACGCTCTAACTCTGGAGCAACAAAGTTACAAGTTATTTTTCCTCTTTTTCTCTCCATGATGCAGGATTTTAAATTAAGAAAAATAATATTAGCTTCCTTCCTAGATAGCTTACCAAGCTCTTATGTATATACTCATTCATGCTCAAATCACATTCACTTTAATCAACTCACAGACTTGAATTAAGTCCTGGTTATCTTTCGTAATCACTGACTGGACAAGTAGGTTGTTATGCTAGCTTTGAATAACTAGTCTAGCTGCTGGGTCTGCTATGGAAGCTTGTTTCCGCCACAGAATAAAACATTTTAAAAGATAATTGCGACTTTTTAATCTCACAATTGCGAGTTTACATCTCGCAATTATGACTTTATTTCTCATAATTGCGAGATATAAAGTCAGAATTGCGTGAAATAGCCTAAAGTCGCAATTGCGTGAAAAAGTCAGAATTCAGATTTTTTTTCTTGCAATTGCGACTTTATATCACGCAATTCTGACTTTATAACACATAATTGCGAGTTTATATCTCGCAATTCTGACATCTTTTCTCAGAATTGTGTTTCTGAGATATATTTCTCGCAATTGCGACTTTATATCACGCAATTCTGAGAAAAAAAGTCAGAATTGTGAGATTAAAAAGTCACAATCAACTTTTTTATTTTTCACTCTGTGGTGGAAACAAGCTTCCATAGTGTGCTGTTAGCTGGCAGATCATTTGGCTTCATACACATTCAGCTAGTAAGAAACGTTGACAACTTTTGATATAGGAACTCGAACTCCTAATATTTTACTATAAGCAATTATGGAGATATAAAAATATAATCGAAGCACTACAGGATTTTCATTCAGGATTTCACTCTTTGTGAGGTTTCATTTTGCCGCGTTCAGCTACACTGCGTGATTGCTGCCTCGCGCTAGGAAATAAATGAATTACTGTTATAAATATAAAACGTCACTAAAGACCTATAATTTTCACAATCATTTTTAATGTTAAAATATATTTGTCGGGGACCCCCCAAAATTCAAAAATAAATTCTTATGGGGGGTCCCTAATGACTTATGGAGGGTCAGGGACCCCACCCCCCAGACCCCCCTCATTTCGAACCCTGGTTGTAAGTAATTGCATGATACATTTCCGTAAGTTGTTCTGTGTTTCAACAGGGTTGATTGTACCATGTAAACATTAGGCTAACATGTTGTCAGTAGCTCAAATTATGTTCATAATACCATAATACTGAATACCAACACTGTTGACCTTGGAATGTTGGTGTGTGTTGGTTAGTTGGAGCAGGAGAAAGTGCATCATCTCTTCTTCACTCGCTCTGCGCTCGATTTACAGTAAACCACAGGACGGTGAGGACGCCACTGCGCGCGCTTGACTCAACTCCATTCAGCTCCACACATTACTTCATCTTTCGACACCACTGGAGCTCTTTGCAGACTGGGATTATGGCTCACTGGTTGCAATATACAATATTTCTGACTGCTGTTCTACGTGTATGGTCATCTACTGAGACGAGCAGAAAACGAGAGTTCACTGAGGCACAGGTAACAAATACCTGATTTAAATGCATGTTTTTTTTTTAGGTTTTAGGTCCTTAGGTAACACATTTAAATATCGGAAAATAACATCCATATTGTTAACTCTTATTTAACACGAACAACAACAACTATGTCGTTACATTGATAAATACACAGGTCTAAATAAGGATTAAAGAAAGAAAGCATTTGCGTTGGATGAATGCTGTGTTATAAATGTACTTTTGAAATACTTTAAAGTATCGTTAAATAAGTAAAGAGTTCTACTAACAGCCATAAGACAACGCTAAAAAATAATACAGACTTTAAATAAATAAATAAAACCTGGAATCCTGAATGAATCTCAAAGATTACGGGAAGTTAATAGAATGTTGAGACAGTCGTAATATATTTTTGGCCAAACTCTTCTGAAGCATTTGGGTCAAGTTTCAGAATTTTATGAATTCTATCTATTAATACTATTAAAATGTAATTTATATAGTCCTACTCCTATGCCTTGATGAGCATGTCTTTATTTATTTTTTTATAGATTTTTTATTATTATTATTCTAGATTGTAGATTACTTATTGTAGATTGAAGCATCAACAACAACAAAAACTCTCAAACTATTCTTTTGGCTGAAATTGTAATTATTAATTAACTTTTGATTGTAATTAACTGTGCAAATTGCTTTTGAATGTATTTAAGTGTGGTTTTGTTGTGTCCATCACTTGTGTTAACTGCTATCACAAAAATATGATAATATTAGAAGTTTAGTTTGGAGAAAAATTCTAATTAAACAAAACGATTTGAAGCAGAACTTCTGACTTAAAATGATTAGCCACAGTCTGCTGGTTTTGACAATACATCTTTAATATTTTAACATTCATAACGTTCATTAATGATTAATGGGGTAGTTTTTTGTTAGACTGCATATATTTTCACATTTCATAGATATACCTGAGGCGGTTTGGATATCTAGATACTCCACTGAACCCGGAAGCTCAGAAAGATTCCAGTGAGTGGGATATGAAAGTGGCTGTTAGGTAAAATCAATGTTGTCATTATATATAAAAAATTATATTTTTATTTAATTTTTTAAAATATGCATGCTCAAATGCTTGATTTTACTACAGTTTACTACTGACTTCATCCTAATTTTATAAAAATTCTTGTGGAGCACACTCACTTTGTAATCTCTGTTGTGTCGTGTCATCTTTGTGAAAGTCTCTTTCAGAGGGTGTCAGGGCTGACCGTCACTGGAAGTCTCGACAGTGCTACTCTTCTTAAAATGAGGCAGCCGCGCTGTGGTGTTGAGGACCCCTTCAACCAAAAGTCTTTCAAATACAGGCGATTTGGTGGTGGGTGCCTATACTTCAAGATTGTTTAATTATACAGTCAACCTCCTTTATTACTAAATAAGTAACATTTTCTATGAACCCTTTCTATTCATAAGAAAGGGTCATCTTAATGCATTGCGATGCATGCACAATACCTTATAATATGTTGTATCATCTTGTATCATGAAACATTTCACATTATTATTATACTTGCCTATTTGTGTTTATAACTTTAAAGAGTACGATGATTCATAACACATGACTTACACGTTATACTCACCAGATTGTACAGTTGTAAGAATGAGTTGTGCTGTTCCAGTGACAGTCCTGAAAGCCAGCGTCAACACCTTAAATCTAATTCTGGATGCAAATGTGGGCCAGTTAACAACTTATTAGACTTAATTTAGGCTTTTATTCACATTACATTGATCAGCGAACATGAACCAGCTCAACCAAACAAACCTCATTGGTTATGGCTGAAGCTCAAACGTGAAAAACAATAATAAACAATTTAATATGGTCATTTACAATTGATGCAGTAAAGGATAGAATTGAATGGTATAAGCATAACCAAAGTAATCAACTTTGCCCATTACATGGAGAAAACAGCTGTTTGAGTTTTTGGTTTGTCTTTCTTATTTCGTAGGATTTTGGCAAAAGAAAGACTTGACATATCGGATTTACAGCCACACACCAGATATGGGGAAAAGTGCCACACAGACAGCCATACGCTCAGCCTTTAACTACTGGAGTGAGGTCACCCCACTCAGCTTTAAAGAGGTCAACTCTGGGCTTGCTGATATTAGAATCTCATTTCACAAGAGAGATGGCTGTCCTTCACCTTTTGATGGTCCTGGTAAGTAAATCTCACAAAATGAATCGTATTATTAATATAATATTAAAAATGATATAATACAAAACATAATGGAACATGATACAATTAAATTGTGTTTTATATATTTTACTCCTGTCATGGCGTTTTACAATTCAATAAGATCTAATGTTAGACACCATCTGGTCACGAAGAAAAAATTCTATATAGAATCTTAAAGGCTTCTGTCAGGAGCTTCATATACAGAAGCTTTTAAACCCATCATAAGGGTCATTTTACGGATTTAGCTTTAAAAAAATCCTTAGATACAATCTTATTCAATATTAGTTAATAGTAGCTGAAGTGTTAATGTAGAACTCATTTGTCCTGCATTTAGCCTTCCTGACCTGTAGCTCAAACAGTAGAGCGTTGGCGCTTACAACGTCAAGGTCATGGGTTCGATTCCCAGGGAAAGCAAGAACTGGGGTCGGTTTCACGAAGCTATTTTAGACCGGTCTATAGTGTTAGACAAGTCTAAAATTTGCTCATAGACTAGTATAACACAAGTTAGACTGTTTCACAAAAGTTTCACTTAATTTAGACCAAAATAATTAGACACCTTACCCCCAGGTTAACTTAGGTCTAAGACTCTATGTTACCTTGGCAACCACCAGCAGAACATAGGCGACTGTCCACCATATATGTTCATCACCATTTCAGCGGTGTCTTTAAGTTTCTCTGGGGTCCTCCTCCCGTTTTTGGATATTTCCTCTTAAATATTTCTTTTTTGGCATCTTGTACCATGTTTTTGTATCTTTTCTGTATATCTTTAACGCTCCGCTCAACGGTCGGATTAACGCTGTTAACTGTCGTAGCAATCTTTTTCCAAATTAAACATTTCTTCTTGTTACTACATTCTCCGCTAAATTTCCCAAGTAAAATGTCCTTGTAACTGTTATACTCCTCCGACAAACACATATCTTCCGCTGGGGTAAACTGCACTGAGCGGCTGAATGCGCTTACTCGATCCGCCATGTTTTTTGTTTTGAAAAGTGTCTTATTTTACCCAGAATGCATTGCAGTGTTGTCCTACTTAAGATAGTCAGAGTCTTAAGTGCTTTGTGCAACGGTCTGATTTAGATGTCTATATGAAGTCTGACTATCTACTATAGCTAAGCCATAGTCAAAGTCTATCTTTGTGAAACCAGCCCCTGATAAGAATGTAAAAAATGTATACCTTGAAATGCAATGTAAGTCGCTTTGGATAAAAGCATCTGCCAAATGCATACAAATGTATTAAAAAAAAATGACGGACCATTATTCTAAAGTGTTACGTAATAATCTTTTGTTAGGCCATGTTCTTGCCCATGCTGAAGCCCCTCCATCAGGAATAGTTCACTTTGATGAAGATGAATTCTGGACTGAAGGGAAGTATTATGGTTCCAATCTGCGCATTGTTGCGGCTCATGAGATCGGCCATGCTCTTGGCTTGGGTCATTCTCAGTACAGTGGTGCTCTTATGGCAGCGCACTACACTGGTTACCAAGCTAATTTTAGACTGCACATTGATGATATCAGAGGAATCCAAGCCATATATGGTGAGATAATCAAGTGAATTCTTAAATAAATGAATGTTTGCCTTTGGATATAATGGTCTTTGCTAATTACTTTCATGAATTCAGGTAAAAAGATCTCCAGTACAACTACTGCTGATGATGATATCTATGACAAAACATATCCCACTACCATGGCCCCTTTCCCCAGGAGGGATGTGCCAGATCCATGCAATGCTAAACTTGATGCTGTAATGCTGGGTGAGAAAACTGTGCTGTATAACAGTACACATGACCTCAGTTCATTCAAGGTTATCAAATAATGCAGTAGATCTGCTTGTTCAAAAACTAATTATTTAATGAAATATGTTATAAAACCGTAATTATTTGTCTTAGGTCCCTGGCGCAAGACGTATGCGTTTAGTGGGGATTATGTGTGGACGGTAACAGATATGGGCCATAACTCTCCAGTCAAAATAAGTCTGCTATGGAAGGGGCTGCCAGGGAACCTGGATGCAGCTGTATATTCCCCAAGAACCAACAAGACATACTTCTTTAAAGGTAAATCATTCTACATTAAAGTGGTGTTTTAAATGCTTTTTAAAATGTTTTATTGAAAATTGTTGGAATTGTAATGGAGCCATTATTATGAATCATAAATACAGGAGGAGCTTTTTACTCACAAAAGTCCACGGTCCAATGGGAGAAATGGGAATTCCCAATATGGCAGCTGTAGTCCCACCTTACAATTAAAACTTGTTAACTTGATTTTATTTATATACAGTAGTGCTTTATAGTAACCAAAGGCAACAATGGGAAGGAACCAAAACTCTATCAGGCGATACACTGGAAAAGAAAAATTGGTATAGAAGCAATTTCCCCTCAGAAATTGCTAGTAAATTTTGCAAACAATTACAAAGAAATGGCAAGTGATACATTGTATTAAACATGAAATTTTGAAGTGCAAAAACTAAAATAGTATTTTATTGTAAAATGTACTCCAATAATTTTTGTTTTGTAACTTTTGGCCCTCTAGAGGTTAAAAAACAAAACTGCATGCATTTTGCTGGTGAACATTGTTTTGGTTTTTCTGGTTTGTGCTTTGGCTCTACGTGACTGCGGAGGAATATTTGTATCCTACTGTTCATAAAACATTAACTAGTAAGCTTAAGAAATATAATTTTACCCATTAATAGACACAGTTCTCTCCATCACCTAAAGCGAAGCCAATGTTGATTCTTGTTTTATTACAAGCACTGTCGCGCTCTCTTTTTGCCAGCCGACTCTCTCCTCTTGTCACGGCTAGTCCGATGAAGACGACAAGGTTTATTAAAGAACTCAAATGCAGGTAATTCATAGAAAGAGCAAACAACACAAAACAGTGTGCTATGCACAAACAATACCAGACAATGAGGGAACGGAAGTAAGGAACTTAAATGGTGATAAACATAATGGCAAACAGCTGTGATGATTAATGAGTGTCCGTGGAAAGAAACTGATTGTTGGCGGGAAACTAGAACAAAGAAAACAGGTGACTGAAGAGAACCAAACTAAAAGTCCATGAAAATTAAACTAACAGAACATAATTGTGACACCTTTCTGCGTTTTTTTTTTTTTTTTTTTTTTCAATGGGTGATTCCTCTGAGGTTGGAGATTTAGCGGCTCCATGTCAACCCTTTTTGCTCGTTGTGACAACTAACCTCTGCCACTTCCACACCAGACACGCATCAAAGTAGCCGGAGCAACTTTTCTCTATTTATGGATATGACGAGACACACACGGATGAGTGACGCAAGTACGCAATTTTCCTCGAAAACCATCCTGCTACATTTATAACAGGCTTACCATAGTGAATTAGGGTAAGACAAAAACATGTTTTGGAAAAAGGATTGATGATGTATTGACTGATTTTTCATTTTGAACAAAAAAAAAACTTTATGAACTTCAAAAAGTTATTTTTTACGGAGTAGTAGTGGAGAAAAATAACAACCTTGGGAGAAACCTAGCTCAATGGAGGTCAGGAGGTTGACTATCATAATGTTGTAGTTGATTTCAAGCTATGGTATAATTAAAATGGATGGTATTTAGCTTTAAATGATAAATACTATTGATAATGTAGTATGTAGTTTGACCAGTTTGTTGGGGTTTGTGATGAAGTTGAAGAGGACTGTGTTGTGGTCAGAGCTGGTCATAAATAAAACATCTGTCCTGGGTACAGACTGGATCAGACTGATTCTGGTAACCTGGGGATGAGACAGTGAAACAGACCGGCAGTGTAAGCATAGACTCCACTTTTATTATTCTGCTGCTCTAAAGCAGTGCAATAATTTGCACAATAATCCAGGATTTGTGTAAGGGGATTAAGGGAATGAGTTATGTGTATGCTTGGTTAAAAAGTTGGGTCTTTAGAGTTAAACTAACAGAAATGTCTGCTCCCCAAACACTGCTAGCAAGGCTATTTTAGAAATACTAAAAGTATCTACAGTATCTGTTTGTGTGTGCTCTTTGTTTTTGTGTTCTGTTTCTGTTGTGTCTAAGGATTAGTATTTTGATGTATCATAGATTCGTAGTTTACATTTTGTTTACATTGTTTCCGTTTTCTTATCCTGTGTTTTGTTCTTGGCTGTATCCAACATCGCATACTTCCCTACTATATACTTGGCAAAAAAAAAGGATGTGACAAATGAAGTATGTCTGAATTCACAGTACTAATAAAAGAGTGCATTCTGAAGTGTGCATAAGATGGACACTTTACTATCCCATGAGGCCATATTACATGATAATGACAACATGGTGAATATAGTACGTCCAGGTTACATTCATACTACTCACATTCATACTATATAGTACATATTTGTTTAGCGGTCGTGAAGTAATAACTTATGTGATTTCGGATGCAGCCATTGTTTCTGATTATGTTCACCTGCGTCTTGTTTAGTTGCTCGTTATCTCTTGTATATATAGTCCTGTGTTTCAGTTCATCTTTCTCAGTTTGCTAGATGTTGCGTTCTTCAGTATTTGATAGTGTTGTAGCCGAGAAACATTTTGAATCCATCAAAACCCAGATTATATTCTATGGTTTCGCGTTTGGAGGTTTTTGGTACAATAATTAAATTCAGCAAGTCCGGCCGCGGCGGGACCCCTTCCTTTTCCCTCCTGTCTGTAGACTAGGAGGGCTTCCGAGGCTAAGGGTCCAACACAATCTTGGGTTGGGGGCCCTGACGATCCGGGAACAGGGAGCGCTTAGCAGGATGTGGGCGCACTGCAGAGGGGGCCCTGCATGCCGCGCTGTCGGCGCGTGACATTTGAAACAACGTCACGTAGGAAATTTGCTCTTTAAAGTGCTGCTGCAGCAAGCACTTGAGATAGCTCGTAAAAGGATATGCGCTCGCTGGGCAGCCGCAGGAAAACGGTGAATCAGAAGATCGGCGCCGAGTTGCTGTAAGCAGGAAGGCCGCCGTCCACTGCACTGCAAAGAAAGAGTGCAGTGCTGGGGCTCGTCGACGGCGAAGGCTTCTAGGAGAAGTCAGCGAAGACATGTCGATCGCTGAAGGAGATTAAATCTGATTCCTATGGCGTGGGCGCGCCCCATTGTGCCGCGCACGACGCGGGAAGCGTCCTGATAGGATTGCGCTTCCTCATCGCTTCGCCATAGGTTCCCGCAGCCCAGCCAATCAGCATGCGAGACAGCTCTGCATTGTGATGGCTGTGCAGCAGCACTGTGTTTTAAATTAAAGGCTTCAATATTCTTGAGAAAAGGAGTTTTCCCACTGCATACAGCTACGCAATACGAAGTGAACGTTCTGAAAAGGGAACTGTAGTTTGGTATTCCTCCACCTGTGCTCCATGTTCTTGGTTGCCCTCTTGAGAGTGTGCTAGTTATATCATGATGCCTCTTTAGCCATAGAGGAGACACAGAAACCAGGTTGCTAGAGAGGACAGAAACCATGCTTACTGTTGCAGTGTCAAGTTGGTATGCTGTAGAGTTAAGACAGATTTGTAAGATTATTAATAAAGTGGTCAAAGGAATAGTTCTACCAGATTGGTAATATGGTGTGTATCTTCACAAATGAACAAGTTTAATGAATTGTAAAGCCTAAAAACAATCGCCAGAATTAAAAGCAAAAACAACAACAACAACAATAAAATCCTGCCAGAAGTAAAAGGCTGCACCACGGTCACATGACTTTAATGTCACCATCACTAAGCTTCCCACAACCCACTCTCTCTTTATTCTAACATCTACAAGTCAGAAAGTTTGAGTTGGAATAATTGGCAAGAGCACGATGATAAACACTATGAGGCTTTGAAAGCGAGTAGTGAGTAGATGAGTTTATCTGTTCGTCAATCTCTGTAGTCCCGTTTAAAAACGTTTTGTCTTATGTGTTAACAAAAGCATTTTTCAAAACAGGTAAAAGCTTAAATAATCACGAGTGGGGTTTTACTGATGTGTTTTACGTCACAGGTTGAAACATGAAAATGTCTTGCCATTTACCAACCTTTCCTTCTTACAGTTAAAGAAGTCTTTAAGTAATGTAACGGATGGCTCATGGGCAAATCAAGTGCAATAAAATAAATAAAAACAAGTTTGGTGTGAGCGAAATCCATGGAGAAAAAAAAAAAACTGGATTGTGAATTGTTCATGAACGCATCACAAAATTTTTTGGGGGGGGGAAGTGGAGGGTCAAGTAATTGGTCAAATGATTTGTGTGGTAAACCCAGTAACATTAGGCCACAAGTGCTGTTGATTGATCTTAAATTGTACCAAACTCTGAATATTCCTTAAAAAACATCTGATGCACAACTGCAGCTTTCATACACAAATGTTCATTGGATAATTTATGTCAGTACTTAACTGAAGCTTCTCTTTCTCAGGTGAAAAAGTCTGGAGGTTCACAAATTACCGCCTTGACTATCGATACCCCAAACCACTAAAAAGAATCCCTGCCAACATCAACGCTGCATTGTACTATGAGAAGAACAAGAAAATTTTCTTCTTTAAGGTATAGTGAGATTTTAACATTATTATACACAACCTATGCTTAACAGAAAATAAATCATGATGAATTCATAAGTCCTCAAAAAGCTCTATCTATATAAACAAACTCTTTTTGTTGATAGATGTTTTCTGTTTAGCTCAGCTCCATTCATGAGGACACCATTTTGTCTTGTCTTATTTACACACCTGATTCAAATCATCACCTTGCATGAACTGAACTTATGCTGTGTCTCAAATCATTTACTCCTTCACCAATGTTTCTTAGCGAATGGGGGTTATGTGCAACAAACTTCCGTATTCTGTAAAACAGGTTGCTTGCATCGCTTCCGGTTCAGGTCTTTTAAATGTGCTTCATTAAAGCTGCAGTCCGTAACTTTTTTGGGTTCAAAAAGGCTATTAGGCTATATTGTGTGTGAGGATGTTGGTGGTGGAGATTTATAGCCTTTTCTCACTGCACTTGATATAAATTTATCAAATTGATGGCGGATCCAGAAAGGTTCAAAACGACAATCACCAGTGACAACTGGAGATTCACCCTGCATTTTCTTTTGTAAAATGCAAAAGACTTCGGAGTGGCTACAGAAAAAAAGAGACTGCATATACAGTGTATAGCTAGTATTATCAAAGACTTTATAATTGGGCCCTGTCCCAAATGGCACACTTCATGTGCACTTGCGTTTTGTGGATGGCCGCTGCATGCACGTGTCTGTTAAAAGGATAGTACACCCAAAAAATTTATTTACCCCATGATTTACTCACCCTCAAGCCATCCTAGGTGTAAATGACATTCTTCTTTCAGACGAACACAATCAGAGTTATATAAGACAATGTCCTGGCTCTTCCAAGCTTTATAATGGCAGTGAATGGTTGTATATGTTTTGAAGTCCATCAAAGTGCATCCATCCATGATAAAAGAAAATCCACACTGCTCTGGCGGGTTAATAAAGGCCTTCTGAAGTGAAGTAATGTGTTTGTATAGGAAAAATCGTCTGCCGGAAGCTAGTTATTTTAGTATGGATATGGATATGGATATATGGATATTTTTCTTACACAAACACATCGCTTCACTTCAGAAGGCCTTTATTAACCCGCCAGAGCAGTGTGGATTTTCTTTTATCATGGATGGATGCACTTTGATGGACTTCAAAACATATACAACCATTCACTGCCATTATAAAGCTTGGAAGAGCCAGGACATTTTTTAACTCGGCTGAAAGAAGAAAGTCATATACACCTATGATGACTTGAGGGTGAGTAAATCATGGGGTCATTTTTCTATTTTTGGGGGAACTATCCCTTTAAGTCCAAGTAGGGTGTCCCATTTGTCATTTTAGGTTTCACATTGCAGTCGATACGCGCTCTATATATTATATTATATAATATTATACAGTATTATATTTTATTATATATGTATTTATTCGTAAAGTTTTGAATTCTAAAACTTACAGTATGTGTCATAGTACAATGATTTCTTATACTGTATGTCAACATTTTATTTCCCAAATTTTTTTCAGGGCTCAGGCTATTGGCAGTGGGATGAGATGGTTTATAATGACCTCAGCATTTATCCCAAACCCATTTCCCGTCTGTTTACTGGCATCCCATCAAATCCCGATGCAGCTTTCACATGGACCAATGGGAAGATGTATTTCTTCAAGGACGACAGGTACTGGCGCGTGAATGAACAACTCTCTGCTGATTCTGGATATCCACTCAGCAAGCGTGTTCGCTGGATGAGATGCAGCTAATCTGCCCCGTCGTGTGCCTTTAAACTCACTGAACGTTCAAAGCTAAAGTGTTAATGACATTTTGTTATTTATTATCAAAAAAAGTTAGATAGTGTAGCTTTGACTGTCATTTCTGTCTGATGCTTTCATTTCTTTGATGAAGACACAAGATACTGAATACTGGTCAGCATGAAGTCTGTTAAAGCTACAGTTACATTGAGAATACACTAAGAGTTGAATTCATTTAAGCATCTACATTATGCATCATGCACATTATATTGTATAGGTACTGTATGTTTAAAAGAAGGCCTAAATGATTTCATTTCAAACATACATGCGTTTAAAAGACATCTAATAGCCATCCACACACAGCCCGGACGTCTAGGCTAAAACAAGGCAAAATCAGTGAAAATGTAATAGAAGGCTAAACATAGCCCAAGAACTGACTAGTCATCTAGACCATGAACATGTCAAACAAATTAGATCAAACACCTTGTAATCACTGTTGACTTTGCTTACATGATGGAATATCAAACATCTCGCAAGTTATTTTGGCAAAAAAATGCTTTTTTATTTAGTACAGTCCTGAATAAGATATTTTATATAAAAGATTTTTAAATTTGTGAAAATTACCCTGTTCAAAAGTTTGCATATGCTTGATTCTTAATACTGTGTCGTTACCTGGATGATCCATGACTTTTTTTGTTTTATGATGGATGTTCTTGAGTCCCTTGTTTGTCCTGAACAGTTAAACTGTCCAATGTTCTTAAAAAAAAAAAGAAAATTCCTTAAGGTCCCACAAATTACTTGGTTTTCCAGCATCTTTTGCATATTTGAACTCTTTCCAGCAGTGACTGTATGATTTTGAGATCTATCTTTTCACACTGAGGACAATTGAGGGACTCAAAAACACAACTATTAAAAAAGGGTTCAAACAATAAGAGGCATTTAGAGATGGGGGGTGAAAACTTTTGAAGAGGATGATCAGGGTAAATTGTACGTGTTTTGTCTTCTGGGAAATGTTTTTTGTTCATGTATTCAATTTAGTTGCTTGGAAATATGTTCTGTTTTCTTTGTATAGTTGTAGTTTAATTTAGTTATTTAATACACCACACACAGCAATTCGTTATTGTTGCGAGTTCCTTGAATAGATATGTTTATATTGCAACTCCCCATTTTAACACAACAAAAATCCAATATATTGTGTAAAAAGATTTGATTGTATTGTCAAAGCAGCAGCACAAGGGACAATTTGTACAGTTTGATTTGTTACATGTCTGCTGAAATAACTAAATTAATCAAATACAATCAACAAGCAAATCAACTTGGATGGATAGTTCCTCAACAGGCCTTTATTACTCACGATTTGTTGGGATTAATTCTCATCTTCTTTGCCATTCAATTACAAAAAGTGACCCTTTGGTTTCCTAGTCCGTAAACTTTCGAAGGGGAAATTAAAGATTTGCTATTGGCTTTGATTTTGGGTACTTTTTAAAATATCTTTGAAATAATTTAATAAAACAGAACAATCCCATGCATGCATTTCCACATGTCACTTGTACAGAATATAATATGTGATTATTAGGGATAAACTACACTAAATCATTTTGTATGCAGAAAAGATTGCATCTTTGTATACATTGTATATTATATTTACTATACTAAGATGCTTTATAAAAAAAAAAAGCCAATAATAATTTATATCTTGAGTTTATATCTCACAATTCTGACTTTTTCCCTCACAATTTTGAGTTTATATCTCGCAATTCTGACTTTTTCTCATAATTTTGAGTTTATATCTCAGAATTCTGACTTTTTCCCTCTCAATTTTGAGTTTATATCTCACAATTCTGACTTTTTTCTCATAATTATAAGTTTATATCTCACAATTCTGACTTTTTCCCTAACAATTCCAAGTTTATATCTCACAATTTTAATTTTATATCTCACAATTCTGACGTTTTCCCTCACAATTTTGAATTTATATTTCGCAATTCTGACTTTTTTCTCCAAATTTTGAGTTTATCTCGCAATTCTGACTTTTTTCTCACAATTCCAAGTTTATATCTCACAATTCTGACGTTTTCCCTCACAATTTTGAATTTATATCTCACAATTCTGACTTTTTCTCACAATTATAAGTTTATATCTCACAATTTGGAGTTTATATCTCACAATTCTGACTTTTTCCCTCACAATTTTGAGTTTATATCTCGCAATTCTGACTTTTTTCTCACAATTCCAAGTTTATGTCTCACAATTTAGACTTTTTATCTCACAATTAATATTTTTTTCTCTCACAATTCTGACTTTTTCCCTCACAATTTTGAGTTTATATCTCACAATTCTAACTTTATCTGTTGCAATTACAAATTTATAACTTGCAATTGTGAGAAAAAAGTCTGATTTATAAGATAAAAGTCACACTTAACTTTTTTTCTATATTATTCGGTGGCAGAAACAAGCCTCCTACTGCTTAGATAACATATTTCAATTGTATATTATTGGTCCTGTACTTGCACACCTTCTACACAAGTGTCCTGAAGCAAACCACAGCTTAGACAAATATGTCAGTGCTTCTCTTTCCCCTTTGCTTCCTATGATAGCCCTGTGTTTGTGAAACGCTGACCATAAAGTGTTGATTGACTCTTTGTGTGTTTTATGAAAATTACACCTGCAAATGATGATCCATTATCTATGACATGCATTTGAAACTCGGTCCTTTCTCTAATGACTTCACATGAATGTTTATGTTGTTCAAACACAGTGTGTGGGCTGTTTCTTCACACCGAGCTGTCAGTGTCTGAAGCAGACTGAGTGCTCATGGGAGAAAAAGAGAAAACTTCACAAACCTGTTCGATCAATCTGAACTCCTCACACATCAGCTACTGAAATATGCTCAAGTTTTGAGTGCAAGATGATGTATAACAAGATGCCACCAACATCCATTACAAATGGTTGTAATTTATCACTAGGTTGTCTTCATCTTTTCAAACACAACCACTGTATAGTTAGCCTATAAATATCCCACAATTCTAACTTTATTTCTCACAATCCCACAATTCTAACTTTATTTCTCACAATCCCACAATTCTAACTTTATTTCTCACAATCCCACAATTCTAACTTTATTTCTCACAATTCCAAGTTTATATCTCACAATTCTGACTTTATTTCTCACAATCCCACAATTCTAACTTTATATCTCACAATTCTGACTTTATTTCTCACAATCCCACAATTCTAACTTTATTTCTCACAATTCCAAGTTTATATCTCACAATTCTGACTTTATTTCTCACAATCCCACAATTCTAACTTTATTTCTCACAATTCTAACTTTATTTCTCACAATTCTAACTTTATTTCTCACAATTCCAAGTTTATATCTCACAATTCTGACTTTTTATCTCACAATTTTGGGTTTATATCTCACAATTTTGACTTTAATTTTTGGTTGTAAATGGTTGTAAACTATCGTACTAGAAGAGATAAATATATAAAGGTGAACCAGGAAATCAATTAAGAATTAGATCATTTTACCAAGATGAAAGTCATGAGCTCTCCATGAAGAAGAGTATAAAGACACGTGTCTCAAAAGCTTCTTATTATTGAAATCTGTAACTTAATGCATATAGGCTATAGCACCTATAAACTATATGCTATAACTGCTATAATAGTGTGGCCAGATTTACAGATTTGAACAGCTTGTGGCAGTGCAAACCCTCTCTCTGGATTTATTAAAGACACACAGCCATGACTATTTTTGCGGCTGACCTTATTGCATTTGTAGGAGTTTTCCTTTCAGACGCAAAATTTACGGGAGGAGAGTGTTTAAATGAATCATGCAAGGTGATTTACTAAGGTTTGTGGTTTTCAATTCGCTGGTATTATGATTATTTTTGACAAGCTTTCGAAGTCCTACACTTCCTTATAAAAAAGAAGTTTATTCAAGTGTGCTATTAGTATACTTCATTTAAACTAAAAATAAGAAAGTTTACTTTGTCTACTTTATATGCACTTCTCAGAAATATAGGCTACTTTATGTAGGCTACTTCTCAGAAATATATTAAAATTGCACTTAAGTATGCTTGACTTGTACTGACAGAAAAGCAGAAGTGTATTTAAGTATTGTAAGTACTATACTCAGCTTGTAGTTGTGTTTACTCTTTTGATTGAGTGAAAAAGTGGGCAAATTAATGCTGCGTTCCAGTCCAAAATTGTCATGCCCTTCACTCGCTAACTTCCCTCCGTCTCGTTCACTCGATGTACGTCATTGCTTACGTTGCACGAGTGCCCACTACTGGCAATGGGCTGAACTGGAATGTCCTAAGCCCTTGATCACTTGGAATCAGCTGTGGAGTTGATATATTTATTTATTTTTCCCTTTAAGAATTTGTTTAATGCAGCATCCAAATGTATATAGGTGTGTTTGGGTTGTTTTAAATAAAAAAAAATTTGAATTAATATATCATAGAGTTGTCTGTTGTGGTGGTGATTAGACGAGATCTGTGGGGACGTCACAATCGTACTGCATTGTGGGACATATAGGTGTCTGAAGTGTACATATGAAGTAGACTCGCTCCCTCAGTCAAAATCGAGGGAACGAGGGTCTGTCCATATAAACTTCCCTCCTCCACTTCACGAAGTGGAACACACTTCAAAATGGCCGAGGGGAAGTGCTTAGGGAAGTGTGTGTCTAAAAGTGGACTGGAACGCAGCCTTAGTCCCAAGCAATATTGAAGTAGTACACTTACAAGTCCAGTACATTGATATTAATATGCTTACTACATAAAGTATACTTCAAATATACTTGCTTAAGTATACTTCATTAAATGAACTTGAAGTATACTTGTTTTTCGTAAGGGCTCTTAAAAACGAAGGTTCTTATTTGGCGTTGATGGTTCCATTAAGAAACTCTGACATCCATTAAAACTTTGCATTGCACAAATGTTTCTTTAATAGACGGTTCTTTAGATATTCTTCAATCGAAGAAAAAATATATATTTTAAGAACTGATCACTGGAAATGGTTCTTCTATGTCATCGCTGTGAAAACCCCTTTGGAGCCTTTATTTTAATGGTTCATCTGGGATTCCCCAAACCTGACCAGTCTACCTGGTTCCTGTTTGTTCGGGATCATGAAATCATTTATTCCAGGTGTATTTGTTTTCTTTCCACATTGTTCCTTTCAGTCATTCAGTAGCTGACAATGCTAAATGTTTCAAATCAGCCTTGTTGCTGAATTAAAGATGGTACAGAAAAATTGCATTTAAATCCTCTTACATTATGGAACAGACACAGAATCCATAATGTTTGTAATAGAATTTCTCAAGTGTATTTTCAGCATGTGTGATGAAGATATGACACGACCATGAGGTTTTGTGCCGGAGCCTAGAACAGAGTTTGCTGCCAATGCAGTAAATGTTCTCACTGTACCAAATGACTGAATCTGTACTGTAGTTGACCTATTTACAGATTATTGACATAACTGTACAGTTGTAAAATTGAGAGAATTAAGAACCAAAACGGGGAAAAATGAGTTTCAATGATTTCAACTATAGACAAACATCGTTCAGATGTTAGTGAAGGGCACATGGAGTTTTAGACGGCATTTTTCAATATTCTGTGTCAAAACTTTGGTGTCCATGCAAAACTGCTCTTGTTTAACCAGTGCTAAAAGTGCAACATCTCTGAGAGCAGCTTACATTAAACAAGAGCCACAGTGTTTGATTTCATTCCATCATGCTTTCATGATGCAGTCACTGTCACACAACTGGCTTCACGAAGAACTGTAAAGAACCATATATAAATACGTATATAAATGACTATGTGTTATCATCATCATAACAAGAAATGCTATTTTTAAATCAGTGGTTCTCAACCAATACTTTTCCATGTTTAAAGGGGACCTATTATGCAAAATTCACGTTTACATGATGTTTAAACATAAATGTGTGTCGGCAGTGTGTGTACATAACCACTCTATAATGGTAAAAATCCACCCACTCCTCTTTTTTTAAGCCCCATAAATCATAAGCAGAGTCTCAGAACAAGCCGTTTGCAGATTCTAGAATATGTGAGTCACAAATGCTTAAGCCCCGCCCACAACTGCTGACGGACTCGGCTCATTAGCATAGACCCGCCCACAGTGAGCTGTACACAGTCCGCCATGTTTATCTCATTGCCATTTAACAACATCATTCAAGTAAGAAATGTATTCTTGTTATTGATTTTGTGTTTTTATTTTGTTTGATTCATATTAACAGCATATTTGGCAGTAGATACTGTATATTATGCTGCTTTCACTTTAATACACAGATCTAATATAACGTTACACATGTGATTTCTTTCTCTGCTGTTTACATTCACAGACATAACCGACTGTGTTTATGTGAACTTTGTGTGTATTTGACAGTTTAAGCACAATAAGACTCGAAAGAGAACTTAGTTTAATACTCACGGGACGCGCCGTCTGACATCCAGCTTTCTGTGCGTGTGCGCGCTCTCAGAAAACCATATATCAGAAGTTGAACAACTTTCATCACACTCAAATGTATCTAATATGATAAAACAGCGCTGTTACCCCACATACACATGACCGGAAGAAGCAGAAGCGGCGTCTGTGGGATAATAAAAGCTCCACTGTTCTCGCGCTTGTGTCTCATTAGCAATCGCTCCAGCGGCCTCGTTCCGCTCCGACGGCTTTCGTAACGTTAATAAATCTTTAATACATTACCGGTCATCCATGGATATGATTTCTGCCCGAGTCCATCGTATTCTCCACCGATTGCAGAGGTGAAGACAGCGAGTCCCATGACTCCGCCAAAACAAGGCGTCATCAAACTAAACTACGCCTTTGTTTTGAATAAACGACCTCTAGTGGCGAAAAATTACATAGTGTGCCTTTATTTATACAATTATATAATAATAATTATAATTATACATTGAGACAATAACATCCATTTGCTAAAACAGCATGAAAATATTGATTAAAAGAAACATCCAGATGAAGAGTGTACTCACAATCACTCGCCGACAAAATGCGATCCTGTCTGCACTCACAAATACTCACTGAACGTTCATAATGGCCTAAAGAAACATCTAACTTAAACCTGAAGATACTTTACAAACATTAAAAAACGAATATTGCATGAATTCATTGTTGTTGTTTTTTACCGCTCCGTTATTAGCTTAATAACTTCAAATTAGTCTATAACAAACCAGCGCTTTTTTTTGATTAACTTGCATGCGAGCAATTAAAGTTGCGATCCCAGAATTTACAGAAAGATCATATGTGGCATACGACTTATTATTATAACGCTCAACAGATCACTTAACCAAACTTAGTCAACTGATAGACCTATTACAATAAAAGCACATTTCTAATACAGGTTAATTATTTTAGAAGGTAAAAATGCATATAGTAGCCTATGTTTCTAGTTCTTAAAGATCTAATAAACCCACAAAACAATAACATTAAATAAACTTTTAAAATAAACATTCATGATGTTCTCTGTGCTTTTAAGAGGAAAGTGTATCATGAATTTATGCTTTAGTGTTTAGAGGTTTTTTGGGGGGGGGGGCTTAAAACATGAAAATTTGAATTTGAATGCAATCCTTTGGTGCGTTCAAGTCCTCCTGGGAATTTCGTACGTACGAGGTGGGAAGTCGTGTTGACGACGTGAGGTGCGTTCAAGTCAGTTTCGTCGGAGCAAGATGGTGGTGTACCTTCTTTTAATGAATAACACGAAAATATAGCAAGTTTTGTTAACTCTGCTTATAGAAAATGAAGAACAAAGAATGCGCATCGGGTGTGTTTTTCTTTTTATGTTTTTAATTAACTTATGAGGCCAATGTAAATTAACTGTATCATTATATAATTAGTTAATTGTTATATTACAAGTAGGCTATATCATATTTTGTGCAGAGAGCTTACTTTGTTATAAATGAAAAAGCCTTACAATGTCACTGCTAAACCTGTAAGTGATAGGCTATATTTTACTATCACTTTGCTCAACTACAGACGTTGCATTCATTGATTCCGCCATGCTTCTCACTGACACGCCCCCAACTCGTACAGATCGGGGCTTAAAGAAAATCCCGAGCTCCCCACTGGTATTTACGACATTGTGGTGGCGTTCATGTGCATTCAACTCGTAAATACGATCTATACGAGATGACTTGAACGCACCACTTGACATCAGAACAACATCCTTTTTTAAGTCCTTCATGGTCCTCAGATCAGGTGGTTTTGCTCTCAGGTCTTTTATTCTTATACTTAAAGCGTAACTCTCGCCAAAATGCAACCTAGGGTCTTTTTGTTAATCTACTCGAGGCAAACTTTCGTTTAAAAGCATAATTAGAATGGAAACGCCACTTTTAAGTTTGACCGTATTTTCGTTTTAGGTCAAATTGCCTTTTGAATGAGTGTGCTTGGGACACTTCTATGATAGCATCAAAAATCGCTATTTTTAAAACACTAAGAAGGCTCGACACAACATGAAACTTTGCTGGAAGTATCACCAGTGGCTCTACACATGAACTCCAGCATTGAGAACATTGTTTGTGTACACAGAGTTTACTAAAAAGAAAGGTTTTACTAAAAAGAAAGAAAGACAACTCACTGTGTTTCCGTCCGCCGGCATTTTGTCAGTCAAAAATAGTCGATCTCCGCAACAGGGAGGAGAATAAAGATGGAAAGCTCCTAAAGCTTAGTTCCATATAAATTCACGGATAATTTGTTGTTTTGTCGTTAGTGAAAATCAATATTGACCTTGTATTTGAAAAAGGATCCTCATATAAGAAGCAATACTAAAATTCAGAGTCAGTTAGGTCACATTCGGAGATCGACTATTATTGACTGACAAAACATCGGCGGACACAGCTACTGTGAGTTGATCAAAATCTTTCTTTTGCCCCTAAGTTAAAAAACTAATGATCTTCGCAACGGAAGTGAATCAATCAATCAAAACTAACTTTATCTGGACAATAACTTTATCCTAGAGCTGCTGTAAAGCCTAAACAATCTGTTACAGTATTTTCCTATTATCTCTGTAAAGCTGCTTTGAAACAATCCATATTGTTAAAAGGGTGATTCTCTGAATTGGGTGCCCTTCAAGTCCCCCAAACATACTTCAAAGATTTTCAATTGAAGGAAATCACAAAATTTTAACGCTGTCAATTAATAGAACCAGGTGCCTTAGCATTATAATGCAACACAATTGCTTTTTAAAAAAAAAAAAATTTAAGATAATGAGTTGCCTAAGTAGTAGACAACAAGCATGTTTGCACGTCCTCACTAACCATCATTACATTTTCACTGAATATCAAACAAATAAAAAGTGCAATTAATACCAAAATGTTGCTGCTAATATAATCATATGTTGGTCTACTTTAACTAAAATATACATGTATATATAAAAATACATTAATTATATATGAAATTGCAATATTTATACACGTCCTCCAGTTGGTTTTCAACCCCGTCACGCCATACTATTTACCCCCCTATAAAAATAATGGATCAATCCCTGTGGCATCACATCCAGGCAGTGACATCACACAAGTCTCTTGAAGAACATGCTGCAAATAAAGGCAAGTGTCAGTATCTTTTCTTACCTATATTTCATGTTTTTTACTGTCAGATTAAGATTGTCAGGCTCAACATTTCAACTCTGTTATATGACTAAATGATAGTAAACAACGGTTCAAGAAGAATTAAATAATAGTTTTGCAAAAGATAAAAATTTTATGCTGTCCTAAATGTCATGTGGTGCTACTGTCTTAGCTACTGTTAGCCAAAAACTTCAACCCCGTCACATTTTTTACTATAACAGGGTTGAATTGTTGTGACAGGGTTGAATGTTTGACACTTCTTAGTAGATTACTGAATTGTAGACTTCTTGTATTGTGATGTGAACTGTCAGAAATAATCGATTATGGTATTTTATGTTCAATATTTTCAGACATCCCAATGGCAAAAACAGCAGCAGAGAGGCAAAGACAGTACAGAGCAAGAAAGGATGCAGACGCAGAGAGAAGGTAAACATATCTCAGGAGTGAGCGTGAAAGGTGGAAAAGGGACACAGAGATAAAAAAAATAAAATAAAAATAAAAATATGGGTGACAGAGCTAAACGATATAAGCGGAAGATGTGGAGGGATGCTAAAAAAAGACAGAAGAAGAGGGAAGCTTTGAGGAATAGCGACATAGCGACTCTGCTGCTGTTTTTGCCATTGGGATGTCTGAAAATATTGAACATAAAATACCATAATCGATTATTTCTGACAGTTCACATCACAATACAACAAGTCTACAATTGAGTAATCTACTAAGAAGTGTCAAACATTCAACCCTGTCACAACGATTCAACCCTGTTATAATAAAAAATGTGACGAAGATCGATTGATGTTTGTGATTAATTAATGCTTTTGATTTAATGTTAAATACTTACTCAAATGTTTGTTTGTTTTTGCCAACTTTAATAAAATAAAATGTTATTGAATGTGATATCATTAATTTTACAGGTAAGAAATCCATGATACTATATTGAAATAATGATCATCACTTCAACCCTGTTATCATTTTCAACCCCGTTATGCTGAGTTCAACCCTGTTATTTGATAGTTTTTATTAATATTTTCGTGATAAGAAGACAAATTAGGTCAATGTTTGTTTTGCTGTGTGCAGAATTTACAGGACAGTTGGAAAACATATGAAAGCCTAATTAAATCCTAATGTTAATGCATATTTTGTGATAATATATGAAGACCAATGTTAGATACAGTTTTCATGACCTGATTTGGTATTCAAATGGTGAGTATTTAAAAATAAAATTCTACATGCAATAAATGATATCAAACAAGGGACATCTCATTGAAAAGCTTCTACAAAAATGTACTTGAAAATCTTTTTAAATCATATTTAAACAGGGTCCAAGTGGGTCTGTGACGGGGTTGAACTCCAAAACAACTTTCAGTAAGAAAAAACACTCAATATCGATTAGAATTTCATGCCTGAGGTGGGAAAATGTATTTTCTTAAAGGTTTGACTAATCCACTATCACATGAAATGATCAGAAATAACTATTTAAGGTAAAAAAAAAAGAAAAAAAGTATGACCCAAAAGGCACCCAATTCAGAGAATCACCCAAAAGCACTATATAAATGGTGACTTGACTTAACTAAATCATTCATTTCCTTACATTGACTATCCAAAATATCTATTGAGTTCTCCTAAGTAATACAAGACTTGTCTTAAACTTATCCAACTAACATTTTAAACCGAAAAGAGACCCCATTTTAAATGATGCCTTAAATGAAACTTTATTCTTTTATTATATAAAGTTTATTGCTGTTTAAATGGTTCTTCAATAAAGATCGATAAAATCTTTAATATTTCACCTTTATAATTTGCCTGTTGGAAAAGTTGGTTCAGGAAACAGAATGTGTGGAAACAATATGTAACACAATGTAAATAAAAAGGTAACACGAGTTTAATTGAAGTTGCAGAGAGAACGGTTTTATGAAACTATCAAAACAAATCAGGTTTAAAATAATTATTAGAATAATATATTATCAAAAAAAAAAAAAAAGATAGATATTGGCAGTCTAAACGGTTTCATTTGGTCTAAGGCTGGTACAGAGCATTCAGTGTGATATGTACTTCTGGCATAGATGAATAATACAATTCCACACTGGCAAAACCATGGAGTGTCATCATCTCCAAACTACGAGCACATGAGGAAACACCACATCTCGTCTATGCAAATCTACATCTTCCAGGTCATTTTAATGAAATGCTTACTATTAGCACAACAGTTTTCCAGTGGAATGCAAAGGTTGCAGTGGATAAACTTCAGATTAAAATAAACCAGAATGATTTGAGAAAAGGTACAACTGATCATGGATTATAAAACAGAACAATTTCCGAACAGCTGGGAAATAGTCCTCAGGAAGAGCTGACCCAACACTCAGTCCATTGGTGCTGAAGTACTGGTTCAGAGGCGTAAGGGAGGCACTGGCATGGTGACATCACGGAAGAATCGATGAACAAGGGCGTTCTTCGCTGAGATCCTCTTGTTAGGATCATAGATCATCATTTGCTGTGGACAAGAAAAAAACACAGATTTTAAAAACTGGAAATATTCAAGTCATATTGACATTGCTTTCAGGTTAAAGTTGTGGACTATGGCGAGAGGTGTAAAATTCATTCGCATGGTTAAAAATAAGGGTGGGCAGAGGGTAATAAGGGTGGGCAGAGGGTAATAAGGGTGGGTAGAGGGTAATAAGGGTGGGCAGAGGGTAATAAGGGTGGGCAGAGGGTAATAAGGGTGGGTAGAGGGTAATAAGGGTGGGCAGAGGGTAATAAGGGTGGGCAGAGGGTAATAAGGGTGGGTAGAGGGTAATAAGGGTGGGTAGAGGGTAATAAGGGTGGGCAGAGGGTAATAAGGGTGGGTAGAGGGTAATAAGGGTGGGTAGAGGGTAATAAGGGTGGGCAGAGGGTAATAAGGGTGGGCAGAGGGTAATAAGGGTGGGCAGAGAGTAATAAGGGTGGGCAGAGGGTAATAAGGGTGGGTAGAGGGTAATAAGGGTGGGTAGAGGGTAATAAGGGTGGGTAGAGGGTAATAAGGGTGGGTAGAGGGTAATAAGGGTGGGCAGAGGGTAATAAGGGTGGGTAGAGGGTAATAAGGGTGGGTAGAGGGTAATAAGGGTGGGCAGAGGGTAATAAGGGTGGGCAGAGGGTAATAAGGGTGGGCAGAGAGTAATAAGGGTGGGCAGAGGGTAATAAGGGTGGGTAGAGGGTAATAAGGGTGGGTAGAGGGTAATAAGGGTGGGTAGAGGGTAATAAGGGTGGGTAGAGGGTAATAAGGGTGGGCAGAGGGTAATAAGGGTGGGCAGAGGGTAATAAGGGTGGGTAGAGAGTAATAAGGGTGGGCAGAGGGTAATAAGGGTGGGCAGAGGGTAATAAGGGTGGGCAGAGGGTAATAAGGGTGGGTAGAGGGTAATAAGGGTGGGTAGAGGGTAATAAGGGTGGGTAGAGAGTAATAAGGGTGGGCAGAGGGTAATAAGGGTGGGCAGAGGGTAATAAGGGTGGGTAGAGGGTAATAAGGGTGGGCAGAGGGTAATAAGGGTGGGCAGAGGGTAATAAGGGTGGGCAGAGGGTAATAAGGGTGGGTAGAGGGTAATAAGGGTGGGTAGAGGGTAATAAGGGTGGGCAGAGGGTAATAAGGGTGGGCAGAGGGTAATAAGGGTGGGCAGAGGGTAATAAGGGTGGGCAGAGGGTAATAAGGGTGGGTAGAGGGTAATAAGGGTGGGTAGAGGGTAATAAGGGTGGGCAGAGGGTAATAAGGGTGGGTAGAGGGTAATAAGGGTGGGCAGAGGGTAATAAGGGTGGGCAGAGGGTAATAAGGGTGGGCAGAGGGTAATAAGGGTGGGCAGAGGGTAATAAGGGTGGGTAGAGGGTAATAAGGGTGGGCAGAGGGTAATAAGGGTGGGCAGAGGGTAATAAGGGTGGGCAGAGGGTAGGGTGGGCAGAGGGTAATAAGGGTGGGTAGAGGGTAATAAGGGTGGGCAGAGGGTAATAAGGGTGGGCAGAGGGTAATAAGGGTGGGCAGAGGGTAATAAGGGTGGGCAGAGGGTAATAAGGGTGGGTAGAGGGTAATAAGGGTGGGTAGAGAGTAATAAGGGTGGGCAGAGGGTAATAAGGGTGGGTAGAGGGTAATAAGGGTGGGTAGAGGGTAATAAGGGTGGGTAGAGGGTAATAAGGGTGGGTAGAGGGTAATAAGGGTGTTTAGGTCTCCTAGCGATTCCTATTCTTCTTAAGAGTCCTATTCTAGGAAGGTAAAAATATTTATATTTATAACATTTATATCAAACATGGTTATTATGTGTTTTTTTGGCAAAATGTTTTGTTGCAGCCGTGATCAAAAATCAGCAGCCTAAAAATACCACAGCAAAAACAACTGGACTAAATATAAATTTCAAACATTAATAAAGTGAACAGTAATAAAATAAGAACAAATTAGCAATAGCACAAATAAATACAACTGAACAGTTCAGGTACAGGAATTGTAATATAAAACACTGCATCGTTTTTTTACGCATTTGTTTCTTAAACAGATCCAAATAAAATGCAATGTCAATACCTTAAAAAATAAAGCTGGGATATTTGAATTCATTTGTCGTCTATTTTGGTCATTTATATAAAAAAAGAAGAAAAAAATTAGAAAAGAAGCAGCTATTTTATGCACTTTATAAAACAAATCCATTCAAGTCCATCACGGTAAAAACGTTAGTTTGACCGTCTCTCACTGTGTCATCAACATAAATTGATTACCGGTATGCGCCCTCTAGCAGAGTGAAAGAAAAATGACATAAATCCCAAAAACTGTTCTTATAGCCTGAACTGAGTGAGTGCCACACAATAATGAATCACCAACAGACTGATCAGAAATATACTGTTGTTTTATCTCTATTCAACACCAGGGTTCTGCATGAGAACACTCCTCACAGTAGATCAGGGCTGGGACACATGGCAACAACAACAACAAAAACTCATATCAGTTGATTATTATTATCATCATCACGATAAATGTCAAGTCGAGTAAAAGTTGTAGAAACCAGACAGGTAATTCTGGTTTTATCATCAGAACATGACAAGCACTTGCCAAACAGATGAACATTTCACAAATTAATATTACGTTTTGTCTAACATTGGACAGTAGCTTGAGTTGAGTGACAGTAGCAGCATCTGTAAACATTGTAACAACCTCATTTTATAGGGTTAAATGTGGTCTTGGATCACGCTAACATGGCCGTGGGAACTGGCCCTGCCGACAGCGGTTTCACTGCATTGGAATTTAAGATGACTTGAAATAAAGTTTTGTTTTTAATTTTCCTAATTCATAAAATGATTTAGTTTTTATATGTTGTCGAATGTGGTTTGTGACTTTGAGAACTGATTATTATTATATTGTTATATAGTGTTGTTGAGAATGTCAGCGCTGTTTCATCTGGCTTTAAACTAGTTCAAATCACGACGCATTTGATTTGTATGGTTTGTATAACTCGAAGGCTTTTCACTGGATCTCACAGCGCTGTTCAGTCGTCACGTGATCGAGAACGTTTGGGCCGAGATGATAAATGTTCGGCGCTTCAAGCGAGCAGCTCTGTTTCGTTCTGCTTTAATGTTTCTCTAGGCCACAAATGTGGGCGGGCCTTCATAAACAGAGTGGGCAAAGCCCAGAGCAGGGGTATTCAATTAAAGTTCTCTCTATTTCCTTCCCAGCGGAGGTCCGGATAATGTTTTTTGGAACAGTTACACATTTCAATCAGGGCAGCCATAGAATGTTATAAAAGAAAAAATGCTAAACACTCAAAATAGGAAAAACCAAAAGGAGGCACGCACTAATTTCGCACTATGTTAGCCAAATTGGTATTGGCACCAGTGTGATGGTTTGAAACACGCAATAGTGCATTTGCATATTGTATAAACACTATATCAAACTTTTTAAAAATTTTGTTGAGGAAGAATATATTACAATCGTTTTATCGCCCAGCCTTACAATAGATTGCCAGTTATTACCTTGAAATGTATTGTTGAAGGCTGTGAATTTTACTTGTTTTTAGAGATAGGTCAGGACAGTCCAAATCAAATTAATATCATCAGATGCGGATGCATTAAAAAAAAAAAGAAAAAAAAGAAAGTGTAGTTAGCTACCTTTACTTAGCTTATACTGTAGTGCAGCTTGATTGCATTCTGTCAAACTACAAGCAGCTCAAAAGTTCACTATAAAGCAGTGGCGACAAACTGAATTATTAATCCAGGACTGAATGTAGGCTAATTGTTAAATAACAATTTAACAGTGATAATAATGTAGCTATCATTAGCCTAAAGTTTAGCTAAAACTTCAGCCGGTAGGGTTGGGAAATAGCTAATTGCCAAATAAATCTGAATTTTTGGGCTAAATGGCGATGTATGGTATAATCTGAGTATTTAATTATTATTTTTCTATTTGAATAAAATAAAATAAAAACTATTTAAATTTTTTTATTTTTATATTTAATATCCTGATCAATATTGTCCTACAAACAATGTTCATATTGAAGGTTATAAAAACAAACATAGTGTAACCTTGCTGTCTATCTGCAGTCTATCCAATTCTCCTATTCTATTGCGCTCCGTCTGTTCGGCGCGCATGCACGCGGCGGCGCTCGTTCACGGAAGTTTAGCTTGCAGAAAGGTCGCCCTCTCATGACAGCAAACTGGAAATATTGACTTTCTAACATTTACAGATGGAGAATATGTCCGTGAAATGTAAGTTATGCACTGAGGAAATTATTGGATGTCACTTCAGCTTATGGCTAAATATTATTAGAGGTATATTTGTTTCCAGCAATCGCTGCACAAGTGAAGTTTACGTATGATGACGAAAGCACGTTAGTGCGAGCCCTCCCGGAACCCATAGAGAATGCATTGCAGTGCCTGCAGTTCGAAAAAAAAAATCTTTGAATGTAAGTCTATGGGAACACTCTGGGCGATTTTCGGCCATAGTGAAATCGCCCAAAAAGAGGCGGTACTCCACAGAACGTGACTTGGCGCTGATTGGACTATATCCAGAGGCAGAACAACAGTGAGTGACTGCTAGCGTAACTCTGTGGTTGAATGAGATTGTGATTGAAAATTCCCTTTCACACTTTGGTGGTGCGTCGCCCGATCGCCCTAATGAAGAAACCACCGCTGCTATAAAGTAGCTTCACAAACCCTGGTCAGGCTGTGGTACTAGATAACCTTTGCTGCCCTCTTACCCCTAGAAGGTCTCGGCCATCTTCATCCAGAGGAGGCACCACTTTAGACAGGTCCTGTCGGGCCCACTTGGGAAAGGAGGGTTTGTAGTCTGGCATTGAGGTGACTCCAGGCCATATAGACTCATCCGGGGTGCCCAGAGTTCGAAATATTCGGAAGAGTTGGTCTATTTCAGAGTCTCCAGGAAACAATGCCCTCCGAGTAATCTGGTATGAAAAGCCAGAAAGTAAATAAACATCTGAAGACCATCAATAATAGCAAGCTGATAAGATGTGTACATAAATAAAAGCATACCATTTCAGCAAAGATGCAGCCCAAACTCCAGATGTCGACAGCTGTGGAATAATATTTACATCCCAGGAGAATCTCAGGAGCTCTGTACCACAGAGTTACAACCTATGAAAATAATCAAATTAAGGCAGTTCAAAACACTGATTCATGAAGCTTCGAAACCTTTATGAATCTTTTGTTCCGAATCAATGGTTCGGAGCGTGTATCAAATTGCCAAAGTCACGTGATTTCAGTAAACAAGGCTTCATTACATAATAACTGTGACGAAACGTTTCAAAAGACTTCAAAATTTCGATGGTTCACCGCTGGGGGCGAAGATCTGTCAACCCATGAATCATGAGGAGTCACTGAGAACCAATGAACAAGTGCCTGTGGGTTTTACCTGATCTCTGATCAGTTTTATACATCTGTAGACGTTTTAATTAGACATTAGTGTAATTAAAATGAATAATGGTAGTTAATAGTCTCTTATTGGCCTGTTTAGCTGCGCCATTCATAGAACAAACAAAACAAACCCTGACAATTGATAAAAGAACATATAGACACTTGATAACCTTATTAGATGATTAGATAATTGCATTTGAAAGATTTCAAAAAGAAACTGCAATTGTAAAAGGTGTTTTTATGCATGTTTGCCCCAGGTTTTTGTTGCATTTACACTGTTCTGACCACAAGGGGTCACAGTGGAGACGGGTGTCGGGTTGTTTCGAAGCCTCGATCTGCCCACCACTAGTTACAGATCAGTTGTGCAGAACACAGGGCTTGTCTTTGATGGTAGCTTAAGTACATGGTCATGCACACATGCAAAACTGGTTGATAACAATAGCGATTCATTAGCAACTGAAGTTTATACTTACACAGGATATAAGAGTCAAGAAGGATCTAAGAATATAATTAGATTTCTTAATAGTAATATATCTTAGCCTGGGAAAACCCAGACAACTTCCGGCAAATTTAGATTTGCTCTGGAAGTAGTCTGGCAAAGAGCTCATTCAAGCCCATTTCTAATCCGTCGAAATCGCGGCACCAATCAGAAACGCTGAGGCGGGCTTTATCGATGACGATCGCTCTGATTGGTTTTAGCCCAGAGGCATTTGAACGTGCTGCTACATTTCTCTCTGAAACCGTAGGAAATGAAATTGATTTAATAGAGGATTTTAACTGTGACAAGATGATTGACAGGGCAGTTTACAAGGATGCACGCGACAGATCCGTCCGATAAAGATGACGAAGTAGTGTGTCTCAAAGCTTGCCTACTTTTTTGCTACACATTCAAAAGTAAATACCTTTTCTTCACAAAAAGAGGACATACTTTTATGGCGTAGTGTAACTTAGGCGAATTGGGACACAGCATATGGCTTTACACGATGACGATCGCTCTGATTGGTTTTAGGTCTATCCAATTGCGCCCAGAGGCATTTGAGCGACGTCCGTTGGTGACGCCCCTTTGGAAATGAGTTATTAATGAAGCTTTGCCAGACCATAACTCAGTTACTACTGACTGAGAATGGTCTGGTTTTAACCAGG
This sequence comes from Leuciscus leuciscus, assembly GCF_965113295.1. NCBI lineage: Eukaryota > Metazoa > Chordata > Actinopteri > Cypriniformes > Leuciscidae > Leuciscus > Leuciscus leuciscus. The sequence goes on along the minus strand of NC_138747.1, from coordinate 29,329,336 downwards.
CTAAATATATCTGGGCTTGCGGCTTCAAACAAGCAAACATACATCTGTGTTATATAGATTCTCATTTTCATGTTATAATTGAATCTTATGTTGTGCTCTGTCTTGTCTTAAGTTTTTTTTTTTCCAGTTTTTTTTTTTAAGGTCACAGGACGATTTTATGCAGCAATAAGTGTCCATTATATTTATATTGAGTGGATTCTGACTAACTGTACCACCTCTGATTGGCCATTGTGATCACGTGCTCAACAGACATATATGTGATTGGCTAAAATGCTCAACGGTTCGAAAACATGGTGTAAACAGAAACCTTTGACGCTCTTCACCGAGAGCTCACACACACTCACGGGAGCGTTTGAAAGCAGCTGCCTATCAGCATCATACTTGTGAGATGAAAAAGAGGAGATTAAACTCTTTATAAACTGGTTTCTTACTGCCACCCTCAACATTTTCTTTACGTTCAGTACAACTCGCTTAGAGCCGGTTTAAGCTGCGCTTTCAGTTGCATCTTCCTTTCAGCTTTTCTAGGTTCCCTAAGTCTAGCTTTCTTGATGGGGATTTTATATTTGACAACGATTTAAAAACTATTACTGCATCTGCTTAGTAGTCTTTAGAGCTGCATGATTAATCGATAAAAGAAGGGGATCTTGATTCAAACACAAACAGTCTTTTCCAACCACAGTATCATTATTTTTGTTACAAATTCAACAATTCAATTAAAGGTGAACTAAGTAACTTTTTTTACCTTAACTGAACAGCTTCTGAGTCATTGGAATGGTTATATTACTTATTTCGGGTTGAATGGTGGTCGTTTCGCACCCCCCTGGTGCCCGTGAGCGGAAAATACGCACTTGCAACTTTGAGCCGGCCGGCCGCTGCGTCAGGAAGTCTCGCGTGATATCAGGTCTCGCGATGTAAACAATTTCTTTACGGCCAAAAGAAATCTGCTAAAATGCTGTCATTATTGCGCTCCCTCACGCTGTCCGAACCCGAATGAAGAAGACGTTTTAAAGAAATGTCCCATCTGCTTTGATGTCGTTGATCTATAGCCTCTGGTGTCTGAGAATCACCAACGAGTTTTTACAACAGTGTTGTCAAATATCTATTCCGAAGCTGTGGGGGGAGCTCTAGAGAGAAACCTGCGAGCAAAAAGCGAGAATACAGCGAAGAAATCCCGAAGCTACTGAGTGCTGCTTTAAATCACAGAAGTGCTGGGATAAGAGTTTATAGTTCAGATATAAACACTGATGGCGATTAGCGATCAAAATAGAGTAAATCACCTTTTGAAAGTAACTTGATGCTTCAAATAAAGACTGCATCAATTACATTGTTACACCAGTAGGTGGTGACAAGTGACGTTAAAAAAATGGTCATTGAATCATTCATTAAAGAGATTTGTTAAAAAACCCTGATTCATCCAGTATTGAAACAAGTGAAGTCTTTATGAGCGAGTCATTGAATCATTCATTCAAACCAATTTAAAGATTTTTTTTTTAATATAATGCAGCAATTAAATTTTTTGTTTTGTTTAGTTGTCCATTCAGAAACGTGGGAGAATCGTGATTCTCAATTTATCCAGAATAATGCAGCTCTAATTCCCAGCAAACACCTAAAAAGAGGTTTCAACTGTAGCAAACACATTTTGCTCAATATGATTCCACTCGATTTAGGATTTAAACACACCGAACTAGGGGTGGAACGGTACATGTATTCGTATTGAACCGAAACGGTACGGGCGTCACGGTTCGGTGCTTAAATTTACAAGGAGAATACACGGTAATACAAATAAATAAAACTCGCAAATGAATTAATGTAATGCGGAACTACTGTTAGATACGCGGGTTCTTTAGGGACACCTAATCTGTAGCCCCGCCTTAGCTCTGAAGCAGGCTGCGATGTTAAGATTGCAATGCTTGAATATGTTGTGTGTGTGTGTGTGAGAGAGAGAGAGAGAGAGAGAGAGGCGCGATCGAAAAGTCGCAGTGTTTACTTATATTTGTGTGTGTGTGTGTGTGTGTGTGTGTGTGAGGCGCGGGCGCGATCGAACAGTGGAAACATAAAAACATACTCTGTCATTTTGTTTATACAGGACATCATTCAAACTGCAAAGTGTTTAAGTTACTGTTAATTAAAATTTTAAGGAAAACATATATTAATCTGAAATGTAGCAAATTAATTTTCAATTCATTCAGGTACAATTACCAAACATATCTCAAGGTCTTTTTGTCTTTTTATTAATTTAATTAATAAACTATTTATATAAAACTACTGTCAGTGCACTACAAATAAACTGGTTCTATGCCTTTACTTTATTAATAAAACTTATTTTAAAAATACAAGGCTTAAGTAATTTATTTTCCTTTGGTGGTACAGCCTGAGACATGCACAAGCCTTCTGCATTTTTGTTTTGCTTTTCCCTCCGTTGTACCGAACTCGTACCGAACTGTGATGTATGAACCGAACCGTGACTTCTGTGTACCGTTCCACCCCTACACCAAACATATCCTTTAAAACCCTAGAGCAATGTTTCTGGCTCTCACCTCATGTGTATAAGTCCGCACAGGCACACCAAACGCTCTGGCCAAACCAAAGTCAGCCAGTTTGATCTCGCCCTGAGCGTTGATCAGGAGATTCTGGGGTTTGAGATCCCTGTGAAGAACCCGATGGGAATGACAGAAGGCCAATCCCTGGAGCAACTGGAACAGGTAACTCTGATGAACAAAAACACAGACAGACAGACAGACAGACAGACACATTATTTCCCGACATTTGGCCATTACCACATTTTCTTGGATGTTTAATAGTTGTGGGCTGCATTTCCCAAAAGCATTGTAAGCCCTTAATAGCAATACGTCACACCTGGGGGGGAAAAACTACCACTTAGTGACAGTCAAACCAGTTGTCTCATAAAAGGACAAATAGACAGGATAGGTCAGGGTCTGCTAAAAAGTGGCAGATGTGCTTCATCATTGAATGATCAAGGTGGTTCTTATTTAAACTGGGGTTAGACATTAAACATTACTATGTTTCTTGGGTCTGCGCTATTCCCTTCAAAGCAAACAAACCAACATGCCTTTGTTTGTTTCTTAGCCAGAAATGCACAGGTGTGGCTATATTTACTATTCATGTTGACTCATGAGTTGAGTATGTGCGCTAAATCTGCAGTTTACATAAACTTCACCAGCAAATTGAGTGAACGTAATTTCGAGTTCACATCGTCACCCGCCACAGTTTAGAACACATGTTAGTTTTAGTTCACATTTAGTTCATGTTTAGAACACAAATTAAAATCTTTTTGATGAAATCTGAGAGATTTCTGTCCCTCCATTGACAGCTACGCAACTACCAATTTGACGCTTCAAAAAGTTCATAAAGAGATCATAAAACTAATCCATGTGAATTGAACGGTTTAGTCCAAATTTTCTGAAGAGACTCAATCGCTTTATATGATGAACAGATTTCGTTTGGGCTTTTATTCACATATAAAAATTGATCAGCGGACATAAACAGAAGCTCAACCGAACCTGCTTGAAGTGCGAGAACAAACCACTAAATTCATATGGATTCGTTTTACAATCTCTTTATTAACTTTTTGAAGCTTCAAAGTGGTGTCAGTGAAGGAATTTGACAGGGAAATCTCTCAGATTTCATCAAAAAGATTGTTTTCCGAAGATGAACGAAAGTCTTATGGGTTTGAAACGACATGAGGGTGAGTAATTAATGACAGAATTTTTCATTTTTGGGTGAACTATCCATGCGGGCAGAACTCCTAGAGATAGCTCTCTTCAGTCATGTTCACTCTTCCCAGGAGCGTTGCATGAGTGAAGCCAGGAGGAGGGTGTTTTTTTGGACAACTCAGAAGGCATTATTCTCATGATTTCATGAGACCCTAGGTGTGTTCAACTTAGTGTGTGACATAAAAGTACAGCGAGAACGATTATAGAGCAGACGGACAGGGGTGTGTTTCCCGTACAACGACGTAACTCGCTGCTTCATAGTACGATGCATCGTTGAAGAAATCAACTAGCTAGTCACGACTGTTTCCAGAAACCGTACTGTCGCAAATTGGTCGTTCAACCACGCTGGTTAATGATGTCACACACATGGTAGAGTAATAACTTCTTTTAATGAATCTGTTTGAGATCGAATAAACGCTAGATGTTTTGCTATAAATTGCAGACATGGCATCTGAGGACTATTTCAAATTTTTCTGTTATTTTGCTTCATTTCCAGATTCAATCATAGGCTCGTTCTTACGTACTAGAGCACGTACGCACATGCGCACTCTTCAAAAACAACGCTTTAAATCTCTTGACAAACTAAAAGACGTAAATGGCATTTGTATGTATTCTGAATAAAAGACACAGATTGTACTGAATGTCAGCTTGCTTATTTGGCTCAAGATAAGGATTTATTGAGTCCACATGTCATGCAAACTAGAAACTGCTTCTAACCACAGGTCGAGAGCTGTCATTCCAAACACACAACTTTGCGATGCTGTTTGCGAATGTTCGTTAGAACGGTGGTTTCGAGAAACACCGACTCGTTGAACTGACGATGGAACTTGCGACCATAGATGGCTAACGATGCTTTCGGGAAATGCACCCCTGTATGCTTTCGAATCGCTCTCTTAGTACTTTGATGTTAAACACCGATTGGCCTGAAAACTCATCAGATCTAGACGGATCACAATGACCTATTTTGATCCAAAATGGCAAATTTCCCCCAAAGGTGACTAGCTGTTTTTGGACTAACAAGGAAGGTTTGAGTTCTGAAACGTAAAGGATGTTATATAGTACAATGACCCCCTTATATGCCAAAAGATCAAGGCCCCGTTTAAACTCACCTTTACGAGTGGCAAGGATATGCCAGAAACAGAGGATGAGTCCATAAACCTCTTCAGGTCTTGGTGAAGAAATTCAAACACCAAATAAAGCTTATTTTCTGTGTGTATCACGTCCCGCAACCTGTGGGCGAGAAAACTGTGAGAAGAAGCCTTGGGGCAGTTTGCTTAGAATTGTGCATTGACTCTATATCATGATGTGAAATAAAGGACTAGTTATGCACTGGTTAAAATCATGAATAGGACTAAGGTTTAGACATTGCTCATACTTGACTATGTTTGGGTGATTGAGCTCTTTAAGCAGAGAGATCTCACGTATGGCAGTGCTGGGAACACCTTCAGTCTCCCTGAAAACCAAGCAAACAATCATGTCATTCAAACACATCCCTCATCGAAGACAAACATCTGTTTATATGAGTAGTGTAGCGAATCTCACAGCCTATGAAACAGCCCTAAAAAAGTACAGACCGTTAAATTAGTTAACATTAGTTAGCCTACAGCAGGTATCACGAAATAGCAATAAGGAATTCAACATTTATCAATCTAAGTTAACGTTAATTCATTTTCCACATACACAACACAATTTTTATACATTTTTAATTCTGAGTTGTATATATTAACCTTTTTAATGCATTATAAACAAACACGAATTAACAATGAACAGCAGAACATTTATGAACCTACAGTACCGGTCAAAAGTTTTTGAAAGAAGTCTCTTATGCTCATCAAGCCTGCATTTATTTGATCAAAAATTATCAATGAATCCTGAAAAAAGTATCACAGGTTATAAAAAAATATTAATAAATCAGCATATTAGAATGATTTCTGAAGGATCATGTAACACTGAAGACTGAAGTTATGGCTGATGAAATTTCAGCTCTGAATCACATAAATAAAGTATAATTGAAAGTATATTAAAATAGAAAACCATTGTTTTAAATTGTAATAATATTTCACAACATTACGGGGTTTTTTTCTGTATTTCTGATCAAATAAATCTAGGTTTGATGAGCATAAGAGACATCTTTCAAAAACATTAAACGTAGCAATGTTTCCAAATTTTTTGATCGTTACTGTACATTAATAATTGAGTTGCATATATTAACATTTAATGTATTATAAACAAACTTAAATGAACAACAGTACATTTATGAACCTATATAAACAACTTATTATCAGTGTTTGTTCATGACACCACTAGTGTTTACATAGTGGAACTTTATAAAGTATTACCATTATTATCTGCTTGTAAACGAACATTAAAGTGTTTAACAATCCAGTACATCAGCAGTGCAACAGCTTTGACAGAGATCAACTGACTTTTAAAAGCACTTATTATCATAAATAACGGAAGAAATTCGTTTATCATTCATAAACATAAAACACACATTCGCGTAATTACAGTTTGGATTGTGACTGTAAGTTATGCGAGTTATATTAGATATGAAAGGCTTCTCGACTACATCAAACCAATGACAAACACTTACGTGTCTAATCGTATTTTCTTCAGAGCAACGGTCTCTCCGGTGAGTTTATTCTTGGCTTTATAAACCACCCCGTATGTTCCCTCTCCAATCTTCTCCACTTTCTGAAAGGACTCCATGTCAAACTCCCCCTTTTCCGGGGACACTTCCACTCTAAATCTATTTAAAACTACGTGGCGAGAGTACTTTTAGTTACAAAACGGCGATCAGAAACATTAAAATCGTTTATTTGATTCGTAAAAATACAGGCGACCGAAAATCATGTCACAACTTAACATCAATACCGCCAATTCCCGCGTTTCAAACAACACGCCCTCGCGACAAAGCACAAAAAACAGGCCCCGCCCTCCGAAGAAACGTCAGCCTTCTGACGTCAACCAATGAGCTGAGTGAAACAACAAAGGCCTCCCACGTTACGTAAAAAACTACCACACTTAAAAAAACGTATGTCTTGTGTCTAACCAATGAGCTGAGAGAGAAGAATAACGCCCGCCCTCTTTACGGTTTACGCCGGGGATACAAACGAACGCGCACGAGCACCATCAGTTGAAACAATCGGCTCTATTTTAGTCCATTTCCTTCACATTAGGAGGAAAAAACATTACAAAAATAAGGGGATAAAAGTTATAACTATGAGGTAAAGTCGAAATTAGGACATACTAAGTCCTAATTATTACATTAACTCGAAATGATATTACATGATATGCCCCATTTTTGTAACTTTTATATCATAACGTAAACTGTTGAAATTATGAGATAATCACATACTACAAAATAATTATGACATATTAAGTCCAAATTGGCATACTATCCCTCATATTTGTCTTTCATATTATGATGTAAAAATCGAAATTATGACATACTAAGTAATATGACATATTAAATCGAAATTATGACATACTACCCCTAATATCTGACTTTTATATCATAATTATGACGTAAAAAGTCAAAATTATGAGATAAAGTCGAATTTATGACATACTATGTAATAATTATTATGACATACCAAATCATAATTATAAGATTAAAAAGTCGATTATGAGATTAAAAATTACATAATTATGATTTAGCATGTCATTTTGATTAGAACCCGCGATGATAGATTTTGTGAGAGAGTCAAGTCAAATTTATTTATACAGCGCTTAATATATTACAGATTATTGTTTTAAAGCAGCTTCGCAGTAATTAACAGCAATTTTAACCTATTATGAAACGAAGCAGCTCTACAAAAGACAACAGTCAGAGTCATTATTTTGCTCAATTTAGTTCAATGGTGATTCAGTGTAAAAATAAAAATCGAAATATTCTGCCGTAATTTACTTTTTCCCCCCATAGCCTACTATGGGAGTCAGTGGGCCCCATCAACTGTTTGGTTAGCCATAATCTTTCAAATATTGCATTGGAACAACTTGAGGGTGAGTAAAGTATGATTTTTTTGTTGTTGTTGTTGGGTTAACTACACCATAACGCCCAACATTATGCTTTGTCCCGGTCTTCTGACCGATAGGTGGCGCTGCAGCGCAAATTGTCCTTAATCACGTTAAAACCGGAAGGAAGCAGATTTCAAAATACAAACCTCTTCAAGAAAATGGCGGAAGTCGTGGAGCTGCATAAACTCAAGGTAAGAGACTAGTACAAAGAAATGTTTTACTTTCTACTTATTATTTGGATATGACTGTGACAGTCAGCTGTTCCTAGCTGTGCTAAATTGAATTATGATGATTAAGGAATAATAGATATAGAGTTTCAATCGATCATTCAACACTTCTGTGAGCTTCCAGTGAGCTTCCTATAGACAGTCTTTCGTTCTTCGCCTTCGCTTTAAAACACAAGATTCTGTTTACCTAAACAGCATTTTAGCTCAGTCATAATACTCTTACTTTGACTTTGACTTTGTTCCCCCTCCATTGAGATAATACACTCTACTCTTGCAGTGGTTTATTAAAAATATATATATAAAATAAATCCCAACAAAACATACGTTACCTGTCCATCTAAAAAGTGAGTTGTAAATAGGCATCATAGTCTTAAAAACAAGTTAGCTGCTTGCTTAAACGACTTTTTATATTATATAAAAAGTCGAGCTAATATATTAGGATTTTGTTTTTTAACACAGTTGAGATTTTTCATTTATTGGTCTTTCACTTTTTTCATTCATAAATTATAGTCTTAAATTAAATGACACCATGACAAAAAAAATCTGTCTGTCTTTGTCTTTCTGGCAGTCTGTCTTTCTGTCCATCTGTCTGTCTCTTTCATTCTGTCTGTCCTTATGTCTCTGTCTGTCTGTCCATCTTTCTGTCAGTCTTTTGTTCTTTCTGTCATTCGTTCTTTCAGGAAATTTCATATTGCATTGTTTAGTTTGTTAGGACTCATCTATATAGACTTAGCCATGTTTGTTCAGATGCCAGCTTTTTATGGACTGCCAAAGCAATGGTTCTGACACCACAGATGTTATTTAATTGTGGTTAATAAATGTCATTAAAGTGATATGATCTCCTCAGTTGGCTGAGCTGAAGCTAGAATGCACTGCTCGAGGGCTGGATGCCAAAGGAAATAAAGGAGATCTGATTGCCCGGCTGCAGGCGTACCTGGAAGAGCATGGTAGGTGTTTTCTAATGCAAGATATTTTACTTCATGGTCCAGTTGTTTAACAGATCTGATTACAATTATGTTCTTATACGTTTTATATCAAAGTGTAATACTGCCTCTATTATTATTACTACCTTTTTTCTTGATAAATGTAAATCATAGAGGGCTGTAACTCTTTATGCTTTATTTTGCTAATGTTGGAGGCTCCTTTTTGGGCAGGGGCCTTTGATAGCGATGGCATACAAAGTGGCTGGACATAATTTATAAATCACAACCCATCATGCACCAAATTAACCGTTCGCAAAGACCCGCCCCCTTTAGTTACTGTTGCTATGTCCGACAAGCCACGCCGCTCTCACGCCATACACCATCTCACACAATGAAATATACATCTCGGAGAAAAGAGGAAACTGACAACACACTGATAGACAGGACAGACCAGGTTACTTCTGATGTAACAAAGTCTCAACTTTCAAATTTGGTCATTTTTTAAAGAAATTTAAACACAATTCCGTTTTGTGGCTGTTTAATATGTCTGACAGATCGCTGTAGAGCCTCAGTTAAAGCTGCTCGTGAACCGATCATCTCTTCCTTCTAGTTAATGTATAGCATCAAATAAACATGAAAGAACATAAGAAGGAGTGTTGTTTTAACCGCGGAAAGACGTCAGTACACTCCGTTTTTCAAGTTCAAATCCTCCAACGTTAATCTACTAACTATCATTACTATAAAAATGGCGGATTATGATTGGTCAGATTGCCTGTCAATCAAACTCCCTGCGACGGGTCAAATAAATAGTGAGTTGATACGTGGAACCTGCCATGATTTTCTCCTGCGGTTGGCAGGTGTTAATTTCAAACTTAAATGTTATAATGCCCATTTAACATTTAAAATATGTGTGTGTTTTTTTGTGTGTGTGTTTTTTTTAGAAGAAGTGAATGAAGAGGAAGTTCTGGGAGTGTTTGGGGATGGGGATGGTGATGGTGATGGTGAGGCTGAGGTAAGATATCCTGGATGTAATGCATTTCCATGGTAGTTTCAGGGCAAAGTTCAGTTTTGGTAGCTCCAGTGTTATTTTATTTAAAAGGAATACAGTGTGTGTGTGCACTCTGAAGTGCTCAACCAGTTTACACTTGGTATTAAGATCTGTCTAGCTGATTGATCACACGTGGCCACGAACAGATTTCGAGGGGAGGGTCTCTGGTGTGTAGTTATCTGTTTATAGTAGCCCGTACAAATGTCAAAAGGAATTTGTTTACACTAGATAACATTATATAAAGCACCATCACTTCAGAAGAATTGAAATCAGACCTCTGAGCAACACTGAAAATATGACTAGAAATCACACTGGCGAAACCAGCAATGCAAGTTTGAGAGGTGCCGCCCCGACAAATCTCACGAGAATCACGACTTGCTGTATGGTTCGACGTCACATACACCAACAACATATGAAGCAGCCTCTCTGGAAGACACTAGCACGCATTTCAGAGGTGAATCATGGCAGAGTCAACGCGAAACAAAACGCGGTCGGAAGAGTCAAGGAAAAGAAAACGACGGCTCTGCGTGAGTGGTATTTACGACAGCAACCTTAAATACAAGTAATCAGGGGTAGCTGTTTGAGAAAAACGGAAACTGCATAGTGTGCCTTTAATACCAAGTGTAAATCGACAAATAATGTTTCATGTTTCTTGTGTCAGGTTCCAGACGGCACAAACACAGTCATGGTGATTGATAAGCTCAACATAACTTATTTCACATGTGTTTTAGGAGTCTTTTGCCAAAGAAGAGAGCACTGACCAGAAAGAAGAGCTAAGTCCACCTGAAACGTATGTATTTTTTTTTACATTTCCAATTTAAGTCAACTTCCTTAATACATCAGCAAATTTTGTACTTCACAATATTTGTGTCTGGCTAACATAAAGCTATTTTTGTAGTTAACCACTTAAACCTGGGGTTTTCAAAGACAGTTGGACTCCCTTCTGACACAATGTCACACCCCATTACAATACCACGGCAAACCTAGCCTAAAGGCGGCCGCACACCGGACGCGCAGCTCAGCGCCGCGTCGCGCCACGTCTAGGACAACTCTCACCTGAAAATCCGATAACATCAGCAATTTTCTGATTTCTGTAAATAAATATAAAACTAAATGTATATTGCAGCACATGGTGAAGTCCGTATACATTAGCCGCGTTTCCACCGAAATTACCCGGAACAATTTGTACCAGGAACTTTTTTCCCAGGAACTTTTTTCGCCCCAGAACGGTTGCTTTTTGCGTTTACACCGCGGTCTAAAGTACCGGGAAGGTAAACTGCGCGCAACTGCTCCCCCCAGTCTGCGACGGACAGTAATCAGTTTTGAGCGCCACATTTATAAGTATGGAGGAGATTCAAACTGTGCTGCAGTTATGTATTGGTTTAGGTAATTCACAAAACAAAATAGACGAGCACTGATACTAAAGCGTGTTCAGAAAGCTCGTATGCGTATAAAATTAGACAACGTATGTTATCAGTGTTATCATGTGAGATGCCTGGGACGAACGCGCAAAAAAAAATTCCTCTTTCGCAAATAAGCTTAAAAAAAGCCCGAACCCCGTCTATCAATCATAAATAGTGAATAGTCTTGTAAATAGTTGTTTGTTACTAACCTCAAAGCGCTATTTCAATCCTGTTATAGTAAATTTGTAACATGGTTTGGAGTGCCTTGCAATAGATGACAATGTGTAAACATAATGACTTAATAATAAAAGCTGTGGCAGAAAAGAGACGAGCACTGATAAAGCGTGTTCAGTAGCTCGTAATGCTAACGTTAGATATAAAATTTGTATGTTATCAGCTATTGCGGACATTGACCGTGAGATGGCTGGGACGAACGCGCAGAAAGTTTCCTCTTCCACAAATACCCTTAATAAAGCCTGAAACTCGTCGCCAGTCCACCAGTTTTTTTTAATTAAATTCCATATTTGCAGACAGACAACTCTTACTGCATGAAGCCACGACACGAACCGCAATAGATTTTTTAAAAAGTGAGGTTAAAAATAAATAAAATGCTGCGTGGAATCATCCAACCAAAATGCGGCGTGAACGCAACCAATCAGCTTGTGCAGCGCACAAGTCCCACCCCTGAAAGTTCCTGAACTTTGAAAAAGTACTACCTCATGAGCAGGGACTATCGGAGGGGGAAATATTTACCCGGAACTTCATTTAGACCCTGGTTCCTGCGGTGTAAACACATCGAGTACCAGCCCAAAGTCCCTAGTTCCTGGGGAAAGTTCCTGCGGTGGAAACGCGGCTATTAACTACGATTTGAGAGACATAAATGTAAATTTAATATAAAACTATGTAAATGGCGCTCTGTGGCGCAGCAGGATTTTGAACACGGTCCTGAGCCGCCGCGGACAGACGCCGAAAGGCGCCGCCGGTGTGTGTACTCTCATAGAGAATAATGTGTTCGAATTTAAAAGACGTGGCGCTGCGCGGCGCGCCACCGAGCTGCGCGTCCGGTGTGCGACCCCCTTAAGGCTCTGTCCACACGGACACGCGTTTAGCTGTATACGTAAACATTTTGTATCGTATCGATGTTTTGTCCAGACGGATCCGGCGTTTTGGGAGACTGAAACCGCTATTTTATTTTTTTTAAACTGGGTCCCAGAGTGGATAAATCTGAAAACGACACCCTTGCGTTTTCGTGTGTACAGCCAATCCGTATGTTCTGTGAAACGATGATGTCATCGCCTAGTCAGACACCGCTAAGTCACGTAACAGCAACAACAACTGCCGACTACATGCTTGTGTTCTGCAGAAGCTACTGAGCCGCTTTTAATTCTTTATTTATTATTTACTTGAATGTATTTTTATTTCATTTCTTTATTTTACTTCTTTATTTATATTTTATTTCTTCTGCTATGATGCTAGTCTGTTGTCTGATTAAGACATTTCATATTTTGTAGGGGTGGGCATTTCAAGCAAAAATAATATTCGACGATCGCTGAGAATTATTTGATTTATTATTCAGAAAACACACCCCTGCCCCACATCACATGCTCACCGGTAAAACAGTTGATTCCACTCCAACATTACATTTCTCTGTACTGTAGGCCTACGTGTTGTAGCCATTAAAGAAAATGTATTTAGTTTCATATTTATGTTTGTTATTTTTTCATTTCATCTGTTGATTTATATGAAAAGTGAACAGCATGAGTAATCATAAGATGCGCAATATATCGGAAGACATAATTTTGACCACGTTAAATTTTGTTTTGTATAAATTGTATCTTAATTTGAATCAATGTTTCATCAACCAATTGCCTGGATTTAATAAATAAGAATATAGCAAACAATATAATCAGGACACGGAGGCACCGGCGCGATATAACTTACATTGCTCGTGAACTGGAGCTCGTCTCATAAATGAACCGATTCTCGGAAATATATCTATAGAAAGCTTGAAATGTCTACTTTTAAGCAAAAACAAACAATTAAAAAAAGGAAGAGAAACAGACAACTCTCTTATGTAATCCTCCATATGAAGTGCGTATTTCTCTCTATAGGCACGTTCACAATACTGCGAAGGTGGCGAGTCAGCATCGTCAACATGTTTGCGGCTGACACTGACACAGAAAACACTAGTTTATTAATAAACAATGAAAATGTCTCCTTGCTGTATTTGACACATTCATAATGATTACTTTTGCCGGTTCTTTGTGGCAAGCTTTATGCGTCCGCTAACTAATCGAATATCGTGACTCATCCCTATTTTGTACCAGGCCATTTATGGTTGTTTATATTGTTCAATAAAGTTCTTGGTAAAAAAAGAAAAGAAGCTACTGTGGTAATATTATTGTATACAGCGCGCAAGGTTTATGCGCATGCTCTAAGTCGTCTTCTCCGTTTTTAGTGTATCTCTGTGGGAGAATTACAGAGCCACATACTGGTCTGGCATGTATACTACATCGGTTTGAGTCGGTTTCAGTGGTTTCTTGCGATATTTCTTGAGACGACGCCGTGTTTACTGAATTTTTTTTTAGAACGAAAAAAAAAACATCGGATAGGGAAAGCTCTGGCTTCGTGTGGATGTGGCCTAAAATAAGTAAAATCTTCTTTAGCAATTATTTAAGCAACCAATCAGTAATAAAATAAGTAACAGTGTTCTTTTTTTTCTTTCGTTATTTAACATTAATGACAGACTGCATCAGGTTTATTAGGCTGCTGTCACTTTAAGACTGAATATACAGATCCCACATACATATTCTCCCAACTGTTTAACTTTGCCAGTTGTTTTTATGTGAATACTAAAACAATTTTTGTTTGTGTTCTTGATTTTGATTTCAGGGTGGCTGAGAAGAAGGTGGTCAAGATGAGCCCTCCTGCTACAGTTGGTGAGGTAATGATCATATCATTTACTGCGATTAATCACTGGAAAGTATCAGCTCATGCAAAAAAAGAAAACTTCCTTCCCTCATGTCATGTCACACCTGTAATACTTTCTTCCTTACGTGGAACACCATGAATAAGTTAATGAAGTAGTCAATGTGACTTGTGTGCTGTAATGTGAATGGCCCATTCCCAGCTGGTAGGTTTTTGGTGAACCGATTACAAGTGGTCAGTAGAGTTGTATTTAATAACTGAAACCACATACAGTGGTAGTCAAAAATGCATGCCATCACATATGTTTAAGTATTCTTACCATATGACTGAGTTTAGACTCTACAGCAGGGTTGTCGTTCACTAAAACTAAAACAGTTAAAACATTTGTTGATTCAAATAAAGCTGAAATAAAATATAAATATTAGTTGAAAAACATAGACTAAACAAAAATTAGAAATGGCAATTGACTGAAATAAGTTCAAGTTGAAGCACAAAAATTATTAACTGGAAATAAATTAACTGAAACTGAAGTAAAAAAATTCATCTAAATAGCAATATTTTAAAAATAATAATAATAATAATAAAATGACAAAAGCACAAAACAAAATTACTTATTTAAATTAACAACAAAAAATAAGCTAATTTGAAATTGAATGAAAAAGTTTTAAAGTTGCCAGGCAGCCACCGCCAGCGTTTTTGATCATTTTCACAAATGTTTGATGGCTCCCAGAATATTTTGTTGTATGAATATCTGAATATGCAATATATCAAAAGAAAGAGAGCCTCTGCTTTAAAAAAATAAAAAACAAAAATTATAGCTTCATGCATTCTTTTATCAACACTTGAATGTGGGTGAGTGTCATAAAAAAAGCAACATATTGAGCAAAAAGCTGAGAAAAATGCGTTTTTGTCAAAGACTACATCCAGATGGGATTCAGAACGATGATCAAAACACAGATGGAGTAGATCAAGTCCATCAAAAGCTTCAGTCATTAACCCTTCCTTGGTCGACATTTCATTCTGTAACACTGTTTTGATTTATATGCTGTTAAATGTTGATGATCGTGTTATTTCACATATGCACATGATTACATATATCACTTGCTTCTACATCATCTTTGCCTGTGTTTTGATTAGTAGATTCTGTACTCTTCTAGATGATGTGTAATAGCGCCCCCTACCGTATAACAGTGTAAACACAGAAAGCTGGAAAATTCTGTCAATGGTGGGGGAAGAGTTAAAACTAAAATAACTCTACTCTGCAACTATTAAACTGTACCATTGCTCTTCCGTAGTATCATACATTTGTGGATGTTGTCACTATACCAAAATTGTAGTAGCAAAATGTAGACTTAGTAAAACTCTTCAAACTTTTTTTTATCCATTTAAAAATATAAAATTACAACCCTTAACCCTTACAATTAAATGTTTAACCCAGGCGATACTGGAGTTTCCAATTTTATTGGGGAAAAATTAAGCAGGCTGTGAAAAAAATGTGACTTTAAGACCAAGTGAAGCATCTATTTATTTGAAATCTTCAACTATTGAAATAAGGAAATCGTTTAAAAATGATTAATCATTCATCAATATAAATTCAGTTTGATTTAGAAAACCATTTCAACTGGTTCACTACTAGTCTAGTTAACATAGTCACTGAGTATTCACTACAGGCTTCCTTCCTCTGGTTGTTTACATCATTGTCATGAGGCATTTTATGTTGAATGTGCTCATGTTTAAACTATTACATTTGTGTTGATTGCAGAGGCTTCAGAAGAGAGCGGAGCGCTTCAATGTTCCACCGAGTGGGGACACCAAAAAGGCAGCGCGAGCAGCAAGGTTTGTCTGAGGAAAAAATCTCTTTAAAAGAGGGTCAAAGACTGAAGAGTTTCTCTTGTTTGAACAATAACTTTGCTGTGATCTTATATTTCTTGCATAAGCTTTACATTTTATCTTGTAGCAATATGTTAAAATTCTATCACACACTTGTGTATTTGAATGTTGAAAAGACAGAAATCGACAACCATTTTAGACCATATTTGTGAGGACAAAATAAGGGTCTTTTGGCTGGTCCTCACTTTCTGACAGCTTTTTAATGGGCTCTTTGAGGGTTAAGGTCTTGGGAGCGGTGGTACATTTTTGTCAATGATGCTCAGGATCTGACCAACTTTTTGCCACACCTGCCAATGGCTGGTGACTTAAAGGTGAACTAAGTAACTTTTTTTTTAGTTACTTTTTAAGTAATGCATTTAAATAATTTAATTAACAGTTATGAAATATAATATTTTAATGCTAATACTTATCTTTTGTACGTTCCAACCTGAGGAAGGTTTACCTGGTTTATTTTTTTTAAACATTAGTACAATTTATTTGTGAAGCATTAATACTGATAATGTGGTCAATACAAATATCTGAGCATAGGCCATTTATTCACTGTCTGAATTAAATTTATTAAGCAATAAAACAGACTGCGTCAGGAAGTATCGCGTGATATCAGGTCTCGCGATGTAAAAAATTGCTTTACGGCCAAAAGAAATCTGCTGAAATGCTGTCATTATTGCGCTCCCTCACGCTGTCCGAACCCGAATGAAGAAGACGTTTTAAAGAAATGTCCCATCTGCTTTGATGTCGTTGATCTATAGCCTCTGGTGTCTGAGAATCACCAACGAGTTTTTACAACAGTGTTGTCAAATATCTATTCCGAAGCTGTGGGGGGAGCTCTAGAGAGAAACCTGCGAGCAAAAAGCGAGAATACAGCGAAGAAATCCCGAGTGCTGCTTTAAGAAACTTTACCAGCCATAAATATTTTTTTTTTAATGTTTTTGCAAAAACAGGCAGTTTGACACCAAAATCTTCCACCAGTGAAAATTCACAATTCTCTATTCCAATTTCAATACCACAGCTAAAACTTCTAACCTAACTAATATACATTTAAAACATTATTAAAGAAAAGTAACTGTAGTTTTCAGGTAAAATCATTGAATAAATTTAGTATAAAATAACACTGGATAGTCTTCACTGTATAAATTAAAATGACAAAAGTTATTCAGTTAGGAGCAGTGAATGAATTTTTATTTTATTTTTTTGTCCTTTGTTGTTTGATTTACATTAAAAACACAAAGTGACAGCAGCCTAATATTTCTGCTGCTGTCTAAGACCTAATGCACAAATCCAATACACTGACACTGGTACACATCTATCTACTGTTTATTCACTTAAGGCATTACCTACTATATTTACAAGGCTTAAACTCTTGTGACGATGTCCGGAGGGTCGTTCACATTTGTTTACTTTAATGTTCTCCCAACATTGCATTTTTAGAATTCATAAAAATGTTACATTTGTCACTGTTTACACTCTTATTTGTGTTTATAATCAATTAAAAAAAAAAACAGAAAATAAAGAATTCATAAAAATGTTACCAGCCAACTGGCGATTAACACAGTTTCATATACTTGTCAATGCTGATTTTTACTCTCATTTGAAGTTTGGTGAGTGTTAACATTAGGCTCTGGTTGCACACACAACCAATCTGATTCCTACTGCCCTGTACACCGAGGTGTATATGTCCGTTGTCCAACTGAACTAAATTGTTTTTATTTCTATAAAAAGCCAAACAACAGTTGGGGCGGTGCCGTAATGTAAGTGGTGTACGGCCACACGCTGTAACAGCGACTGACACAGCAATCCTGGTTAGGTTTAGGCGCTTGTTGTGGTGGATAGGGTAAGGGGACTATGCCAATGAATGTCCTCACAAAGATAGATGTACAAACCTGTGTGTGTGTGATGATTGTTTTGAAGCATCCCTAAATCTTAATTCTTTTTCTTGTTTTATTAGGTTTGGGTTGCCAGAACCTGAACCTTCCAAAGGTGAGTTGACTTGCATCTCAAAAGTGTTCTCAAGAGGTCTTATGCTACATTTCACACATTATTAGAAAATAAATACTGCTGAGATTGTTTGTTTTTAAAAAAATAAAGTTAGGCACGTGTTTGTAGTTTTTGTTTTGTTAAAATTTGATGCTTTTACAACAAACCATAGTTAAAACCTTGATTAGTATACAGTACATGTGCCGCATAATTCGTCTTTTACTTCCACACATTAGTTGTCAACTTCTACAATATCCAATTAAAATAGTATCATACCATTTCTTAAAAATAAGTTAAAAGACATAACATTCGAATTTGTTTTAATTCTCAGTTGTTTGAATTTGTCTGATAACTAATGTTCAAATTGGTTAATTTAAATCCTTTGAAAAGAAAATTAAGTAATGCATTTAAATAATTTAATTAACAGTTATGAAATATAATATTTTAATGCTAATACTTATCTTTTGTAAGTTCCAACCCTGAGGAAGGTTTACCTGGTGTTTTTTTTAAACATTAGTACAATTTATTTGTGAAGCATTAATACTGATAATGTGGTCAATACAAATATCTGAGCATAGGCCATTTATTCACTGTCTGAATTAAATGTATTAAATTTATTAAGCAATAAAACAGACTGCAGTCAGACATTTGCAGTCGGACATTGCTTGCGGTGTGTGACTGTGTGTGTGTGTGTGTGTGTGAGAGACCTCTGTCTCGTGGCACCTAGTCTCTTTCTTCAAATTAAAGGCTTTGTTTTCAATGGCTAATTAATGAAAATGTAATGGATATGTCCATCCACTGATGTTTGGTTTGTTTGTTTGTTTGTTTCTGTTTAGGAGCTTCAGCGAAAATAAGTGTAAGTAATTTGCTTTCAAACTTTGAAATTGTAATGTTAAATAACTGACTTAAATCTGTGCAAAATCACTTTTAAACATGCCACTCTCTTTTAGGTTGACGTTGAGGTATTAAAGAAGAGAGCAGAACGTTTTGGCATGAATGTCTCCTCAGTTTCTAAAAAGGTAACTTGTTCATATTTCATAAAATGATCAAAAACAAGTCTTGGACACAAATGACAATTAATATGCCGAATGAAGCTCAAATATTTTTAAAGCAAAATGAGAAAAACATCTGTTTCATAGAGCAGATAAATTGTCTCTCAAATCAAGGAGTCTATGGGGGCGTTTCCCCCGAGGAGGCAAGAGAGGCAGTGCCTCCTCAAACAATTATCTGACCAATCAGAGCAGAGTAGACCAATCACAACAGACTGGGCCATCTGACCAATCAGAGCAGAGCAGCTCTCGGAAAGGTGGGGTTTAAAGAGGCCGAATCCTTTATATCAAGCTGTGAGAAAAGAGCTGATGCTGCAATGGATATCATGAGAAAATTCAAGTGGTTTGACCTTGGATGCATGCAAATCTATTAGTGTTGTCCCGATACTGGAATTTCTAACTTTGATACGATACCTTGAAAAATATTGATTTTCGATACCACGCCATTATATATTTTTATTATTTAAATTTTTTGTCCATTTGAAATTCTAAGCAATCAATATTTTCAAGCTTCAAAAAGACATGAACAATAATCCATAATGGAGCAGTTTAATCCGTCTTCTAAACAGACATGATCGCTCTAAATGATAAACAGATTTTAATTTAAGCTTTTATTCACGAATAAACATTACAACAATCTCACCAATGTTTGCTCACTCAATGTATTTGAGTTTTTACATTGAGGTGATTGTGTTGTGCAGAAGCTTACACACACCGCACAAAAAACACAAGAGCACCGTTCGCTTTGGGTGTGAGCATGAGACCTATGGAAACGAGTACAACTGTTATGGTATTTTTGTGTGTGTCAGGTTGAGGATGATGAAAAGCTTAAGAAGAGGAAGGAGAGATTTGGCATTGTGACGAGTGCAGCCTCCGCTGGAGCCGAGGATTCAGAGGTACGACTTCTGACCGGGAGAAACCAGCCGCCAGGAGACATTCAGGTTCCTGAAGAATTGGTGTGAAGGGTTCTTTTCTCTCCCAACTCTCACTTCATGGAGTGTTTACACAGTATTAAAGTCGCAATGTAATGAAAATAGCAACAGATATTTTGTCCGTATTGTGTTGCACACCTGAACGAAACGGGTTATCCGGGGAACGGTTGTGGAGTGGATAGACCTGTGATGTTACAATCTTGAGTTTCTCACTGTGTAACCCTTCTCCTCACCCTCTTCCCTTTCTTTCTCTTTCAGGCAAAGAAGCGAAAACGTGCGGAGCGGTTTGGAAATGTATAGACAAATGGATCTGACATTTTTTTTATTACTTTTTTTAAAATGAAGAGTTCTTTGAGGTTGATTTTGTGATACACATGTAATCCCTGTAGTGCCATGCTGGGTTTTTTTTCTTCTGCTATTTACATTAAAAGTATCCCCGTTCCTTACTAGATTCTCTCTTTTATCTGTCTTGATGTGCTTGATTGATGGGATTCAAGCATCCTTTGGGATTATATCAGAAATGCATCCATACATGGAATATATGATCTATCAATGCAACACAAAAAGAAATCAGTTTCACTTTATTTTACAGTTACATATACTCACCATAGTAATAACAGTAAATTATGCATAATTACATCCAACTAACCCTCAACCTAATCCGGTAACACTTTATTTATCCTTGATGCATATGTTTCATGTACTTACAATAGTATTAACAGTTAATTATGCATAATTACATGCAACTAACCCTCAACCAAACCCTAATCCTACCCTAACCCTATAGTAAGTACATGCACTTAATATTACTCAGTACTTAAATATATAATTACACTGTAACAATGACACCGTAAAATAGTGTAACCCCAAATCCTAACCCTATAGTAAGTACATGTTAATTAATATTACTCAGTACTTAAATGTTTAATTACACTAACAATGAAACCTTAAAATTGAGTGTAACCCAACATTTCTTTTTAGATGCGTCTTTATTTTGACACTGTTAGCTAGATCTGCACACAATCTCGTTGATAAGCTGAAATGCCAGTTACTTCTTGTACAAAAAAACCTGGGATTGTTAAACAAGAAAAGACGCTTGACAAACAAGAGAAGGCGTTTTACACTTTTTTTTTAGGGGTATTTTGCTCTCTTTATTGCTATGTAATGTATTTATCTGCTCATCGTCTGAGCTTTTGTATTCCTTACCTACTCGCCATAAACTGGACACATTTGGGTTTAGCAGGATGGCGAGGTGAGTTGAGCCAGTTTTTAAAGTGAGGGCATTACAGAAATGTCTCCAACTAAAATGCATCATTTTCAGGATGTATTGCGTCCCTGAAAATAATCACTTAGGATCTAAAATACTGTTTTCAAAATCTGACTTTTCAAAGAAAACAGTGGTCTCTTGACCCTAATGAGGGGTAAGTTGTGCCGCTCACTATGTTGAGGTAAAATTGAACATTTGCACACCTCATATGCTATATCAAACCAAAAGAATTCAGGTTACACTTTATTTCCATGGTCCATTTTAGACATTCTACTACAGTAACTTTTCAAATGCGTGAACTTAATCTAATAACCTGAACCCTAAACCTAACAGTCTGCTAATATTCTGAGTTAAGTTGAAAAAGTCGCAAAGTTAATTATAGGTAGAGTCTAAAGTGTAATTTAACACCAAATGACTTGTTAAAGGTTTTATTTAAATATTAAGTTTACAACTTCAAGGGCCAGTTTTCTTCAACAAGGCCTATTTAAAAATTTCAAGTTTAAAATGATCAAAATCATTTGTAATTCTCCTTGGGTAATTTATAATAACCAAGCACATGTTGTTTCGTCTTTCGTATCACGGGTCAAATCTCATGCTCAAACCCTCCATTATAGACAACAAACCAAATCTGTTTACATTCACTTTTATTTGAAGATTATATTGACGTGAGCTTCTGAAATATTGTTTTTGGATGTTTGTTGGATATCTAGAGTTAGTGACTTTAAGTCTACACACGTGATTTATTCAGATAAGGCAGTCATGTTATACACATATATGCTCATAGCACCATCATATACACAATACTGAGTCAAACATTTGCTGATTATTCACTACACTACAAGCAACACTCTGTGAGTCCTTTTAAAATTGCAACACACAATCAATAACTCAAGCATTTATTTATCTATTGAAAACCTCTGGAATGTGATAAAGAGGAAGATGGATGGTCACAAGCCGAGTTGCTTGAATGTTTGCACCAGGAGTGGCATAAAGTCCCCCAACATCAGTGTGAAAGATTGGTGGAGAACAAGCCAAGACACATGAAAGCTGCGATTGAAAATCAGGCTAATTCCACCAAATATTGATTTCTGAACTCTTCCTAAGTTAAAACATTAGTATTGTGTTGTTTAAAAATCAATATGAACTTATTTTCTTTCCATTATTCGAGGTCTGACAACACTGCATCTTTTTTGTTATTTTGACCAGTTGTCGTTTTCTGCAAATAAATGCTCTAAATAACAATATTTTTATTTGGAATTTGGGAGAAATGTTGTCAGTAGTTCATAGAATAAAACAAAAATGTTAATTTTACCCAAACACATACCTGTAAATAGTAAAACCAGGGAAACTGATAATTTTGCAGTGGTCTCTTAATTTTTTCCAGAGCTGTATATGTTGATAGCACCATCATATATACACAATACTGAGTCAAACATTTGCTGATTATTCACTACACGACAAGCAACACTCTAAATTTTACTCTTAGAGTCCCTTTAAAATTGCAACACACAATAAGTCAAGCATTTCTTTATCTAGACGCTCTAATCTCCTTGACCGAGTGAATCTTTCTTCTCATCTCGGTTCTTTTCCTTTGTAGATTCTTTCACCACCTGAGCAACGAGGAAAAGAACCAATCAGATGTTTCCCAGACAGCATCATAGATCCAGCCCACATCTGGTACGTGTGGATTCCAGATGTGGGTCGGATCTGGGCAGACACTATGTTATAGGGATGGGACGATTACCGGTTTCTCTATAAACCGCGATAAAATGTACTGATGGTTAGTATTATCGTTTAAAATTGAATTATCATTTAAACCGTGTTCGATTATCGCGATTTTAATAACTCACGGTAAATCCTGTCCAGCCAGCAACAGGCTGGCGCCGGCGCAGCGCGCAATGTTGTTGTTGTTTTTATTCGAGAAGGAATGGCGGAAGGCAGATGAATGTTTTAAATCTTACATGATCACAAAAATATTATCAAACTCAGTAAACAATAAATCAACTCTGATTTCATTTTCAATACAATCGAAAATGGAGACGCAAGATGACAAGTTGTATTTGAATGAAACGAGAGAGCGTGTCTTGTGATGTGCGCTGCGTTATAATACATTGTTATTGACGACGGTCATTATAAGGAAGGAAATGCCACATAATATAATCTTGCTTTAAAAAGTGCATATAGCTGCTTGTTTTATTTGTTGTTGTTGATTTTCAAATATAAAACTTGTTGAAATGTTTTCAGCGTGAGCATCAGTTATTTTTGAACACTTTTCATCTCGTTTTAACAAAACCGTGATAATATTGATAATCACGATAATTTTGGTCACTATTATCGTGATATGAAATTTTCATACCGTCCCATCCCTACTATGTTATAGTGTCTGGGTTGCTGCAAATATTAATTTAACAAACAAAACATAAACATTTAATACCATTTAATGTAGAGAGATGTAACATTAAACATTGCTATAAATTAAGTAAAATGTGAATAAAATGTGATGCAGTCTCTTTTATTGTTGTAGAACTTCACTAGAATCACTAGATCTGCTGATGGAGTTCCTCACCTCTCCATCTCGAATCTCCACGGTCTTGATTAGGACTTTCTTTCCAGGTCCAGGATCAGAAAAATGACCATAATCTGTTCAAAGACATCACACACACAGCAAATATGATGCAAAGGTGGAGTAAAACAACTTATGATTTAGTGGTAAAAAATAATGATGAATCATGAATGTGTTTTAGAAATGGTTATGATGTTTTGAGTATAGAGACCTGGAAACAAATGTCTTCTGAAGTTCGACACTGTGATCGTAATAAATCACATCATAATTTTTTGTGAAAAGGAGTAGATTTTCATGCTAGCTTCTGAATTCTGGGATTAAACGAGAGGAGTCGCATGGATTACTTTTATGCTGCCTTTATTTGCTTTTTTGAAACTTCAAAGTTGTGGTCAGTGATGGCTAGATTACTTATAAACTGCAGTTCATTACCAATTACAAATTACATGACAAATGAAAATTCAGAAATCATTTTATTAGCATTGATGGTTCCATAAAGAACCATTGACATCCATAAAAAAAAAAGATAAATAAGTAATGACAACTTTAAGTCTGTTTAATTTAAGTTGAAATGACTTAAACCTCCAAGTTGATTGAACTTAAAAATGTAAGGCAGCAAATTCTTTCTTTTCTTTTTTACAGTGCAGAAACTTTCAAATACAAAGTTTCTTTATAGTGGAAAAATCTGAACTTTCCACTAACAGGTTCTTTGGGGAACCAAAAATGGTTCTTGTATGGCATCAATTAATATATACTTTATATTATTTGAGGTTATTATAACCATAGGACAATATAGGAACTGTTGTTGACAAGTTTCATTCGTAATGTTTCCCCCTGTAAACCAATATTAAACTTCATACTGTTATCATCCGTTACACCATGAGTCATTTCAAGTAAAACCATTAATAAACATCAAAACACTAATGATGCATTAGTGCATATGCAAAGTTAATATTTCAAATAAAACACATACTGTTATAGCTAGCCTGGCTGGTCTGCACGTGCGATTCTTCCTCCTTTTTAAAAAACGTTTTAGGGTTGAATAATAATAATAATAAATATATCTGCAAGCAGCAATTATCAGGGCCAAGCACAAAGAACAGAAGTCGTGCCAGCATGGCTGGGAGCATCAGACCAACTGCAACAACGAGCAATTACAGACATTTTAAGATGATTTTAGGCTACAAAAAACTAGGAGCTCCCGCACACTATCAGTGCTTGCAAATGAGTATAAAAATTTTGTTAACAACGTTTCGGTCTCACGATCTTCATCAGGCATAATACACACATTCAAACTCAATCCCGTTAAAAATAATCACATGACCAACCAATGTAAAGATCCATTTGTAACCAATTAAGCTCAATGATTGAATACATAATTAACACCACATCATCATAAACACGTACAAACATAATTGTAAATAATATCAAAGTAAAAAATAAAATCAACTTATGCTTCATCATTCATACCCCTAGGTGATAAAGTCTGAAGGGTAAAAATCCAAAACAGTTCACGTCTCTGTAAGAGCAATTCAATATCGCCCCCTCTAGATAGCACTCACTTCAGATGATTTTAGGCAAAATGGCTGAAAAATCATAAATACAGGCACTAGTATTTAGATTTTTCACCCTCGACCAAAAGGTGGCGCTGTGACCAAATTGCTGTGATGTGGGTGACTGAGCTGACAATGACACATCAAAGTTTGGTGTCAAAATGGGCATCATGCCTAAATTTGTTAATGCAGTAAAAAAAAAACGGTTTTGCCTATCGACAGAAAAATATATATTTTTGCCAGCATGGTCTACAGATGATTTTTTAGACTCTAGGAGGAGTTCGAAAAAGTCGTTTTTTAAAAAGAAAATCTAAATGGTGGACAGGATGTTTGGCTGACTATGGCAAAATTGGCAGCATGTAGCCTCAGGTCATGCTTGTGATGGCATGGACCAAGTTTGGTCTGAATACAATACGTTGAGGAGATGGAGCCTTTTTTTGCACGTTTTTCGAAAACGGTTCAATAAATCGACTTGAATTCCATAACTTTTTGTCGCCATTGTCTGAGGATGATATGGTTAAATTTTCTGGAAAATCCGAGCAGCGACCTGAAGATGATATGATTCAATTTTGGTGAGTTTGAAAAAGTAGTTTTTTTCGGAAAATTCTAAATGGCGGAAAATTTGTTCATGACGAATCGAATCGTCTTAGACAAGGAATGAGAGGAAAAAAGATTTTTTGGAGTTAGAGAGTCCAAATTTGCTATGGTGACAGCTAAGACTATTCTCTATCTGTGTGCCAAATTTCATAACTTTCCCGCAAGCGGTTCTATATGGGCTGCCATAAACTTCCAGAGTGGAAGAAGAAGAAACGGAAAAATAGTAAGAAAGCCAACGATTATAATAGATGCCTCCGCATTGACCCCTAATAAACACTCCAGGTCATTCTTTTATAAGTTATGATAGACTCACCACCACTGAACTGTCCACTCATTGAAGGCATTTTCATGATAGGAACCGTAATTCTGAAAGACGAAGTACAAAGGTCATCAGTTACCAGGAGTAAAACATGCAGAAAGCTGTTGAAGCGGCTCAATGGCGTCACTCTTACCGGTTTTCCTCTCCTTCCAGAAGTTTCCTGTAGGTGGCGATCTCGATGTCCAGGGCCATCTTGACGTTGAGCAGATCCTGGTATTCCCGCAGATGGCGTGACATCTCCTCCTTCAGGCGTTGTATCTCCTCTTCTAGACGTCCCACAGTCTCTTGATAGTTTCCAGCCTCTCCAGCGAACTGCTCTTCCATTTCTCTCATCTGCCTCAATAGAGCCTCATTCTACCGTAACAAACACACACAAGTATGTCTCTAAATAAGGGAGTTCCAAAGACTTGTATTGTTTTTACAGGTGAAACTCGAAAAAAAATTATATCGTGCAAAAGTTATCATTTTGATGATTATGGCTTATAGTTTATGAAAACCCCAAATTCAAAATCTCAGAAAATTTGAATATTACATGAAATCAATAAAAATAGGATTTTAAGTACAGAAATATCGGCCCTCTGAAAAGTATAATCATGCATATGTATATAGTTCTATATACTAAATATATTAGTTTCACCGTTTAATTAGAATTACTGAAATACACGAACTTTTGCACGATATTCACATTTTTCGAGTTTCACCTGTATATAAAGCTAACTATAACAGGGCCATAACCACCATAGTCATACTTAAAAATTGCCAAGAAGTTACATTTCTAACTGTGAAATCATGCTCATGTCAAAAATGGCCAATCAGATCAAAGAAGGCGGGCCTTGCTGTTCACAGAAGACGAATGCTTTAGGTTTAACAGTGAGTATGTTTACATGCAATGTTCAAGACGTGGTTACGGCCTTGAACTATGATGACTACAGAAATACACATGACTCTTTAGCAAGAGGTTAGGTTTTCATATGTACAGTGTTCTTGAGAGAATCAACGTCGTAGTTCTGGCCTTGAATTTGCCTCCTCAGGTCATTGGTCTCTTGTTTAGCCTGTCTCACTGCCTCAGCGTTGCGCTTGGCTGAATCGGTCAGGTCTGCGAACTAACAGAGAAAACACATGAAGACGATCAGTGTGTATTGCAGTATTGTGCTGTCATCAGTAGAACACACACACACACACACACACTCACCTTGGACTTGTACCAGTCCTCAGACTCATGCATGTTCTTGGAGGCGATGGTCTCGTACTGAGCTCTGATGTCTCGAAGCGCTGCGGTCAGATCAGGCCCTCTGGACGTCTGAGTCTCCATCACCTCCATCTTCAGCTGCTGATTCTGAACGCTCACATGCACATCCTGAATTTCCTACATTTTAAGAAATAATACATGCAATTATTTAAATGTTTACATTTATTTCTCTCAGGTCTTAAGCAGTGACTTAGAATTACATTTTTAAAGAATATTCCAGGTTAATTGAGAGACATGCTATAGTAATCAAGCAGAAAATGGCAGTTATAATTTTGACGACTCCTTCAATTTAAAAAAAAAAAGATTACTCAGTGCGTGCGTACACCACTGGCTTTACAGTAATGCACTTGCAATGGATGTCTATAGGGCAAAACGTTTTTTTTTTCTGTCAAAAATATTTTCTGAGTAAAAATATGACTATACTGTTAAGGGGGTCGCACACCGGACGCGCAGCTCGGCGGCGCGCCGCGCAGCGCCACGTCTTTTAAATTTGAACACACTATTCTCTATGAGAGTACACACACCGGCGGCGCCTTTCGGCGTCTGTCCGCGGCGGCTCAGGACCGTGTTCAAAATCCTGCCGCGCCACAGAGCGCCATTTACATAGTTTTATATAAAATTTACATGTGTGTGTCTCAAATCGTAGTTAATGTATATACGGACTTCACCCTGTGCTGCAATATACATTTAGTTTTATATTTATTTACAGAAATCAGAAAATTGCTGATGTTATCGGATTTTCAGGTGACAGTTGTCCTAGACGTGGCGCGGCGCGGCGCTGAGCTGCGCGTCCGGTGTGCGGCCGCCTTTACACTTAACATTTCTTAAAGGTACATTTAAAGGGATAGTTCACCCGAAATGTGAAACAAAGTTTTCATAATTTACTCACTCTCATGTTGTTCCAAACCTGTTAGACTTTTGTTCATCTTCAAAACACAAATGAAGATATTTTAATGAAATTTGAGAGAATAAACTGAATAAAAGCCTAAATTAATTACCTAAATGTCTCTTAAAAGAAATTTGGACTAAACCACTCAATTCATATGGATTAGTTTTACGATCTCTTTATAAACGTTTTGAAGATCAAAGTTGAGTAGCTGTCAATGGAGGGACAGAAAACTCTCAGATTTCATCAAAAAGATCGTCATTTGTGTTCTGAAGATGAACGAAAGTCTTATGGGTTTGGAAGAACATGAGGGTGAGTGATCGTGACAGATTTTTCATTTTTGAGTGAACTAACCCTTTAATAGTAAACTTTTGTAAACTAAAAAGTGGGCCAACTGAGTCTCAAGAAATGTTGAATAAGTATACTTATTACATTGATTAGTACTGGTACATTGATTTTAGTAGCTACTTACTCCATAAAGTAGGCTATACTTGAAAAATAAACTTGTGATTTTCTTTCTTTTACTTCATAAAAGTAAACTGACTTGAACTACTTTTTTTGTGATGGAATATGCATGGGCTTTTTTGTGTGTTTGTTACTTGAGAGTAAGAAACTATGTTACCATGATACCACTGATATAAGTTATAACTCATTTGTTACTGAAACAAAGATTTCGGTATTTCCCCATTAAATTAGATTTGAGCTGTAGTTGCATTAAAAAAAAGTGCATGAATTCTTTGAAAATTCAATTCAATTTCATAAAAAAAAAATTCTTGGTGCAATGTTTTCATAGTTTTAAGTCACGTGACTGGCGCGGAGACCTGGGGAGCAAAATTTTCAAAGGAAGAAAAACAAAAATATGTGAACAAAATGCACATCCATAGTATTTCAATCACTTAAAACAGCAGGACGTTCTAAAATGCTTAATGAGAAAAAACACTTATTTATTTAAAATTATTTAAAGATCAAATTCAGTATACACCTTATTGATGATACATATAAACAGGTAATCAAATGAGCCCTGCCCATTATATAAACGGTTAAGCATTTTCTTGATAATGGTTTTCTATGGAAAAATCTGTTTGCCTGTTTAGATTATGCATCATCAATAAAGTGTTTATATTTAGTTTGGTCTCTTACTACATTAGTACTAAAACCAGGGAACATTTTAGTGGAGCAAAGCATTGTTTAGTCTTTCATGTGGGCGATCCTATAAGGGTGTTATGTCACGTGAAAACTATGCCTAGACTTTACTAGAAATTGTACTTGTTCTTACAAACTGAATTTATGTTAATTTCGATAGTCAATGCAATGGTAACAGAAAGCACATATATAAGTTTCGTTTAAGCAGCACACAAAGATATCATCCATAAAAGCAGGCAGGTTTTTGACTTTCATCATTCATTCATTATCCATGTCTCTCACCTCATCATGCATCTTCTTGAGGAACTCAATCTCGTCCATCAGAGATTCAATCTTCCTCTCCAGTTCCAGACGGGCAAGTGTAGCACTATCCACATCCTTCATACACACACACAGTCAGACTTTAGTATGGGGAACACATCTTCACTATTAACTACAACTTTTGCCTCAATAAACTCCTAATCTACTGCTTATTATTAACAGTTAGTAAGGTAGTTGTAAAGTTTAAGTCTTGGGTGGATTAAGGGATGCAGAATAAGGTCATGCAGAATAAGGCATTAATATGTGCTTTATAAGTACTAATAAACAGCCAATATCCTAATAATATACATGCTAATAAGCAAGTAGTTAATAGTAAGAATTGGACCCTAAAATAAAGTGTTGCCATTATTGTTATATCCGTTTCTAGATATTATTAAAAATGTAAACATTAGAAGCACTATTATATGTTTATTATATGATTGCACTTCATCTCCCCTTTTGAAAATTCTGTCATCATATGCTCATCCTTGTGTCTATCCAAAACAGTATGATGTTCTTTCTTCTGTGAAACATAAAAAGTTGTAAATGATGACAGAATTTTCATTTTTTCTCTCGCGAGCGAAGCCCTCAGACCCAGACATCATGACAAGTGTGTAGACATTTTTATACCCACTGTATGACAATGACTGTATAAAAACAATAAAGCTCAGAGATAGCTTTCAGTAGAAGTGCATAATGTGAGATATACTTTCCATTTTCGCTTTACCTTTCGAAAGAGATTCAGGTTATTTTCAGCTTCCTGTCTTTTCTGCATCTCCTCATTTAACCTGCAAACAATTAAGAGAAAATTTAAGTCCACTTCAATAATTATAATAAAAACCTTTTCCTGTTGGGAGTCACAGAAAATTAACTTATACATTAGTGTGCTGTTAGAATCACTCACTTTAAAAAAAAACTTGGGTTTCATCTCGTAATCTATCTTTTATTTGATAATGTGTTGGGTGAGCATTTGTGTTTTGTGATATTCTCTGAAGTCTTTAGCTTATACATTCAAATTTGTGACTAATGGTGCTTTTCCACTGCATCGTACGGTTCGGTACGGCTCACTTTAAAGGGTAACTCTCGTCAGAATGCAACCTAGGGTCTTTTTGTTAATCTACCCAAGGCAAACTTTCGTTTAAAAGCATAATTAGATGGAAACGCAACTTTTAAGTTTGACCATATTTTCGTTTTCGGTCAAATTGCCTTTTGCTTGGGGCACGACTATGATAGCATCAAAAATCACTATTTTTAAAACACTAAGAAGGCTCGACACAACATGAAACTTTGCTGGAAGTATCACCAGGGGCTCTACACATGAACTCCAGCATTGACAACATTGTTTGTGTACACAGAGTTTACTAAAAAGAAAGAGTTTGAACAACTCACTGTGTTTCCGTCCGCCGACATTTTGTCGATCGAATGAAAAATAGTTGATCTCCGAATGCGAATGAACTGACTCCAAATTTTTGTATTGCTTCTTATATGAGGATCCTTTTTCAAATACAAGGTCAATATTGATTTTCACTAACGACAAAACAACAAATTATCCGTGAATTTATATGGAACTAAGCTTTAGGAGCTTTCCATCTTTACTCTCCTCATGTTACGTTGCATTCGGAGATCGACTATTTTTGACTGTCAAAACACCGGCGGACACAGCTACTGTGAGTTGTTCAAAATCTTTCTTTTTAGTAAACTCTGTGTACACAAACAATGTTGTCAATGCTGGAGTTCATGTGTAGAGCCCCTGGTGATACTTCTGCATAGGCGGCGCGGCGCGTCTTGGACGGTGAGAGCGGCGAAGAGAGTTGAAGTCAGGTCAACTTTATGGTAATAAGCTATGACGCGGTTCGGCGGCAACCAATCAGAATGTAGAAGTCCTCCGCCTGAGAGGATTCCAGAGAACGCAATCCTGTAAACATTGGTCTACTTCGATCTACGTCAGAGCATCAGAGCGTCCCCGAATCTTTCTCCGGCGTCATTGGCAGGGCGGCAAGAGCGAATTTTGCCGTCTTCGCCGGCGGCGGTGTGAACGTACAGTTAGTGTTTTAAAAATAGCGATTTTTTATGCTATCATAGAAGTGCCCCAAGCACTCCCATTCAAAAGGCAATTTGACCGAAAACGAAAATACGGTCAAACTTAAAAGTGGCGTTTCCATCCTAATTATTCTTTTAAACGAAAGTTTGCCTCGGGTAGATTAACAAAAAGACCCTAGGTTGCATTTCAGTTGAGGTTTCAAGCGAGCCGTACCGATACTAAAATGTGACGTGTAAACACTGCAGATCACTGATTGGTCAGAGAGAATCATCACTACCAGCGGCATTGGATTTGCGACACGCGAGACACCAAACCTGCAAAAAAAAAAACGTCTTCATCTTGCAGTGAAAAACATCCACATGCTAAGAATCAAAAACACCACTCCATCAATATACTCCGTTGCTCCTGTGTTGTGCGTTTGTTTGTGTCACGTTTACGATGATGTCACGACAGTAGCCGTAACTATAACGATTAGTATATAATCCCACCCACTTTGAAGCGGTACTAAATTGCAGTGGAAAAGCAAACTGAGCCAAAGCAAGCTGAGCCGAGTCGAGTCAAGTCGTACCACGCAGTGAAAAAGCAATATAAAGTAGTACAGGTATGACATCACTTTGTAGGCCAAAGCGCGGAAGCGAGTTATAATTTTTGCACTTCTGGTTCCATCGTCCAGAAGTCCAGAAGAAGTCCAGGATTTTCTAAATGGCTGAAATAAGGTCTGTGGTGAACACAAGCTCAAGACATTTTCACGTTTTATTATTATAGTATTACCCCACTTGTGATTTTTTTAAGCTGTTACGTGTAAAATGTGGTTGCTAACAGCTAACATAGGCTGTCTGCATAGGCGTTGATTTCGGTGGGGACGGTGCGTACCCACCAGATTTCGTTATGAGTCATTTTGTACCCACCACTTTTTTAGTATTAAGTGTTACATATTATTACTCATGTACATATTATTATGCATATTATTGCTCATCATAACCACTTAAAACTGTCAAAAAATCTAACCTAGAAATTTGGTGATGACTGATCGTTGTTTAGGTCGCCTACATTAAACCGTTAAGCTTTTTCCTACAAGCCTCAATGAAGCAGAAACGCTTAATGTCAGATAACGTCCATTATAATTTAACTTTGGGTTCGATTTTTTGACCGTTTTCAGTGGTTATGATGAGCAATATGAGAGAGAAATTTGATAATCATTGTTTAGGTACATTAAACCACGTCATGTCATATTGTCAACATGGTACTTATGAAGCAGAATAGTGGGTCATATGTCTAATGCTTTTTGAAAACTTAAAGGAACACTCCACCGTTTTTTGAAATAGGGCTTATTCACCTTCTTTCCTACATTTAGATAGGTGGGCAAATGCATTTTTGTCTCAGTGCATGCATTGTTTTAGTTTGACAGGGTTGGCGCTAGCTTAGCTTAGCATAATGAATGGAATCCTTTGTTGCCAGCTAGCATGTCCTGAGTAAAAGTGATATATAAAAAAAAAAAAAAAAAAATAATTACTTCTTGTGGCCTGCGTATTCACAACAAGAACAAATAGCGATGCAGATTAACACTAGGCGATTTCCTATGCAGATTTTGACTTGGGACTATATTAGGGGAAAGCACAGGCGAAGCACTGCTACTTGGGCGCAGAGATATCACGCCCAAGTAGCAGTGCTTCGCCTGTGCTTCCCCCTAATATAGTCCTTAATATATAAGTCAATATCTGCTTAGGAAATCGCCTAGTGTTAATCTGCATCGCTATTTGTACTTGTTGTGAATACGCAGGCCACAAGAAGTAATTAGGTAGGGTTTTTTTTTTTATATCACTTTTATTCAGGACATGCTAGCTGGCAACAAAGGATTCCATTCATTATGCTAAGCTAAGCTCACGCCGACCCTGTCAAACTAAAACAATGCATGCACTGAGACAAAAATGCATTTGCCCACCTATCTAAATGTGGGAAAGAAGGTGAATAAGCCCTATTTCAAAAAACGGTGGAGTGTTCCTTTAAGGCTTTCTTCTTCATAAAACGAGTCGGACATCATCACATTTTTGTATACATTTTTATTTATTTACATTAGTAAGCTACAGGACATCATCTTTCAAAACATGACCTGCGCGAAACTGTCTGGGAGATTAAACGTCATCACGACGAACAGGTAAACTCAGTCCGCTTTTACAGCCTTGTTATGCTAATAATTGTGCTCTTATTCCAACTCAAACGTTCTGGGAAAATGTTTTCAGATAACAACTGAAAGAATTGTCGGAAGCTTAGCGATGGTGACGTTGAACTCGTGGGACCGTGGTGTAGTTCGTTTATAGCCTACCTTTAGCTTTTTACTTCTGGCTACTGCATTTAGGCTTCAAAACTCATAAAAGTTGTGTTCATCTGTGATAATTATCTTGATGGACAAAACGTGCAAGTATTGTAAACTTTTGTTGAACACAGAGTTTGTTTTTAGTGATAATCCAAAAGCCTATGGGAAAATCCTATTGGGTTTTTCTTGCCGAGGAAACCAGTGTGATGCTAATTGCCAGTTGGCCTACAAAGTGACGTCAGACCTGCACCACTCTTAGTCCTCAAGAGACAAAATAAACTGTCCTTGAAGACTGTGTGCCTGAAGTGAAGGTTGTAATATAAATATAAAATCTAACCTGGAAGAGAGTCAGAGAACCGATAAACTGATTAGCTTAAAAGCATCTGAGATTACATTTGTACCGGCTGGGAGAAATGTTCTTATGACAAATTTAATAAGCGAATCATATTATAAGCCAAACACGTAGAGGGAGTCGTACTACTGCTGTATCCATTTCATAATATATTGCTACCAATCTCAGACTCTTGCATTCCTCTCAGAGTATGTGTTTACTGTCCCACAGTTGTGTTTGAGGAGTTTGGCTCATCTGGTTTTTGGCGTTCGATTAGGTCTGAGGAATGTCAGTGATTTGCTATATAATGGATGACTTGATTGTTGTTGTGATTTGTTGTTATTTTATGTTTGTGATAATTTTAGAGTTCTATGCTATTTATGTACAGAGTTGAGTTTAGACTTTAATAAAAAATTGTGTACGGTCCCATTGTGTTGTTCCTCGTGTGACTTTCCCAAGGGGTTTTTCTGTCTCCTGATGGAGGTTTGGTTCCTATGCCACTGTCGCTTTTGTCTTTTGTCTTGCCTAGTTGGGGACACTTTATATATTTAACAATATTATTGATCTGCCTGCTTTGACACCATTATATGAGAACTGAACCGAGCTGGACGATGACATCTCGGTTTTCTCAAGAGCGGCTGTACAGATAAATGAACTAAATTAATAACTTTTTTAAATAAACCTCATATTATCCTAAAAATAATAATTTACCCCACTACAATATACAACAGATAGTTTCATTACTAAGGATTGATGAGCTTCTGGGTTCATGAATATTAATCACGTTATCAGTGTGTAAGACTCTGCTCTCTCTCTCTCTCTTTGTGTGTGTGTGTGTGTGTGTGTGTGTGTGTGTGTGTGTGTGTGTGTGTGTGAAACACAGCGCTCTAAGCAAAGCAATGGCCAGTCGTGTGCCTTCACACTAGAGTTTAAGGTGTGCTGTGCATCCATTGAGTTGAATTGAAATACAGATCGCTTGACAGAGAAGCGAAATTCTCAAGCGCTCAGTCATTGTTCAACGAGTGAAAATATATAACTTAAACTAGCCTCGAACACACACACTGGCTAGTAAAAACTAAGAATTTATTAGCCAATGGCTAATGATAAACATTTTTAGTCGCCCAGAGTGAAAATTGTGTCGCATATGCAAATGACTTAGTCGCATTGTAGAGAGTTGTCATCCCTAGTCACACCTCTGGGGGGATTTCAGGAAGACATAGTGTCTGAACGCGGTCTGCAATTCATCTCCCGAGTTTGGAGATTCTTCTCCTGGGTGTGTTAGTAGGCTTGTAACTCATAGCGGTAAAATATGGCTGCTGTTTGTTTGCCATTCTTTCTTGATGCCTAGCAATGTGTCTATAACTCTGAACACGCTGATGATTACGATGTCTGCGCGAGCAGGATGACAGGCAGGGAGGACATCCTATCGTTGTATTAGGCCCGAATGCAATGATTGAACGAACATTTTTTGGTCCTGAGACTTCCACAGAAGATATTAAAATATTGTCTGATATCAGGATGTGAAGAGACTTTCAATTAGTATAACAAAAAATGTTTATGAAAAACATTGCCTACCCTAACTTTAATCTGGATCATTTTTAAAACTTCGTTTTCGTTTCAAAACGATCCCCATCCACACTAGCATTTTCAAGGGTTTTCGGGAAGTTTCTTGTCCACACTGAATAATAATTTTAATGCACATGCATAAAACGTAATAAAATCTCACAAGTTGATACTGAGAAATCAGACATACAGTAATACATGACATCTCCTGCCATTCTTAGTTTCATTACCAAAATATCTCACCACTGGTGCATCCAGGTCACACTCGATCACTATTCCTTGTTTGGTCTAAACACATTTGCCTCATGTTTTGGACAGCAATTGCACGCAAGTAAATCAAACCGTCCCTCTGCTTTATATCATTAGTGTCCAACTACAGCACCACATTGTCACTTATTTTGTACTGACTAAAGAGACAAATGTCCAAAATTAAAAAGAAAACTAATCATAATCAATATTTTAATAATTCAAATACATTTTTACAATATTGACACAAAATTTGACCACTTAGAAAGTTCATCCTTACACCTTTAAAAAAAATGTAAGGTCTTATTTTTTCTTATAACTTAAAACGTTATTTTAGAAGCCTTAGACAGTGCATATTATGATCTATTGGTATCTATTATTTTATTCCTATACAAGTGTTGTCTATATTCTAGTTGTGTTTTTGTTATTAGTACATTAGTGGACCTAGGTCATGTCTAGCCTTAGATTAACATTTTTGCAGTGCCTTTCTATTGTATTGGACATTACAGTCGTTTAATTTTATTAGACATACAATTATTGATTTTTTTTTAGAAATTACCCGCTGGCTAAAAGGTCTATAGGCCTAGCTGACTCCTGACAAACAGTCCTGAACAAAAAGTCACATTCCCAACACTGAACCACGTTGATTTTACTAGCAGACCATATGAATCCAGTGCGTTTTTCATGGGAAGTACAAACATTGCCTTAAAACATATTCATTTATGATCGATATTGAACAAAACCATCATAATCGTATCCATTGGTGTCTGTTGGATAGTGTTAATTTATAAAAATAAAAATAAATAAAAAGTGCTTTGCACACAGTTTGACCTCATATTTTGTAATATTGTTGTTTTACTTTCTCCTTTTTTGAAGAGGCACTTACCTTTTGTCCTCGGGGAAAACGCCCTGCGTGACATCCGTTAATTCAGTCAGTTCTGAGGCGCGACGGAACCACGGAACACGCGGTCCTGATGCTGTTATTGTTACTGTGGGCTGCAGATTCGCGCACGGTGTGAAACGTGCGTAACGACTTACTTTAATATAGTTCAAAAAGTGATGAGGTTAAAGTAGTTTTAAGCAGTAATGAGTTGCACATCTGTATGAGCTTTTGTGTTTTTGCAGTACACGAATGAAATTGGGTCCGTCGTGATATAGCCTACTTAATTAGGCTATGAAGCATTAGTTGTTTAAATGTCTCTTCCATTATCACATTGTAAACCGCAGTCTAGATGATGATGGGAGGATCCCTGCAGCGGTTTCTTTGTCTCTTTCATTCGCTGCCACACCCATGTTTCATGAACTTCATTATAGGCTACAGACATACGGTTATTTTAAAAGATCTAATCTTAATTAGCCTACCTCTAATGAAATCTGCACATTTCAGATTTCCTCCACTAAAGCAAATCTCTTTTGTTTTATACCAACTCCTCTGTATCAAAGTAAACATATAGCTGAAGCAAAAACCTGAGCAAATTTAAAGTTCACTGTAAACAATAGAAAGGTATAGGCTACTGGTAATTTTCTGCCAGGACAATGCAATGCGTAATTCAAAATACAGGTAAACACCTGTAAAAAAAAAAAAATCCTTTATAATCATATAGTACACTGTGCCTTATTTTTGCTGATTTTATTTTTTACAGTGTAGCCGGCTACTCATTTTCTATCCATAACATCTCAATGCATCCATATTACAAGATACAACAGGTATCATTATAACAGCAGTTGTCAATATATCAGCTGCTCAAAATATCCTCTATAAATGTCTGTACCTTGACACTCAATCTTTGTCACTTTTAACTTTAACTTTTAACTTAACACCCAGTCTAATTTTCTCTTAAATGGTTAGTTCACCCAAAAATGAAAATTCTGTCATCCTCATGTCGTTCCAAACCTGCATGACTCTCTGTCTTCAGCCAAACACATATATTTTGAACTTTTTTTGTCAATACAATAAACATACAATAACATTAACTTCTTCCAAAGTTTGGAATGACATGAGGGTGAGAAAATGATTGCAAAAGATACATTTTTTGAGTGAACAATCCACTTACACTAGCCAGTGTCAAACATTAAAGGTCAGAAGTTTTCTAGAAATATTAACAATGCAGAATCTGTTATGTGTAGATGCATACACACCCCACCAGCCCTCACACACACCTCTGCTTGAGCAGGGCCACATCTTCAGCCAGGTTGTCTCTCTCCACCTGCATCTGGTCTCGATCGTTGCCCATGAGCTCCATCTGTCTGCGCATCTCTCTCATCTCCTGCTGGCACAGCTCATTGACCCGTCCCGACGGCCCCTGCTGCTGCTCCTTAAACTGACCCAACTCCAGAGTCAGCTTTGAGTTCTGCTGCTCCAGATACCGCACCTTCTCGATGAAGCTGGCGAAGCGATCGTTGAGTTCCTGCAGTTCTCGTTTCTCGTTGCTGCGTGTGGTCAGGAACTCCTGGTTGACGGCCTCTGCCAGAGAGAAGTCCACTTTATCATAAGAGAGCCGGGGGCCCGGAGCGCTGGAGCGGCTCCTGAAGTCCACCGAGCGGGTGGGTGTGGAGGAGATGTAACGGCCTCCTACACGACTGGACACTGGGCTATAGGCAGGCGCCCCAAAAGTGCGCTGATAAGAGGTGCGATATGAGGAGTGACTCATGATTTTGCCTATAATCCTTGTACTTTTCTTGAAATATTATCTAGTGTATCTTCCTCTTCTTCTGGTCCGGGTGCCTGTTGTTTTGATCACAGCTGAGTCACGACAGGATGTGAGACTGAGAGGCTTTTATACATGAAGCTGGTCAGTTCATCTGAGCTCCACCCAGCCCAGCCCAGCCCATTCCCAGTCTCCCGAGCCCCTGATCTCATCCTCTATCCTCTATCATGTATCTATTCATCATTCATCCATACGGTCAGTCACTCCCTCACAGGCACAACCTAGGCACTTCTCGGACGGTGTCCATTTGAAATGTGAATTAATGCACTGAAAATGAACAGCTTTATGTTTAATCATTACATTTATAATGTTAACAGAACTGGAAGAGGCATTTTTCAGTGAAAGTCAAAAGCAAAAGGATAAATGCATTAATTTTTTTGCATAGAAAATGTAATGTGCTGGGAGAATGTAAGAAATTTCCAGGCCAGACTTATACCATTGGACTAGACTGGGTCCAAATTAGGCTCAGCTGTAGGAGCAATAAACACACATGAAAGATTGATGTGCGCTCACTGAAATCTCCAAGAACATTTTTTACAACCAAGTTTTACAACCAAGCACAACATTTCCCAACTGACTGGTCAAATGCATTTGGTTGTAATCATAATTTTCTGGAGCTTTCATTTCAGAGTGCAGACATCTCTCTTACTAATGCAATGACCCATTCATAAATAACAATGATTAGTTCTGTTCTTGTGCTTGTTTTGGGTGGGTTTGCACATGTTCTAGTTCTGTTTCTTGTGTTTCAATAAAAAAAAAAATATATATATATAGGCCTATATATTTTTTTTTTTTTGTCCCTCACAGATAATTTTCCATAATAAATAAAAAATACACATAATAACTGAAAAATGTGTAGGCTGAAGCCTTTGCTTATTATGCCTACCCTTTATACATATTTATCTAATGAGAGTCACTTCTCTCATTGGATTTGTTTTATACAAGATAAACAAAGCAGTTACATAAGACATTTTCCAAAATGTACATACATAATTACAAATGTACACATTTCAGATATTAAGTATTACATACACAAATTGAATAAAGAATTACATAGACAAAAAAGATGTTACTTTGGAGGACACTGCCACAGTGAAAAACATTTATTTATTATACTTTATTTTAAATATTAAATTTAAGAAATTTAAATAAAAGATGATTATTCAACATGTTGTCTGACAACCAAACCATAGAGCAATGTAAATCAAGCCTTTGCCTTCTAAAAAGTGAGTTGATTGTATTCCTTTGCTTTTCAGTGAATGTGCCGAGTCATTCTGCAGGAAATGTAGAACTTTTTAAATGATTCTTTTGCACACTGTACCACATAAACA
This sequence comes from Leuciscus leuciscus, assembly GCF_965113295.1. Taxonomy (NCBI): domain Eukaryota; kingdom Metazoa; phylum Chordata; class Actinopteri; order Cypriniformes; family Leuciscidae; genus Leuciscus; species Leuciscus leuciscus. The sequence goes on along the minus strand of NC_138747.1, from coordinate 29,288,800 downwards.
TAACGGATATGCTCACTGTATGCCCACATTAATAATTCATAAATAGCTTCAATTTGTTTCTCTTTGCTCAGTTAATAAAGGCATTATGACTGAAATACAGTAAACTTCACATTAAGGCAAGCATATCACATCACATATTTTATCACAATTATATATTATTATATATATATATATATATATATCACAATTAACACTAATTATGTGGCAATTAGTGTGACACCTTGCCAAGAATTTCTAAATATCTCTCTTTTAATGTCTCTTCAAGTTTTAATGCAGTGTCACCCCCTGCCCTGACACATTTACTTTCAGTTTCTAAGTAAAATTTGTAGGATACTTCAACATTTTTAAAGGGGACATGCAAAATTCACTTTTACATGATGTTTAAACATAAATGTGTGTCAGCAATGTGTACACAACCACCCTAATGGTAAAAATCCACCCACTCCTCTTTCTTTAATCCCCATAAATCATAAGCAGAGTCTCAGAACAAGCTGTTTGCAGATTCTAGAATATGTGAGTCACAAATGCTTAAGCCCCGCCCACAACTGCTGAAGGACTCGGCTCATTAGCATAGACCCGCCCGCCATGTTTATCTCCTCTCCAGAGCATTTAACAGCAGTATTCAAGTAAGAAATGTATTCTTATTAAAGGTACAATATGTAAGAATTTTGTATCAAAATATACAAAAACCACTTGCACAGTGTTATATATTTTTTTCAATTGTGTACTTACATTATCCTAAATGTTTCCAAGAATTTGTAAATTCAGAGAAATTCACATTTTAAATAGTGCCCGTCCCTTGTCACTTGTCGCCTGTCAATGACGTAATATCCGCGCTATCCCTGGTTTCCGCTTGTACTTCCATATAGTAACCACGGTGACAGACGTGGACATCTAGCGTCACGCTCATGCTGTTGTTTCGTTCAAACATTATGGACCATGGCAAGCAGACTTTGGGACAAAAGGAGAAATAAAACGAGGATCAACTTCGACTTGACAGAGAAGCTGCTCTTGCATGTACTTTATTAGACAGGTGAACAAATGTACATAAAACAAATCAATGTTATATAGTTCAACATGATGAAATATGATCAGTATGTTATTCTAATGTTGATCTAGTAATACTAGTAATACTAATAACATTATAACTTTCAACACACACAAATGCTGTTTAGTATGATAGTGTAATGTTAGACCAAGTGAAACAGCGCTGCGTTACCTCACAAGTTTAATTCGTCAAATGAACTGACCTGTATGAGTAGTAATTCAGCACTTGCATGTAGTTCGGTAGAATGAAATATCCTCATTCCTTTATATCTGTGGGACTCGCGTGTGGCGCTGATATCTGTCTCTCATTAGCAATCATGACCTGCTTCATACCACAGTCATGTTAAAAAACATGAATGTATTCACTCATCCATAAACATTATTAGATCCATCGGCATTACGACAAGTTCCACGATTCCGCTTATTCACTGCGTCATCAATCTACGCCTTTGATATTGTAAGAGGTTAACGACCCCTAGCGGTGAAAACAATTACATATTGTAGATTTAAAGCTACTAAAGTTATTCAATCAAGAGCAATGAGTGATTTTCTGTTTTTCTTTTGATGTTTAATTCATATTAACAGCTTATTTAGCAGTAGATACTGTATATTATGCTGCTTTCACTTTAATACACAGACCTAATATACACATGAGATTTCTTTCCCTGCTATTTGTGTTCAGAGACATAACTGTATGTGAACTTTGTGTGTTTTTGACAGTTTAAGCACAATAAGAATAGCCTGGATGCCAGCCGAACTTAGCCCCGCCCACAACATTTGAGGTCGGGAAGTTCTGTCTGGACTTGATCCGTTGTGGAGCAACTATGCTCGAACCAGAGCTGTTCGGCTGTAAGTTTAGACTGATAGGGCTTTAAAACGCATGCAGATAATACACTTTCATGATGATGAAGAATTGCAATGTCACTTCAGAGTGACCGCGATAGAGATAATCAAAACCAAACACATGTTTTAGTTTTTGGCAGAGCATCCAAAGCACGAGCGGTACAGGCTCCGCCCTCTTCTGGAAAGAAGATCAAGCAGCCAATTAATAATTAAAGATACAGGCACGAAAACAGCATGATTTTCCTTCCACTCAAAAATGGGCATTTACAACATGATATTGTAAGACTGGAAAAACTGGAAGAACTGGAAGAGAGAGCAACTCTCAGAGAAAACAAAGGAAATTAACATTTGAACTCTCTCTTGTGAAGTTAGCATCACCATTTGAGACGCAAGTCTCACCTCAGAATCATCCTAATTTACATCTCTTTCCCTCTTCCCCCATTCCTTCTCTCTCTCATGCTGAGATCACCCAAATTCACCCAAAAATCTATATGGTTTAATGTGAATAATTATTACACAGTATTATATATGTTTGGTATCATTTGAAATGTCTCAGTGCGACTGGTACAAAGGTCTTATCCTCAAAGAAGTAAACCAAAAGGTAATAAAGTTTTTAAGAGTTTAACTTGCTTACAGGGGAGGGTGGGTCCTCCAGGCAAATGGCATCGGCCCTCAAAAGGTATAAACTCTGAATGCAAATTCCCATTGTTAGCAAATGTTTCCATGTGAAAGAAGTTTCTGTCTTGGTCTGGGTATATAAAGAAATGCAACAAGAGGCTCAGGGCAATTTGTAGCTCAAAGTAGCCCGTGATGCTGAGTGTGGGCAAGACTCTCAGCATCATGTATTTTCTAATGTCAGGTTTGCATCTTTTCTCTTTATTCCAGAGCATTTAATGTTTTGTATTTATCATCATTGAACTGATTATGAAATTGGCATGATACATTTACCTGACATAATAAATGTGGAAACATTTGATTTTATTCTGACTGACTCTGAAATTGTTTTCCCAAGTTGATTAATCGGATTCGTATGTTACCGCAAGTCTGCGTCAGATTAGTGACGACTAATATTTGCCACTAATTCAAGTGTACTTGGTTCGCAAAGACAAGAAGTGAATTTCCGTTTAGAACATCAAAAATGCTGCTTGACCAATCAAAATTTGGTTGTGTTTTACCTCTGTTTTAATTTAATGTTACTTTAGATAAATGTATGTGGGAAACCACGGCATGGCCAATCCAAAGCTATTATGAGAGAAGTAATGTTGGTATATCTGTAATAGTGGCCATACCTCTGCCTGAAGTAAATGTTACTTTAAATTCAAGTGTATGCAAAACCACGGGGGCAATACCAAAGTATCTTTAATTGTGTAAGCGTGAATGCAACCATCTCAGGTATATAGCCAATTACCTCTGTTTGATGACCGAAGCTGGCGAGCTTGTGATCATGAGACCCACGTTAAACAAAAGGCGTGAGGACCTCAAAGCGACATAGCTTCCTAATATGAACGGATAAAATATAAGTAAAGAGTTGAAAAGAATAACAAAATGTGCTGCTAAACTATTATATAAATGACCATTAACCAGTTGGTATTCTAACCTAAATTCGAGGTTGTGATAAAATGGAGTCAGATAAGTTTAATGGGAACTAAATTACTTTGCCACGCGGAAAAGACAGTAACGTGCAGAGACCTTCATCCGTTCTATCGGATACCACCATTGGACCGATTTAGACGGGCTTCTGATATAATAAATGATCTGTGGGGTATTTTGAGCTTAAACGTCACAGATACATTCTGGGGACACCTGAGAATTATATTACGTCTTGTAAAAAGGGGCCTAATAGGTCACCTTTAAGTCAGCAACAAAAATGTTTTATTAACAAAGTTTGGGAGGAACACGTTCAAATTATCTATTCAATCAACACGAGAGGAGGCCAATACATACATAGCCGACTCAATACATACATCCGCCACCCCGACTCCTCACTCTCGACTGGTTCCTATCCCAGCCAGGGATCCTGGGGAATACATACTCTTTACTCTATCTGATTATTTGAAAGTGTGAACTTGTGAAATATGGATTATGTGAAGGGGGAGGTCTGTAATATTCTTATATTGTGTTAAATTTTAAATTTAACAACGTCAAATTTGTCTGGGATGTGCTTTTACAACAGTACCATGTGATATCAAAAACAAAACAAATATACCTGCACAGTTCCTTTACTAATTGGTTCAAAATGTGAAAGGAACTAAACATGTCAAACCCTGTTCTACTAGTGCTAAGTTTCGTTTCATTTCAGGTTTTAGAAGACATCACACATCTTTGAAGAAAATTATGCTTGTAAAATTACAAAAAAACCTCATTGCATTATTTGATTTGGAAAGAGAAACATTTGCGATCTTATTGCCGTTAGTTTGGACGGAAAGGAGGACAAATTTCCAAAGTCAGTCATTTCAGAATGAGCTGTTTGAGTTGTTTAAGACACAGGGGGACGTTCTGAAAGTTACAGTATATCTATATAGTGCATCAAACTTTTGTTTCCAAAGATCCAGGAAAACTGATTTCTAATGACCCCTTAAAATGCAGAACTAACGGTCAATTTATTGTTGATGTGGGATTCATTTTATTAATTATATAAGTAAGTGATCAAGAGCATATGAATGTAAACAGAAACGTAACATGATTATTTTAAGGTTTTTATTGAGTTCTTAAAAACCAAAACGTACACTGAACAGAATATCCACAATTAGCTTTTGTAATGTTTATCAGGGAATTACATGGATTGAAACTAACACCAATACCATTATGTCACTTGCCATTTTCTTAAGCTTGTGAGATTGTTCAGTCTAGGCTACCTGTTCATTTTGATTCTAAGGAAGGCATGAAATAAAGGAAATCTAATATTCCTCACCTTCCTCTTCTCCTTCTCCCTCGACTGAATCTACACCCACCTCCTCATAATCTTTCTCCAGAGCTGCCATGTCTTCTCTAGCCTCAGAGAACTCGCCCTCCTCCATTCCTTCACCTACGTACCAGTGCACAAAGGCACGCTTAGCGTACATCAGATCGAACTTATGATCAAGCCTGGCCCAAGCCTCTGCGATCGCAGTGGTGTTGCTCAACATGCACACGGCTCGCTGCACCTTCGCCAAATCACCACCGGGAACAACAGTGGGAGGCTGGTAGTTGATGCCAACCTTGAAACCAGTTGGACACCAGTCCACAAACTGGATGCTGCGCTTGGTCTTAATGGTGGCTATTGCAGCATTTACATCTTTAGGCACAACATCACCGCGGTACAACAGGCAGCAGGCCATGTACTTCCCGTGACGTGGGTCACATTTGACCATCTGATTGCATGGTTCAAAGCAAGCGTTAGTGATCTCAGCCACTGAGAGCTGCTCATGGTAAGCTTTCTCAGCAGAGATCACAGGAGCATAAGTTGCCAAAGGAAAATGGATACGTGGATACGGCACCAAGTTGGTCTGAAACTCTGTAAGATCAACGTTTAGGGCGCCGTCGAATCGGAGAGAGGCAGTAATGGACGACACTATCTGACCTATCAGCCTATTGAGATTGGTGTAAGTTGGACGCTCGATATCAAGGTTTCTACGACAGATATCATAGATGGCCTCATTGTCGACCATGAAAGCACAGTCTGAGTGCTCTAGTGTGGTGTGTGTGGTGAGAATGGAGTTGTAGGGCTCCACCACAGCAGTAGAGACCTGTGGAGCTGGATAGATGGAGAACTCAAGCTTGGATTTCTTTCCATAATCAACAGAAAGACGCTCCATCAGCAAAGAGGTGAAACCAGAACCGGTTCCTCCTCCAAAGCTGTGAAACACCAAGAAGCCCTGAAGTCCAGTGCACTGATCAGCCTATGAAGAGAGAGGAATGGAAAGAAAGAAATATATTAAGTTAAAAACAAACGCTGAATAAAAACAGGCTGACCGCGATTATAAAGATTCCTCACCAGTTTGCGGATCCTGTCAAGAACGAGATCAATGATCTCTTTGCCAATAGTGTAATGGCCACGAGCGTAGTTGTTCGCTGCGTCCTCCTTTCCAGTGATCAGCTGCTCCGGGTGGAAAAGCTGCCGGTAAGTTCCAGTGCGGACCTCATCTGAACAGCAAAGAAGCAGTTTGAGAGAACGAACTCGTAGATCAACCATAAAGGCCAGTTCACACTGCACTGACAGACGCCAAACAACGGCAAGAGACACCTTTTCGGGTTTTGCTGGATCGACGTTGTCGAGTGTTGCCGTTTGTTGGCGCTTGTTTTCTGTTCCAATCGCCGTTTGTTGGATTGTGGAACGTCAGAGAAGTGAATACTGTAATCTGGTGACTGTCCGCATTGTTCGCCGTCTGTCGGTACAGTGTGAATTGGCCTTAAGAGACAGCAGGTAATCAGATACATACTAACCGATCACAGTGGGCTCCAGATCTACAAACACTGCTCTGGGTACATGCTTTCCAGCTCCAGTCTCACTGAAAAAAGTGTTGAAGGAGTCGTCCCCTCCACCGATCGCCTTATCACTGGGCATCTGTCCATCCGGCTGGATCCCATGCTCGAGACAGTAAAGTTCCCAGCAGGCATTGCCAATCTGGACGCCAGCTTGACCCACGTGAATTGAAATACACTCGCGCTGTTGTAGAAAATAAAAAAGTGCATAGTCATGAACATATATCCTGTCAATTATGGATCATGTCCAGCTCTGAGACACAATGAAGCTTTAAAAAATGTAATTTTCTTATAATAGATTTGATTACATACCATGTTAAATTCAAATACATATTTATTTTCTGGAAGAAAAAAAAATTGCATTTTTTAAGCTGTTATGAAACATAGTAATAGTCTACTTTATAAAAACATGATGTCAGAACCATTTTGAGATGCATAATTTTCAGTAATTAAACAGCCAATGGCACCAATGTCATGAAATCTAAAGAGCATTAATTACAATCCCAAAATTTGACTTATGACATATGATTATTATGATTGAACTCTCTTTAAAAGCAATAATACTGGCTAAATCTCACAAGTTAATGTATAATTTACAGTACATAATATATATGATCCTTTTTGGTTTCACAGATCAGAAATATTGGCAGAATTGTATAATGCAGAATTCGAACTCCTCTTCTAGCAATGGCGTGCAACTATATACTTAAAGCTGCAGAGCAAAACATCAAAATATATGAACATATGAAGAAATTAACTGAGAAATTAAAGTTTAAACTCACCATTTTGTGTTTTTTCACAGGTGCTGTCGGCGCTGATGTGTGTTGATCTCACTGCAGAGAAGATGGAGGAAGAGAGAGAGAGAGAGAGAGAGAGAGAGAGAGAGAGAGAGAGAGAGAGAGAGAGAGAGAACGGGCTGCAGGAGGGAGTGGCACATCATCATCAAAAAAAAGAAAAAGAAAAACAAGCCTTTGTGTGATGATAACATTCCAGACAAAACGCTGTTTTACCGCGCGCCACTCTTACTGAGTGCTGTTAAATCCTTTATCTCTTTGTGCAAAAGGTTGATTCAAACATTAGTTCGTGTAGCCTAAATTTATTCAAATGACCTGCAACATATGCATCCTAAAATCATTTAACATTTTTCCATTCATGTTTTTTCGGACCGCAACGTTACATTTCAATAACCCGACTGGACACAGTAATCAATAACATGCAACATTGATGAGTATAATAACGTTAAACAGATGATTTACAATAATGTCTTTTAGATTTGATGCGGTTGATAGGCTACACAATATATCCAGACAGACAGAATGTGTTTCAAAACCTATAAACTGCCTCTAAAGTATTCTAGTCTAGGGTAGCCTATAATAAACCGCTCCAAGCTCCCTAAACTAGTCAGCTCACAGGTTTTTAAAACACGACCAGCTCGGCCACCGCCCGTATTAGAGATTCTGCTGCAGTGATGGCGTCATAATGCTGCAGACTATACCAAGTGATGCACATTGTGTATAAAAAAATAAAGAAATAAAAATACTGTTAGATTTGTAAAAACACTGTTACATTTTTTACATTTATAGATTTTAAAATAAATATTTTGCAAGAGGGATTTAACTGACTCAGTATCATATTCATATTCAGATATACAGAACAATCTAATTATAGCCTAGTACATAATGACAAAATTATGCTCAGAGATTATTCAGACATCAACGGCATGCATAAACTCGATTGAAACGAAAGTGTTCTGGTGCAATAAAATGACAATTTCTATATTCACATATAGGCAACATACAGAAGTGGGTCAGATACTGCTGCTCTGTCGCTGTATAAAAGCGGCGCGACTCGAGGATTTCTCGCAGTTACTACATCGACTCTTCACCGTCGAGAACAGTAACGCTGTAGAGCAACATCTCCTTCCAGATCAATCCTAATTAGGCCTAGAGGAAGATGGTGAGTAGCTGACTAACATATTATTACTTTTTAGACTACACTCTTAAAAATAAAGGTTCCAAAAAGGGATTTTTCTCCCCACTATAACGAACCTTTTGTGCAATGGAAAGGTTCCATGGATGTTAAAGGTTCTTAATGGAACTATACCAATAACCTTTATTTTTAAGCTTGTATTCTATTTTAAAGACAGGATACGAATAATAAAACAATTACAGCAAGAATTGAGTAATTGGTGAAGTTATTATTAGCCAAAGCCTAAACTAAATCGGTTTAATTATCTTTGTAGATATTATTATTATTAATATAATATGCACGTGCAGTGGCAGATAGTGATGCTCCTCAACTGATGCGAGGCTGCAGAGTGTATATGATCGATAGTAGGTGAACGATATGCTCGATAGTGTAGGGATAAGCTGTTCATGCTGAATATTCAGCATGCATTTGACGCGGCTCAAACGTTTACATGGTCACATCAGTGTTCATATTTTTCGTCGAGGAGAAGATGAGCGTTTAAACGTGGCGATACAGTATTAAAACGACACTACAATAAACAGTGCAACCGTGAGCAAATAGGCTACATTATATAAACCTTTTAAAACGGAGGGGTACATTTCAAACGGCTGGATTAAATCACAATCACTTGTAATCAAGTTACTAATGTTGGACTTTTGATTCTGGTAAGGACTATCCTGAAAATTGTGTCCTATAGCAATGATTAATTGTGTTGTGAAGGGAGTGAAAACACTAATCTTTCTACAGTGCAGCATATGCAGAGAGCCATAATCTCATTAAAATGCATTACCCTGACCAGCTAAGCTCAGGAAACATATGTTGCTTGAAATGCTTTAAACAGATTCATAATTATTCTCAGTTGCAGACTGAGGACTATTATAAACCCAGAACGAAAATACAGCTCTAAGCCTTTGTATGGGTTGCTTTTATAGGCCTACTGCATATACTGTACATTGAAACATAGTAATACAATTTGGTAAAATGGATTGTAGTTCTTTAAATAAACCTATGTTGATAGGCAATAAATAGGGAACAGCCGGATGAAGTTTGTGGGTTTAAAATAAGAGAGGATGAGGAACGTGGCATCCATGGTTGCTCAGCCCAATATTTTTCCATAATGTCTCACCTCTATCCTCTCAGTTTTATGTCTAAAGCTCTGAACTGCAAATATCACAACACTTAATTCACAGTTGCAATATATTAAAGTCCTAAAGTATATCAGATGCAAATAACAAACTATTATATAGCATTTAAATGGTGGCTTTTCTTCCTCACAACAGCGCGAGTGTATTTCAATTCACGTGGGTCAAGCTGGCGTCCAGATTGGCAATGCCTGCTGGGAACTTTACTGTCTCGAGCATGGGATCCAGCCGGATGGACAGATGCCCAGTGATAAGGCGATCGGTGGAGGGGACGACTCCTTCAACACTTTTTTCAGTGAGACTGGAGCTGGAAAGCATGTACCCAGAGCAGTGTTTGTAGATCTGGAGCCCACTGTGATCGGTTAGTATGTATCTGATTACCTGCTGTCTCTTAAGGCCAATTCACACTGTACCGACAGACGGCGAACAATGCGGACAGTCACCAGATTACAGTATTCACTTCTCAGACGTTCCACAATCCAACAAACGGCGATTGGAACAGAAAACAAGCGTCGACCAACGGCAACACACACCGACAGGGTAACGTCGATCCAGCAAAACCCGAAAAGGTGTCTCTTGCCGTTGTTTGGCGTCTGTCAGTGCAGTGTGAACTGGCCTTTATGGTTGATCCACGAGTTCGTTCTCTCAAACTGCTTTTTTGTCGTTCAGATGAGGTCCGCACTGGAACTTACCGGCAGCTTTTCCACCCGGAGCAGCTGATCACTGGAAAGGAGGACGCAGCGAACAACTACGCTCGTGGCCATTACACTATTGGCAAAGAGATCATTGATCTCGTTCTTGACAGGATCCGCAAACTGGTGAGGAATCTTTATAATCGCGGTCAGCCTGTTTTTATTCAGCGTTTGTTTTTAACTGAATATATTTCTTTCTTTCCATTCCTCTCTCTTCATAGGCTGATCAGTGCACTGGACTTCAGGGCTTCTTGGTGTTTCACAGCTTTGGAGGAGGAACCGGTTCTGGTTTCACCTCTTTGCTGATGGAGCGTCTTTCTGTTGATTATGGAAAGAAATCCAAGCTTGAGTTCTCCATCTATCCAGCTCCACAGGTCTCTACTGCTGTGGTGGAGCCCTACAACTCCATTCTCACCACACACACCACACTAGAGCACTCAGACTGTGCTTTCATGGTCGACAATGAGGCCATCTATGATATCTGTCGTAGAAACCTTGATATCGAGCGTCCAACTTACACCAATCTCAATAGGTTGATCAGCCAAATTGTATCGTCCATTACTGCCTCTCTCCGATTCGACGGCGCCCTAAACGTTGATCTTACTGAGTTTCAGACCAACTTGGTGCCGTATCCACGTATCCATTTTCCTTTGGCAACTTATGCTCCTGTGATCTCTGCTGAGAAAGCTTACCATGAGCAGCTCTCAGTGGCTGAGATCACTAACGCTTGCTTTGAACCATGCAATCAGATGGTCAAATGTGACCCACGTCACGGGAAGTACATGGCCTGCTGCCTGTTGTACCGCGGTGATGTTGTGCCTAAAGATGTAAATGCTGCAATAGCCACCATTAAGACCAAGCGCAGCATCCAGTTTGTGGACTGGTGTCCAACTGGTTTCAAGGTTGGCATCAACTACCAGCCTCCCACTGTTGTTCCCGGTGGTGATTTGGCGAAGGTGCAGCGAGCCGTGTGCATGTTGAGCAACACCACTGCGATCGCAGAGGCTTGGGCCAGGCTTGATCATAAGTTCGATCTGATGTACGCTAAGCGTGCCTTTGTGCACTGGTACGTAGGTGAAGGAATGGAGGAGGGCGAGTTCTCTGAGGCTAGAGAAGACATGGCAGCTCTGGAGAAAGATTATGAGGAGGTGGGTGTAGATTCAGTCGAGGGAGAAGGAGAAGAGGAAGGTGAGGAATATTAAGATGACACATATCATCAAGTGAGCATTCAGTTTGTCTATTGCAGTATAGAAAACATGCTGTAAATATTCGTTCTTTACATCATGTTAACCACAAACTTGATCCTGCAAGGAATTTCGATTTTTAAGCCACATTTTATGGATCATCCAAAAACAGTGTATAAATAAAATAAAATTATGCACTGACCTTACCAACGTCTGCAATAAATTGATCATTTGAAGGGATGAGTTGTGTATGCTTTTACTGAATCCACACACACACACACATTTATATTCATTTCTGGTGTGGTAATATTTATTTTCACACGTTTTTATCCAACAACCTTGTTTACTTTTATTTTATTCACTAAATATCGAACCTACGCACTTGAAAAAAAAACTTACACTGAATGTAGTGTATTTTTCTCTCTTTTCCCTTTCTCCCTTAAACGTTTGACATGAAGTATACTATAATATGAAATTTGCTTAATATAGTTTAAGACCATTGAGTATTTACTTCAAAATAGTGATTCACATAAAATATCAATTATATTTACATTACAAATTGTATTAAAGATTACTTTTACAATATAATACACCAACATCAACACCTATTACACTAAAATAACTACCACTTATTCAAATGTAATTTAAAAAAGTGGAACTGTAAAATGTAATTTTACTATGGGGAAACTACATTTGTTAGCAATGTCAAGCACTTTAGTTAGCAATGTCAAGATTATTGATCATGAATTTACGTTACATATTTGAAATACCTTCTTACAAAGTCAGTTTGTGATGATATAAAGAAGCATAATTACATTTAAATATGCTTGCAAAGCTGGGTTTGTCAGTGCCAAAACCCTATAAAGCAAAAATGCCAAACACATAATTGCAGTGAAAATTATTTAACCCCCTGACCCAGTAGCACCTTTTATTATTTGTTTTGTGAACAAATAATAAAAAAACAAACATCAACCAAGGGGGCGGAGTTGGATCCAGATCTAAGGGGTGGAGATGGGTAGGTTTAGGGGTGGGTTTAGGGATCAGGGGGTGGAGATGGGTAGGTTTAGGGGTGGGTTTAGGGATCAGGGGGTGGAGATGGGTAGGTTTAGGTATATGTAAGGTGGGAGGAGTTGGATCTGGATCCAACTCATCCCCCTGGATTTCGTGTTCTGCCCTGACCGGCAATAAATTCTGGTTTTGTGAACAAATAATACAAAAAAAACCATCAACCAAGGCATCATTAAATAGTCATATAAAGTTTATTAATATACATTTGCATGTTTCTGAGAATAAGTTTGTCACTTCAAAAGAAAAACAAAAAACAAATTGAGACATCCATGTACAAAACGATTCCACCCCCAGAAGGACTTTGAATTCTTCACCTTTTATAACCTTCAATAAATGCTGCCTGTACTGTACTGTAAATACTTAAAAGCTTGACACCTCTCCACAGTTAGCTTATAGATTTTGTGCAAATGCTTCCAGTTCACTGATATTTCTTGGTTTCCTTACTGCCACTGCTTTCTTCCAATTCACCAAAGATGGGACTTCAATCTGGAGACTGAGCAAGCACTTGAGAACATTCCAGATCAGATCCCTAAACCAAGCCTAGGTAGATTTAGTCCAATAGTCATCAAACTTTAGAGCAGGCGTTTTCAACTCTGGCCCTCGAGATCCACTAGAGTTTAGCTCCAACCCTGATCAAACTTAAAGGTTTACTGATGCAAACCTTGGTAGCTTTCCAGCAGAGATGGTCTTATTATTGGGAGATACGAGGGCCAGTGGCTCTACCAAAAGCGTAACGGCTGACTTGGATCACGTGTGCACTGATAACCAATCACATGACAGCCTTCACATTACTGAAATTCGTTCAGAATTGTGCGACAGTCAATCACTGTTTGCGGATTCCATTGAAATGAATAAGTGCCGTGAACTGAATCATACCCGTTGCAGAATTGTCCGTGACTTCTCTTCTAAAACAGCATTTTTTTTCCCTAAAAATAGATAAATCCAAAACGAATGTTTAAGAGCAAACATTTTGAAGATTAGCCGATGGGCTGTCGATTTATTCAATGATAAGCTATTTCCTCACAAAAGCAGTTTATTCTGCGTAGTGAAGCCTCTCCTCTATTGACATCCATAAAAAACGGCCTCTGGTCTCCTTCCCTGCGTTAGCAGGCGTTACGGTTTTGTTTGCTAACCCTGCAGGCTTGCCTTCACGTGGCTTTGACCTTGTTCAGGTGTGTTTGATTAGGGTTGGAGCAAAACTCTGCAGAGAAGTGGATCTCGAGGGCCAGCGTTGAGAAACCCTACTGAAGTATGAACTGAAGGCTTCACATTCTTTGACAAAATGGCCTGATACTTCAAAGAATCCTTGATGCCGGTCACACGGTCAAGATTCACCAGTTCTTCTTGGTCAAGAGTGACATTCGGCAAGGAGCTTGGACATGAAATCCTTGCTTGTTAAGCACTTATAAAAAACGAAGATTATCAAAATCAGACCTTAAACCTTGAGCGCAGTGGAAATGTCGGACCTCATTATAAGCCTATGTTGATGCTCACAATTATGAACAGTGTAACTTCACGTGGCCTTCACGTCATACAATATTTCACAATTTGGTGATAGCAATGAATGACAAATGATAAACATGTTTGGAATAATCAGTCTGTCCCGAGTATTCAGGATTTTAGGATTTACTCACAAGCTCAAACAGCTTCAAACTGAATTTTTGGTCTTACAAATCCTCATTCACTTTTACCTTTACTCGATGCCACGCATTGCTAAGCACTCCCCGTAAGTTCCAGATAGGGGCAACAGTATCTGGCTGCATGTTGTAACTACTGTCCACTGCTTTGCATACAATCTCCAGCTCCTGAGCCCTATGAGGTAGTGGGACGTCAATCTCCCATAGCTTCCAAGCCCAGGCTTTTCCAGGTGGAGGAGGAGGAGCTTTTTGTCCCTTATCGCCAGTGCGAAGTTTGGCTACATGCCACGTCTTCCCACCATCTATTGAAACATCTACTCTGACAACTTCTCTTCCTCCTCCACTCCATGCATAGCCTTTTACAGTCACCTCCCCGTCACTGGCGTCTACTGAGGTTCCCTCTGCTGGATGAGTGATTGCTGACTGTATGGGGAGTTCCTGTATGGCTGGTGCTGATTTAAAGTCCACAGTGTCCCAGTCGGTACCCGGAGAAAAGCCTTTGTAATCATTCTGCTGCCAGTGACTCTTGCTCTCCTCTTCACTCACAACAATTTTCCCCAACCATTTGACATTGCGGGCTCCAACAATTCCAGGTACAACCACACGAACAGGGTAGCCATGATCAGGCGGAAGATCCTCCCCGTTCATCTCATATGCAAGAAGAACGTCACCGTCTTCACTCACAGCTTTGTTCAGTGGAATAGATGCGCCATATGCTGTACCAGTCACATCCTTGTCCAACCCTTCGAACTGGACATGTTGAGCCTTTGCTGCTACCTCTGGTCCAAATCCATAGTGCAACAGTACATCCCGCAGGAGTGCGCCTGACCACGTAGCATTGCTTATCGCGGCAATTCCCCAATTGAGTCCTTTGACTTGCTTGACTGTGTTCATCTCAGACCGACGGTTCCCAGCACACTGAAGCGTTGCTGTAATTGTGTGTTTTGGAAAACAAGACTTCAGCTCATTTAGTGTAAGTGATACTACTCCACCAGGGAGACCCTCAATCTCCAACCTGTAGGTTTCAGGATCCACCCTGGGCACTGGAAGATGATTCCGCTTAAAAAATATGACTGAGGGGGTGATGTAGTTATCAGAGAGTATTGAAGAAGGTGGTTCAGCATTGAAGGGTTTCAGACTGTTGATCCGAAGGGCAGGGTGACGTGTTGGCTCGGCAGAGTAAGGGTCTAAAGTGTTGACGCTCTCTTGCTTCTTGATACTCTCTGTATTAAGAACACCAATTTTATACTCTGAGAGGATTTCAAAAACATGGTCTTGTTCATGAACGGCATATAACGCCCAGTAAGGCTCTAGAGATCCACCTGCAGCCAGAAGTATTTTGTCGCCACCAGGGTGCATGGCTACAAAGGCAGTAATATCGTAAACTTCCCCTTTATAGGTGACCCACACACCATTGTCAAGGGAGCAATGCTTTGTGACTTCTTCTAGGGTGTACACAGGAAGAGCTGAAGTCTGCGTTACTGGTAACTGTGCTGATGAAGCTGCCCACTCAACCTGAACAAAAATAGACACACACACACAAAAAAAAAAGATTACTCAATGACAACTAAAGCCAAGGGAACACTGTGCAATTTTATTTTACTATTGTTCCTTAACAATTGTATGATTGAGCCCAGGGAGATATTATGGAAAGACAGATTGTGAGAAATCAATTACAGTATCTTTTATGTCAAGACTTTAGTAATGATTGACAGCGTTTGAATTTGCAGTTTGCTTTGACATCCTTATTTACACACAAACTTTAAGGTACCAAAGCTGTTGGCTGGGGGGAGGGGGACGTGACTATGTGACACTGTCACACATGACGTGCCTTTTTATTTTAATATACTTAAAAGTGCACTTATAATGTAACGTATAATGTATAACGTTTAACATATACAAGATACACAAGATAAATTTGCAAAACATGATTATTCTTCTCCCTCATTCTCAGGTGTAAGTAATGCCTTTGTATTTGTACACATAATTCTTACCATAGATACCAGATAGATTCATTTGCAGATTCTTTTTTTTAATTAGTTGCCTAAATTATACTTGAGAAAACGTGGCAAGCCTTTAGTCAACAGTAGCACAATTTATGCCATCCAAACGTGCTTGAAACACACAAAGCATCTAAAATATCCACAAAGCAATCCTTCCTGTCACCCATTTTGTGCCTTTTAGACAACTTGACCCACGCTGAGTGCAAAGGTTTGTAACCGTTGTTTTCATTCATTGTGCGACCAAAGTATTGGGACACCCCTCCAAATCATTGAATTCAGGAGTTCCAATCACTTCCATGGCCACAGTTGTATAAAATCAAGCACCTAGGCATGCAGACGCTCCTACAAACATTTGTGAAAGAATGGATCCCTCTCAGAAGCTCAGTGAATTCAAGCGTGGTACTTTTATAGGTTGCCACCTGTGCAATAAGTCCATTCGTGAAATTTCCTCACTACTAAATATTCCAAGGTCAACTGTTAGTGGTATCATAACAAAGTGGAAGCAATAAAAACAACAGCAACTCAGTCATGAAGTGATAGGCCACGTAAAACCACAGAGTGGGGTCAGCGCATGCTGAGGCTCACAGTGTGCAGAAGTCGCCAACTTTCTGCAGAGTCGATAACTACAGACCTTCGTGTGGCCTTCAGATTAGCTCAAGAACAGTGCGTAGAGAGCTTCATGGAATGGGCAGCACGCCGCCACTGGACTCTAGAGCAGTGGAGACGTGTCCTCTGGAGTGATGAATCACGCTTCTCGGTCTGGCAATCCGATGGACGAGTCTGGGTTTGGCGGTTGCCAGGAGAACAGTACTTGCCTGACTGCATTGTGCCATGTGTAAAGTTTGTAAAGTGTAAAATTGGCTTGGCCCCTTAGTTCCAGTGAAAGGAACTTTTAATGCTTCAGCATATCAAGACATTTTGGACATGCTCCCAACTTTGTGGGAACAGTTTGGGGATGTACCTGTTCCAAAATGACTGCGCACCAGTGCACAAAGCAAGGGCCATAAAGACATGGATGAGCGAGTTTGGTGTGGAGGAACTTGACTAGCCTGCACAGAGTCCTGACCTCAACCCGATAGAACACCTTTGGGATGAATTAGAGTGGAGACTGCGAGCCAGGCCTTCTCGTCCAACATGACTGCCTGACCTCACAAATGCGCCTCTAGAAGAATGGTCAAAAATTCCCATAAACACACTCCTGAACCTTGTGGAAAGCCTTCCCAAAGAGTTGAAGCTGTTATAGCTGCAAAGGGTGGGCCAACTCCATATTAAACCCTACGGATTAAGAATGGGATGTCATTTAAGTTCATGTGCATGTAAAGGCAGATGTCCCAAAACTTTCGGCAATTTAGTGTAAATGCATCAGTCAGCTGCTGTAGATATCCTTCTTTGAAATCTTTCTCCTAGTTATATCTTTAGAGATTTTTTATTTTTTTAATAGGGGAACATGTCTCACCTTGCCTTGGTGGAGCCTGTAGGCTAAAACAGCTCCGGTACCCACCAGCAGCCCCGCCAGAGCAAATCTAAACTTCGGCACCCTGTCACTGAAGTATTTCTGCCTTCCATGGCCACCAGTGCTCCTCCAGCGGGAAGAAAGGTGCCCATCCCACACAGACAAAGATGGGATAATGCTCTTTGAAATCCTGGAACTGAGAGTTAAGAGAAGTTTATGCAACAATTTCATAATAACAAACAGCATTATTCTTAGGTCTCCTACTTTCTGAGAAAGAAAGAGAATCTGGCCTTGAAATAAATTATAAGGAACAAAGGTTTATATGAAATGGCATAATTACCTTTGACTCCTGATAAGGAAGACCGAAGCAAGACCGTGGCAATGTTTTAGGTGCTGCATTGCACTTTCTGAGAAAAGAGAGAAAGAATGACAACAAGGTGTCAAAGTACAATGACAGTTTAAAAGCTCTGGTTTAATCTGTTATGATGAATCCACAGTAAAAGGCTCATACTGTATAATGGATCGAAGGAGCTTTTTTTCACTTTCCCTTAAGCATTTATACACGTGCACTTCAAAAATGGTGCTGATTGACACACACAAAAAAAACACTGATTGAAATGTGTTTGATATAGCCTAGAATGTACTTAAAGGGATAGTTCACCCCAAAATAAAAATGATATCATCATTTACACACCCCTGATCAACCCAACCCTTTCTCTTAGCTTAACACTTCTCTTTATTCCTTAATAAAAGTTGGTCTCACCAGCTTCCTGAATAGGTTTTAAGAGAAAACTCTTACCTAAGACTTTTACTGCTATTTAGGAGAACTCTTAGTGGTAAGATAAAATGTTTTGTGAATTCGGCCCTGGTGTGTTACATAAGGAATGTGTAGAGCATTGGGAAGCCAGGACCAGGACTGAAAACCACCGCTCTAAAGCCTGGAACACATCAAGCCGACGGCCGGCCGTCTGGCAGTTTTTGTGCATTTTCTCAGTGTTCTGCACCGTCGGCTGAAATTGGTCCTCGTCTGCTTTTTTCCGGCCGATTCGACGCATTGAATCGGCGTCGGGCTGTCGGTGAAAGAGGGAACTCTGATTGGCTGTTCAGCTTAGTGAACAAGTCAGTACACGAGAATAATAGCAAAACAGCGAGCAAAGAAGTCAAAACGGTACAGATAGAAGGCTGTTCTAATGTTACATCATCTTACCGGAGTGTTCCTTGCTGAATATTTCAATATTAACATGAGCAGAGTGGAATAAAGAAAGTGTTTAGCAGGATTGATATTCAAAACGGTAAGCACGTGCTGCTTTGTTTACGGTTTGTGTATCTGCAACCTGCAGCGTCGGTTTCCCTTTTTGAATGACGAATATAGACGAATATATCTGCAGAAATAGACCGTTGTCTCATTCACACGCATGTGCAGAACGCGCATTCTAGCTAACAGTCAGCAGTAGTTCTCTCTGTGTTCAATCAATCAATCAAATTTTATTTGTAGAGCGCCTTACAACAGCCAGAAGGTGCACAAGGCGCTTTCCAGTAAAAACATCAATAGACAACAATATATAAAAACATAAATGTACATAAAAATAGCAGTCGAATCGGAAGCTACGTGTTAAAAGCTTGTCTGAATAGATGTGTTTTCAACTGTGATTTGAAAACACTCAACACGGTAGTGCTTCGTAGGTGTGCTGGAAGTGCGTTCCACAGCTTTCAAGTGCAACTTTTTACCCCGACGCGAGGCGACAACACAGTCGGCTTTCATCAGCGCTAGTTCGTCGGCGTCGGCTTGGTGCGTTCCAGGCTTAAGTCAGTGATTCTCAAACCTGTCCTGAAGAGCCCTGGCCTGCAACATGTTACACTCCACATTTTGAATGTCTCCCTGATGTAACACCTACAATTACATAACATTTAATCATTTAGCAGACGCTTTTATCCAAAGCGACTTACAAATGAGAGCAATAGAAGCAATTAAACTAACAATAGGACAACAATATGCAAGTGCTGTGACCCTTCCCAGTTTAGTCTAACACAGTACACATACATTTAAAACAAAAACAAAAAATATATATATATACATAATAGAAAAATAAAGTGTTAGTATTGTTGCTGAAAAAGATGCGTCTTCAGCCATTTCTTGAAAATGGCTACAGACACAGCAGCTCGGGTTGAGTTCGGCAGGACATTCCACCAGCAGGGAACAGTCCAGGTGAAGGTCAGTGAAAGTGATTTTGTGCCATTTTTGAGATGATGGCACCACGAGTCGACACCCACTTGCAAAATCAAAGTCTGGAGTAATAATGAGTTTAGGTAAAAGGGAGCAGAGCCAGTGGTTATTCTGTAGGCAAACATCAGTGCCTTGAATTTGATGCTAGCTGCAATTGGCAACCAGTTTATGAAGAGAGATGTGACGTGGGCTCTCTTCGACTCGATAAAGACCAGTCTAGCTGCAACGTTCTGGATCAGTTGCACAGGTTTGACAGTGCAAGCTGGGAGGCCTGCCAAGAGAGCATTACAATAGTCCAGAGCACCTGATTTAACTTGGCTAATAGCACCATGGTGGTGTCTGAAAGCTCAACAGGAGGCATGAAGGCAGGCAGTATATGGCTGCACCCATATATATATATATATTTTTTTTTCTACCAGATGTTTAACTAATTAAATATTTTTTCAGTAGACAAAAACTCCATAAAACAGTTTTAAAAGTTGAGAGTTTTGAAAATGTGATCAGGATCATTATGCAGTGCATGCCATTGTAAAGTATGTGTGTCCCTCACAAACTCGTTTTCATGTAATATTCAGTATGGCATCTACCATGACTAAAGTCTACTAGTAGAGAGTGCAAGACACGAAATGGGTCAAAGATATCCAATTATGCAAACAAACACAGTCAGTTCTGTAGGCAAAACATCTAAAGTGTCAAAATAAAAGTCTTGCAGCTTAAGGGGCCATTAAGACATTCATAATTATTGCATAATTTTAATTGCTTGTATCAATCTTATGAGACTTCCCTTACTTTAAGGGCCTATATTCCCTAGTCCATTACGATTCAATACAATGAAACAATGCGAGTGAAGTTTATGAATTAAAAGGAAGTGTTCTGTTACTGCCGTTTATTTATGTGGTTCAATGGGTTAGGACTTATTGGGAAGTATAGGAGTCAATAGAGCCATTCCTTCCTAAATTTACCTTTCGGTTTAGCAGCAATATGTTAAATAGGCCTATTTGGTGAGTTTAAAAGTATACTGCATGGATCTTTACAGACTAACATCATGACTCATCAAAACTTAAACATTTGTCTTATCATTGCAACCACATGTAAGCCTGCTGGGTTATGACAAAAAAAAAATACTTCACCTAAAATGACCAATGAAAACAGAATTCAAGCTCTAGTTGCTTAAAGCTCTGAATGTCTCACTGCACCTGAAAAAGATTTACACCCCATATTTCAACATCGCAACATTAATTTACTCCAATATCACATATCAGTCTATTAGCTTGATATCAGCGATGCATGCGCCACACGGGCTACTGGTTTTCAAACGGTTTATGACCCACCATAAACATATATTTGCACATGATAAGACAAGGGGCAGCAGGGTTAAGCAGAAAGACTCCTGGCACAGAGAAAATCTCTTGGAAATAACTAGATTTTGTTTTAAACAAGCCACCAATCAGCTATGTGCTAATGAAAAAGAAAGGTTTGAAATGAGAAGCTGTTGCAAACATATTTGGACTGATAGGATTGCGTCATAACAGATTATACACTTGTTTTGGTACATGCCGTTCTTGTGTACAGAACACCTAACCTTGCTGTCCGGACTAGCAGTGTGGAATCTTGGCTTCTAAAGCATTTTCATTAACTAGACAACATAAAGGGCAAAAAACAAATCCCACTGACTTTATTTCAAAGTACTGACTTACATTAATCGATATTAAAGCTAATTTTAACATTAGGCTAGTATACACTGGATTAAAATGATGTAATACTGTAATTAATTGTCTCCAGGGATGGTTTGACATTTCTGTGACTGAAGTGTGTGCTGTTCTGAATAAAGCTTTTCCCCTTAAATTAGTTCTGTCATAACTCTCGTAGTGTTTGGCACGGTGTTGTTTAGTCGTGGCGGAATAGATCTGCTATGCTGCTGCTGCAGAGCAATAACAGGAACTTGCTACTGCCAAAACACACACACACACACAACACACTGCTGTGAGCAAGTAAGACACGCTGTTGTTGTACATGTACATGAATGACCCGTAGCAGATCTACACAGGTGGAGCTGGGGAAGGTGGAGGGTTTCTGAAAGCGTGCAGCAAACTGCTACAGCAGACAATGACCGAGTATTTGAATGTTGAGCAGCGATCTCATTGGCTACTGATACAGCAGGAACCAATCAGCTGTGCCCTATAGAGGATGACGTGATTGCAAGCAGATTGAGATTGACTGTGCCATCTAGAGATTCATGACAGAACTTTGTTAGTTAGTTGCAGTCAAATGCATTCTTTTTCCCACAAGAAATGAAACATCCAAACAAATGTTTACTGAATTCTTATAAATGTTATTGTAAGGCTGAGCGAATCTTTCTTGACGTGTGCGTCCAACACGTCCTCACTTGTCATTACATTTAGTAGTGGGATATGATTTAAATCGGTTTACTTACACCAAGCACGGTTTTAAATCACGTTCTAGCTGCTTCGCAAGTTCAATCTTATTTAGGAAGTTAAAAGGCATGTTGTTGTAAAAAGCCACAGTTTGAGAAACAGCTAAATTAACACCCGCTAACTGCGAGTAACGCGGTCAAATCACTAGCTAATTTGGCGGTTACTTTTTATATTTACTGACTTTGCTGTGGAAGTTCGTGTAAACCAAATCTGCGCAGATTTAGCGCAAACAGGCTACTCAACTCGTGAGTTATCATGATATTAAATACGGTGTTGCGCAGAATCTGCCATTTCTGGCTTAATTGAACATGCACGTCACTAAGCAACAAATAGCGGTGCGCTTAATAGACAGTAATGGAAATGGACACAGCGACCCCATAGACTTCAACGGAGAAAAGTGAAGTCAATTAGAAGCTCTCACTTCCTGATGGCTGAGCGTACTGCGCAGACTCAAACTGAGCTTGACGATGTAGATGTGACGTGAGCGACCCGTCTGTCTTCTAGTAGCTGTGCCAAGAGAAATCTGAATCATTCCCTTCCGAAACTTGCAGAGACGGAGAGCGTGAGTAGGAGCTGTCCATGAGCTAGGAGCAGGAGCAACTTTATGACTCTCTATGTGCTTCTCCCTTGACTTTATGCCTCCACGTCCCCCCGATTGCCCGCGAGCTTCTCCTCCTGTCTATACGGTAATCTCTCTACTGTGCGACCGAGAGTCGCGTGATTATGACGCAATCATTAGCCTATTTTTACAAAAATTGCTTCTACGGGGCCATAACGTAAGATACAAGGTAATGGAGCCTTTTATACATTGTCGTGTTTCTTTAGAAAGAAATAATGGACAAATGGAGTCTTTAAACGCCTCAGATGTAAAGTTATTCGCTGTTTAAGTGACGCCAAAATGAATGGGAGTCAATGGAATGCTAACAGCAGGTGGGGGTCTACTAATCAATGGCGGCCCCCAGGGAAGGTACGCTTTCCGGCTGATGGATTACCCCCTTGGTGCGCTAGTTCATTTGCAATAGCGAAGATAAAAAAAGCATTTGGTTAACAGAAAAGACATTGTTATTTTCCAATATCCTACATTTTTGTATGTTCTTTGTACTGATGAATAATAATGTACGAAATACAACTTTTATAATATATACAAGCTGTGACGTTGTTTATCTGGTTTATTTATTTATTTTTGGCAAGTAGAAGTTCGGAATGGCCGATAACTTAAAGCCACACCGTGGACTTTGTGACCTAAAGAGTTGACGCATACAAGTTATTTTAAATGATTCCTCAGGCCAATATACAGCGTTTGACACTATTAATGCTCCGAGCGGGGCTGCCCTCTTGAAATACCGCCTATGTAAGTTTGGAGAAGACGGACCGTCGTTGGCCAGGTCATGTGACCTGGAGAACGTATCGCTTTACGGCCATCACGTGACCATAGGCTCTGATATACTCATGGAGCAGACTTTTGCGACAGTGCTGCGGCGCTTGTGGCCTCTAGGGGCGCTAGACGTGAAAGTTACAGGTCTAGCGCCCCTAGCGCCCGCAAAAGTTCCGCGGTGTGGCTTTAACAATTTAGTAGCCAAATTGACCGGTGAGTGGAAATGTGAATTTCAAACCCTGTTTGCAATCAAAGTCAAACATGCTATACACACAAAAGAGTATGGATGGGTTAAAAGATAAATGCATGCACCATTATTCATATCTAACGACAAGCTCCCACTGAAGTACATATTAAAAAAGAAAATAGGTCGCCAATAATTATTTTTTTTTTAAACTTAACAATAGAACACTTTCCAAAAAAAGAAAAAAACAATTTTGGAACTCGTTCTAAAATGAAACTATTTTCAATGTAGTCTGTCATTATATGCAGCCATGCACATGTTTTAACCAAAAGAAATAACTTAAAACATTGATATACAGTAAGATAAAAAACATTTTGTATAAAGTAGGCTAAAAACAATGTGCCACACAAAAACTAAACCAGCTAAATTACGATTCTGCCCTTCACGGTCCCAACTTAACAGATAAACACACACACACACACACACACACACACACACACACACACACACACACACACACAAAGTGTTGCTTTGAATTCCAACTACTGACGGTTTCCCGATTATTTATGAATAACGAGGAAAGTGTATTCTTACTGTAATTACACTGAAGTTCCCAGAGAAGCAGAACACGCCATGAACTCGCGATCTCGAGCTACTGAGCCTTCACTGAACGCGTATCACGCTTGGAAACTGAGAGTGACGCACGAGTGTGACGTGGCCGCAGCCTCCGGCTACAACAACTTAGCTCGTTTTAGAATCACGCTAGAACGTTCAAACATTCTAATTCCCTCTAGTTCATTGACAATGGCTATGCATCGTAATATCGTTTAATACCACTGTCAAATTGCCTTTGAGTACAGTGAGAGACAAAAGCAGATTCACCATCAGTCAAAACGTAATAGTAGGATTTTCTTGTTTTTGAAAGAAGTCTCATGCTCACCAAGTCTGCATATATTTAATTTTAAAAAATACAGTAAAAAAGAGCGATAAATAATGTGAAATAGTATTACAATTTGAAACGACTGTTTCTAAATATATATATTTTTAAATGTAATTTACTCCTGTGATCAAAGATCATGCATTTTCAGCATCATTACTCCAGTCTTCAGTGTCACATGATCCTTCAGAAATTGCTGCTCAAAAAACATTTATGATTATATTATCAATGTTGACAACGCTTTTTACAGCATATTAGAATGATTTCTTAAGGATCATGTGACACTGAAGACTGGAGTAATGATGCTGAAAATGCATCTTTGCATCACAGGTGTACATTTCAGAGACTTCTTTCAAACATGTTAAAAACCTTAATTATTCCAACCATTTGACCTGTTGTGTATTTACTAACTGCATTTTATAATTAGATCTGAACCATTATTTCAAATGTTCTTTTATGTATTGCAGGTTACTTATGTCCACTCTGGGCTTGCACCAGTTCATGTCAAGATCCAAAGGAACGCACGCAAAGTTTGCCACTCAGTTCAGAGTCACTTACAAACAAAGATAATACTTTACTTGCACGGATGTATCATTAAAACATTTTTGGGTTTTAATTGATCTTCATGAATATATTTACACTAGTTCTGTCTTGGCAGAATATTAGCATACCATCTTTGATAAGACAAGGCAAGGCTACTGAGTTTTTAATTATAAACAAACAAAAATGTACAGGTCAAAACACTGAATTGAAAAAGGTTCACTTATACAAATAACAGCAATTCTATCTCTCTCTCTCTCACACACACACACACACACACACACACACACACTGGGACAATGTTCTCAAACAGTCAGTTCTTTCAGTTCAAATGTGCCTTGAATAATAGGCATATCAAATCTTCAAATGATTTTCCTCGGATCTGAACTCCAGATCCAGGCTCAGCTGTTGCGACGAGAGCCTGTATAATCTTGTGCTGAAGGTCTTCTGTTTATGACTCTACGCAGAGATAAAGGTAGGACTGAATGGTGTTTGACAGGTGAGTTCAGCATCACGGCTGGTTCATCTTGGCAGCTTCAGCTTTAATGAGAGAGATCAACTCCTGATTGATCAGGAACACAAAGCGAAGACCTGCGATCTGGACAAAAACAAACACAGATGTGCTTTATTCAGGATGTTTATTATCCAATAACAGTATCAGATTAGATAATACTTTCTTTTTTTATGGCAAAATTTGTAGTCAATCATATTCCTTCATTAATGTCATTTCAACAGTTAGATCCTCGATAATATACAAATCTGGTTAACCAGCTACAAAAACTATATGACATTCTGTTTTTATTGACAAGTTTTTCACGATTGCTGAAAACAGGGCAAAAATCAACAAAATATTGCTTCCCCCCCCCATGATTCTGCACCATTCATCATTTCATGGCAAAATATTCACAAAAATTAAAAGGTCTCACAAAAAATAAAATTTGAATGATCTAAATTGAACTATCCCTAATCTAATGAAAGTTGTAAAGCATTATTTTCATGAGGATACAGATGTCAGTGAGTGGGCACATCAAACTTGTCACTTTGCGCTTGTATGACTGATGTATAATTTTTATTTCAATTTTTTCTTATTAAAAACGTATTCAAAATATGACTAGCTGATATTCAGATTCTCAAATATGCATCAGTAAATGTCTTTGTGTTTGAAATGTAATAATCATGTTAGTTGACCAGTGAGTTATAACGAGCGCCGCCATGTTTGTGTAAATGCAACGTCAGAGCGTCGGATTCTCAACACGGAATTTCATCCACTTCACCCCAAAGACATGAAAGTGAGAGGCCGGTCAACTCTGGGAGAAGGATAGAGTAAGCTTTATAGTGACCTACACAATGCGTGATTGATGTGAATAAAACAAGTGGTCAAACTTATTTTAAATTTTTTTTTTTTTTTATATATTATTGCTGCTTCTAAAGACACAAATGTGTATTTTTTACAAACTATGAATCCTTTTAATAGAACTTCAGTTTATTTAAACACCGGAAACAATAGTCATTTATATACCATGTACAAAATGTCAATGGTAAATCGCTAATTTTAAAGGGGTGGTTGATCATGATTTCACTTTTCTAACTTTAGTTAGTGTGTAATGTTGCTGTTTGAGCATAAACCACATCTGCAAAGTTCAGAGCAAAGGGAGATATTTGCTTTTAAAGAAATTGCTTTTTAAGGACTACAACAAACGGCTGGTAGAGACTACAGACATTCCTCCCGGGTTAGTGACATCATGAACCCTAAAATTTACATAAATCCCGCCCCCGGAACGCGATTTATAGATTATCAAGACAAAATATGCTGATCAATGACTTGAAGATAACTACACATAAGCTAAATAAATTCACCAACTAACCATTCAGAAATGTTTTCTACATGTTCTCACTTCTTCTTGAGTCTCTCCATAATTCTGACTTCGGTTTGAACATAAAACGCTAAAGGTTTTAGAAATTTTCAGTGCATGTCTGTGTGAGGTAAAAGGACGAGCTGTTGCGGCCCTCTGTGCCGGAAGCAGCAGCTCATTTGCATTTAAAGGGACAGACACAAAAACGGTGCGTTTTTGCTCACCCTCAAAAAGTGACAACTTTAACATGCTATATAAAAACATCAGTGGGGTATTTTTAAAACTTCACATACACACTCTGGGGACATCAAAGACTTATTTTACATCTTGTGAAAAGGGCATTATACAACCCCTTTAACAGCTGTAATTTTGTGACTCAAATGCAAGTGTGTCCCTCCATACCTCCATCACAGAGTTGTTATTGAGTTTCCACTTGTTTCCAGATAAAACTGGTCGTCCATCAATGTAAATGGGTCTCCGCCCTTCATTAGCGATGAAGAAATCCCCATTGTTTTTCAATTTAATGATCCCTGGTGTTAGAAAACAAACATTATTTCATTTATTATAGTGTTCACATAACTCAATGCCACACAAAAGTCCTGGTGATAATAATTCAAAGCATCAAAATGTTTAAAATGACATGAATCGTCTGTGACATTAAACACTGGCTGAAATGATTATGTGCTTCAATGTAAAGCCACAGCTGACATGAAAAAAAGACAAGAAAAACCTATGGAAAGCATGGACTATGGACTAAATTGAAAACCACGCTTAACAGACATGGCTGATGTTTTACAGGGATAACAGTCAGTGAATAGAAACATTTAGCATACCAGCAGTAAACCTAAACGGGATGCTGTAATGGATAGACAGTGGCCATGTGACACACTTGGACAGTTTAATATGTGCTGAAAAGTAGTCACTCAATCACATAATTTCCTCTCTTTTAAAAAAAAACTAAAGTGTCGTTGTGATAGTTTAGTGAATAAGCTGTATAAGTTCAGTGGTGCAAAGCTATATTTAGCATAATATTTAGCATCTGGGAGCAGGACTGAACACATACAGACAAATGAAACCAGTTCAATCATGAATGTCATGAATAATGATGTTGAATTGTCTAACCCTGTTTTCTGGAGATCTTCCACGCAGGTCCCTCCAAAGACAGATCCACGTCTATCTGCTTGTCTTTAGTAGCACGACCCAGTGTGATCTGAAACATGTCAATCGAGTTTGTTACTGGTCGTTTGTGGGTGAACTGTTCCTTTAAAAACACCTCACACTGCATTAGATGACTAAATATCAAACAAGCAAGTCACTTTTAAAAAGATAGCACAAAAACACATTTCAAGTGAAGCATTTGACAAAAAAAGTTTGATAGGTTTTTAAAACAATATATAAAAGCACAAGTTAGTTCCGAGAAACGCTTGTACAGCAATAGATAGAAGATATTTTGGTAGCACTTTATTTTACAGTCCTGTTCTGAATTTACATACGATGTACTTTACTATAGTAATCACAATAGCGGTGAAAACACTACTAAACCAGAACCGTAAACTTATGCAGTTACTTTACATTACTCAGAACTTTCTTGTGCAATTATTATTATGTGTTAAGTGTCTTTAGTTGAAGACACTATCACAACTAAAAAGAGGTTTGAGTCTCCTTTAACCCTCTGGGGTCTGAGATGTTTTGACATGCCGAGACATTTGTGCTTTTTTCAGTTGCCTATAAACATATTAATAGTAAAGGTGTCATTACACTCTATTTAGCACAAACAGGGCTGCCATAATATGTGGGCAATATGTATGTACATGTTTGTATTTTTGAGAGAATAATATTTATGTATAGTTATTGAAAAAATATATAAATTAAAGTTTCTGAAATAAGGAAATCATATTGAAACAGTCTTTTTGCAGTTTACAGACACTATTGCATATCGCGATTAGAACAAAGCACTTAAGAATAAAGACCTTACTATTCACAATCCTCAGCTGGATCCGTTGCTCCTCGAAGTGAAACTAAACCAGCACTTCTGAGGTAAATTTTCTAGGATTATTATTACGATAGTATTATTCCTCACAGCGGCGCCGTACGTACACGACGTAAAGTACATGTTTGATTAAACTTGATGTATTGTATCGAGTAGACGTTGTGGCGTTGACACGTTTGCATGGATTACCTCAGATCATTTGGGTTTGAATAGCGCACGCTCTCAGTAGGCATGTTCACATTAACAGATAATGAGCTGAAATGAGAACGACTGACTGACTCTTTTCATACGGATTACATAAACAGAGAATATTTGTTTTCGTTTTGAATTAGATAATTTAATAGTAGACACTTAAATGATTATAAAGATATATTGCTCATGCCTGGGTGAATAGTATTCGCTGAGTTTTGTTTAAGTTTAAGTTTAAAAATCGACCTCAGAGGGGTCAAAGTTCAGGTACAACAGATGTTTACCATTCATACACACTTATAATGCCAAAGCACAATATTCCTGTGTTTAGCAAATGTTCACTGACCTCTCTAGATCTCATCAGATATCTGACCATTCGTCCGCGTAAAGCTGCCAGCGTCTGATTATCAAAGTCTGGTGAATTCATGCCTGAAATAATTACATCACACAATTACTTAAGTGATCACCATCCATCTCATAACCATATTGAAAACACGGTCACAAATCTGACCTGTGATGCTGTCCACTAACACCTGCCAGCGAGGAAGTTCCTGCTCCAGTTGTCTGATCTCACGCTTCTGGTGTCTGTCTGCAATCATGAGCTCTAGAAGACATGCAACATAACATGTCATAGACAGCCACAGGAGAGCATTCAAACAACTACACTGACACACATTAAAAACAACAGGAATGTATGAAATAACTCACCATGCTCCAGGACTTCATCTCTGCTGTCCCTGATGAACATGATACATTATCAGAACCAGAGTCACACATGATTACCACAAAAGGCTGCAAGGGAGCCAATGAAGCAACACATTATGAACCAGAATCTGCAGGTTTTCTGCAAGTCAATGGTTTTTTTTAATGGGTTTTTGGTTAAATGCCTGAAAAAAGGTCTGTGGTGAACACAAGCTCAAGATAATTTCAAATTGTATTCTAATACCCTCTTTGTGATTTGTTTTTAAAGCTTTCACTTGTCTTCAAAAAACATTAAACATCATCAAACCAAACAGGTAAAGTCATCTTACACACTAGTCCACTTTTACATCCTCTGTGTGTTTATTAATCGCACTCTTACCAACTATTATAACTCAAACTTTCAAGGAAAATATATTTAAATAAACAGTTGTCAAAAGCTTAGTGATGGTGTCGTTGAAGTCAAGCGACCGTATTGTAGTTCGTTTATAGCCTTCATTCGGCTTCTTTCTTCTGCCGATTGTATTTAGGTTTCCAAATGAAAGTTGTGTTCATTTGAGAAGAAGATAATCATCATGAGAAAAATGTGTAAGAATCATAAACATAAAGCTAATCATAAAGCTAGTAGGAAAAATCCTATTGGGTTTTGTCGCGATAAACCAGGGTGATGAAAACTTATGGGTTGGCCTAAAAAAATACATCATCACTGCAGCGCTCTATTAAGAACTAATGTTATGTAACCTTGAAAAGCACCAGGTGTAAAATACTTAAATGTGCAAAGCAGAATATGCTAAAACCAGAGCCATAGAGAGAGAGAGTTGCGACACTCTTTGATGTCGCCGCTATGGCTGTCACGTGGTTCATGTAAGCCCCAATAGTTCCAAAACGTACGCTGGCTGTCATGTTCTTCTATGGGACAGACAGCAGCGATTGCATTATTGAACGGTAAATATAAAATAAAACACACACCCAAGTACTTTTTCAGCTGTTATTGCATTATTGCATTTTGTTAATGTCAGTTTTGCATTTGGAGATAAGTTTTAAGCTATATTTTTGGAGGGAAAAGCTTAGTGTTCATGTTCGCATGGGTAGTAGCACTGGCTTTAGCGGCTCTAACTTAACTTTTCCATATCATTCATCTGATGATGGACGTCTCATGATATTTATTTTAGCACAACTGGGCTGTATTAGGCTATTGATTCCCGTGATTTTGCTTATAAATGTTGATTCAGCCATTAGCCAACCTTCGTGATCACGCAAGAGGTCTGCCGTGGCGGTCCGTTCAGAATTCGCTTAGAAGCTAGCTCACTTCTTCTGATGAAAGTGGCCACCCCCAGGACCACAACGTGAAACATGATCATGTTAAGACTAAGAATATTATTTTAAGATTAAGGCCATACACATTATCAAAACTATAACAGATTAAAAACGAATTTAAGCATGGCTGATACAAATGAAGGTTTTCAAATAAAATATTTTTTATTAAACAATGACAGACAACAAAAATGTGTGCTTGTGTGTGTGAACAAGAAAAACAAAAACCAGGGGCAGGTGATCCATGAAACAGACAGGACTGGTGATGGCCATAACAATCCTAAAGGTCCAGCATTGTTCTCACAAGCCGCTTCACTCAAGACAATAATAACATAATGAAAAGTTAGTATATCCCAAAAAATTTAATTAAATAAAAGTTGCTATAAAGGTGGTAGCGATTCATTACCGAACTCTTAGCTGACGAAGTCGCGCTAGCTATCTAACGTTAGCTAGCAGGCAGTGCTTGAAAATTGGTTGAAACAACCAACATAAAATATAAATAATTACGCTGTGCATGTACAAATGAAGACCAGTATAAGCATCGCAAAGGGCCTCTGATATAATATAGACAGTTGACAATTCAAAAGAGGTCGATATTTCGGCAACTTAACTCTGGAACAACTCGACGCGCAGCAATGTAAGTGAATGGTGTCCAACGCCCAAATGACAGTGTTTGGAACTATTCCGATCTTCATATCCCGGAAGTAGGCGGTTAAAAGCGCCGCCATTATTTACAACGGAGGTCTATGGGAGTGTCGCAACTCTCTCTCTCTATGGCTCTGGCTAAAACCAAAAGAATACTTCTCTTTATAGGCGTATGCTAGGGTCGCGTACAATGTGCGTTACGCAAAATCTCATCATCAGTACAGTACGCACATACCGTAAACGTGGATGAGAGATTGTGCAAAGAGGTTAGAAAGTAGCCGTATTTGTACAATTCTAGCCTAAAAGATTATAAAACTGTGCATATGGGTTATAATTCGTGACAAAACGTTGTGTAGACAGAGTGCAAACGGCTAATGGAGAATACTTAGAAAGGCTATGCGTACAACTGTGCATGTATGCTAGCATCCACGTAAAAAAGGAAGTATACTTTGTCTGGTGGCTTTATTTTTGCACACTGGAGGAATAAGTGTTATTTGGGAGAAATGGTGTATTGTTAGGGGAGTTGAAAAAATGGTTTACTCACTTGAGTTTAGCATCATCAACCACCTGCTCTGCATCAGAGAAGTTCAGCACTTGCTCTCCTTTAGGCAGAGGTTGAACTAGAAACAAATCAGATGAAATTAAATGACAGCGATCAGCACAAGCAGGATCATCAGACCGAGTGACATTTAACAGCATCTCACCGCTCTGATCCTCCAGTAAATAATACTGCTTCAGCAGCTGCCAGTGCACCAGCAGATTCTTAGCAGTGCGTGATGGGTAAAACACATTTGGGTGCTTGTTCAGCAAATCCTGAAACACCTCCAGCTTAGGCTGACTGCTCTACTCACAAACATGAGGCAAGGATCAATTACATTTGAAGTAAACAGAACAGACACATTTAAAACATTTATAAAATCTAGAAAGCACTCATTGCTACATATCATCAAACGCATGGGATTAAAATGCAGATGTCATTTGCTCACAGAGATGATCTTGGCGAGCAGGGCTTCCTCTGTCTGGCTGAAGAGAGCTTTACTCTGGATAGCAGCGATGGCCTCTGGGTGAAGCTGTCTCATGGCCTGCCACGCCAACCTGAGGAACAGACAAAACCCTTATAAAAAATGGACATTCAGATTCTAAGATCAAGTAAAGAGTAAAAAAACGAAATAAAAACAAAAAACGCTTTCATTATTTACTAACCCTCATATCATTCCAAAGCCTTCCAGACAACAAACCCTGAGGACTGTTTTACATGCAAAGCGGTAAAGACTCACTGGAGGGAAAGTTCATCTGTGTAGGATCTAATGATTCTTAATAGCCACCTCTGTGTGTGTGTGTGTGTGTGTGTGTGTGTGTGTGTGTGTGTGTGTGTGTGTGTGTGTGTGTGTGTGTGTGTGTGTGTGTTGCTTCAAGAAAGCAAACATACATCTGTGGTTTTCTTAATACTTAGAAATTGCCTACTTTGTACCTACTTGACTCTCATTTGAAATTTTTATATTTTGTAATGCAAAATAGAATTCATCGCACCAATGTAATGCAACTTTTTGACATCTGCCATCAACTTTATATATGTTTGTATGCATGTATGTGTATTGTATGTATGTATATATATATATGAAGAGTTCAGATGCAAAAGCCTCTAATTGCCATCTGAAATTTTCTTCTAGAATGATCATTTTTATAAAGCTTGTATATAGTAATTTCACTTAAATGGCAATGAAAATGACCTATTAATTGTCATTTAAGTGAAATTATTTAACTTAAATATACAAGCTTGATAAAAATGATCATTCTAGAAGAAAATTTCAGATGGCACTTAGAGGCTTTTGCATCTGAACTCTTCATATATAAATATACATACATACACACACACACACACACACACACACACACATTTGAGCGGTATTTATTTTACAAAACATTTATTAAAATAATGAATTAAAAAGAATAATCTATTTAAAAACAGAAAGTATAGTTGGTGGAGTTAGGTGACAAGCCAGAATGGTTAGCAACTGAGGAAACTTCTTGTAATAAGACTTCATTAGTGGGTCTGCTTAATAGTCCCATTCAAATATAAATGGAAATATAGTTATTTCTAACAAAGTGTGGAAACAAATTAAGTTAGCTATATTTGAAAACAAATCGGACATCAGATAGCTTCAAAGAGCTATAGGTACATCTTTTCTGATACTATTGTGAAATTAATGTGGAAGAAATTCTTTAAATTATGTCCTTTTGTGTTTTGTGGAAGCCATTAGGGTTTCAGAACAACATGACGTTGATGACAGTTTTATTATTTTTTTCCTTTAATGTTTAAAAGAGGGGTTATAGCTATATAAGAATGATGCTTTGGTCAAAAACTCACTTTGATATGACAGGGTCATACAGCAGAGCGTACCAGCGCTCCTGGATCTCCCGCAGTGTGAAGCGACAGCTGAATTTCACCCCCAGATGAACTGACGTGAGATCTGTAGTCTGAACATAATGTACATGTAACTTCAGTTCATCTCTGAACAAGTCGGCTTCTAAGCGCACTTAAATCTGACAGCTGACCTGTAGGACAGCATTGATGAGCAGCAGGTCATCCGTGGGTTTCCAGCGGCCCAGGTCTTTGGTTATCTGTAACGGCTGCTTGTTTTTCTTCATTCGTTTGGACATCGATGAAGGAGTGATCACCATGGTAAGAGGAGGTGTGAGAGAGCTACCGGACTTTAAACCCTACGGTTCAGAAAGCACAACAACAACAAATCAAAGAATATTCAATGAAAATGAGTTTATCATCACAGACACTAAACAATACTCGTAAGTATTGAGAAAAACACAGTCACTGAATATAAACCTGAATTGATTGTATATATTGCACCTACCTTCAAAATAAATGAAAGGGAATGACATATAACGTATTATATAAATGATTCAATTATATTAAAAAAAGAAAAATCGCAAAGTAACACAAGACATGCAACTGCAGCCATGTAGGATATTTGTTACCTGGGACAATTATTATCAGGTGCAGTTTAGGCCGTAATTGAAATGTTACCATTTACATAAAACGTTCTCACATTGATTCACATGAAATGATCGCATGCGCTCACAACACACAAACATGCCTCGGATATTCACATTTACTCTCACACACTACCACTACGGCTCAGAAGTTTGGAATAAGAACATTTTTAGTGTTTTTAAAAAGAAGTGTCTTATGCTCACCAAGGCTGCGTTTATTTAATCAGACATACTGTAATAACAGTAATATTGTGAAACATTAATGCAATTTAAAGGAACTGTTTTCTATGTTAATATATTTTAAAATGTAATTTATTCCTGTGATCAAAGCTGAATTTTCAGCATCATTACTCCAGTCTTCAGTGTCACATCACAATCATTCTAATATGATGATTTGATGTTTCAATGTCTCAATTATTGTTGCTGCTCAGTTATTAGTTCTTATTACTTTCAATGCTGAATAGTTTTTGCTGCTTAATATTTTTGTGGAAATTATGATACTTTGTTTTTCCAGGATTATTTAATGGATAGAAAGAACAGCATTTATTTGAAATAAAAAATTAAAAAAATCGAACATTACAAATGTCTCTATCACTTATGAACATTTGAATGTGTCCTTGCAGAATAATATTTTTTAAATCTTACCCCAAACTTTTAAATGGTAGACCCCAAACAAAATTAAAAAATTAAGTTAACATGTTTGTTGAGCAGCCAATCATCATATTAGAATGATTTCTGAAGGGTCATGTGGCGCTGAAGACTGGAATAATGATGCTGAAGATTCACAGGGATAAATTACATTTTAATATATATATTAAATTACTTAATTTGTAATAATATTTCACAATATTTTGATCAAATAAATGCTGCCTTGGTGAGCAGAAGAGACTTCTGTCAAACACATTAGATTGACTGGTAGTGATTAACTCATGGTTTATACATTAGTTTAATGATGCTTGACCAGAAAATGATCAAATTAGCCACAATCTATATGACATACAGTAACCTTCATTACCTTCTTCTTGTCACTGGATGTGAGGTCACTCCCAGGGCATCTGATTGGCTCAATGACTGGCTGACCTTTGACCCGACTGGTAGATTTCGCGAGGCTGCTCTCAACCAGTTCATCATCAAACTTCTTTCTCTTTATTGATCTACAATATAATGACAAGACACCTTTGAATCACAATGATGTGTACAGTAGCAGTAGTGAAGCAGACGGTGGCAGAGGAACTCTCTTGACCTGGAGGAGCTCCTGCGTTTGGGAATCATTCCCGCTCCACTGAAGGCCTGAGCAGCGGTTCTCTTCACACCAGTGGCCTCCTCGTCCTCAGACCTGCTCTGAGAAACCATCGGCCCGACTGACGCTCCTGCAGCCACGGCAGACGAGATGCCCGCCTTTACGTCTACAACACATCACATTATCAAACAGAACGTGTAAACACGCTTGGAGCGAGAACAAATAGTGATCATAGTAATTATTCTACACATCCGGTCAGCTTTTCAATATTTTAGATGCCACTGACCCCCCACATATTTTTAATAATCATTTTTCAAGACTTTTCCATAGACCTCCTGTCACTCCCCGGAGCCCAGTTTGAAAACCCCTGACGTAGATCACAGAAAATATCTGATTATATGAAATTGCTAACAAAAAGGTGTCCTGTACTCCAGCAGAATTACTGTACTATAGTAATCAGTAGCATTGTCTGTCAAACTGTATCTATTATTGATCCAGCAAACGTAATAAAAGCTCAGTCTTATAACATATTAATGTTATTCTTCTGTTAATATCATGTTCATGTTGTCTTACCTTTCTCCATGATCAGCTGATTAACTCTCAGAAACCCGATGAATCATGAATACTGAACACAGACAGAGAAGAGTATGAACACCGACCTACACACTATTAATACAAGGGCATCGTTAGAAAGACACTATAATAAATCGCTTATTTATGTTAGACGTGTATTATATAACTTAATTCCTTTGTAAGCTCTAACAGCGACAATTGTTGTATCAACCATGACACCAAAACAAGACATTTAGACATTAAAAATCGAGAATTAGGGCGATGTATGTTTTACCTTTAGATTAGGTATCGCTGCGCGCGGACTCTGAATAATATAATATAATATACAATTATAATATTACGCAATATGTTACTCTTATATTTGATAATCAAAAAAGAAGCAACGAGGCTAAGCTAACTGGAGGCTTCTGTGGAGTTTGGATCGTTTCCGGGTTAGAACGGAAATGTCGTTCCGGAGAGCAACAAATCTCTATCCAAAGTTACCAAAGACTTGAAATAACTGCACTGATTGTGATACATACACAGTAAATGTAAGGTATTATTAATGGCGCTAAACTTTAGTGATAGGACAAACAAATCTTTTTGAAAACCAACGATTCACTCGAAGCGCCAAAAACGCCACAGTTTAGCGGCACCTGTGTGTAAATGCAACGAAAACTAATCTCAAACATGTATTATGAATCATGACATCTTTTACAAACCAATAGCAAATGTTTTCAAGACAGCATAATCTATTAAATACATTCTACAAATAATTAATTAATAATCTTAAGGGTTGTGTTTTAAGTATCCTGTCGTTTTTTTGTTGTTGTTTTTTTCATGTTTAATCCAAACAGTCTGGTTCAGTCAGTTCTGCTTCTGACATTTCAAAATGTCAGAAGATTTTGAAGGTCGCAAAAAATGACATACAAAGGATCCAAGAGGACCTGCAGTTGGGCAGGAAAATATCAAATGCAGACAAGACCCTTCACAGGTATTACTGTGAGGCGGCCTTTGTGTATGCACACATGCAGCTGTTGAAGACATGACGGTAAGTTCATCTATTTTAAGTAGTTTATTTGTTCACGTATGGGGTTAGTAAATTCATTCTCTCAAACACACACACACACACTCACTCCTTTTTAATGTTTTTCAGGATGCGGAGTGGGTGGGCCGTATAACCGGACGCACCGTCTGAACATTGCCTTGAGCCAGGCTGACTGAGGAAGCTGTAAGTTTCAGACACAAGACAAACAGTAGATTGCTTACCATTAGTGTTTTGGGTAATAACTTTTTTTCATAGATTTTGCAGCAGTACTTCACTAAGATCCGCCCTGATAGTCTTCAGGCTGATCAAGCTTGCAACTGGTTTTGTGTGTCCTGTTCCGGTTCTGCGGTCCACAGCGTGTCCCAGGACATGAACCACCTACATTCAATGTACATACCTACACAGATCAATGTGCACGTGTGTGAATGTATACACTTAGTTACATCTTGTCAGTCACAGTCATTCCACGATTAACATTTCCCTTTTATATTTTATTTCTACAGGTATAAAGTGGACATGTTTAGAAGCCAGGATGTGAGGAGGGCGGTTATGGTGGCTGCAAAAGAGCTGACAGCACACCAACAGGAGTGCATCAGCCTCTACTTGGCCGTAACGCTGGCGCGGGACAAAGTGAGAAGGTGGTAGAGCTTTTGCACTCCTTGGCCGTGTATGTCTCTTCATTTATCAAAGACATAACGCAAACTATTTGAACAGCAATTCCGTGGGTTCCCATGAGACAGGTTATATTACGATAAGTGGCGCCTCTCACATATGGGCAAAGAAAAGAATATCTACTTGGTAAGTCTCCAAATCCATCAATACAGCATTGGCACCCATTAATTTGACATTAATTCACAGTGACAAATGACTTGCACGAGTAAAGTCTTGTCATTCTGTCTTTCAGGTTATTTCAGTCTCCGCAAGCCTTCTGCAGCTAAAGTGGCAAGGGTGATTGGTCAGGAGGGGTGGACGACCAATTGCCCAAAACCAGATGATATTGCAAAGCTGTGGAGGTCATCCTCTAAACAGAGGGTTGAAACGGATCCTTTTATCCAGATAATCCGGCGCTGTGTGGCTGAGCAGACCTGGACAGGCCATGCTATGAAGGACTTTGGTCCACCAAAAGATTTCGGTAAGAAAACCTTTCAGTAATTTTCAAGGGCAGAATTCACCAAAAAGTTGAATTAAATCCTGATTTTTTTTTGTCTGCATGTAAAGTATGTTCAGTAACTCAAAATGTAATGTTTTCCTAATTACAGGAGTGGTGGCAACCCGAAATTTTGCTAAAAACTATATAGTCTGTGATTATCACGGCCATATAATCACAGCATCTGAAGGGAGGGCAATGATGGAGGACCTGAGAGATGAGGCAGGGTACTTGTTTTTTTTAAAATCAGGAACCAAAAGTGTCTGTATTGATGCCCAGACCTTCCCGTGCCGCTGTCACCCCCATGCAGACACATTTGGGCGACGTATTAATCACTCAAGTAAGTTGCCAAATCTTAAACCAATGTGCTGCACAATGACATCAGATGGGGAAGAGCGTGAAGTCATCCTTTTCAAGGCTTTGGAGGACATCCCCGTTGACCGGGAACTAAAGTTTGACTATGGGGTGAGTCGAAAGTCATTCCGCAGGGAAGGCTTAGACCTTCAATGGCTGGACGAGTAGGCCCCAGTCCATTTTTTTTTGAACTTTTTTATAATTAAAGATAGTTAATTTTTTGTGTGTGTTTTTTTTACAAATGTTTTTGTGGTAGTATGTTTTTATGTTTCCTTTTTATAAAATATTTTATTTTTATATTATTATTATACTTTTTTTAAATATTTAAATTACTACCAAGATTTAATTTTATATATTGATAATATTATGGGCTTGTGTAAAAAAAAAAAAAAAAAAAAAAACTAAAAACAACAACAACAAAAATAAAAAAATTTAACCCAGCCTCTGACATTACACAAAGTAGTGTAATGTCAGTGCCGGTCCCAAGCCTGGATAAATGGGGAGGGTTTTTACTCACTTATGGTGGACTTTGTCACGGTCACCAGCTAGTCACCAACTCCTCACTGCATTTCCCATCATACTCACTGGCCCTGATCTGCATGCACTTACCTGACTCCTTAACTGCACGATACCTGAACGACTTGTCTTCAGTCATCTGCTTCCTTCATCCGTCTTCAATCATTGCCTTGATCTCCATATCAGAACAGACATCTATCCTGAACACTGTATAAATCAGTTGCTCATCTGCTTCCATCATTGCGATCACATACTTCTGCATTAAATGTGAAGTTTCTGTCAAATTTGATTTATTTTATATATAGTGCTTGTTTTGTGTTTGTTATTAGGCAGGGCTTGGCAATCTATGTGGTACATTAGAAGCAGTTAAATCTAATAAAATCGTGCTTGCCTTATTCCACACCCATTTAATTAGAGGCGAATGTCACATTTCAGAAGGAATGCCAAACCTCTCAAAGGTCTTTCAGTTTTTCTACCAAGCTAATAGCTCTGCCAGTTTGCTCAAGCTTCACCCAGTCATGACTGAGAAGGGTGTCTATATGGCCATACTTTGATATTGTTAGATTTAAGTGCTTTATTGAATATATTTTGTCTGCTATTAAAAACAGTCGTGTCGACTCTTCTGTCAGCTCAAAGGTCAGAGGCAGGTGAAAAGCAAGAAACCAATTGAGGTCAAAACGAGTTTTAATAAGACTATTGAATAATAATTGAATAATCTGACTTGCGTGACTGACCTGACTCTGAAGTTTAGATAGAAAGGGATTGTTTCCGCCAGTAGAGGGCGCTCGTGCAACGTGGCCAATGACGTAGATCCCAGTCTACGAGGCGAAAGAGAAGTGAGCGCGGGAAGACACAAGTAGGCTACAACCGGCTACAACCATCTATTAGTACAACACCCGTTGGTTCTGCTGTAAATCTGCTGTTTCAGACTATGAGTACATTCGTTTTTATTTCGGGAAATCTACATCTAATTGACTTGACTAATCGATTCATTTTAGTTATAAAAAAAATTAAAATACAACCCAGCCTGAGTGTTTACTGAGTTAATCCGAATCAGATCTTCAATCCGAAATTATTACTTTCGTCATGTCATAGACTGTAAAAAAAGTGTCCCACTTAATAAACCCATGTTGTACATTTATTGAAACGCAAGTTACTGACTTGTTATTCACATGA
The DNA here is from genome assembly GCF_965113295.1 of Leuciscus leuciscus. Lineage (NCBI taxonomy): Eukaryota > Metazoa > Chordata > Actinopteri > Cypriniformes > Leuciscidae > Leuciscus > Leuciscus leuciscus. Next base: position 29,247,875 of record NC_138747.1, on the reverse strand, counting down.
CAACGTGTAAAGATTATGAGTTGTGAAACTTGTGTTGATCCATATTTTATGTAATGAATAAACAAGACCTGATATAAACACACGTGTAACATAATACGAGCAACTTTCAGAATCAAACATACCATTTAACAATGGAATTGTCTACAGTAGATAGACATTTATTTACATTATTTTCTAACTGTGCTGCTAAATAACGCTAAATTGTGTGTCACTAAAAAGATATCTTTGTGACACACACACACACACACACACACACACACACACACACACACACACACACACACACACACACACACACACACACACACAACTGGAGTTAAATACAAGGGTTTGTCTAGTTGTCACGATACCATTAAATTGTCCTACGATACAGCCTAAGTTTTGCCATACCATGCAGATGCAGTATTGTGTTAATTTATAATTCAAACTTTCATAAACAGGCTAGTTGTAAATGAAAACAGACCAGATTTCCTCTGAATACTCCATTAATGAGAATGAATAACTGGATATTGCTAACAATAACAAATGAAATCAGTGTAAACAAAAATCATTCTAGCACTGCACAGTAGCACAGAAGCTGATATTGCACAGCAATTACAATTGCATAAATAATGTTATGAGATTAATGTCTTAAATATAAAACTATAAATAGGCCTAAAGAAATATATAGTAGGCTATTTAATATATAGTAAAAAAAAACTATAGTAGGGAAGTATGCGATTTCGGATGCAGATGGTTTTTATGAATGGCTTAGTGAATCAGTGATTTGCCTGATTTGTTCAAAAACAGGGATTCTTTCAGACACTAAACAATAACAGCACTCTTGCTCATGTCACATTTTTGAAATATCAGGAGCATTTTTGCCCGCATATTTTGACATTTTCGGCCCTGACTGGAGAGCAGTATATTAAAAGATATAGCCTAATTCATTTATAATCTTAAAATTACATTATAATGATTGATATGATTGATAAGAACTGAGTGCAAAACCACTATGTTGATTAATGGAATGGCATTAGTCTGAATCGTCTTTGCAAAGATGTTTCTAGAAACAAACTATTACACCTGTTCCAGAAGTGCTCAAATGAGCAACGGAAAAACGGCGAGAATACATTCTTATATAAAGATATTATGATGTTGATTACATGATGCTTGAGCATTTTTTATTTATTTATTTAGTTTCATTTAAGGAGGGGGGACGCGTGGCGTCGGGCGCTACCTGGACACAAGTCGGGGCCTGATCACCCCCGGCTGGGTCGCCCGGGTGAGGGTGTCTGATGTAAGACCCAAAACACCCTATGACCCCGGGAGCATCACTGACGATGTGTCCAGGTTGCACCACAAGATGTATTCAAGTACACTGGAGAAAAACCTTAAAGGTCCCATTGCATGAAAATTTCACTTTATGAGGTTTTTTAACCTTAATATGAGTTTCCCTAGCCTGCTTATGGTCCCCCAGTGGCTAGACGTTTTGATGGGTGTAAACCAAGCCCTGGGTACTTTTGAGAAAATGAAAGCTCAGACGGGCGAATCTAGAATCTTCCCCTTATGTCGTCATAAGGGGAAAGGTTACCTCCCCTTTCTCTTCTTTAGCAGCAAAAATAATTTGGCCGCCCATGAGAAAATGAGCTGCGATATTGTTTTTTCCTCGAGAGACATCATGGCTTGCAAACGAGCGAAGCATGGCAGTTGCTCAGTGTTTGGATGTACAAATTAACACAAAAGTATTTTTTTTAGTTCCTTCATCCGAGCCTCTGAAGAACCAGTGGGTTATGTGAGTTTCTGATGTGTAATTGTTCAAGTTCAGACAGATAATCTTTCTCTCAAAGTCGTTCAATACTGTTTATGCATCAAGTCAAGTCAAGTCATCTTCATTTATATAGCGCTTTTAACAATGTAGATTGTTTCAAAGCAGCTTTACAGAGATAAACGTATAATTTATGGTAACAGAGATTGTTTTGGCTTTATATCGGTTCTTTAGTAAAGTTATTTTCCAGCTAAGGTTAGTTATGATTGATTCGCTTCCGTCGCAACAATCATTTGTAATTAAATTAGGGGCCGCTAAGACGACACAATTCTCTCTACATAGACTTTAAACGCGAACCTGTGAGAAACGCTGATGGCGTTCACATGCGCATTTAGAATTGGTTCTATAGTTATGTGCGTTTGAATATATGTACGCAGGTTTGTAATACCCTACAAACCAAGCCTAAACAAAGTACTAGTGTTTCCTTATAATGTTTGATACAGAATTTATTTTATTTTATCAATTCGGGGTAGATACGCGAATTGAGTTTCCCGACAACGCTTTATCTGTAGAGTGGTAAAGGGATCCTCCATAGGGAGAGACTAGTTGGCACTTCAGCACTGCGTTGTCATCGGGTCCAGGCGAAGGTCCTTCATCAGATCTGGATACGGCCTGGATCCGGCAGGCTGCGGGAAAACCTCGGGATAAACTGCATCAGTAAATCAAGCCAGTGACTAAACGATCAACTTCACGTCGTTTCTCTTAGTAGGATGAAAATAATCGTATTTAAACTGTGATTAAATAGAAAGCGATCAAAGAACAATCCATTTCCAATCGCCCAAGCTGTCAATCACACAGTGCGAGTTTATCTGGACACTTGCCAAAACTCATTATGAAATCAATGACGCTGTTACACTGCACAACAAAGCTCTTACTGTACTTACCTCATGTTTGCATTGGTGAAATCATTAGTGAGAGTGCAGAAACTGCGTTGCAATGATAAGATCTTCATTCACGTGATCAACAGGCTGTCGTCTGCTCAATGCTCATCACTGCAACCTTTAAAGTGATGGGAATAGATCTAAATACTTAAAGGGATAGTTCACTTTGAAATTAAATGTTGGTATGTTTTAGCTTACCTCAAGGGCATCCAAGATGTAGGTGTCTTTGTTTCCGCAGTAGTTTCAATTTTGATATTTTTAAGTCAAACCGTTCTTGTCTGTCAGTCATATAATGCAGGTCTATGGTCACCACCTCAAAGAGCAAGCACAGAGTCCAAATTAAACAATTCCCCATCGTAAGTACACATTGATGGCCTAAGACACGAAACGAGCGGTTTGTGTGAGAAAACTAACCATATTTATATCGTTTTTACCTCTACACAACCACGTCCAAGTGATCTGAGGGCGCGTGCGCTTCCTGGTGTGTGACGTGTGCGCGCGTTCTGGCTTAGTCTGCGCAAGCGCCGGAAAGTGTACAAGAGGTAAAAACGATATAAATACTGTTCGTTTTCTCACACAAACCGCTCGTTTCGTGTCAAAGACAAAGACACCTACATCTTGGATGCCCTTGAGGTAAGCTAAAACATACCCAAACTTAATTTCAAAGTGAACTATCCCTTTAAACTTCTCATGATTCGTTAATCTCGATAGCTGTAATAGTAAAAACGTATAATAGTAATAGTAAAAGTTTTCGAGAGAGTTCCACATGTAGGCTAATGCAAAATATTTCATATGCAAGCATGTCAGCCAATCACAGCAGTGGGCGTTTACACTGAAGTCTCACACCAGACACGCCCCTTCAAACAGAGCGTTCAAATCAGAGGCTAAAATCAGAATAGGAAATATGCCTTTTATTTTAAATTATAACAACTTTTGATCTAAAAAACATACTAACATTATAAGGGCACCCCAGCAAACATTCTAAAATAATAAAATAATCCATGCAATGGGACCTTTAAGACACACATGAGAATTCACACTGGAGAAAAAACGTTCACATGCACTCAGTGTGGAAAGAATTTCGTGCTGAAATCAAACCTTAAGACACACATGAGAATTTATGTGTTTTAAATGTATGTTTATGAATTTATAGAATTTTAATCCACTTAAGTGACAGGTGGATTGCCGCTGATGTCACTACTAGCCGTTTGTCTCATAGACAGTATATAAACTGGACACAGCGACCCCATTGGATTCAACGGAGACAAGTGAAGTCAATTAGAAGCACTCACTTCCTGATGGCTGAGCGTACTGTGCAGACTCAAACTGAGCTTGACGACGTAGATGTGACGTGAGCAACCCGTCTGTCTTCTAGTAGCTGTGCCAAGAGAAATCTAAATCATTCCCTTCCGAAACTTGCAGAGACGGAGAGTGTGAGTAGGAGGTGTCCATAAGCTAGGAGCAGGAGAAACTTTTGCTATGTATTCTGATTAATTATTTTGTCACTTTGCCTCCACGTCCCCCCGATTGCCCGCAAGCTTCTCCTCCTGTCCATACGGAAATTTCTCTACTGTGCGACAGAGAATCACGTGGTTATGACGCAATTGTTAGCCTATTTTTACAAAAACTGCTTCTACGGGGCCATAACGGAAGCTACAAGGTAATGGAGCCTTTTATACATTTTCGTGTTTCTTTAGAAATAAATAATGGACAAATGGAGTCTTTAAACGCCTCAGATGTAAAGTTATTCGCTGTAAAAGTGACACCAAAATGAATGGGAGTCAATGGGATGCTAACAGCAGGTGGGGGTCCGCTAGCCAATGGCGGCGCCCGGGGAAACTTCAAAATAATATGAAACCCTGCCCCCCTGGTTTGTCTGCTGTCTGTTAGCGTCACTTCACCTCAGCTAATCCCGCCTCTTTGCCCATTTTCGGTTATCCAGGAGTGACGCACTACCAAGATGGCGACGGCCGGCTCCGCCTACTTTGGGCTTCAAAAATGCTCTTTAGAAAATTACGGGTGACGTCACGGACACTACGTCCATATTTATTTACAGTCTATGGACAGAACCAAAAACCCAATGAAACAAAGTAAAAACAGCATACATGTTACATCATGTATACTCCCCCAGAGTACACAAGTTACAACTGAGGAGGAGGGTGGGGGGGTCTGGAGGGGGACGTGGAAGAGAAGAAAGACACGAACAGTCCAGGGCAAACAAAACAGTCAGTGGGGGAGTGGAGGGTGGGAGGAGCCAGGGTGAGGCAGGAGCAGAAGGAGCCAGATGATAGTCCAGAGTACAGCCAGGACGAGGCCCCAGGGCGGAGTCAAGGAAGGGAGGAGCATTGGAGGTGTCTTGGCTAACGACACCCTGGGGACGACCGATGGAGATGGAGCCGCTGGAGATAAAGCCTCAGGTGGAGCTGACGAGACGAAGAGCCCACGCAACATGGCTGGCTCTGGAGACCGAGGTGGAGCCGCGGCGAGGAGCATCCGAGGTGGAACAGGGAGCCTGAGGACTGATGCGGAGCCGGTGGGACGAGGGAGCCCTGTGGAGCCGTCAGGATGGTGGTTTCTGGTGGAGCCGAGGGAGGGAGGTGCCAAGGTGGAGCTGACAGGTCCACAGGAGTGGAGTGATGAGTTCGTAGGATGGGAGCGGAGCCAGGGGAAACTCCCTACTGGGCCAAGCTGGAGGACTGAAGCTCCTAGGCAGATCCTCAGAAAAAAAGGTATTTTAAAAGGCCATGGTATGGCCCCTGATTCTCTCTGGCACGGTAGTTGCCGGCTCACACCCCTGGTTAGACTCACATTGGGACCTCTGCTCCGGGGCGAGAATGATTAGAGAGCAGACGGCTCTCCTGTAATGCTTTTGAATTGCTCTTTTTGGTACTTTGATCATGTCATACACCAATCAGTCTGCACAGCGGCGCTTCTAGTCGAGCACACCTGTTAATTTCTGAAGGATCATGTGACATTTTTAAAAGAAAACCAAGGCATCATAACTAAAAAGTCCACTTTAAAGTCCAGCTACAATGTCAAAATAAAACACTTATTAAAAAATATCAAATATTTATTTAAATCTATTTACTTGCTAGTCATATGACTATTTAAAAACATCAGAGAAGAGTGAATATGTAAATGTGTTGTTAAATTATTGAAATGTTAACTTAAAATCTCAGGGGGGTTATATTTTATGTCTAAGGGGTTCGGCTGGCAAAAAAGTTTGGGGTTTGAGGTTGGATTGAGGTCGAATCCTCTATCCTTTTTGAACAAGAAAATATTCATCAATCAAGCTTAATTACGATTACTTAACCTTGACAGCTGTAAAAGTAAAAATGTGGTTAAAGTTTGCAAGAGAGTTCCATATGTAATACTTAACTATTTCATATGCAAAGATGTCAGCCAATCACAGCAGTGGGCGTTTACACTGAAGTCTCACAGCAGACATGCCCTTTTAAGCTTTCAAATACCCAAAATCAGGGTAGGACTTTTAAAAAAAATTTTATTGATGTAAAAATCATACTTACATTATAAGTACACCCCAGGAAACATTATAAAACAATAAAACAATGCAGTCATGTCCCCTTTAACAACAAAATTACACATACAGTACAGTACACACTAGTAGCCCACTGTAACAGGCACAACACTACGCCCCCATGATAACGCATCCAGTGTGGACAGTTTTCTCGAGTTCAGACGTGATGAGAGATAATGCGCTGATTCTGTGCTGGGTCACTTTAACTGACCCGGGAGGAGGTTCCTGCTCGAGTTCCTGTTTTTGATTTCCTGATAGCCAACTTACGGTTTTCTTAAATTTGATAAAGTTTACTCTGGACTGCATATACGGAGTCTTCATCGCACGGTCATCAGAGTGACAAACGTAAAAAATATATATCTTCCATTGTATCGATTTGATTACGAATGACTGGATATTAGTAAGCACGTATATTATGTATAGGCTACTATTATGCAAATCTGTTCTTCCTCTTTATGCTTTCATTCTGTGGCCACATCAATGCAATGTAGAAACGTGTTGCTATTGTTTGCTACAGATTTATTCTTGAATATCTGGTGGTACAAACAAAGGTAGGCTGCTCTGTATTTGTTGTGCTTTCGGTTGACACCTGTGGTTGAAGTAGCCGGAGGAACACTGCGGATGATTTTGATGGTTTGAGGTTTACCCATGGTTGGTAACCTAGCTAACTATCGGTTAACTGAAATGTCCAACAAGAAAAATGTCACCTCAGTCAGAAAATACCTTTCGACTTCGAAGCTGTCGACACCTCTGTAAAGCCGTACAGATTCTGATTCTTATCGCTCTGAAGGGAAAACTGAAAGGTTGTAGCCAAGTTTTTTTTAATGTCAAAATATATTTTGTGACAGCACCCAGTTTATGACCTGTAACAACTAACTTGTTTCCCCTCTAGTTCCCGATGGTAAAATAAACAGCAACTTTTTTTTGTGGCACAATCTGTTGTGTTTACTTCCCTGTTTGTCGAAGCTAATCTGTTCTAAGGCGGGTACCAATGCTTTTTTGAGTCATTAGCAAAAAAAAAAAAACTTTATTTCCCAAATATTCAAATGTGGCTTCTGAAGCAGCAATTAGGTGTCTACACAGATTGTTTAAAGTCATAATGAGATCAAAATTGACAATTTTTATGGAATTCTGCAGTAGGCTATTTATTTGTAAATCATTTTTTGTTTTAAATTCATGTGCCTCGAAATCTTTAATCAAAATAGCTTCCCATCCCTCTTGCATAAACATCTCTTCTCTGATGATGTGTTTACTGGCGTGAGGGCGGGGCAACCTGTCACTCACATGAGATCCACCAATCAATTCCCCATGGACAGAATCAAGCCACGCCCAACATATAACTTCCCCTTGTGGGGTTAATAAAGTGGTTAACTTAACTTAAAAATTTGTTCTTGTTCCAGAAGCCATTGTGGTGACGAATCGGGTCCTATTCGCAAATTGGGTCTAGGACCCCAAGTGATCCCATTTGCTCAAATTACTTTGAATAGGCACTCGCCCGTTTACAATTCCTACAAAATCATGTTATGATAAATGCTGTTTGAATTAACGTTATAATGACCATTAATGTTTGCATTAATTAGCTTATGTACTAGCATAGCATACAGATACCCGATTAGCCTGATAGCTTAATACACGCATTTGTACTTACTCTACATTAATTATGTGTTAAATTTCCAAATATTTCAGTTTTAAAAAGAATGTAATCATGTTAATTTATTCACTTAATAGGCTATTATTATTAGTATTATTATTTATTTATTAACTAACAGTTTTATCAAGTGAAAGAAACGTTTATTTTGTTTAAGGCTATTATGCACTATATAGTAAATTATACATATTTCAAATTAATATTGTTTGTGTGTACTTAGTATAATCATTAACTGATTTCGAGGGAGGACCCGATTCGTCATGACACTGTTTCAGTCAGATATACGTTGCAATTGAAAAGATAAGACCATCGCAACTTCAGTTTCATGCTGACTGTAATGTTGCTTTTACACAGCAATTACTACTGTATAATTTGATTCTAGGGTCTGAGATGGATCAGAGCAGGCATAATTTAATCTGGCTTTTATGCAGCATTATGACTTTACACAGAAGTTTGAGCAGGGACAGAGCAGCCTTAATTTTATTTTAGTATATAGTAAAAAAAGTATAAAGTTACTTTTATATGCACTGCGTTTTTGCTGTTAAATTTTGCTGGGAAAAATCTCATAAGCTGTAAATAGGGTTTTTAATGACATTGAGTGAACTTGCTCCATTTTGGTCAATGAAATGTACGTTTGTAATTATTTTTTGTTATAATGGTGGAAATCTCTCTCTCTTTCTCTATTTCTTACTATACAGAAGTTGACTACAAGACTGCAAGCTCGAAGACTTTCCAATCAGTTTTATTTTTAATTTCCTCCACTCATTAAGATGGAGGAGGCGTATACAGCGCTGTATCAGGAGTTTGTCCGTCTCCAGTCTCTCTGCTTAAAACAAGCAGCAATGCTACAACATCTCTCTGACACAGTGCAACGACAACAAGGTCAAAGGACTCAAATAAACCACCAATTTTCAGTACCTCATGTAATATTAATATTTGTATGTATTAAATGATTGTAGAGACTATGATAAATGATTTAAATGACACTGATGTTCACTTTCAGAGTCAGCCAGCCTGTGCCAGTGTACAGCGAAAGAGACGGGACGCCAACCCCATCCTGCAGAATCCCATGAATCTCAGAGACATCCCACTGAAACACACATACTGAACCCTCAAAGTAAAGGATTCTCATTACGAAAGTTATTCTAATCTACACTGATGTAACTAGTTTTAAAATACAACAAAGATTAGAAGAAATTACTACTTTAAAATGTCATTTTTAATTCAGTGTTACAAGCCGTTTCATTGTAAATAATTGTGAAATTTACAAGCAATTTCTGAGTGAAAGTTGCCAGTGTATCGTTGATATTACTTACTTTTGTAAATCTTTTGAGCGCCAGTTTTTTCATTCTGCCGTTTATGTGTTTGTTTTTCAGCTGCTCATGATCTCAGTCACATTGATAGAGGACTAGACCAACTGCATCTTAACCTGGACATGTCCGATCAGAAACGAGGTAGCCACGACAATGTGGTTTTCCATAATCCCGTAAAGACGGCTGAAAACAGTGCCTGGGATGACCTGAGGAAAGTTGAGCAACATTATTATGCTAACCAGACTTCACAACGGCTGCGGGTTTGTATCATAGCTGTTTTTAGTTAGCTTTGGTTCACTCCGGTTTTCTTTGTTTTAAGCTCCTAAACTTGAATGACTTTCAATTGATTGTGTCTAGTCCTTCTGACCACACCTCCTGCGAAACATCTTTCTACACTCTTGTTAGAAAAGGTTCTATATAAAACCTTGAAAGCCTTCTGTCAGATGCTTCATATATAGAAACAGTGGTTAATAAGTCATATGGATTTGGTTACATTTTTTAATGAAATTCTATTAATTTAACAGCTCGTAAACTAAACTATTTTATCCCTTAAAACTCATCTTTGATCGCCAAAATGACGTATTTAAATGTTTTCTCCTTAAAAAAATAAAAATGGTTATGCCTTAAAATAGCTTAAATGTAAATCTACACCCTTGCCTCATTTAGTATACGTGGTTCTATGAATATGCAAATGATCCCCGCCTCCACTCACTCACTCAGCTCAGAGATCACACGTTGATCTCAGAAACACCAGCGATTTCAAACCGTGTTTTTGAGACTGTCTTTGGTTCACTGCAGTTTTAAGGAGAAAATACTCAGCAATGGTGTCGACTTATGAAGTTACACGTGGTTTGTCTTAAATCATATTAAAAACACCACACAGACATAATGTGACATATTTTGGTGATCAAAGATGACTTTTAAGGGATAAAATGATGTACTACAGGGGGGCTTTAACACTAAACTCCCAATAATGTGAGCCAATGGGAGACCACAGGCCGAGTTAATATAAAGATTTTTAATATAAAGTATCTTTCCAAAATTAAGTTTGAATAGTATTTTTGTGCCGTGACTGTGGGAGCAGGAACATGCGTGACATAGTCATGCTCAAACTAGACGGTCTCAATCTAGGGTTTATTGCTGACAAGGACTAGACTAAGAAGGACACAGCCATCCGTTTGAGAAGCGCCCTAAGAGTTTACAATCTGATGTGTGTGAAAAGAGTGTTTGTCTGTCCCACAGAGGCCCTGGTCATCCTCCTTTCTGGACAGCGAGTTGGTCAGTCAAGCGGGAGGGCTGTTCATGTCTGGAATGACGCTGCAGTCGCAGGTGTGTGAGTTCTGTCACGCTGTGTTTCCGGGACACACAAGCACCCGTGGAGAGTTTCTGCGTCACCTCACTACACACATGACCTGAAGAAAAGCAGTGCTGGGAATCAAATTCACAAAAAAAAAGTGGATTTTGAAAATATTTAAGGTTAGGTCAGAGATGGTCAAGATTTCTTTTTATTAAATTGTAATGCATACTAAGCTGTAGAGCAAACACATCATGGCCTGGTTTCACAGACAGGGTTTAGTTTAAGCCATCATTCAGTTAGGACATTTAAGTAGCTTTTATTAAAGTGCCATAAAAAAACATTACTGGTGTGAATCTTGAGATAAAACAATGGCATATTTTAAGATAAATCACTGCGAGTTACTTTCAGTTATAACAGCTCAAACATGCATTTTAGTCTGGGACTAGTTTAAGCCTTATCTGTGAAACTGGGGGAAATATGATAAAGCAGGAAGAACAACAAAAATGTTACACATGCACGTATTTGTTTATCATGTGACGATTCATCTCCTGTCCTAATTGTTTGGTTCCATCACAGAAAAGTGTTTGTTTTGTACAAATAGAAATATATAAAAAATGTTTTTTTATTATTTACTGTTTTTACCCAAATGCTGTATTTTCACTACCCTATAGTGCATGATAGTGAATAGTGCTGTCTATCAATTAAAGATTAAATACACTATAAAATGATGTTTTGTGGGGCATTAATGGATCATACCAACAGGTGGCATGAATGCTGTAAAACCTCATTAGATTATCATTATGTTTAGGCTACATGTAAATCAGTGGTATCCCAGCTAACAGGGAATGTTCTCAGAACTTCGGCTAACGTTCTGGCAAGGTTCTCTCAAAGTTGTGAAGAAACGTTCTTCCAGTAACAATAATAGAACATTCATTCAAAGTTATCTGGTCTTTAATAACGTTCTCAAAATGTTATCAAAAACATTATAAAAACATTATTTAAACATCATTAATGGAATGCTTTTTTTCAGAAATGTTTTTTTTCTGAAACATATGTCTAACATTTTTGAAATGTTACTACTTGTTTCAGAACATTCAGAAACATTCAAAAGTAACGTTATCATTATGTTTGCAAAATGGAATGTTCCCTTAACACTTGTATAACCGAGACATTTTTGAAATCGCTGGTGTGTCTGACGTCACAAACCACCTTGTAACCAATCAGATCAACATGTGATCGTCAATGAGTGGATCTCTGAGCTGAGTGAGTGAGTGGAGGTGGGGCTCATTTGCATATTCATAGAACCGCCGATACTAAATGAGGCAAGGGTGTCGAGTTACATTCAAGATATTTTAAGGAATTAAGAAATTATTTTTCACGAAATGTTTTTCAAATAAAATTATTGACTATAGGGAACATGACAAAAACAACGTTTTGAGCGTTTAGATAACATTCAGAATCATAACTTACTGGGAACGTTAGGAAAATGAACGTGGAACAATTATATATATATTTTTTTTTTACCTGGGATGATTTCTGTACTCTGTACTTTTGTGTTCCACGGATAAAGAAATCTATGCAGGTTACGAGGGTAATTGAATGATGACAGAATTTAAATATTTGCCTTTCCCTTCAATCACTGGTCATTACAAGCACATTGCATCAATTTAATGATTACAGATTGATTAATCCAGTAAAGGTGAATTTTTCAGAATTGAAACAATTAAGACAAGTTTCCAAAACACTCCCCCATCTGTGAGATTGATGATGATGATGATGATGATGATGTCAGGATCGGGCCAGTGAATCACAGGCATCATCTGTCTGGGTTTGCTGAGATGAGACTGGGGCGAGTGGGTGGTGGATCAGTGTGTCAGAAACCTCAAAATTCTCTATACATTTTCACATGCAGTACTTTAATTCCTTGAGACAGACAAAAAGCAGCATATGGGAAAAAGGTTGTTGTAAAACAAAGTTTCTATATTTGTACACTATTAGCAAGTAACAGTCTCAAGACGTGAAACAGAAACATTACAATATAATTTATTGAGGAATTAAAAAATAAATACTCTGTCATTAAAGAGGCCACAGATATATTTATAATATTGGCGATGTAATGCACAAATTCATTATAGCCATTCAACCTTTAAACAGTGAGAATACTATTCTTCCCATGATTCATTTGAATCATTTACATATTGTTGTAACCTCAGAAATCTACTAAAATATGATCATTTAGAGTTGATATCTTAATATTCACTGCATCAGTATAAGTAAAGTGTCAGGGTTTCTCAATACAGTCAATTTCTTGATCCAAAACATGTAAAGGTTAACATATTTTGCCCGCTGTACATAATAAAGTGTTTGAGCAGTTTATATAAAGCGTATTCTAGCATTGTCATTGGTTGGATTTAAGTGAACACGCACCTCATGAACTTTTGTTTAAAACACCATCAAAACTGAGAAAATGAACTGAAACCTACATCCCAATGTCTCACAGCTCTTCAAACGAGAAGCATGCCATTTATCCTAATAAATAATGGTATGGTAATGGATAAAAATTAGCACCATTGTCTGTCAAGTCAAAATATCCTGACCAAGAAAATGAAATGTATTTGTAACACGTTGTTTGCGCTAACCTGCATTTGCTTCAACTTTCATTAGAAAAGACACAACTTTATGTCTGTAAATGTTCTAATAATGAACGTTCGCGAACCGAACACCATGGCTGCATGATATCCGACACAGAATGTCGGTTATGGGTCGTCTTTGGTGTTCGCTGGACTGATGCTTCTGTTACTCGATCCTCTCCTCTCGGACACCTTCTCCTCCATCTCTACGAGAATATAAACAAAGTTACTTTTATTTAAATCTGAGTCATTTTTGACTATCAACAGGGTTGGGAGCACAGCACAATACAGTACTTTACAGTATCACAATTTCATCAATTGTTATATGCTTGCTCACACTGACACTTTTAAAGGTTAAACTGACTTAACTTGAATGAGTAAATTGCCTTTGAAAGTGACACATTCCCATTGAAAACAACAAGCAAGACAGTTGATTGTCAGGATTGTCCTGCACATTGATGTAAAGAGTTATATCAAGAGTCTACTGAGAGTCTACAATATGGAACTGGGAGAGTTTGTATCACTAGGTTTCTCATTGCATTTTTACTTGTGTTATTATTGACGTGATTATGCTTTTAGACAAGTGGATACCTGATTGATTAAACAGCTGACACTAAAGGCTGATTTATACTTCTGCGTCGGACCTACGCCGGAGCCTCTACGCTGTAGGCAACGCGTTGGTCACTGTATACTTCTGCGTCATTGTCCGCGTTCACGCGCGCAGAGGGAGCGGTCCCAGCAGACCAATCACAGCGCTTGCGTCCGCGTAGAATTGACGCGTTGTTACATTTTTGGAGAGGTGCACGTCAGGGTACGCCGAAGGGTACGCGCGCTACACACAGCCTACGACGTAGCTATGGCGTAAGTTCGACGCAGAAGTATAATTGGGCTTAAAGGCCAATTTATACTTCTGCGTCGGGTGCGCGTAGAAGGTACGGCGTAGCATACGCATTGACGTGTACCATACGTCGTACCCTTCGCTGTACCCTGACGCGCACCTCCTCAAAAATGTAACTACGCGTCACGGCGACGCGGACCGCAAGATCTGTGATTGGTCGGCTGGATAGCATCGCGTTTCCTCCTAAATTAAACATTAAAACCCAACTAGCGTTTCGGCGGTGTAACTGCAGAGCAACACAGACATTCGCAGAAGTATAAATGCTCACGACGGCGTCGCCTACGTGCGTAGCCTACGACGTACACTCGACGCAGAAGTATAAATTGGCCTTAAGGCTACGTCTAATTTGAAACTGGATACATTTGAAATGTTAATGTCCACACTAGCGTTTTCTAAGTTGCGTGTTCAAACTGAAAACGTTCAAATCATATTACTGCAAAAGCTCACTGAAATTATACAGAGAGATATCAGACATAATAAAGATCTCACACTATTCTTCTGGCACAATCACTTTATTGATTTTGGTGAGAATCAGATTGCACTCAATCGCTGTTTTGATGCAGGACAGCATTCGAGTAAATTTTCTCTTATCTTTGCAGGAATGTAATCGGACGATTGTACGGTGTAACATTTATCTTTAGCAACACATAAAAGTAAATATCGGGCAAATATCGGTATAAACAGATTTCTATTGGTACAATATGCGTCGTAACTAAACGTGCGTCATCGTTTTCAAATACCTCAATTTTCGAAGTCCACACTACAATGCCATTTTCAAATGTAAAAAAAGTGTATTAGGTGTCTTAAAAAAATATATTCCACAGGACAAAACTGTCACAAGCGTCGTTTATGCGACATCGTTTTCAACTAAAAACATAAAACATTTTATGCGGTTTGGCCGTTCATTTACACGACAACTGCATTTTGAGGGGCTGAAAACGCAAACTTTTGAAAACAAGTTTAGAGTGCAAGTTTTTGAAAATTGTATCGTCTCTGCGTAAACAACAAAAACAGTAATTTGTGAAAACAGTGATGTCATGCGTATTATGTGTTCAGTCAATAAGACCTTACGCGCCAGAGAAACAATCGTGCAGCCATCTTTAGTATTTTGTTTTTGAACTTCAGTTTTTGCGGCATCGCTTTAGCTGGTGAAGTGGATTTTACTTGTTGTAGAGTTAATGAAAGTCATCATGTTTAAAGCGGCTGTCATAACAGATGTCAGTAGACCGGGACGTTTTTAAAACAAGCGGTTCATTTATAAATCCGTAAGATCTTACCTTCATGCCGTAGAAATACAAACAGGAAGACAGAACACAACGAGCGCAGCGCTGAAAAGGGGCGGAGCTACGTGAGGTCTATAGAGGGTTTTCACTACACGTCATCAATCCGGAAGTCGGCCATTTTGGAGGCACTTAACGTAAACAATGCCACTGAACTGAACGGACTCGCAAATTTGGCGGATTATTGCTGCTGAAAAATGGTTGTGTTTTGGTCTGTACTAATCGGTCACACCGAGAAAATTTTTTTGGAGTTCTATAGACTGCCGAAAGTTAAAGAAAAGAATGCAAAAAACTGATGAAAGATGGCGTTTGTGGTTGAGAGAGGCACAGCATCAGCCACATGTGTAAATGAAGCGTTGACTATGGCTAAAATGTTGACGTAAAGTAGTTCACTATGGGTACATTCACACTGTCAGTCCAAATCCGATTATCTTTGTATCCGATTGGAATATGATCTAAAATGATGTCCACACTGTGTATCGCAACTGTTCACATCCGATTTGTGTGTCCACACAGCTCTTTGACAATACGGCAATGATGTTGCGTTCATGGAGGGGTTTGCATTTGCAATTGAAATGTTGTCTTATTTAAATTTTGGAAATGTGTCGCCGCCACGCTGGACTACTGCGTCTTGAGCATTGGTCTTGAGCTGCAGAATTGTAGGGGGCTGGTATGCACAACTCTTTTTCCACACCGGTTTCAAAAATAATAATTTTCTGCTCGTCCGGCACTTTGCAACAACACAGCCTTGTTTCGGCAGTGACTTTCAGCATGTTCCCTATTACAACGTCTGATGTTTACATTTTACGTGGCGTGAGAAAGTCACATAAACCACACGAAATCCGATCAGAAGAAAATAAATTCCTGCTTACTAAGTCCTTCTCTATATGATTTCACAGCTTCCATGTGTTTTTTCCATGGTTTAGATATCATAAATTAGTGTAACAATGTGTTCAATAGTACATAAACAGTGCAATCCATGCCGTTGTTTACATCCGAGTGCCTCCAATATGGCCGCGCATCCGGGTAACTGACCAAATCGTGACGTAGGTGCAAACCCTCTATAGAGTAATGCAGGGATGATGTCAGAACCCAGAAGTCTGATTTGCCACTGGTTCCTTCAAGATTTACCTATGGGGTTTTCAATTTATGAGTAAAATAAAGACTGTGTAAAACATAACTTGACGATAGTACCTGCACCGCTCTATGGCGCGTAGTGTTTCTTTAGTGACATCGCCAACTACTGGCTTGGCTGCAGAATACAGCGTTTTTAGTCGTTTTTGCAGAACCGTGTGGGGATCGTTTTGTCTTATCCGTTTTTAATACATCGTTATCGAGTAAACGTGCCCTCAGTGTGGACGACCAAAACATATAAAAGATGTGTTTTCAAACGTATCCGGATTTGTTACAGCAATGCAATAAAACATTATATTAAAACTCTTTATTGTTATGTGAAGGCACAACAATGCTGAGGAATGTAAGTGCAGAATGATTGACAGCGCAATGAAATGAGGAACTTGCATTTTCAGACAAAAAACCCAGAGAAAGACTGATTAAAGCTCATTTTTGGCCACTGAACAGAAGCACTGGTGAGTTTGCTCATTAAGAGAGAGAGAGAGAGACTGCATCCTTTCACTGCCCACATGGTTTATTTTTACTCTGTCTTTCTGAGTCAAAGCGACGCCCTTCTCACTCCCTCCTACTCATTCACCCCCTCTTTCTCTCCATCCATCCATCCGCCCTCCACTCACACATTTCCATGAGCTTTGACGTCAGACAGGGAAGAGGGGCTCCAGTTTATCACCCACACACACTTCCTGTGGCCCCCTCCGCCCAAACACATTTCTCTTCTCATTTCTCTTTTATTCTGCAGTCCCTAATGACGATGTCTGACTGAGATGTTTGCCTTTGCTAGAGCTTCTCAAATTCATTGACAATCTCTGATTCATCCCATCCAAGATGAGCAAAATTAGCTAACCAGATAAGTACAAGAAATCCATTTGTCACTGTTCTTCTTTACATTCCTCTGAGACACTTCAAGGTGTGTTAGTCTCTTCACTATCATCTCAAGTAAAAATTAATTCTTTCATAGCGAACCTGCAGCCTTTAAAGGAAATTTCAGTAACACTTTACAATAAAATATCGTATGTTAACATTAGTTAAAGGGTTAGTTCACCCAAAAATGAAAATTCTGTTCAATAATTTCTCACCCTCATGTCGTTGCAAACCCGTAAGACTTTCATTCATTTTCAGAACACAAATGAAGATCTTTTAAATGAAATCTGAGAGCTTTCCATTGACAGCTACGCAACTACCACTTTAACACTTCAAAAAGTTCATAAAGAGATCGTAAAACTAATCTGTGAATTGAGCGGTTTAGTCCAAATTTTCTGAAGAGATTTGATCGCTTTATGATGAACAAATTGCTTAGTTGCGTAGCGGTCTACGACATGAGGAGGGTGAGTAATTAATGACAGAATTTTCATTTGTGCGTGAACTAACCCTTTAATAATAAGGTGAATAGATCCCTGTGGTTCTGACCAAAAAGGTTCTATATTAGTAAAAATGTCTTAAATGATTGCATAATACTTTCATGTTTAAAGTTTTTTCAAGTAAAAAGTATGTTGACATGCTGTTTAAATCATAACATTTAATCAAAATGAAAGAATTAAAACTGATCTCATGATAGGGTTAAGTTTTAGGATTAGTTACATTGCAATAATGTGTGTTTTACTGTTATTAAGTATATGTAGCGTAACTACACCCCCTTAAAATAAAGTGTCATCAAAAAATGAACAGCTTATATACGTTTTACCTGTTGAGGCAGATAAACAACAAGCTAGATAATCATCTGATTGTATAAGCATCTCTTTTTTTGGCAATTTAAGTTTCAAACTATGTTTTGTACCCTAGTCATGGTAGATGCATGAAAAGCGTGGTTTATGTTATAAAACATCACAGAATTCACCTGAAATCTGTCTCTTTTCTGACCCTAGGCTGACTTTGCTTGCGTGGTCACGTGACACCATTCTAGCCAATCTGAGGCCCTCATCCATGAGAGTTTGCTGCATGAGCTGGCGACTCCAGGTGATGAGGCCAGTGGTGTCGGTGGGGGGGTGAGGGGATGAGGACGGGTGCAACTGAGGGCTGATATCTATCAAGACACACACAATTAGACAAACATGCCTCTCAATCACGTTACGGTTTCTTTCAGCAATGTTTCAACCAGACGCGAGTATGAATGGACAAAAATGTGGAAAATCTTGCATGATCTTTACGTCAAAGTAACCCACTTTACGTGTGAAGAAGCCCTGCGTGGCACAATGTGGGACAGTGATGGTTTTGGGGTTACATGTCTAGGATTTACTGACAAACACTGCAGTCAAAATAATAATAATACAATGCTTACCTTGTGTTAAACTATCTAGACTTTCTCCAGAGAGGCTGTTGTCATCTGCTGTAGATCTGATGTCACTATTGGCTACTGGGTCCTTAGACAGCCTGTCCGAATCTGTGACCTGTAACATGTTAGTATTATGTGTTTTGTAACAGTAGTTGATTTGTTTCAATATTAAATATTTCCAGTGTTGGGGAAAGTTACTTTTTTACTTTGCATTACAATATTCTGTTACTCCCCCAAAAATAATGAATTACGTTACTTTGTTACATTTTATGTAAAGTAATGTGTTACGTTACTTTTGCGTTTCTTTCTCTCAGCTGGCTGAGGCTCGCTCTCTTCGAGGCCTTGTAGGTTTTTTTTATTTTTAGCAAGTGTTTAACGCAGTAATGTATTCAACAACATAGTCTATATAACATCTACGTTCAGTAAAAACACATATGAATATTATTATTCTGAGCACTTTGAATATTTCCTGATCCTTGTACACTATAAATAAGCTTTCTTAACATCATGGGTTATATAACATACCGTACAACTGAAAAGTAATGTGTTTTGTTTCTTTTGTACTTTTTATCTGTTTGCGCGCATGCATGAGTGTGCATGTTTAAGTGACTACGTTATGGAGAAGAGAGAGAATTTTAATTCAGTGCTTTTAAGCTAATTAAAACATTACATTACTAGTTACATCGAAAAAAGTAATCTGATTACATAATGCATGTTACTCGTAATGCGTTACCCCAACACTGAATATTTCAACCTGTTTGATAAAGTTACAGATATCGTTATAATATCAATATTTCAAAAGGAGTTCAAAGCTTCTTTTTGAAGTTTGACACTAGAGACCTGCACTCACGTGGGACGACCTTGGGACGCGTGACAAGATTTGATGAGCGATTGCGGATTGCGGGAGAATAAAACTGATTTGCTGGACTCCCGCAACATAGAAATATCGAAGAAATAAAATTAAAGCAAATAAATTGTTATTTATCTATTGCACAAAAGCAAGAAGAACAGCTAAAATAAAGTACAAATTATTTACAGGCGCAAGCCAAGCTGCCCATAACTGCAGGTCTAGGATCAGTTTTCTCTATATTAATAGCATATTAGCGAAACAGATTTGGCAAGCGATCCAGTGCGTATTTGTATTTGCACTGTGGAGAGCATCAAAGGTTTCTATTTACAACGTGTGTTTTGCAGCGTTGAGTGATGTAGCCAATCACAGACATATCTGTTGATTTCTTGAACGCAGTGGCCAATCAGAGGTGTTTAAGTTAGAATCCCCTCACCACTGAAAATAACAGGTTCGTGAATGCTTTGATAACAAATAATTTATCGGGAGCATTTATGCTGGGATGGTAATGTTGGGTGGCAAGTTGGGATGGAAATTTCATGGACGTACTGGAAAAATCTATGTTTGCATTCGCCTTCGGGTGGGACTGGGAGGTGGTGACATTTATTTATGAAAAATCCGTCCCACGCAGGTCTCTATTTGACATCCCAAGTATAGCTAAAGTCTTTGTTTTCATCTCCTTAGGTATCCTATTACCTTTCTAATCATTTTATTAATACTTCACCTGAGCATATTTCTAGAAGGCTTGTATTCCTTTTTATGCAAATGTATAAATAGACACATATCTTGATGTACTTACATCAAGCTTGATTCTCTTCTGAGCAGTACAGTCAACAGAGGGAGAACAATCATCTGAGTATGTCCTGAGATAATAATATAACAAACTCAGCTCAGATTCCCAGCTCAGAATTCAAAAAAAGTCACAGTAATGAAGTCAAACACTCATTCTATTCAATATTCAAGGACAAATGTAGGAGGCGGTTTGGCTCGCAGTCTTGGGCTTTAAGTTTTTAAGTCAAATGTCAAATCACACAAATCTATTTTTCCTCTATGAGTTGAAAGATTCTGTCAGATGCATTTATTAGACTATATATTTAGTTAGCATGTTACCAGGTCACACAAACAGTACACTGGGACAAGGATTTATAAGGTAAATGCAAAAAGGTAACACTGGTTCAAAAGAATTTGCTACACTCCAATAAATTCCTCTCTACACAAGCCCTTCTGTCCAGATAACTTATTTAATGTCTATGAAAGAAATTGATAAGTTGGTGAGATTTTGCTCAACCTAATGCACAAAGTCTAACAATGATTTTGTATGTTCTTCAACACCTTTTTAAATTAGCTTATGTGGCATCGTGAGAGGGTATGTTATAGAGGCAAGGTATGTGCCATCTAGGTGTTTGCAGCAAATGGGGACTACAAACCAAGATGGCCACCTGGTCCCGGACTACAGTTACCAGGTTTCTCAACTGTGGGGACACAGCTGTTGCGAGTGAAGGAGAAAAGCTGGTAATGAGCTGAGAACAGAGAGACTGGCTGTTTTTGTTTGATAGTGCACACAAAGAGAAGCTGGAGGAGTTTTTTGGTTAAAATCTTTTTGGAGTTTAAGTTGATTATTAAAAAGAAACCAGTTACTTGATCTCTGCCTGGACTCGATTTGTGAAGCAACCCACACTTTGGTGATACCCTACCTCTCACGATGCCACACTTAATTATTATGAATTCTGTCCTTCATCATATCTCTGCTGAATCTGTTGGATAAACAACTGAACAGAGTAAAAGCAAATAACTGTAAGGTAAATAGTTAAATCTTCAAATTTGTGCTCTTTATCTCAAACCGTGTAGCAGCACCAACAATTAAAATTGGCATTTCTGTTTGTGATTCTGTCTTTGCACCATATGGTCTGAAACATAATTATTTTTTCTTCTGATTACTGGGCTTGTGCCAAGCCGAACACAAACCATGGATTCAATTTCTGCCCAACTTTTCTGAAAAACATACTCTTCCTACAGCGATCATCAGATCATCTTCACCCAGTTTAGCTAATATCATCTTCATAGCTTTTTGATATAATCAAACCAAATCATGTAATGATTCAAATAATTCAACAGAAAGCACACTAAGAATTACATGAGGGTATCTTCACAACGCTCTGAGATAATGAAATAAAACTTATGTCATCACAACCAAGACCTGAGGGTACCTGAGCAGTTTGGAGACAGCGCTACCTACTGGTAATGAAATCTAAAGATTTTGCTTATAACTTTGGAAAAGCTCTCCATATTCAGCACTGGGAAATGAGAGACTATTACAGAATGATCAGTTTCTCTGTATTTATTGTTTATAAGTATGTGTTTGAATAAAATTGGAAAAAAAAAATATTCTATAAGCTACTCAACATTTCTCCCAAATTCCAAATAGAAATACTGTAATTTAATGCATTTATTTGCAGAAAATAACAACTTGTCAAAAAAACATAAAATAATGCAAAGAAAAAAAGTTCTTATTAATTTTTAAGCAAAACACTATACTAACGTTTTAATTTAGGAAAAGTTTGGAAATCAAGATTTGGTGGAATAACCCAATCCCAGCTTTCATGCATCTTGGAATGCTCTCCTCACATTCCAGAGATTTTCAATTGGGGTCAGGTCTGGAGATTGGGCTGGGTCTTCACAATCTGTCTGATTCAGCCTTGTTTAAAGGGTTAGTTCACCCAAAAATGAAAATTCTGTCATTAATTACTCACCCTCATGTCGTTCCAAACCCGAAAGACTTTCATTCATCTTCAGAACACAAATGAAGAACCGCTTAATTCATATGGATTAGTTTTACGATCTCTTTATGAACTTTTTGAAGTGCCAAAGTGGTAGTTGCGTAGCTGTCAATGGAGGGACAGAAAACTCTCATATTTCATCAAAAAGATCTTCATTTGTGGTCTTACGGGTTTGGAACAACATGAGGGTGAGTAATTAATGACAGAATTTTTATTTTTGGGTGAACTATCCCTTTAAGTACCACCAGATCATCACCGGTCCTCCACCAAATTTCAAACTGGGTGCAAGATACCTTGGCTTATAGGCCTCTCGAGGTCTCTGTCAAAGCAAAGCTGAAAACTGGACTCATCAGGCTGAAAAGATGTATGAAGTCATGACTCATGTACAAGGTTAACCTGGAAGAACACCTGCTTCCTTCTGCTCTGACAATGTTACCCAATGAGACTCCAGGTGTGGTTGGAGGACCACCAGATCAAGACCCAGTCATGACCAGCCCAATCTCTAGACCTGAACCCCACCGAAAACCTCCGGAGTATGATCAAGAGGAAGATGGATGGCCACAAGCATCAAACAAAGCCATCAAACAAAACTTTTGCTCTAGAAATGGCATAAAAAAGTTTACATAAAAAAAAAAAAAAAGTTAATTTTACTCAAACACATGCCTAAAATTTGTAGAGAAACTGGTAATTTTGTCTCTTAATTTTTTTCAGAGCTGTATATGTGCATGCATGTGTTCATCTGTATGTCTGGGTCTATATAATTCAAATATATTTAACAATATATGCAACCACCTCATCAAAATGCAAAATACAAATCTTGAAAAAACTAAGAGTCACAGTAAGATTCATTCCTGACCTGTGATGTTTAAATGTTGAGGTGTAGGCACATTCTCTCGCCACTTGTCGTGCTAATGAAAAGAGTTCAACTCTGCGTAACAGCAGAGCGTTGTCCCGGATGCAGAATTGAGCCGCCGCCTCATTGATGAGCATCTAAAAGTGGAAATATGAGAATCAACACTTTGATGTTATTTTAGCAGATCATCTGAGCTCTATGAAAGTGTTTAAATCATGCAAAAACTACCATCTACAAAATGCATTAAAAAATGTAAACAACTACTGTATTTTTTATAGAATTACAACATCTCATATTTTAAAATGGTCGAATTGTACAAGAATCTAGGAGTTGCAGCTATCTTTCAAATTTATCATAAATTTACTTTAAGTTGGAAAAACACATGCAAAGACTCATGTGATATTAATTCTCTGAAAATGACTAGTCATCTAAATCAATGTTGTTGTTTTTTTCCTTTCTTTTTTTCTTGAAAAAGTTTTAAATGGGCTTGTAATGAAATAATTGCAGAATCAAATCTTGCTTGCTGTGCTAAAGTCATGGGGACAATGCTAAGGTTTTCTTAGGCCCTGTTTACACCTAGGCTGAGTCTCAATCAGTTCCCTAGCTTCCTAGAGTGTGAATTAGGATATCGCGTACATGTATTCGGGCACTGATAAGGACGCTGGCTCACTAGACATTGGGACACTGATTACTCTATTTCTGCAGACATAACAACGTCCTCATTGTACAACATCACTACTGGTATGATGTAAGTACGATGTTATGATTAACTATATGCCTTTCTCCATTGACGTTCTGATGTTCAAAACCTTTCTAAGCCAGGATGCTGATTTTTAGAAGGCAGCTGTCGGACTCTGAGATGGCGAACGGGAACATGGTTTGTGTATCATTAGCAACACATTATTAGTCAAGCAAAAAGCTAATCATATTAATTACCATTATGTGTCCGAAGTTGTAAAGAGCAATACCATTGTGCAGCGTTTACTACAGTAAATTTGACCGACCGAGTGGATCTCTGAGTTGGTGTGAGTGAGTGGAGGCGGGGCTAATTTGCATATTCATGGATCTGTGTTTACTAAATGAAGCAAGGGTGTTGTGTTACATTCAAGCTATTTTAGGGCATAAAGCATTTTTCCCAGGAAAAAAAAAACTTTTAAATATGTAATTTTGGTGATCAAAGTTTTAAGGGATACAATTATTGTAGTGTCTATTTACACTTAGTGTAATAGCCTGTGTTGCTGGCAAAGGCTATTTACACTAACTCCGCCCACCAATGCCTGGTTGGGCCACACAAGATTAAAAAAGACGCACGCCTTTTGACATGATTGAGCCGAGTTCGTGTCCGCCTTTTGCCAAACTCACATATCAGACCAGAAAGGCATTTACTTTCAATAAAAATGAAGATGTGTGATAATGAAGATAAAAGTGTAAATAAAGTACCTAACGAGTGTTTAATAATAAAGTATTTATCGGGTAAGGTTAGGGTTAGGTGTAGGGAGGGCATATTGTCCCAATAAGATGGCATCCATTTAATAATTTTAATAAATATAATAATTGACACTCTATGTTATTATTGCATACTGTTTATGTACAACAATACTGGGGTGAAAATAGTATCTGCCACTATTTAGAAGTATGCATGGGATCTAACAACTATTTGCACTTATTGCAAAGAACTGCTGCTTTTATATATAGTGTAAGTAGAATGTATCGCTATTATATCTTAGTGCAAATAGCCGATGCCTAAAATTATTGACTACAGGGGGACTTAAAAACCACTTCAAACTTAAACCTGTCAAACTTAGACCTGCTTCAAATATAAAACCTTTAAACTTCAAACTCTTTCTAACTTCAAACTACTTCAAATGGAAAACTCCTTAAACTACTTCAAACTTGTTAGGCTTTCCAAAGCCAACAAAGTTTGTCTTGATAAACTTTTTCAAACTGTTCTCTTTCACAAACCTCATGATGGGTGAGCTGTTTCCCTTCCCTCCTCTTGGAGTCAAAGCGCCCGTAGATCAGGCTGTATTTGCGTATCTCTTCCTCTTTGCTCTTGTCATGAGGTTCCAGGTTAAAAATGTGGCCCACTGTCTTGGCCATTTTCTTATTGAGTCTCAAAAGTGTCTTCAGCTCGCTTTGATCGGCTTGAGGCATGGTTCTCAGAAGCCGATCGACGCTTTCCTCCACGGCTTTAATGGTCTCAGAGTCCAGCTGTCCTCCAGGCCACGGAGAGACCACAGAAGAGGAAGAGGAAGAGGAAGAATTAGGCGTTGGAGGACCCAGAAGACGCGAGTGGCAAGCGAAAGGCAGAGAGGGAATGGGCTGGTCTTCATCTAACTCACCAGCTCCATACATTTCAGGGCTGAGCCAGTGAGGGTCCATGGGGGACAGTTTTTCTCTGTACAGATGGTCTGGAGGAACAGGAGACGCCTGTGAACAGGGACTCCTCGGACTGTTATCTCTGAGCGGCGTAAGGCAAGACCCCACCTCTTCTCTTTCACATGGAGAGCCTGGCTGACCATTGCTTAAAGATTTTCTTGCACCCATAACCGAGCCAGCAGAACTAGTGCTGTCGATCCTGAGGAGAGGAACTCCACTGGGAGCCACACTGGTGGCCAGTGGTTGGTTGAACAGCGTTGGGTTTGATGCCCAGTCGCGCAGGGCTTTCTGCAAGCGCCGCACGTGAAGGGGTTTTGTGGCCATGCCAACTAGTGCCATGATCTCGAGAAACTCCTCTTCGCCCGCCTCGCACAGCTGTTGGACATCATCGCCTCCCTGCTGGATGAAGGTGTCGTAGTACATCAGAAGGTTTGCTCTCTGTAAAACTCGGTAGAGCTGCAACTCGCCCAGCGTCCGGGGAAGTGACATGACTGCAACAGGATTCCCACAAAGCATGTCATTAGTACCATATATTATATACTACATATGGTAACACTTTACAATAAGGTTCATTAGTTAACATTAGTTAAAGGTACACTGTGTAGGAATTTCTCCCATCTAGCGGTGAAATTGTATTTTGCATTCAAACGAATAGTGCTCTCTAGCGCCTCGCGTTTTCAAATGCGTGTTGCAACTACGGTAGCCGTTATGTACCAAGAAGCTATGACAGCATGTCTTCCAATAGCGAAGGAAGTGATGAGGTTTCGCCGGTCACGTTTCCTTTTAAATTAAATTTTTTGCTTTTTTTGGCGACAAGGATTCCTTCTCCTGTGACTCGGCATAAGTATGATCCTGCATTTTGAAGTACCGTTCAGTGCAGCCTTTCAGATTTGCCGGGGCAGTGACAAGCGCCTCTCACTGATCTCCTTGTCTGATTCAGCTGGTTTCTGTCACGTGACACTGGCTCTGAACAAAAACGCGTTGTGGAAATGCGCTGAAGTAGGCTAGAGCTTTTTGTCCCTCTCTGCTATTATAGTTTTTCAAAATGGCGGAACGACATGGAAGCCTCCTTGGACTTACCCGTCCAATGTAAATAAAGATAAGAAATTCTTTGTTTACGAGGATAAGCCAGATCATTGGCAGAGGTAATTTTACACCAATGAGGAAATATTTATGATTGATTTTAGCTAATAAAATACTTAAAAAACGACTCAGTGTACCTTTAACTACCTTAGTTAACAAGAATGAGCAATACTTCTTCAGCATTTATTAACCTTTGTTAATTTCAACATTTACTTATACATTATTCAAATCAAAGTTTGTATTTGTTAACATTAGTTAATGCACTGTGTACTAGCATGAACAATTAACTAATGAACTTTATTGTAGTGTTACCATATATATATATATATAACAAATAGGTGTAGAATTTCAGTAAGATGCTAGTAAATTTCACAATTACAGAGAAATGGCAAGTAACACATTGATTTACACATAAAATGTTGATGTACAAAGACTATAATAGTGCTTTCTTGTAAAACATACATACATACTGCGATAACAATAAAAAGTTTGCAATACAAATCAGCTTAACAGACTGTTTTCGGCCGTACACAAGCTTACGGAAAAATATAGACGGAGCTCCAGACTATTGGAAGTTTTTAAACAAGTAAGAAAATTGTGATAAATGAAATCCTGGGAGTGAACATGGTATAACTGTTGTGTGTACAGGAAATATTAAAAACATGTGATTAAAAACATACGGAATAAAAATATCAAACAGCTGACACTTTTCATGCAATGTTAGATACAGTTTTATGAATACAGTTTTATAGATAATTGTTCCGGTCACATCACTACTGCAGAGGTCTGATCAACAGCGGTAGAAAGTGTTTGTTTGAATAATGAATGTGGATCTTGTAGTTTCTGAACTGACTTCATATAGCTGCTCCCTTGATTATATAAAATATCTGTTTAGTTTATCATATGGAGCTGTAGGTGTTGTTTCGAAATAAAGAGTATTTATTTATCCGTAATAAATAAGATCATTGAGCTCATGAGCTCACAAACAATGAGCTCATTGAAGTAATTATTTAAGTTCAGAAAATAATGATTAAAATATATAGAAAATGTATGATTTTACACCATCTGAAGTCCTGGCAGGAGTTGGAGTCCTCTCTTCTGATGTCTTCATAAGAAGCTGGATCCAAACTAGAGCTTCGGGAACTACTTTTATTTTCAAGTGTTTTTCAGTCCAGTATGCAGTGCAGTCAAATTTCCTTCTGCTCCTCCCACAGTACAATATGGAGACTCTTATAAATAAAGGTTCATTTATAGGCATCCATGAAGAACCATGGAAACTTTCTATTCCACAACAGGTTCTTGTTAGTGGAAAAAGGTTCTTTAGAAAAAAAAAAAAGAAAAAAAAGATCTTCACCCTTAAGCCGGGTTCACACTGTACGATTTTGACCACAATTTGGCCGTCTGAGATAAATTTTTTAAATCCTAAAAGATTCCTCTGATCCTAGGCTCAAATATGAAGTCTTGGATCATTAGTTTGACATGTTCACCGACAGCCGATTAATGACCGTTGCTATAAAATTTGACCTGGTTTCAGTTTTTTTTTTTTTTATCTCATTCACACAGAGACGCGCAGAACAAGCAGACTTCAGTATATCTTAAAGGGATAGTTCACTTTGAAATTAATTTTTGGTATGTTTTAGCTTACCTCAAGGGCATCCAAGGGCACCTCAAGGGCATCTGACGTGTGCGCAGACTGGTGCATAGATATATACACTAGATGTCGCCTTAAAGACATTCGTTCCAATGAACTGCTGTAGACAAGGCGACCTCTAGTGTGTATATCTCTATGCACCAGTCTGCGCACACGTCAGATCAGATCACTTGGACATGGCTGTGTATAAGAGGTAAAAACGATATAAATACTGTTCGTTTTCTCACACAAACCGCTCGTTTCATGTCTTAGGCCATCAATGTGTACTTACGATGGGGAATTGTTTAATTTGGACGACGGGGAATTGTTTTAATTTGGACTCTGTGCATGCTCTTTGAGACAGTGACCATCGACCTGCATTATATAACTGACAGACAAGAACGGTTTGACCTAAAAATATCAAAATTGAAACTACTGCGGAAAAAAAGACACCTACATCTTGGATGCCCTTGAGGTAAGCTAAAACATACCAAAATTTAATTTCAAAGTGAACTATCCCTTTAAATTTAAGGGTGTCCTTGAATATTTCACTTTTTTAACTTTAGTTGGTGTGTAAACAACAACATCTGCAAAGTTACAACGCTCAAAGTTCAATGCAAAGAGAGATGTTTTCTTTTGAAGAAATTGCTTTTTAAGGACTACAACAAGCTTATTCCGGGGTTGATGACATCACAAACCCTCAAATTTACATAAACTCCGGGAACACTCAACAAAGAGGGTGAGGCCATGTTGGCCTGCTTTAGAAAAGAGGAAGAGTTGTTGTCGCTGTTTTTTTACACCACGGAAAAAGTTTGTCTTAAGGCTGACGAACTTAGAGAGGTTCAAATGTATTTTTAACACTGTTCCTGAAGCTTATAACCTTAAGGTTTGTCTGTGCGCTGCACATTTTATGGAGAACAGCAGACAGAGTCCAATGCAGGCTATACGCACAAAACCTCCTGAAGACGTAGCCATTCCCATTTTGTCAACACTACATCAATACTGTAATGTTAGTTAGCACGTTAGCGGAGACAAAGCTTTGCCCTTCATAGCAACTATAAAGCTTATAATTGGAACTGTTAATAGAAAACACAACTACAAATAATAAGACATACATACAAGTTGTGATCCAAAAACAACAGATTGTCAAAAATGGCCAAATTCTGTGACGTTCTGCTTTATACAGTAAGTTTCATTTGTGACTTGATTCAGTGATTCGATCTGTCGCTTCGCAACAAAGACGGGGTGAATTTATGAATGAAAGTGTGAAAGATCTGTCACAAAACGATGTGGTTATATCCTCGTGCTTTTTTAAGTGGGTATACAGAAACCCTTGACCTTTCCTAGTGGGTACGACTATACCACTGCCCATAAGACCTTCGTTCATCTTCGGAACACGAATGAAGATATTTTTGATGAAATCTGAGAGGTTTCTGAACCAGCAATAGGCAGCAACATCATTGCAACTTTCAAGGTCCAGAAAGGTAGTAAAGACATCGTTAAAATAGTCCATGTGATTACAGTGGTTCAACCTTAATGTTATGAAGCTGCAAGAATACCTTTTGTGCGCAAAAAAACAAACAAAAATAATGACTTTATTCAACAATTTCTTCTTGTGTGCGTCAGTCTCTTACGCTGTTTTGGTTGTAAATACATTGCAGCGCTTCTGGGTTCTACATCCGAATGCTGGCTCATTATTGGCCAGTTCCTGCATCAGCATCACACACACACACGTGTCGTGGTGCACACGTGACCAGCATCAGCCAATAATGAGCCAGCATTCTGACGTAGAAGCCAGAAGCGCTGCAATGTATTTACAATGTAAACAACGTTGTACAGCGTTCCGAAGATGAGCGAAGGTCTTTGTTACGTCCCCTGGCGTTATTAAGGGTTTTGGGGAATAACATTACTGACTTTGGACCGATGTCAGTGCAAGCAAATGAAACCAAAGTGTTTATTTACAGTAATACAGTGGGAAAATTCGTAAAATTCCTTTAAGTTGCATGTTTTTTCCTGCCAAAAACATTGCAACACAGTCACAGTAATTACAGTTATAGTAAAACATACAGGCTACATCTCTCTTTTTTTTTTAGCTTATATAGTTAAAATTCACAAATAATGAGCATAGTTTGTGTAAGGCATTCATATCCAGCAATGGTGTTACATACAGCCTACAGTAGTTTTCCTGTGAAAATGTATAGTACACACTTAAAAATAAATGTTCCAAAAGGGGGGTTTCACAGTGATGTCATAAAGAACCATTTTTAGTTCCCCAAAGATCCTTTCAATGAACCGTTCTAAAAAGAAACTTTTTTTTTTCTTAGTATGAGGAACATTTAAAAAAATCCAAAGAATCCATTTCCACTATAAAGTAGTACCTTTAGTCCAGGTTCCATGAATGTTAAAAGTTCTTCAATGCAATTAAAGAACCTTTGTTTTTAAGAGTGTAAATGCTGAATGTACATCAGTAGGCTAGTTGTGTAGGCTACTACTCACCTCGAGAGACTTCAAGACAGAACCCAGGACAGGATCCAGAAGAAACTTGAGCTTCAGTGACCGCTTCGGACGGAATCTATAGATGTGCACTGCTTTAACTCACTTCAAACTTTTCGCTCTATTTATAGACCTATATCTTTACGCCTCAAACAGGAAATTCATATTTGTTTTCAGTGCTTGTTAGACCTATTCCACAGATGTGAGATTGAACTGAAATACTCTTGAAACTCTTGTGTTGTCTAGTCTCTCTCTGCTGTGCTGGCAGGAGCGGTGAGTTAATGACGCTCTTTCGCTGCCTGTGTGGGCGCGAGAAACGCGTGGGCGGACTGCGGCACGCCATCTGACCGAATAAGAGCCTTCCTCTCCGGTCTGAGCTCAGGGGGGAGCGCCTTCCTCTCCGGCTCTCACAGCAGGGCGTGTGGAGGGATGGGGAATCTGCCCGTGTCACTGTTTAAGCTCATGCCTGTATAAAATGGTTAGGATAGGAAACTAAACAGCATTACAGAGACGAATCATATTATAATAAGTAGCCGATTTAATACATGAGCAAACATGACTGCAGTCCGTCAGCTGTGTGGAGGAGTGCCGGAGATCACCGGGTCTGTGGGCGGTGAACGTCGCTCAGTGACGCGGCTTGAGCTGCGGGAATCCCCGGCGTTTGCGTCAGGCTGATCTGGCGTGATGCGCGACTGGGTTTTTAAAAAGATTAGTTATTATTGCTTTTTATCATTCATATTAGATACTTTACAAATGCCTTTATGTTTACTTTTTAAAAAAAGATATAACTTTATAGAATTGCCTATATAACGATAGAATATTTTTATTAAATTATTATGCAAATATTTTTTTGTGTATTTAGGATCCATAAACTGTTAGCTCTTTATCATTAAGATACTTTACAAATGCTATTATGTTAATTTAAAAGATATATATATATATATATATATATATATATATATATATATATATAGAATTGCCTATAACGATAGAATATTTTTATTTTGCGCCATTGCCGATCATTTTTTTTAAATTCAAATTATACAGTTTTTTTGTGTGTATATTTAGGATACATAAACTGTTAGCTTTGAAATACACCTTAGCAACGAGTCAGCGATTTTATTCCAAAAACGAGTTTAACGCTTCTAGAACAAGAACAAATGTAGGGCGGGTCTTTATTTTGCCCATGCGGAATTGATTGGATGGCTTTAGTTTGCTATTGGTGGATCTCACGTGAGTGACAGGTTGCCCCGCCCTCGCGCAAGTAAACACATCATCAGAGAAGAGAAGTCACTGCAAGAGGGAAGAGATGTTATTTTGATTGAAGATTACGAGGGTAAATTATTTAAAAATAATAATAATAATTTGCTCAGATAAATCATTTATGAATATTGCAATATTCCATAGAAATTGAAATAAAGTGTCAATTGTGATATGACTTCAAAATGTCAATTGTTACGTCCTGCATGAGTCTACGGGTATTGGCAGACGCAATAAAATAAAAGGTTTAAGGTTGACTGAGCCCTGCCACAGCACCACAAGCAAATTAATTATCGTAAAGATTTTTAATTTACAGCTCATGGAACAGACAAGGTTTTGCAATAAATAAATAAAAAACTTAAAAAGAAGCAATGGCTTCAGGAGAGGGCATGGCCAAAAAGCTTGTTTCCGCCACATAAAACAATTTAAAAGATAATTGTGACTTTTTATCTCACAATTGACATTTTTTCCTCACACTTGCGAGTTTACATCTCCCAATACTGGCTTTTTTTCCTGAAAAAGTTAACGGGATAACTGAAAGGGATAGTTCAGGCAAAAATAAAATTCTGTCATCATGTATGAATTTCTTTTCATCTGCTGAACACAAAAGATGATATTGATGGGCCTCATTGACTTCCATAGTATTTTTTTCCATACTAAGGAAGTCAATGGTGCCCATTAACTGTTTGGTTACCAACAAGATATTATGAGTCAGTAAGGATTGATTGATATGTGAGTAACTGCTGTAACACATCACAATTCTGGGTTGACAGAGACCTCTGGTGGTACAAAATATGTTTGGACTGGTTAAACGTCCACTAAAAACAACATCCGTCCGTCCGTCTGTCTGTCTATCCATCCATCCATCTATCTATCTATATCCATCCATCCATCCATCCATATCTATCTATCTGTCCATCAGTCTATCTATCCATCCATCCATCCATCCATCCATCCATCCATCCGTCAGTCAGTCTGTCTGTCTGTCTGTCTGTCTGTCTGTCTATCCATCCATCCATCCATCCATCCATCCATCCATCCATCCATCCATCTCTATCTATCTATCTATCTATCTATCTATCTATCTATCTATCTATCTATCTATCTATCTATCTATCTATCTATCTATCCATCCATCCATCCATCCATCCATCCATCCCTCCCTCCCTCCCTCCCTCCATCCATCCATCCATCCATCTCTATCTATCTATCTATCTATCTATCTATCTATCTATCTATCTATCTATCTATCTATCTATCTATCTATCCATCCATCCATCCATCCATCCATCCATCCATCCATCCATCTATCTATCTATCTATCTATCTATCTATCTATCTATCTATCTATCTATCTATCTATCTATCATCTTTCTGCTGTTGTTTTTCAAATTATGTTCAAATTATGTTCAAATTCAAATGCAGGAAGAAAAGTGACTGGCATGTGGTTTAAAAGACACTTAATATTTAGTGATATTATCAGTTTGACTGAAACTACTGGATGAGATCAAAACATGACCTGAATTGAGTGATGATACTGTTGTCATTTTAGAGCTTCTTTATGGCTGAAATTGCATTTGTTTCATAATTGAAGAACTTTGCAACATTATTTTCTTGATTATTACTGTGAAGCTGCTTTGAAACAATCTGTATAAAGCGCTATACAAAGAAGGCTTGACTTGGCATGCAGGAAAAGTTATGGACTAAACAACAGGGATGTTTAAATCCATTGTACTTTTAGGTGCAAATACAGAACATTAAGAACTTCAGCTATGGGCATAGAAACACAAAACAATACAGCATAGACACAAACATGTGGGTAACATGAACACAAAATACTACATATTAAGAGGACACAAAAGTGAATAGTTTTCACTGCTTTGGGATTTACAGAGCTTTAGATTGTTTCCATATACACTTTGAATAAAGTAAAGAGAGGATTTTTTGTGTAATTTGGTTACAGGAAACATATATATATATATATATATATATATATATATATATATATATATATATATATATATATATATATATAATTTTTAATTTTTTTTTATGAGATTGGATAAACATTAAGATATCTGACCAAAATGTCTCTGTCTTCCACAGAAGAGGGACAAAAAATTATTTTAACATCTGACTTTAATTTAAATGTTATTTCTTTTATTGGTAAGAAGATGCTTTGGAGGCAAGGACCACACTTTCCCCACACTCTTTTTATTTTTTATTGAATAACTGAACAAGTAGGCCTAGCAAACATAGCATATAGGCTAGCATAAAAAATGCAATACAAGATGTGACATTAATTTGTAACATGGGATCCAACAATCATATCATAATATTTTAAACATGTCAATTCATTTTTGTTTTTCAGAGAAGACATAAAACAATCAAATTCCACCACAAACACCTTAAACAGTGGGGATTAATTTAAGCATATTTGTTTATGTAGGCCTATATAAACAATTCCAGTTAATATTGTCAATAATAGAGTTCCAAAAAAAAAAAAATCCTGTAGGTGCTATTTTATGTCGTTTTTTGACAAATAGTACAAATATGTTTGTTATTGCATTTTTCATCTGTCAGCTCCCCAAGGTACAGACGATCACGTAGTCAATCGTGATGTCACCCCGTCCCTCGTGTTAATGACAGGAAAGGGTTACTTACACGGAACTGACGTTAGGCTTGTGTGCTGTACTCGGAAGTGAACTGGAAAGAAGAGAGAAGGACAGTGAAAGCAGTTAAAGATAGGTGAGAAAACCGGCTGAGCTGCTTCGAGCTCATGTTACACTCGAGATTAACTTTGCTGCCCGTACACTGTCGTTGTTTTAGTGTCGTAAGGCAGGACTGCTAGCTGTAGGTGTTCTTCAGTTAGCATGTCTGCTAAAGCAAAACAGCATCGTAAATGAAGAGATTAAACAAATATAAAGATTATTAAACATAAACATTCAGGAAGTCACAACCACCGCATGTAAACCTCAGTCGACAGCAGTTGAGGAGTCGATGCTCGTGTACTTTATCAGGACAGAGAGAGGTCAGTAAGTTCCAGACTTGTTTACATTTCATTCTCTGCTCCGTCTCTCGTGGATCTGATCTGTTTTAATAGCTCAGGAAAACTGATGGGTTTGTAGTTTTAACTGTGTAACTTTAGGTCATGTAGAACAGCACACTTGTTGCCACTAACGGTGATATGTGTTTTGTTGTCAACAAAATGCAAAATGAACCGGCTGTATATTATTAACAACAATTTGTTATTGGTACAAATTGTGAATGCATTATATTTTAGCACTGATTGGTTGTAAAAACGTCCAAGTGAATATATGTAAGATATTTAAGAATCTTCCACTGACCAAAAAATAAATAATAATAATAATACTAATATATATATATATATATATATATATATATATATATAATCCAGAGATCTCAATATGGAATGCAACAGTAAGTCAAGTCTTTTTCCAATTCATTTCTCTCTATATGAAATTACAATATATATTTAAGTTCTGTCTAAACCATCAACCAAGCTCTGAGATTATCTGTCACCTTAGTTACTGATTTATTGCATCTTTTCAATATTATCAATTCAATTCAGCCGTTCTTGTAATGAATTAGAAATTACACTGGCTACTACAGAGCTATATGCCATTGGATGGTTGGTATTGAAAGTTGTGATTTTTACTTCTGGAACCTTACAGTTGTGTTGATGTGAAAGTTTTATACAGTGAACATACAGTGTCTTACATTATGTTATGTGGTATATTTAGAGTAAGTTGACATATTTTTTCTTTTCATTTGCAGGGGTTCGGAATGCTGGTGTGATTTGGAAATGTTAATCTCTGATCGTCTGCAATGCTGGACATGCTGAAGACTCCATATTGTGTTTCATTTGTGAATATGAGACAGCTGTTAAACGCAATGCATGCTGCATGTCTAAGTCTGCTGCCACCCTGAAGCTCATGATGGATATTTCCATGTCTGTCTTAAGCGTGAGGGAGTGAACCTGTGGATATCTGAGCAAGATGGAAGAAGACATGGCAATACATTGGGAGACAGTAGAGGAAGGCACTGACTGTGGGCCGCCCATCGTTTCTCTGGCCAGTCCGAGTCATGAAAATGACAGTCATGTGATGCCGCCTCAGGGACCTGACTGTGAGCATGAGGCGTTTGATGATTTGGATTGTGAATTCCCTGATGAAGACTTTGATTTGGAAGTAGACGAGAACGAAGAGCAAAATACTGCAGCTAAGGATCAGGAGGAAGATGGGAGTGCTGAAAAGGAGAAATGTGAAAGAGGAGGGAAAAATGAATTGGAGAATGAGTTGAGGGGCGACGGAGAGTCTAGATCCCGCAATGCTGGAACCGGGAGGAAAGGAAAATCCAAGAAGAGTGGACCGGCACAGGGGCCTTGTGATCAAACACCATCATGGACCGCTTCAATGTCTCATAGATCCTTCCTCGCATCGTCCGGGCCCAGCAGACACAAGCAGGTGAAGCGACGGAACCAGCATCTGCACAATCACAGCCGCGCACGAAGGAAAAACGGGAACCAGCTGGTCATGGTGTGTCGGGATTTCCTAGCGGACGTTTTTAGTCCCTGGTGCATTTCATGCATCCAAATGGTCGTCGAACTCATCATTTCTTTGACCCACAGATGTGGAGTCGTGGTGGAATCGTCCGGAATCGCGTTGTACGACTTTGGATCACGCATGCTTTGCAAGGTCACCGATATTCCAGGCTTGACTCAAGATTTGAGGCGGATCCTGGACTGGAGCCGGTTTTCAGCTGTAGCTTTAATAGAAGGCATTGGCAGGACTTTGTGTTGGGCTCGACACGCTCTTCTTTCCGGTTTCAGATTTGTTTGTGCCACGCTAAGCGTTGGCTCTCAGATGATGAGGTGCGTCGTGGGAAGGCTGGCGGGAGAGAGAGGCAGAAAATGGTGGCTTGCCTTCCAAAGCAGCAGGGTTTGGAGGAAAGTGTCGGATCTGACCGCGAGGATTCACGGGTGTTTCTTTAAACAAGGCGCCGCGAATGAAAGCTCAAATCCAGAGTCTCCCAACAGAGGGGCAGAGAAGTGGCAACCTGGAGAAGAGCTGCAGAGACTGCTGGCACTAGCCAAGGTAGTGATCTAGCGTTAATGTCTGATGACTTGAGTTCAAGCACTATATTTTAAAGCAAAACTACACTACCTTTCAAAAGTTTGGGGTCAGTAAGTTTTTTTTTAAAGGGGTCCTATTATGCTTTTCCACTTTTTCAACTTTAGTTAGTGTGTAATGTTGCTGTTTGAGCATAAAAAAGATCTGCAAGGTTACAAAGCTCAAAATCACTCCAAAGGGAGACAGAATCCTCTTTCCAAGAACTACAATGAACGGCTCATTTGGACTACAACGCACTTTTTCCTGATCTTATGAAGTCACAATGTTATTAATTTAAATAATCCGCGCCCACGGAATATGCAAAAAAGGGGACGAGGCTTGATTGAGCTGCATTAGAGAAGACATTTCTGGTAATAATCAGAAATGTTTCTTGAGCAGCAAATCATCATATTGGAATGATTTCTGAAGGATCATGTGACACTGAAGACTGGAGTAATGATGCTGAAAATTCAGCTTTGATTACAGGAATAAATTACATTTTACAATATATTAATATAGGAAACAGTTTGTTTAAATTGTAATAATATTGTAATAATTGAACAACACTGTCTTCACTAATGCAGCTCAATCAGGCCTCGTCAAGGAGACGCTGTTTTTTCCACAACGATTCCAAAACTCATTTGTTTGACCTTCCTAAGGCTGACGAACTTAGAGTGGTTTAAACACTGTTCCTGAACATTATAACCCAAAAGTTTATCTGTGTGATGCACATTTTATGGAGAACAGCTTGTTTTCTGTAGCTTTTGTAAGGTCTAGCTTTTGGTTCACTGCTCCTTAGCTAAATTAACCATGGTTTTGTGATCGATTACTGTTTGTATTACCTTAGTTTTCCGACAAATATCACGATTAAATGGTGGATAACATTGTATCTATTATGTAAAGGGAAATTACAAAAAACGTACCTCTCTGAAACGTCCCGTGAAATCCGTGCTTGCAAAGTCTGTGTATGAAATCCGTTCTGCAAGATCCTCTTGTTCGTTAACATTGTCAGGGTC
This sequence comes from Leuciscus leuciscus, assembly GCF_965113295.1. Lineage (NCBI taxonomy): Eukaryota > Metazoa > Chordata > Actinopteri > Cypriniformes > Leuciscidae > Leuciscus > Leuciscus leuciscus. The sequence goes on along the minus strand of NC_138747.1, from coordinate 29,209,710 downwards.
TGAATCGGGCTCGAAATTGACGCCATTCTCATTTACACTAGGAAGGGCGGGACATTTCCCGAACACGTGCTAAGCGCTGCCAATCACAACACATATGGCCAACTAACCAATTACAACACATTAGCCCGGCTACCCAATCACAACACATATGGCCAACTAACCAATTACAACACATTAGCCCAGCTACCCAATCACAACACATTTGGCCAACTAACCAATTACAACACATTAGCCCGGCTAACCAATCACAACACATTTCGTGATTCGGAAGGAATAGCTTCATCAAAATCTGTGTGTTAGAGCCAGACTGGGGAGAGAGGTGCTGTAATGTAAAATATGTGAAAAATAATAAATGTTTTTTGAACAATCAAGCATGAAAACATATTAAAACAAAATCGAGACTTCGTAAAAGGACATAATAGAACCCCTTTAAATATTTTTGAAAGAAGTCAGCCACAACAAGGCTGCAATTATTTAAATTAAAAATACAGTAAAAACGTAATATTGTGGACATATTATTACAATTTAAATTAACTGTGTGAATATAATGTAAAATGTAATTTATTCCTGTGATGGCAAAGCTGAATTTCCAGCATCATTACTCCAGTCTTCAGTGTCACATGATCCTTCAGAAATCATTCTAATATGATGATTTGCTGCTCAAGAAACACTTCTCATTATTATCAATGTTGAAAACAGTTTTGCTGCTTAATATTTTTGTGGAAACAGTCATACATTTTTTCAGGATTCTTTTATGAATAGAAAATTCCAAAGAACAGATTCTGTGCATAACTTTGGTGATGTAGCTACATAACAAGCTTTATTTGGATTATTATTAAAGGTCAAGTGAGTTTGAGCTTTTATAGAATCCAGTTTCCAACTTTAATAGTTTATGCAAATATAAAGCCTATTCATTTAGTAAGCTCTTGATATATTGATGTGTTGCTTGGTGATTTGATGTTGGATACTGTAATTTTACAAGGACAGGTAATGAGTTTTTAACGTATTATCAACTGTTGTTCTGGTTCAGATCCCTGAAGAGGAGTTGGACCCATTTAATGTTCTTGGAGTGGATATTCATGCCACTGAATCTGAACTCAAGAGAGCTTACAGGCAGCTGGCAGTACAGGTGAGATGAAATAAAATAATTGCCCTGAAACCTCTTTGATGTCTGTGTTGGATGAATTATGGGTTTGATGTATTTGTCAAGATTTAATGGATTGTTTGCGTGCAGGTTCATCCAGACAAAAACAAGCACCCAGGCGCTGGCGAGGCCTTCAAGGTGTTAAGAGCAGCGTGGGATATCGTCAGTAACCCAGAGACACGGAGAGAGTATGAACTGTGAGTGCTTTTAGAAAACAACCACTGAATTGGTTTAGAGAATTGCCACAAAAGAATTAAAGGGACCTATTATGCTTTTTCCCATGCTAATCTTGTGTAATGTTGCTGTTTGAGCATGAAAAAGCCCTGAAAATTGTCAAAGTCCCTCCAGCAGGAGTTCTTCTCTATATCAGTGTCTCTGTTTCTGAACTCCCTGAAACGACTCCATTGTAGTCTTGAGTTTTCTTCAGGGAATGAACACGTCACAGTATTCCTAATTTAAATAATTCATACGCAGAATAAAGGGAGAGGGCCTGGATGAGTTGGATAGTAGTGTGTTGAAACTCGTGGTTATGGTAAAGAGCGGGACATTTCCCAAACGCCAGTAATTATGACCTTGGATATCTAACCCAATGGGTCACCCCGTGTGCAAAGAAATTTGGCTTTCGATTTGATTCTGGACTAACATTTGATAAGCAGATAAATATTGTAGTTAAGTCGAGTTTTTTCCGTTTTCAACGCCTGGCTAAAATCAAATCATTTCTCTTATTCTATATACAGCACTTTGGTCAACCCTTGGTTGTTTTTAAATGTGCTTTATAAATGAAAAAAGAAAGAAAAAAGAAAAGAAAGAAAGAACACGCTGGAAGCGCTTGACCAATCACAACACACTGGTCCAGCTGACCAATCAGAGCACGTTGTGCTTTTCAGAAGGAGGGGCTTCAAGAGACTGGGAAGAGAGGAGCTGCAACAATGTCAAATATGGGGAAAATGTGTTTTTTGAACATTCAAGCATGAAAACCTGTTCTAGTAGAGTCCAAAAACAAAATCAAGACTTTGAAAAAGGGCATAAAATGATCTCTTGTCTCACTCCTAAATCAAAAGACAGAATTAAGAAATTATATTTTGCATGAAGAAATTACTCCTGTTATTTTTGGATTGACAATATTTTCTTGACAATCGAACAAATTTTCCCCAAAATTCTCGTTACTGTAATGCAAAACAATTTAGTTCTCTTTTAATGGAATGTGAAAACAAGTGTCAAAACAAGTTTTATCTGTTAGTATTATTTAATGAACTCGAGCTAACATGAAATAACGATGAAAAGTTGTATTTGTAATGTTAACAAATATGTATAATACCGTAAGAAATGTTTAGTTACACAGTGTGTCTTTGTTACAGTGTAATTATACATTTAAGTACGGAGTAATATTAATTAATAATTCTTACTTGGGGTTAGGGTTTGGTTTAGGGTTAGTTGCTTGTAATTATGCATAATTTGCTGGTATTACTATAGTAAGTTCATGTAAAGTGTAACAAGGGCACTGTAAAATAAAGTGTTGCAAAATGTTTTGCTCATTATTATTATTAGAGTATTTTTAAAGTGTTACCAAAATATTGTTTCAAGGGAATATCTGTTGTATTGCCTTTCGTTCATGCTACATTTTGAATTCTGTGATTTCTTAAAGTGACCCAATTACAATATTAAAGATATAGCGGAGGATCTTTCCAAATTTTAGATAAGACCCGCCCTCTCCACTTTTTGAAAAGTTTGATTGATTCACCAGAATGATTGACAATTAGGAGGACCAATAGTTTAGACTACCCACCAGGAAGTAAAACATCCTCCGCTATACCTTTAAGAATTAAACAAATTATAAATGTGACGTGTATGTTTCTTTGATATAAGCACAAATGTCTTGTTTTTTGTGTTCTGTGTCTGCAGGAAGCGTATGGCTGCTACAGAGCTTTCAAAATCCATGAACGAGTTCCTGACCAAACTACAGGACGACCTGAAAGAAGCCATGAACACAATGATGTGCACTAAATGTGAGGGCAAGCACAAGTGCGTATGACTGACATTGTCATCTCAGTCCTGTTCTTTCATACAAGCTTCTGTTCTGTGTTACATTCTTGTGTTTCTATGTTCACCTGAGCATGGTCTTCTCCCCAGGCGCTTTGAGATGGACCGTGAGCCTGGCGAGGCCCGATTCTGTGCTGAATGTAATAAATGGCACAGTGCCGAGGAGGGAGACCTGTGGGCTGAATCTAGTATGCTGGGACTGCGCATCACGTACTTCGCCTTCATGGACGGCAAAGTCTTTGACATTACTGGTAGTTTATTGGCATCCACACCGTCAGATATTTGTATGATGTTCATATGTTGTATGCATATGTTGAACGCATGTCCCCATGTTCTACACAGAGTGGGCCGGCTGTCAGCGTATAAGCATCTCTCCAGACACTCATCGCGTGCCATATCATATCTCTTTCGGCTCTAAAGGTAGCAGCAGCGCCAGCCGCCACAGGTAACCACTCAGACTTTAATGAAAAGTGCTTTATCTTCAAACCATTATAATGTCATCAGCTACAGGGCCGGTCAAAAGTTTAATAAAAAGTCACTTATGCTCACCAACGCTGCATTTATTTGATCTGTTTTGTATGTTAATATATTTAAAAATGCAAGTTGTTCCTGTCATGCAAAGCAGAATTTTCAGAATAATTAGGGGCTTTCGCACCGGAGGAACCTTTTCATAGTTCCTAGAACTATTGGCGGAAGTTCTCGGATTTTGGTGTGTTCGCACCGCAGGAACTAGGAATGATTTTAAGTGTAGGAACTCCTTTTTGGAGGAACTAATTTAGCTCCTGCTTCAGAGTCGGGTCTAAACCAGCACTATAAGAACTATCCGAGACGTTAGTGTTCGCTGATTGGCCGAACGCACGCGAAACACCAGCACCCGCCATTTTAAAAAGGCAGTGTAAACACACAGATTATAGCTTATACATTTACTCCAGAAACTAACTCTACAAACATGGAAAACAGTGATGGATGGATCTCTCAACCTTTACGCTGAGGAGAAAATCCAATACAACATGATTATGTATTTCTGCTCAGCTAGTGACACTGGATATCAACCACACGGCATACGCTAATACCTTTTCGTATACTGTCTACTGTCTATGTATAACAGTTCTATCTAATAACGTATTAGACAGGACTGTTAGACAGATCGTAAACTAATGAACACGGAGAATGTGAGCAGTGGCGTTCTCAGCGCCGTCAAAATAAAGGTCACAACAAGAAGCACGGCTTATGTCACTTAAAGTACACATGAAATCAAAGTTGACCATATTTACTTTATTATCGCAAATTGTTACTTTTGTGGTGAACAATTCATCCAGGCAAGTCAATCCACACAATTTTTTTTATTTGGCTTCGTAATCTTTAATCAAAATCTGAAAATGCTCCTCCTCTCGGCAATGACGGCCCTGCTCTGATGATGTCAATTTGACGTCCTTAACCATGCCCCTCCATCTGACAGTCTGCTGTCTGAATGAAACGCCTACTTTTCTAGATCCAATCAGGTTCCAGTTGGGAAAAACAAGCCACGCCCTCTTTTTCTTATTTAGTTTTCCGTTTTTCTCAGAAATGCGTCACAACACTGAAATAAAGTCAGTTGCAACTTCCAGTTCACAGGGACTTTAAGAGTTCCTATGGGCGATGCGAATGTAACCAGGAAAATGTTCCTAGGGGAACATTCAGTTCTCGGGGCACCTCCCTGGTGGCTAGTTCCTAGAACTACCCGGTTTTCAGTGTCACATGATTCTTCAGAAATCATTCTAATATCCTGATGCTTTTTACTGTATTTTTGATTAAATAAATATAGCCTTGGTGAGCAAAAGAGACTTGAGAATCATAATACTTCCAAGCTTTTGACCGGTAGTGAATTCAAATACCATAATGACAACATAAGGTATTATTCAAAGGCCATTATGATGTCGTCACTGTCAGATTTTTCACTTTTTTTTTTTTTCTTTTTTTGAAAATGCATCTTAAAATGTGGAAAAGTTTCTAAAAACCCCAAATAGATGACATACTTATCTATTTTAAATAAGTAAATAGATATAAGTAGTTTAAGGTAGTAACTGATCTTAAGTTTTTAGATGACAAGATCTTTAAAGTCGGCATGAAAAGAAACTGCGAGTCTTTTTCTCCGTCTTGGGATGTATTTCCAAGTGAAGCGGCTTCTAGAACGAGAACAAAATGTAGGGCGGGGCTTGATTTTGATCTTGAGGAATTGATTGGATGGTTGTGGTTTGCTATTGGTGGATCTCATGAGTGACAGGTTGCTCCGCAAGAGGGAGGGAAGTTACTTTGTTTCAAAATTACGAAGCACATGAAGTAAAAAAAAAAGTTGTCAATGTTGATTTAATGGGGACTTTAAAGGTAGGGTAGGTAATCCTGTTCAGAAACACTTTTTTTTATACTGGGTGAAATGGTCCTTCCATCCTGATAGTAGTCAATACATTATGTGTTTAGAAAAAGGAATGAAAAAAATCAGACCTCTGTAGCAGCTGCAGGACAGTAAAAACTCTGACCAATCACTGCCATTCGGTGCGAATGTAAAGAACCAATCAGATGCCTTCATGTCTCGTGCCCGCCCCGAGCCCCACTGCGCGCGCTGCCCGGCGTGCACTCATCACATGTCACCGTTCCCGGAAATATTCAGCTCAAAGCACCTGCATATGCAGTCAGCGAAGGCAAACAAGGCAAAAACTACTTCCTCGGACCCTGCCCGCGCTCTTGAACGACCTCCTCTGCTTCACCCTCAACCCCGGACCTGTCCTCGAGCCGACGATGCGGTACTTGTCTCCGGACTCGGAGTGTACGTTAGTCTTCATTAGAGTCAACAATGTTTTCATCATGGAAACTCTTACATGCAAAACACCGTATATGTTATGAATCTTACACGAAATTCATCTTCATCACAGTGTAACTGATGGTAATGGAAAAACGTGTATCAATGCAACCTGTTTTTAGTTTTGCCTTATAAATATAGCTCGTTACCGAATGAAACTTTACCATTATCGATATGCTAGCTTGATAGTGAGTACTAAAAGAAATCTTATTTGTTTATATTCATAGTGATAAAGTTAGGTATTTTATTACATGTGATTCTGACATGATGTCACTGTATGTACTGCGCTCCTTCCTCTCCACTCGTCTCAGGTAATAAATGCGTCTTGTTCCAGCCTGAGCGTTTGGCGTCGCGCGTTCATGTGTTTTGGGGGCGTGGCTTTGGAAGGAGCTCAGAAGGGAGGGGGTGGAGTGAATGGAAATAATGAGCTGTGTTTATTGCAGATTAAAAGGTCTACAGTCACTCGATTTTTATATTTTCTTTTTCAGAGTACTTACATTTTAATTATGTATTGGTATATAAAGACAGTTTAAACAAATTTGGAATGTTTTTTTTTTAGAAAAATGATTACCTACCCTACCTTTAAGATTGTAAAAAAAAGTGCCCCCAAACATGTGACTGACTCTAAAATGTTTGGGGGAAAAAATAATACTTTTTAAAAATGTTTACATGCATTTAGTGGAAGGAAAATATGCTAAATGTTGTTTTTTTTTCTTTATTTGTTGTTGCAAAATTGCATAAAATGGTATATATGTTGAAGCCTACTGGGATACAAAGACTTATATTTGTAACACACACATTTATACGAACTTACACATACCTTTTAAACTGACTAGTTTTTTGATATGATTCGTTTTTTTAATTTTCTTGGAAATCCTTATTTGCCATTGATCAATCTACTAAAAGTTTGTCTTTATTGAGGTGAAAATATAAAGAAGACGAAAGAAGTATGAGGGATTTCTACATTAAAAGAACAATTAGCAACAAACCAAATGTGACTTATTGTTATGACAGTTTTCACTGTAAGCACTTGATCCATTGATACACAATTTTATTTCTTTTCTACTCTATATTTTTACATAGGCTAAACTGGGAAGGGTCACAGCACTTACATACCGTTGTCCTATTGTTAGTTTAACTGCTTCTATCGCTCTCCTCATTTGTAAGTCGCTTTGGATAAAAGCGTCTGCTTAATGATTAAATGTAAATGTAAGCGTCTGTGTCCTCTAGACCCGCCCCAGATCATCCTGCAACTGGTGGTGGCTCGCCTGCGGACCTGCAGGACTTCTTCAGCCGCTTCTTCCAGGCCGGAGCTCCCAGTGACGCGTCTGCTAATGGAGGATTCTTCCCGTCGGGAAACCCTGCGCCTCATGCGTCCGCAGCAGCTGCAGGGCCTGCAAACATGTTCTCAGGGCCAGCTCCACAAACAGGGTTCTTCAGCCCAGGAGCCCAGCGGGGCGACCCCAGCGAACACTGGACTGACGGAGGAAAACCCCCGCGCCGGCGCAAGAAAGTTCGCAAGCCATTCCAGCGCTGAGAAAGGTACTATATTACGCAGAGGTGGAGCGCTGTGTGTTGCCATGCTGTGACGTGATATTGGCCAACTAGTGCAACAAAACGAGGACAAAATCTCTTGACCTCATTTGAACATCCAGTGTTGGCGCTTTGAAGCTTCCTGATTATAAAATGAAATGGCGTTGAATTTCGTAGAGGAGCAAGCGAAAAGAGATCTTTTCGTTTCATGTTTGAAGGTATTTTTCGGTTTTGTTATCTCTTGTTTTGACACAAATTAATCAACATTCAAGCATTTGAAATCACATTCTTTGAAGAAACAGAAGGACTCGTGCGTAGAGACTCCTGGTGTATCTGAAGAATATTTGACCCAATGTTAAAAATTGTCTATTTACTCTCACCCTCATGTAGTTCTAAACCTTTATGCCTTTTATTTTTTTCATTGGATGTTCTCACAGCTTTTTTTCAGCACAACAAGAACAAAATAGCCAACATCGTAAAAGTAGTCCATGACGTTGTGTGACGACGACCCAAAGACCCGAATTCAAGCGGTTCGCTGATCAAGTTCTTCTGGGTTTAGGGTTAAAGAGGTCGAAGCTTTTTGTAGTCCCATTTTGTATCTTCAGTGGGGGGATGGATAGCAGTGAATAACTTTGCTTTTGGAAAACAACTGCATGAAGTTTCTAAAAAAACTGTCCTTTTGTGTTCTTCGGAAAAAATAACAGCATCAGCGTTTGGAACAAAGTGAGGGAAATGATGACCCATTTTTTGGGGGTGAAGTTTTACTTTAAAAATGTTTCCGTTTTTGTCAGGCTTTGAATCTGATGGAAAATGTTGGCTGAATGTTTTGTGATATGATCACATTAAGATGATGTATAAATCACACACAGACCTCAGGGATTCTTTTCTTTCTCTTCATCTGCTACTAGTAAGAGAACAGGAAGAAAACGTAGCTGTGATTTCCCCAGTGTTCCTGGGCGTATTGTGATCCTGATTAAACCAGTTATTCACGCCACAGAATTCAGCAGTTCAACATTAAAACCAGTTTGATTTGTCCCCCCCCATTGTTTAAATCACGTGTTTAGGAGGGAAATACTTCAAATATATGTACAAATATTTCACAAAAGTGACAGGATATGTGTTGGTATTCTTGAAATGGCTCAAATCAACTGCTCACGTGATTGAATGGAACTTTGAATGAGAAGATGGAAGACTCTTGCGGGATTTTCCCATTAAATGCTCTGCCTGATACCTGGATCTGTTGACTTAATCGCTTTGTGTTTTGCTGGAGCTGTAGGACGCTTCAATGTACAAAGAAAAAACTCTGAGGAAAAAAACACATTAATTTAAGCACGAGTTAAAGCACAAATGAAATGATGTAGACCTTAGATGTCTGCATGCATAGATTTTGAAGTCAAGTTCAAACTTGGGATTTGATGTGAAAATCCCAGAGCCTCCCTTTAAGAAGTCCACTTTTAATTTTTGACCACTTCTTAACACTCAGGAATCATCTTAAAAGATTATTTCATTAATCTGCCAGAGCGTCTTTCACTCTCTCTCTCTCTCTCTCTCTCTCTCTCTCTCTCTCTCTCTCTCTCTCTCTCTCTCTCTCTCTCTGCCAACAGATTCATTAGTGTCCAAACCTGACATCTTGCTTTTGTGTGTTTTTCTTTATTTCACACTCGGCCCAATATACGTTAAGACACGGACAGCTTTGCCTCTGTACAGCTGAAACATACTAATGCATAATGTGTTCAGCTTCATGTGTTCTTCTCAGAGATGCTTTCACGAACTCTCTGTTCAGATTTACTTATATCTCCTGTTAAATGCGCTTGTTTAACAACAGTCTTTAAAGGAAATGATCAATTACAACAATAAAGCGATTTGAAGAGGCTCTGCTCTCCAGAAATGAAATCAAATTGTTGTTTGTCAATGATCTTTAAGCCTGTCACTCCACTGTAAAAAGCGTAGCGATGGGTATAATGGTTTAATGTGGTTAGGCAATGATTTAAAAACTGCATGATAAAATAGCAGCACGTTTACCGATGAAATGATCTTGAAGGCTAAAAATGACTGACCACACTGTAACTATAGCTGACCTAAATGGTTTCGATTACTTCATTTTTTTTTTTTTTTTGGCGGTTTAGGGTAAATTTCAGTTTTGTAAACGTTTACCTTTCGTCAGATTTTCACAGTTGATTCTGATATTTTTACAGCAGAAACTTTCTATTAACAATGTAAGGGTTAATGCACGACGAGGTGTCCATTGTCAGGTGTTAATGGATGACGCGTTGCCTCCGCCAAAGTCCATTAATACCTGACAATGGACACCTCGAAGGGCATTAACCCGCGTATACCATGGTCACTTGCCAAATAGCACATTTTTAAAACATTAGTTTATATTTTAATTAGTTTTACAATTGAAATCTAAAGTTTTTACAAACAATAACTTGGTTTCCCTGGTTACGCCTGACGGTTTATTTAGCAACCGGAGATATTTATAGTCCGCTCGATTTATAGTCCGTATAGATACTTTGACTGCCTGTTGCTATGGTTACTCACAGCTGATGTAGCCAGCGCATTTATTAATTTCGAACGGTAAACAGTCAGTTTCACCAGAACTCCTTTACTAGGTGTCCTCTATCACTTTTTAATGGACACCCTGCAGCCAATCAGAATCAAGTATTCACGCAGATCATGGTATAACACTTTTTAAATGGACACCCTGCAGCCAATCAGAATCGAGTATTCACCCAGACCATGGTATAACACTTTTTTAATGGACACCCTGCAGCCAATCAGAATCGAGTATTCACCCAGACCATGGTATAACACTTATTAATGGACACCCTGCAGCCAATCAGAATCGAGTATTCACCCAGACCATGGTATAACACTTTTTAATGGACACCCTGCAGCCAATCAGAATCGAGTATTCACCCAGACCATGGTATAACACTTTTTAATGGACACCCTGCAGCCAGTCAGAATCAAGTATTCACCCAGACCATGGTATAACACTTTTTAATGGACACCCTGCAGCCAATCAGAATCGAGTATTCACCCAGACCATGGTATAAGCTGATTTAATTTCTATTCACAGCTGATAATTGAAGTGGCATACTAGAAATAAAACATTAGACCGTTTATTATTGCACTAAACTTCCTCTTGATGTTAAGGCGCTACTGAACTTTTCAACAAAAAATTGGTAACTTTTTAAATGAACTTGTCTAAACAACAAACTCAGACGTGGTTGTGAATTGTATTGCTTGTGTGACTTGATTGTTTGCAATATTCCACTCACTGTTTCTTGAACATATGATGGGTATTGCATCCATTATTCACTGGAGAGTTTCAGCAGTCTGTTTGAAGTCGGCACAAATGTATTTCATGATTAAATGAAGGTTTATTCCAGACGGATGGTGTTGTAGAGAGTGATCTAAATGTATATGCAAGAAAATGCTCTAGATTCAGATAATCATTAAAGTGGTTATATTGTGCAGGACCTAATCTTAGTTAATGCTAATTTCAACATTTACTAATACATTATTAAAATCAAAGGTTGTATTTGTTAACATTAGTTAATGCACTGTGAACTAACATGAACAAACAATGAACAGCTGTATTTTTATTAACTAACATTAACAAAGATTAACTAATACAGTATCAAATGTATGGCTCATGGTTAGTTCATGTTAGTTAATACATTAACTAATGAACCTTATTGTAAAGTGTTACCGTAATGTGCATTACGTAATCAGTATACAGACCCTTTCCAAAAAATTTTAATATCATGGAAAAGTTTATTTATTTCCATAATTCCATTCAAAACGTTAAACTTCCATAGATTATAGATTCAGGGCCCACAACTTAAACGATTTCAAGTATTTAGTTGTTTATTTGTACATAATTTGGGCTTCCAGCTCAAATGTCCTGGTAGAGACGGCTGCGTTGAGTGGACAGCACAGTGGACCAACACCAGCCGATGACATGGCTCCCCAAACCAACACAGACTGTGGAAACTTCACACTGGACTTCAAGCATCTTGGATTGTGTGCCTCTCCATTCTTCCTCCAGACTCTGGGACCTTGGTTTCCAAATGATGCAAAATTTGCTCTCATCAGAAAAGAGGACTTTGGTCCACTGTGCTTTATTAAATCCAGAGTCAACGCAGCCGTCTACCAGGACATTTCCAGAGCACTTCATGCTTCCTTCATTTTCCAGCAGGATTTGCACCTGCCCACACTGCCAAAATAACCAAAACCTGGTTCAATGACCATGGTATCACTGTGTAATTACTGTGTGATTTCATGTAATATTCACATTTTTTGAAATCCTGTTTTCGTGGGTTTTATGAGCTGGAAGCCCAAATTATGTACAAATAAACAACTAAATACTTGAAATCATTTAAGTTGTGGGCCCTGAATCTATAATCTATGGAAGTTTAACGTTTGGAATGGAATTATGGAAATAAATAAACTTTTCCATGATATTCTAATTTTTTGGAAAGGGTCTGTACATCATGAAAGTAATCTGATAACGTAATGTACGTTACTTGTGTTCAGAGATCTTTTGTATGCCGTACATCGCTCTAATGAAATATTTAAGTGCTCAGAATATAATATTGTAAATGTGTTTTTAAAAGAAACTGAAGGTGGATGTTGTATAGATTGTTGAAAAACACCTGCAAGGCCTCGAAAAGAGAGAAAGCAACGCCAAAGTAACGTCAAAATAGTCACTTATTTAGTTTTTGAGGGAGTAACACAATTTTATAACGCATTATTTTTAAAACTACATTTCCCCAATGCTGATTGTGGATATTTTGACTCATTAAAGAACAGCCAAAGGGGTTTTGTTAATGTGAAAATGTGATTTGTAACCACAATTTTGATCAGATTTATCCAGTATTTGCTATAAATTGACTCAATCACATGGCTTGTACGTGTACAGTGTGAAGTGATGCTTTTCTAGTCATAAGCACTGGCACTGGCACGAAGCCGAGAGAGAATTAAATGAGGATCTTTCTGATGGTTTGTGCACATAAAAGGGCATCAGTTTTCCTCTGAGCTGTTTAACACACTTTCCCCATCAGCTCCTTTGCTCTCAAAAGTTTTTCCATCATGGTAACAAATATAGCAAACAACAATTTTTCATTATTTAATATTTCAATACATAAAGAAGACTGTTACAGACTGTAACAGCTATGATAAGTCTTGAACATAAAATATCCCATAAATACTGAACAAAGTTTGCTGTACGTTTTTCATATGACATACACTGGTGGTCAAAAGTTTGTAATAATAGACTTTTTTTAATGATTTTTAATGAAGTCTCTTCTGCTCACCAAAGCTGCATTTAATCAAAATGACAGTAAAAGCTGAAATATTATAACAATTTGTTTTCTATTTGAATATATTTTAAAATATAATTTATTCCTGTTATTAGGAATTATAATATCCTGATTTGCTGCTAAAGATTAATTTCTGATTATTATCAATGTTGAAACAGTTTTTGCTGCTTCATATTTTTGTTGAAATCATGATAGGCCATCATTCAAAAGTTTGGGATAAGAACAAAAAAAAACAAAAAAAAGTGCTTTCAATAATTCATCAAATAATCCTGAAAAAAAATTAACAAGATTTTCATAAGTTAAGCAACCAAAAAAAAAAAAAAAATTCAACATGGATAATAAGAACCATTATTAATAATTGAGCAGCAAATCATCATATTAGAATGATTTCTGAAGGATCATGTGACACTGAAGACTGGAGTAATGATACTGAAAATTCAGCTTTGATCACAGGAATAAATTACAGTTAATTTAAATTGTAATATTATTTCACAATATTTCTTAAATATGTCCGCAAAGGTTTAGAATGAGACGGTAAAGTACAACTCAAGCCAAATGTCGTTCCGGTGAGAGACTGTCATTGCACTCATGATGTTTCTGCTTTTCTCAACAATAAGTCAAAAACATCACCATAAAAGGGCATGAATGTCCATATGTTACGCATGACCATCCAAACCCACAGAACTGCCAGTTTCTAGCTTTCCTTTTGTCTCAAGTAACTGTCAAACCTGTGATATCATCTGTAATGAAACAAAGTGATTGCTTCCCTTTCCCCTTTCTCATGAAAATGAAAACTCTTCCAAAAAATAAAACTTTGTAGATAAGTATGATATATATTTTTTTTTTCTCCTAAAAAACCCAACATTTAAATATGCCACTATACATTATGAAACTAGAATCATAAAAGGACATAAAATGATGCGCAAAAAATAAAACTTGCATAATATCTTTGTCATATCTTCCCAGCAAGCGCCTCAACGACTTTCTCAATAACGCTGGAGTCCAAGTAAGCGATGATTCCTCCCCGGTTGGCCCATCTGTCCACCCCTTGTCTGTGTGTGTGTGGTTGATGGTACGTGAGTTGAGTGGTGTGACCCGTGACACACTGGCTCAGATCAGACACTCCTCCACCCAGCGCCCGCAGCACCGCATGAGGAGCGCACGAGTCCCACTTAAACGTGCTCCCCTCCGACAGCACGTACACGTCCACCCGACCCCGCACCACACACAGGAGCTTGTATCCCGCGCCCGCCGCGTACATCAGCGATCCGTTGGGAAGCGTTGCGAGCGCGTTCTTCACAGCGGGCCTCTCGCTGGAGCTCAGCAGAACCGACAAACGCTCGCTCGGAGGATTCGACGGCCGAGTGAACGAGCACACGTTCACATCTCCATACGAGACACCCCAGATGTGCTGGCCTTTCCATCTACAATCAGGACAAAATCAGGACATTATGTAATACAGTAACCAACGTATTGGGTCATGATAGCTTCAATCTTTCTTACTGTGTTTTTGACCCACACTCGATAGCAGTGGTTAAACAACTGATTTCTTCTTGAAATTTTGAGACTCTTTCACATAAACGTGCATCGGACGCGTACATTTGAAGCCTTTCCGAAACACATCTCTAACATTAGCCACATTTGGGCCAAAACTCTATGTAATCAGATTACTTTTTTGATGCGATGAGTAAAAAGTAACACGTTACAAGTGCCGTGCATGATGTAATCAGATTACTTTTTTTGATGTGATGAGTAAAGCATTTATAAATTGACACATTAATATTGGAGTTACTAAAAAGTAATGCGTCAGCTTAAATAATTTGCTTTTTTTTTTTAACTGATGAATTAAAGCGAAGTGTATAAAAGGCAGGCAATGTTTTGACGTGTACATTTGTGCAGCCTTTCCAAAACGCATCTATTGGTCATTATGGATATGGTTTCATTTTTTCAACCGTTCGGAGAATTCCGGACCGAGAACGGTTCATTATGGTGCTGTGCCGAACCAAGCTCAAGTGGGAATATAACTGAAACCGTTCGGCGAGTCGGTGCAAAAGCAGCTATTGATTTTTATTGGGGTTCAAATTGACATGGTTTCCATGAACTTCACCAAAAATCAACATTTTGTAAAACAGTAAAGAGTCAGGTAAAACAGAAAACCTTCATTAGAGCTGGTCAAACACTAATACATGAGAAATTATGAAATTTAAGACTCAAGGTTTACTCAAAATTGAAGAATATTCCATGCAAAATACTCAATTTCTTCATTTATTTGAGTTTCATAGTCAAAAAGTCTGTGAAATGCTGTTTTTGGATCTCTCAATTACTATTTTGTTGCAGCACTGAAAAGAAGTGTGAGAAAACCAATACTTTTAAAGCTTGGGGTCCAGATGTAAAGGCAGTATTTACACAAATAATGTTAGATACTATTTATACTTAGTTGTAGTTATTTGTACCCCAGAATGGAAATAGTCACCACAAGTAGTGATAAAAAAACATCAAGAATGTTTTAATTTAGTGTCTGTGCAGCTAATTTTGAACATAAAGATATTCTGGTCAAATTGACCTTTTTTTTTTTTTTTTTTTTTTGTAGTTCTTAATTTCTCATATTTGATTTTTTGTGTGTCTCTGACAAGCTACAAAAAGCGGTTTTTTTACATGAATCTTTAGGGAGTTTTTATGTTGTTGTTGTTTATTTTTGGCGAATTGCTCTTTAAATTGACCCATTGGTTTGCATGTAAAAGCGGCCCGGTATCGTCTTAGTTTAACATGGTTGTGTGTATTCCTCCTCCTACGATTAAATAAAGACCATTTATTTTGGACACTACTTTGTTTCATCGTGCATTCTCTACCACTCACTAGCCGCGTTTCCACTGTCGGCCAGGGCCGGGCCGTGCTAGTGCGTGCCAGGGCCAGTCGCGTTTCCACTGTCACTTCCGGGGCTTGATCGGGGCTTACTCGGGGCCAACGGCCAGGATTTCTGGCCCGTCGAATACCTTGGGCCAGAGCGGGCCAGCTCGGGCTAGAGGAGTGGTTACGAACAGAGGCGGAGTTCACCTGAGTCGAGAGACGGCAGCGCCGGATAATTCTGTCAGCATTAAAGACTTTTAAAATGATTTAACTCGCGTTCATGTTTGAATGCTTTGTGTTTGTGATGCAAAAGACTATGCCCGCTAACCATTACCATAGTAAACATAGTAAACGCTTGAAGATACGCATAGTAAAAGAAATCAGACCAATCATAAAGGCTATCACAGTCATGTTTTTATTTTATCTGTCAGTATATATCTGTATTGGAGTTGAGAGAGTGCTTAAGCTCCTCAGGTCGTATTTTTGGTGGCATATATTTGTAGAAATGATCATTCTTTCTAAATGTGATGTAAATATGTCCTGTAACTACCAGATAAACAGTAACAGACGCGACTGAAGAAGTAAGTGTGTCCTCTTTCTTTTGTGAAATAGACCTAACGGTAATTTATTTCTGAGTGACTAATGTGCAATTTTGACATAAATTAATTCATTATGATCAATGTATCACTTTTTATTGTAAACCTGTGGTAAAACATCGATGCTTGGGTTTTAAATATTCAAGTAAACAACAAAAATGCCAGCAAATGGCCGCTTTTATCATGTTTGTTTTCAACGCTGTTTCCAGTGATTTCTGATTAGTTTTCTGATAAAACTTCCATTTGTTGGTGAATGGGTTAGTGTGAATTTGTTCCAGAGAGGCGTGTTACGGGCGTGTTTTAGTGAAGCGCTGTGGAGCTTCTGGCCCGACAGTGGAAACGCAGGCCCGGTGCTATTAGCCCGAGGCTATCAGCCCGGCACGGCCCGTTTAAAGCCCTAGCTGGCCCGGCCCTGGCCCGACAGTGGAAACGCAGGCCCGGTGCTATTAGCCCGAGGCTATCAGCCCGGCACGGCCCGTTTAAAGCCCTGGCTCGCACTGGCCCGACAGTGGAAACGCGGCTACTGTGACAGATATGGAATAAAGTAATAATTGTAGTTCTTGAAACTCTTAATCAGTATAATTTCTCCATTCTCAAATAGTTTAAGACTTAAAATTAACTGTTGGATTTTTTTAACTGCATTTTTGGTGTCAAACTCAATCACTTAAGTGATACTTAGAGATTTAATTAAGGTCTTTATTTATTTATTATCGTGATATTTACAAAGAGTGTAATAAACCCCTTTAGCTGTGACTACACTTACACACAGTAAAGCAGCGCTCTTACCCTTTACCCGTGGAGTCTTTGCGGTTGAACGGCTGGTTTATGACACCCATGATTGGTTGGCCAGTGGCCCGTAAATAAACCCCAATCAGAACCAGAGCACACGGGAGTCCAGAAGGACAAAAGCCTTCATCCGGCTCCTCTTCCTCTTTCCCTTCAATGTACTGACTTGTCCCGTCTGTTCAAAGAAAATAACCAAATACATCTGTTGATTAACAATTAACACACTGAGAAAAAATAAGGAATTTAACCTGTTTGAACTTTTGTTTTCTATTCTACAGGTTGAACTGTTTCAAAACAAGGTTTCCAGTGTCAGCCAGTTTCTGTAGTCATTTTTCACATAGTTTTAACATGACTATCTCCTGTACATGCCTGCAACTAGTTCTGCAACTACTGAACAATGACACACCTGACTGACTGATCAGTTAAACACAGTTAAGTTAATGAGATAGTTCACCTAATAATTAAAATTAGCCCATGATTTACTCACCCTGAAGCCATCCTAGGTGTAAATGACATTCTTCTTTTAGACGAATACAATCAGAGTTATATAAAAAAATGTCCTGGCTCTTCCCAGCTGAGGCCGTACGCACCGACTTACGCCAAAAGAGTAACACTTGAACTTGACGCACAATATAATGATGAAGGCGGTTGCCCAGTCCTGTTTGTTTGAACAGCGAGAGGCGTCAAAGCTTACGCTACTCTTACATGATACAGGCGTCACTCTTTTGGTTGATATTTTACTTAAACCAACGTCACGCTTCGCTTCAGAAGGCCTTTATTAACCCCTCTGAGCCGTTTGGGACACTTTTATGATGGATAGATGCACTAGTATGGACTTCAAAAAAATTGTGCCCATTCACTCCCATTATAAAGCTCGGAAGAGCCAGGACATTTTTTTTATATAACTCCGACTGTATTCGTCTGATAGAAGAATGTCATATACACCCAGGATGGCTTCCATGAGAGTAAATCAAGGGAACTTTTTTGGGTGAACTATCCCTTTAAGACTAAAAATTAGATGACTAACTTGTAAGACTAGTCTAAGCAGTTACAGTCTAAGCAGAATGCTGTACAACCAATGTCTAAGTTAAACCAATTATTTAATTTTATGGACAGAAAATAAGAAATGCATTACCGATGGGATCAATCCAGATGCCCACGTCGGCTGGGCTGATTGACAGCTGCAGAGATTCGGCGGTTTCGTCTCTGAGCTGAAGGTCCTGATGGATGGCTTTGCTCAGGAGGGACGCGGCGGTTTGATCCCCATCCAGGACTTTAGCCAACAGAGCAGTCGTGTCCTGTTCCCGAGCGCAGACCGTCACAGTAACACTCTCCCCTGATGGACATACAATCACAATTTATTCCATTAATACATTAACTCTGAGTTTGAGTGTTCTTTGCCATCACAGAAGCATAGTTTTAAAAAAAATCTAAAAATAGCTTGGAATCAGCAGTAAAAAATTATATATAAAAAAAAAAAAAAAAAATCTAAAAATAGCTTGGAATCAGCAGTAAAAAATAATAATAAAAAAAAAAAAAAAATCTAAAAAATAGCTTGGAATCAGCAGTAAAAAATTATAATAAAAAAAAAAAAAAAAAATCTAAAAATAGCTTGGAATCAGCAGTAAAAAATAATAATAAAAAAAAATAAAAAATCTAAAAAATAGCTTGGAATCAGCAGTAAAAAATAAATAAAAAAAAAATCTAAAAATAGCTTGGAATAAGCAGTAAAAAAAAAAAAGAAAAGAAAAGAAGCTTGGAATCAGCAGTTAAAAAATATATTAAAAAAAGAATAGCTTGGAATCACCAGTTAAATAAAAAAAGATATATGTAATAATCTAAAAATAGCTTGTAATAAGCAGTAAAAAAAAAAAAAATAGCTTGGAATCACCAGTTAAATAAAAATAAAAATAATAATCTAAAAATAGCTTGGAATAAGCAGTAAAAAAGAAAAAAAGAAAGAAAAAAAAGAGCTTGGAATAAGCAGTAAAATAAAAGAAAAATATTATTCTTTTTAATTGCTTGGAATCGGCAGTTAAAATTGTTTCAGAAAATTTCTAAATTAGAATAGAACTACATGTTTTTTAGGCAGTAACGTTCTTCAGAAACTACATGGAAACATCCTAAACTGTAAATGACTATAAAACCTATGACTTAAAACTAATTTGCTACTCAAATTTTGACACATTCTCCCCCCCCCCCCTAAATGATAAACCTCAAGTTTCAGCCTATAAATGATTATGCATGTTATATAACTGGCAGATGGCCTCAATGAAAATGCAAATTCACTCTCTAAAAGTAGGTGGCACTTATGGAAAAGTAGAAATATGGAAAATACACTTATGGAAAATTGACCGCAGTTACTCCTGTACACAAAGCATCTCTGCGCTACTTTATTAGGCACCATACAGTGAGAAGATGAAAAGAAAAAGCAATTAGAATTTCTGAACATTCATATACGCCCTCATAAAAAACCTCCTTTCAAAATTTCACAGAAAGGTGACGAGTTATGAAGTGCAGGTATGAAGACAATGACACGTTATTCCCAGGCATCTCGTGAACGCCTCAAAACAGACATTTGCATTACTATCTCATGCTAAATATTCTTTAGGTCCTCCAATATCCTCATACTTCCATAATGATATCTATGATTCTTCTATCATCTCGAAACCATTTGCCTACAAGGTGCTCCGGCCACATCCTCCCCACTGGCTTTATCCCACCCATCTGATTTAAAAATGGTTTGCATAACCTCAAATCCTGGCATAAGCCATATGTATTAGTATTATCTGGGGACCTCGTATGATTTAGAAATTACCCATTCGCACGGGATAACCGAAGCCTGTGATTTTACTCGAATTTACTGACTCATATCCCGGATATGATGTCAATAGGCTATTGCTTGGAAATATCTTGTCGTTATTATAGGTCTAGCTGTATGATGTATCATAAACATATCGACTGCCATACATGTCATCCATCTCCATCTAATCATTCTTTTTGTTTTTGCTCTTCTGATGGTTTTCAACTTTCTCTTTCTGCAAATTGTATAGTTGTATGGTGTATAGCGATATGACCCAGCACCCAAAATACTATCAAAACACTCTAACACAGCCTCCATTCTTCACGAAAGATGGATAAAAAGGCGCACAGGATTCAAAAACGTTGAAAAAATTAGAAACGACCTGCCAAATCACAGACATGGCCGATTCGCACGGGATTAAGATCACAGACAACCTCCGCAATTATTACAAATGACTAGAGGTCACCAGGTAATACTAGTCCCGTGCGAGTAGGGCTATACACACCCCCATGAATCAGGCTAAAAACTGTGATCGGAAACATTTGCTTGAGTTTGGTGTAAACAGTGCCTGTGAGAGCACTTCCTGCATCATGCATCTTAACAGGGAGTCCCACAAGGCTCTGTACTAGGCCAATCCTATGTTGTCTACAACAGAATGCTTGGATCCTTTATGAAATCATATCGTTTCTCATACCACTGCTACAAGGACAGCACACCTCAACATACCGTACTTCAACTCAGAATTTAACGTTCGCATAATTTGATCTGATTCTACTTTTCCAAATAATCATCTAAACAACTTCTGCATGCAAAGAAATGTTAATTATATTGTCACACAATCCACATTATGCCAGCTGTCCATATTTCAGTTGAGTTCAAATGCATGTGCCTCGTAACCTTAATCACTTTATTTTTCAGTCCTGTTCCCCATGTACATACTATGTACTTATTATAGTATTTACAATAACCAGGTAATAACCAAGTAACGAACTGTAATAAAGTGCAACCCTTTCAGTGACATCTCTTTTCTTCTCTGATCACATGTTTACTGGCGCCAGCCCAGGGTGAGGCAAACTGTCAATCACATGAGATCCAACAACAGCAAACCATCCAACCAACTCCCTATGGACAAAATCAAGCCCACCCCCCCACTCACATTTGTTATTTTTCCAGAAGCCGTTCCACTCGGATACACGTTACAGTAGGGAAGAAAAGACCATCGCATGTCTGCCGTTTCATGCTGACTTAAAGAGTCAAAGATCAAGTGCCACAAGAGCGGTGAATGACATTTCAATATAATTGCAATATGAAATCCTTTCAAATGCAGCACAATTAAAAAGAAATACAGGGTAACTCACCAAGCCCGTTCTCAAACTTGTTTGACTCCTCTCCATGAATAAAGCCTGTCAATTCTGGAAACTAGAATCATAAAGCAAGAATGAAGAATGTTTAGCCCTCAACAGAAACTGATCAGTTTAATTCAAATAAATTTTGATCTCAATGAGAGCTTTATTTTTAAGAACCTTGGCACAAACATCATGGCGAATCATTTCCTGTATCACCACATCAGCAAGCGTCTTGAAGTCCTGGACGAACTTCTTGTTTTTGTCAGCTCCTGTCTTTTCCTGTACGAGGAGCTCAAAAAGAGACGCTTCTTGACGACAGACGCGAGCCACATTTGCAGCTTTTTCTGCCACGCTCAGGAGTGACCGCAGCAACTCTGCCATACTGGAGACCTGTGGATCACAAATACTCAAGCTGTATAGATCTCATAGTCATAATGATGCTGTTCAACCCCTTAAGTGTCACTTAAAACCCATTTACCACATAATGGTTTTGCATAACCATTAAAATGCACATTCCGAACTTAAATGGTTGTAATTCAAGAAGGCTTTGGAATATAGACGTAAGATTGGACTTGTTTTACATTTGGCAGATTTTTTGTAAATGTGAAATAAATTAAGAAAATGAAACAGAAAAAAATTTATACATTTTGAGTTTATGAAAATGTACCGTGTAAAAATGTAATTCTTCATATTTTATATAAAATATATATTTTCAAAACATGCTGTACTCTAAAAGAAAATCAAAGGCAAAAAATCTGAACAAGTTGTGTTCCTAATTTTAGGTTGATATCTCAAAAACAATTAGCTTTCAGTAAGATTCTTTTTTTTTTTTTTTAAGTATGTCAGTTTCAACACTAAATGGGGTCAAGAGAAAATCAGGTCAAGCTTCAAAAATATGATCAACCTAAAAAGAGCTCCAACTGGGACAAAAACTTTAAGATCACGACGAACACCCGAGGACAATGACAGACGAAGATGTCTTTGTGCAAATCAATCACAGGAAATGCCTCACAGATGTCTAACACATGAGTTTACTGAGTGTCACGCCTATATACTATAGTTGCTAAGAGATTTGATAAGCCATCATAACACTGAAGACAAATTTAATGTAAAGTGATTTAAACAGTGAGTGTATTGTATGAATGTACACATGCATGCTGCTTGTTCAACTTTGGACTCAAATATTGGGAATGGTGCAAATTAATGCAAATAGACATGCAAATGTATGACATCAATACATAGTGAAAATGATATCAGGATATACTTAAATCGATATTTTAATGATTTAATTCTTTAAAAAGCAATTCACAGATGTGGTGAACGGATATTAGAAATTTGTTCATAATGTTACACTGTTTACATCACCTTTACAGACACGCAAAAACAAAGACACAGAACCCAAGCACGTATACATGAACACACACACACACACACACACACACACACACACACACACACACACACACATCTGTATAGAATCACTTGTATTTGTATTACTGACTTGCATTATTATTATTGGACTTGTATTATTACTGGATAGACCTAACATTAACAAATAAAGTAAACACATAATAATTGCAGCTCATACCGTTGAAATGAATCCGCAGTGTTGTCCTCGAGTTGAAGTCGCGCGCTTCCTATATGTCACTGTAACTGAATCTGATCCTGTGTCTGAGGGCGCGCGCACACATCATCATCTCAGAAGCGTGACCTGCGGATTCCTCTTATTAAACTCAACTCAAGATAACGGAAACGCCTCGGAAATGAGCGCATTTCCCCGCCTTTCCACCGCACACGTCATTCGCATACGATTGTCGCATTCGCCCCCTAGCGGCAAATTGGTCGTGAAGCAAAGCAACTCTCGGCTATTCACAATGGTAAAATGAATGATTTTAATTAATGTAATGCATGCATGCATGCATGAATATATCCACACAAAACAAATGACCCTCAACACATCTAAAATAAAAACACAGTCGATTTTATAGAGCTAATCAATAAAAATATTAATTTAATAATTATAAAATAATTATTTCTGCCTTAATTATTAATAACCTCCATTTTACAGAAATGTCGTTTACAGAATAAGGTTAAAGAGTTAAAATATTGGTCATTCTGTCTAGCTTCGCGCTCATTGTTTTGATTAGAATACATCACATCCGGTCGACCGGTCACATACGGTCTAGCCGCAGAAGTTTCGATATTTCAACGCATCGAAACTCAAATCGGATCTGAAATTTCCGCATACGCAAATGATCGGAACAGAGCCATTAAATACGGCGGTCTATAGGAGTGTCGTAACTCTGTTTTTCAACCGGCTCCTGGATCGGAACTGGATCCCGTACTACTCTCCATTGGAAATGAATGACTTCCGGTCCGACGGCTGTCCGCTGTCATGTCCTGTGCAGTGGAAAGACGGCTTCAGTGCAGGAGGAGGAGCTCGTTCATCAATACCGCCCTCTGCAGGAGACGAACGTGCATTTCATTCTGATAAACTAAGCTTTAATCAATAAGTCAACTGGAACAACCAGGGACGTGCAGAGAGTTCTTCTTCTTCTTCTGGTGTTTTATGGCGGATTGGCAAGCCATCGTAAAAGGTGCATTACCATTATGTGGAGTGCACATAGTTTTGGAAGAATTGAAAGAAATTAACGAGGGACAAAAAATAATATAAAAATAAATAAATTATAAAACACACACACAACAGCTAGATTCTATTCATTGATCCCGTTTTAATTTTTTTATATTTAAATAATAACTCTTGATTGTCTTGCCTCGTTTCCTAACAATCGCCTACTTTTATTGAATTCCCATCCATCCTACTTCTTGAATTAACTGTCGCCTCTCCCTTACATATGCAGCACACTCAGAAATAATATGCTGCACTGTTTCTCTGGATCTCCGCATTTGTCACAATTACCTGTTTCCCTATTTTATAAATGTAATGCAGTGTGACCAATTCTTAACCTTGAAATAATTATATATTTTTTCCTATTTCCATTTCTTTTCCTCTCATTTCCAACACACTCCTGAATCTGATAAAGATGTCTTGCTTTAGATTCATTATTCCATATCATTTGCCATTTCTTACTAATTTCGATTGATGTCAATCTCTTGATTTTCTGATTTACTTAAAGATACATTCATTTCCATTTGTGGATGATTTAATGCTTTCTTTGCCAGCTGTTCTACTTCCTCATTTCCATCCACACCCACATGTGCTGGCACCCAGAGCAAGTATACCAACACCACTAACTGCCTTGTTCTAAATAGACATTGTAAAACTTAAAATATTAAATCTTGCAGAGTTTCAGATTTTCATGCAGTGGGGGCTCAAATGTAAAAAAAAAAAGGGGCATATGCTCATCGTTGCATTTATTTGATCAAAAATACAGAAAAAAACAGTAATAATATGAAATATTACTTCAATTTAAAAGAATGGTTTTCGATTTTTTTAATATACTTATAACCTTTGATACTTTTTCAGGATTCTGAGTTTAAAAAGTTAAAAAAGAACAGAATTTATTAAAAATAGAAATCTTTTGTATATAACATACACTACCGTTCAAAAGTTTGGGGTCAGCATTTTCTTTCTTTAAAAAAATAAAATAAATTAATACTTTTATTCAGCAACAACATGAAAATATACTTTTTAAATATTACTTTATTAATGGGATTCATAAGTTAACTCAAATGTATTCAGTGCTTGAAAGGCTAAGCTACATTTTTGCAATGTATTTAAATAGGGTGATATCAGGCAAAGTGGGCCACTTTTTGGTTAATCGCTTAAATTGGGACATTAACAAAAAACCTGTGCTCATTTGATTAATAAGGACTGTTTTTTATATTTTTGTGTTGAATTGATGTAATAAAATATAATTGTTCAGGCCCTAGGGATTGAAACATAGCTTTCCCACATTTTCTGAGCAGTGTTCGGGTAAAATGGGCCGGTTAAAATGCAAAGAAAAAACTGAGACATTTATGATAAAACACATTTAAGTATTTTTAAATTTATAATGTAACAGTGTAACATTGCATTTAAATTACATTAAATCATCAATTTCAATCAGTTTCTCTCTCTATATTCAGCTAATGCTCCTCTTATCCTCTCATACCCACCGATTGTATTTTTTGCCCTTTCCTTGGCAGACATCCTTTCTCTCTCCTTTATGTGCCTTTCTGACTCTCTTCTCTCCTTTCATATCCTTTCTGTTTGACATGATGTCTGTAAAAAAAACATTTAACATAACTTTACATTTAACACAGCTTAAACTCAACTCAGAAGGTGGCCCATTTTAAATGAAATGAATGGCCCAATTTTATCTAACACGTTCAGGTAAATTGGGCCAGTAACTAAAAAAATTAAATCTGGATTGTTTAGCAAAATATCAGCACTTTATCTCACAGAGGCCATCAAGTCATGGGTTATGAATCATTATTTATAAATGTCCATTTGTTTTTTATTGATTTATCAACCTTATTATTGAGAAGTAAGATTTGATATGTCAGGCCACTGACCTTGATTTTTTCTGGTGTGGTCTCAAAATGAGGCATTTCCCCGCAGGTTAGCAACCTCAGACCAATAAACTTATTTGCTAAATGTCAAGTACTGTTATGGCAATAGTTTGAAATTCTTTGCAGTCATTGGCTGTTGACTTTTAAAGAGATATGACACTCAAATCTTAAATGGCCCTTTTTTATCTGATGGCCTGATATCGCCCTACTGGTGTGAGAAATGTATTTAGTATTTTATTTTGATACATTTGATGATCAATACTTTTTGATGTATTTGTGCCCATTTCTGACTCTGAGCAGGTGTACTATCAATCTGAAGTGAAATTGGTCAGTGGGAAAGGGGAGTTTTCTTTTTATACCAATCCGAATTGACCCTTCGCAGGGAGTTTGATTGACAGGCGATCTGACCAATCATAATCCGCCATCCGCCGAATCCGCCATTTTTGTCCGACAAAGCACTCAGGAGAGTTAGTGGATTAACGTTGGAGGATTTGAACTTGAAAAACGGAGTGTACTGATGTCTTTCCACAGTTAAAACAATATTCCTTCTTATGTTCATTCATGTTTATTTGATGCTATAAATTAACTAGAAGGAAGAGATGATCGGTTCACGAGCAGCTTTAACTGAGGCTCTACAGCGATCTGTCAGACACATTAAAGAGCCACAAAACAGTATTTTGTTTAAATTTCTTTTAAAAATGACCAAATTTGAAAGTTGAGACTTTGTTACATCAGAAGTAACCTGGTCTGTCCTGTCTGTCAGCGCCTTGTCAGTTTCCTCTTTGCTCCGCGATGTATATTTCATTGTGTGAGATGGTGTGTGGCGTGGCTTGTCGGACATAGCAACAGTAACTAAAGGGGGCGGGTCTTTGCGAATGGTCAATTGATCGACAAAACTTTTTGTCAAAAGCTTTTGTGTGAGTTTTTTGAAATTATATATTAGACAGTACTGACATTGTGCGAGTGACACTCCAAGGTGTATCAATTCTGAAGTGAACGTGGGCTGTGTAAAAATTATGTCGGATCCAAATAGATAAAACAGGTTATAATTGAGTTTGTGGGGGGCTTTTATTTAGTAATTCCGCTACAGAGGTTTTAAGTCTTGCAAAATCAGAAAAATAGCTGAAGAACTATGAGACTTTGAAACCTGACAGGCAAAGGCATGTGCAGTGCATTCCTCCTTAACTTCCTGGTCATCTAGGTATTAACAACTGATTCACGTTGGACTTGGGCCATTCGTCTTCTTCCTTTAAAAGAAAATCAGGTCCCTTAAGCTATCTCTTACATGCTAAAAACTCTTCAGCACCAAGACCCCTAGATGCCTCATCTGCCAGATTCAAACTTGACTGTATGTGCCTCCATTGCACAACATTGAGCCTCTTATGATCAGCCAGCATTGCACTTGCACATTTCTTGAAGCACCTGTTTTACAGGCAGAGTAAATGGGGAAAGAAACCTAAGGGGTCATAAATGGCACAAACCACAGACAACATGCCACGTCTTGTGTGAGGATGCTCCTTTATGGACAACCTAAAGGCAAACTTATCCTTTTCAGTGCACTAGTGCAGACTAAGTACTCTTTCCATTGGAAGATAATCTTTATCCAAGTCAAGCTCTTTGATCTCTGTTCCTCTGGAATGCTGGACATGACAACACGACTATTACTCAACCATTTTGACAGCTGAAATCCTCCCTTTGCACAAGCAGCAATGAGAATCTGAGCCTAATGGAGTGCTTCAGCTTCTGTAGGAAAAGATGTTAAGAAGTCATCCATATAAAAGTTCTAGAGAATGGCGTTCGGAACACAAGGATCAAAGTGTGCTTGATGGTCATGTACAATCCTCCTCAATTAGCACAGCTGGACGAGGACACTGCCCCAAAACACGTTCATCCTATATTCCATAGCGTTCTGTGTAACATCACTACTAGGATACCACAAAAAACGCAGAAAACCTGATGAAACATGGCTTGTGTATAAGATATCAAAGTGACAGGCTCCCGTCTGAATCTTGTGAGAACTTGAGAGATTCGTTTAAACACTGCACCACAATTGAACACTACTCTTTAAGAGTTTTCTTTTTCGGATGATACATACTGTGGTGTGGTGTGTACCAAACCTTACCATCTTCTCGTTTCAGAAGGTGAGGTGGTACTACCTCTGCATATCCTTTGTCAATAACGTCAGACAGAAAAGATGTATACTCTTGCTGATATTCTCGATTTCTTTTAAACTTCCTTTGTAGACCCAGAACACGCTGTTCTGCAACACTACGGTTGTTTGGCATGATGACATCGGGAGACTTAAAAGGTAATTCAATATAATAATTACCCTCTTCAAACTTGATTGTGGTTTCCATTACTTCCATGAACTGTTGGTCATTTCTAGACATGGTAACATCATCGTCTGACAGTTTCTCATTAAAATCATGACTGTATTGAGCAATCAACAGAACCTCCAGCCTGGCAACTGAGATCCTAGAAGTGACTACAGGACAGCCAGTCTTTCCTTTGTCACTATTACCACCTCTTAATGGCCCATTCACGACCCACCCCAATAGGGTCTTGACAGAATAGGGTCCCCCGCCTTGGCTGTTAATGATTTCCCACGGTTCCATAAGATTTAATGCATTGAGACCAATCAACAGCTCAACCTCTGCATTAATTAGGGCTCTATAATTTCCGTGATGCGGAAAATGCGGACGGAATCACGGAATTTACACATGAAAACGGAATTCTCTTAAATGCGCGGAATCGCACGGAATTTGCATATATTTTGTTGACATATTAAATAAAAGTTTTTTTGTTTTTTTTACTTCTTTCTTAGTGCTGCGTTCGACACTATAGATCACAAAATACTCTTAGATCGACTACAAAACTACACTGGTGTTCATGGACAGGCATTAAGCTGGTTTAGATCGTACTTATCAGACCGCTACCATTTTGTCTGTTTAAATGGGGAAAAATCGAAGATAACGTCAGTAAACTATGGAGTGCCGCAAGGATCTGTCTTAGGCCCTCTGTTATTCTCAATATAT
This sequence comes from Leuciscus leuciscus, assembly GCF_965113295.1. Lineage (NCBI taxonomy): Eukaryota > Metazoa > Chordata > Actinopteri > Cypriniformes > Leuciscidae > Leuciscus > Leuciscus leuciscus. Next base: position 29,180,899 of record NC_138747.1, on the reverse strand, counting down.
ATGCTGCCATTTGGTAATATTATAAGAAAACATGGAATTAATTTCCACTGTTATGCTGATGACACTCAATTATATATTTCATCACGACCAGATGAAAACAATAAATTATCTAAATTGACAGAGTGTGTTAAAGATATAAAATACTGGATGACGTGTAATTTTCTGCTATTAAATTCAGATAAAACGAAGGTATTACTTATTGGTCTAAAAAACTGCACACAAAACCTCTTACAATACAACTTTAATTTAGAAGGATGTCCTGTTACTTTATCCTCTACAGTAAAAGACCTGGGGGTTATACTGGAACGCAACTTGTCTTTCAAAAATCATATTTCATATGTTACAAGAACAGCCTTTTTCCACCTTAGAAACATTGCTAAGCTACGAAACATGCTATCTGTTTCTGATGCAGTAAAGTTAGTTCATGCATTCATGACCTTGAGACTAGATTACTGTAACGCTTTATTAGCTGGTTGTCCTGCATCCTCAATAAACAAGCTACAGTTATAGTCCATGAGCCAGGGCCCCAAATTTGGTCCATCGGTATCATCTGGGGGGACAAAGTCTCATAGTGATTTTTGGCAAGGTATACACCCCTAGTACTAGAAAAATCACGATAGCAGTGCAGGGGTGGTAGCGAAATCACTTTTTTTCAGCTCATGAAGTTACTAACCCCCTAAGATAAATTCTGTTTTTGAAATCTGGTGTATATCTGGTTTAGGCTCATGCTAGGGATATTGTCAATATTCTATAATATGGTGCTTGGTATCATTGGAAAGGGGATTTAATTTCATTTAAGCCCAGTACTGAATCTGTCTGACAAACACAGAGGTCACATGACTTCTTTAAACCAGAAATAACACACATTTTTTCACAATTTCCGCCTAAACTGTATGCTTTCTTTTATCCCTGTGGCATGAAAGAACACCACGGACACAAAACTCAACAACTTCAATACTCAAGGCACTCTGATGACTCAGAAAATGTATAATATACCCATACTATTTATTTGTGAGAGCCTTAAATTAGACTTGTGCAGCCAGCACAAGTCTTCAAAATAGAACAGAGTGAATAGAATGGACAAATAGGATGGAGACCTATTAGTTGTAAAAGTCAATAAAGAAACAGGTTGTAAAGTGAATATATTTAATCAAAGACTGGTTAGTATGTTGATGTCCATTATTTTATTACCTAATCCTCATCATTTTCCATGTCGTCCTCGTCTTCATCTGAACTTTCTACACAGGTCACCTGGTTTTCACACTCTGTCAGTTTACACGTCTGTGCACCTGAGGCCATTTGCAAGACACATACATCGTGGGAGTGAACTTTTTTTGTGCAGTTGCAGGCGAGTAGATCCAGGACAGCTTCAGGTGCTGGCTGGCCTTCCATCCAGTGCAGCACCAACTGTTCACCTTCCTCCTCTGTCTCCATCTTCCATCCTCTGCCAACAGGGCTTGGCACTTGTGGGTCCTTTTCTAAACATCTTTTCCAAATACCAGCCTGATAGTTAGCTCGCAGTGTGTGTTGCCTCAAGCTATTCTTGCACGGTGGGAGTTGATGACTCTCGATTTCACCTTTCTTTGCACAGAAAAGGTGGTACCTGAGCTTGTTGATCATGGTGGTTGATGCTTTTGGGGCATAGAGGACACATGTAAATGCCTCCAGTTTGTTGCTCCGTTCTGGTGAGAGGACCCATTCCTGGCCCAACTTCAAGTGTCTTGTGTTCAAGTGTCTTGTGTTCAAGTGTGAATGTGTCTTGTGTTTCTTTGTTCATCAGGAGTGTAAGTGCCCTTGTCTTCCCTTTGCCTGCAAAAGCACTTACAGTGTCACATCCTGTGTAGGCGTGCAACCCAATAGCCGCGTTTCCACTGTCGGGCCAGGGCCGGGCCGTGCTAGTGCGTGCCAGGGCCAGTCGCGTTTCCACTGTCACTTCCGGGGCTTGATTGGGGCTTACTCGGGGCCAACGGCCAGGATTTCTGGCCCGTCGAATACCTTGGGCCAGAGCGGGCCAGCTCGGGCTAGAGGAGTGGTTACGAACAGAGGCGGAGTTCACCTGAGTCGGGAGACGGCAGCGCCGGATGATTCTGTCAGCATTAAAGACTTTTAAAATAATTTAACTCGCGTTCATGTTCATGTCTTGTGTTTGTGATGCAAAAGACTATGCGCGCTAACCATTACCATAGTAAACATAGTAAACGCTTGAAGATACGCATAGTAAAAAAACATAGTGAACGCTTGAAGAAATCATACCAATCATAAAGGCTATCACAGTCATGTTTTTATTTTATCTGTCAGTAGCCTACGTCTCGTCTCTTTATACCGGACTATCATAAAATAAAGCAACTTTTTTTTCGGGAGCTTCCTCTGTTTCTCTGACGGAAAATATCTGTATGGGAGTCGAGAGAGTGCTAAAGCTCCTCAGGTCGTATTTTTGGTGGCATATATTTGTAGAAATTATCATTCTTTCTAAATGTGATGTAAATATGTCCTGTAACTACCAGATAAACAGTAACAGACGCGACTGAAGAAGTAAGTGTGTCCTCTTTCTTTTGTGAAATAGACCTAACGGTAATTTATTTCTGAGTGACTAATGTGCAATTTTGACATAAATTAATTCATTATGATCAATGTATCACTTTTTATTGTAAACCTGTGGTAAAACATCGATGCATGGATTTTAAATATTCAAGTAAACAACAAAAATGCCAGCAAATGGCCGCTTTTATCATGTTTGTTTTCAACGCTGTTTCCAGTGATTTCTGATTAGTTTTCTGATAAAACTTCCATTTGTTGGTGAATGGGTTAGTGTGACGTTGTTCCAGAGAGGCGTGTTACGGGCGTGTTTTAGTGAAGCGCTGTGGAGCTTCTGGCCCGACAGTGGAAACGCAGGCCCGGTGCTATTAGCCCGAGGCTATCAGCCCGGCACGGCCTGTTTAAAGCCCTGGCTCGCACTGGCCCGACAGTGGAAACGCGGCTAATGAGAGCCCGACAAGTGTCCATGACAACAGTGGCTGCAACCTTCCTGATAGCTACCAGCCTTGTACGGGTTCTTGTGCCACACTTCAGGAACAATGGGGCCTCAATCTTGTCACAGAATGCTAAAGACATGATAAAGACATCTGTGTCTTCTGAACAGATAACTATAGATTGGTATCCCTCTCTTGCGGCATGGGCGGCATGGAGAAGTAGTCGTCCATCTGCTTCTTCTTGTTGACATTGAAGAGTTGACACCTCCTCACTGTCTTGATATGTGATTCTGTAACATTTGTCAATCACAGTTGCATAAAGAATCTTCTCCTGTAGCTTTTCTCTGTATTCTGTATTCCTCCATTCATTCACTATGAAGCTAATGAGACTAGGTTTGTTATTGACTTTGGTCAGGAAGTTCCTCCACTGCCTCACCATCTGTGTGCTTGTGATATCCTGCAACTTATGACCAGTCTCATCACCCCGTAGAGATCTTTCACTATTTTTTATTTTTTTATTTTTTTATTTTGATTGAGTTCTGCTTGTATGTGTCGAACACAACATCTATTCTTCTACTCTGACTGCCTTCCCTCAGAGCCATACCCAGGATTGTTGTGGCAACATCTCTGAAAGTAACTTCATCACCTTTCACTCGTTGGACTAAGTTCATCCCATCAACCACTGTGGCAGAGTTTTCTGGGTGTTTTTCCTGTAGTGCTACATTTTTCTGAAAGGCTGTGGCCATAGTAGCTTTGTTTGTTTTTCTCAGCAATCCATCTGGTGTGGTTTTCATTTCAACCAACAAGCTGAAAATATCAGTGATATGTGTAAGAAGAGAGAAGTGAAATCAAGTGGGAGGGCAGTCATCTTGAAAGCAGATAGGTCTCTGTTTGGACGCATCATAGTGATGGCACAAGTACGTAGTCTTAACATGGAGGATATCCTTTCTCATCCTCTTGGTCCATTGCCCTGGGCACTCTCCACACCAGATGGATTGCTGAGAAAAACAAACAAAGCTACGACACAGGGGGGACGACACTGGTTCAGAATGAATTAATTTGTCTGCTATTTCTTTGCACAGTAGCTAGGTATCACTAGTGAGCAATGCTGAATGAAGTTTCGAGTAATGAACCTTTGGCTGAAGCAATGGGCTGCGAGGTATCAGTGGTTCAGGAAGCCTCATTTTGCCATCACTAGTTACAACGCTGTCATTAAGTTGAAGTTATCACATTATAAAGTACAGTACTCGCTCCAGCCCTGCTCACTCGCTCTGTTTGGTTTCATTACAGTGTGCTCCTTAGCACTGGGAGCTCCCTCTGCTGTCCATAAGCTGCCTCTGCGCACCAGCCATTTCAAACCCAGCTTCCAGTATTTGGGCCACGCCTCCTTATTTGCATACACTCCTCAATCCTCAAATGCCCAATCCTAAATCCCCAAATTCCCAATCCTAAATCCCCAATCCTAAATTCTAAATGGCTAAATGATTAAATGTAAAGTGGGAGAGAGGCCGCACTATGCTTAAATATATTTTTATTTGCACAGACACGTTTCGGCGCGTGCCTTCTTCAGTGTGCAACAAGGTAACAATGTAGCCAATCTTATATGCCCACACCCATTATTACCACACCCATATTAACACAAGCCAATAATGTTAAAGTGATATCCAGTCAATAATGTCTCTAATGTTTCAAACAGACCATTAATGAATGAATTAAACACACAATACACATTTGTGTGTTCCATTTATAAGAAACAACTTAGTGACAAATCTTCATTCATCCCAATCGGGATACATGTATGTATTTAAGTTAAAAATATACCAAGCCTCTCATTGCAGGAGGCGGTTCTCACGGTCTCCCCCTTTTGGAGACCGACTAACAACCTCTAAACCCATGAATTTGAGCATATTTACATCATGTCCCACGGTGTTAAAATGCCTTGCGACTGGTGATTTGTCATCGTTCTTTCTGATCGCGCATTTGTGCTCAAAAATTCAGGTTTTGAGTTGTCGCTTGGTTTTGCCCACATAAAGCAGCCCACAAGGGCACTTCAGTAAATACACAATAAAAGTGGATAAACATGTGATTCTGCCCTTTACTTTGTATATCCTGCCTGTTTTTGGATGTGTAAATACATTTTCTGTGAGCATAAAATTACATGCTACACAGTTCAAACACTTGAAATTGCCGTGTGGAATTTTAAAGGGGAAAGGTGACTGGGTAGGTGCAGGGAGGTGCGATCGCACTAACCGGTCTCTCAGGCTGGGTGCTCGTTTATAGCAACTGCGCCGCGGATCCTGAAAAGTGTGACCTATGTCCGGGTCACTGCTTAGAATATGCCAGTGACGATGCACAATGTTCTTTAAGCTATCTGACCATAAGTGGATACAAATGTAACTGCGTTGTTAGAGCTATTCTGATCAATACATTTGGTCATCAAATCAGCATGTTGGATAATCCGCGCGCGCTCTAGACAATCACGCATCAAGTTGTCTGTAGCCTATACCCCCTGTCAAGGAATCTTTGACATAGTTCCCCCGCTTGTCGCTCAAAAACCTCATCATCATTACAGATACGGCACACTCTCAACAGTTGGCTATAAGGAAGACTACGTTTGAGAGAGGGTGGATGAAAACTTTGGTAGAGCAGAAAGGAGTTACGATCCGTTTCTTTGCGATCAATTTCAGTGTGTAGCGTGTTCTCTACCTTCCTCACGAAAACATCCAAAAAGGGCAGGACCTTATCATCGTGAGTCAATGTGAATTTAATAGAGGGCAATCTAGTATTTACATAACTATTAAAAGCAATCAGTTCTTCTTTTGAGCCCAACCACACAATAAATATGTCATCTATGTATCTGTACCACACTTTCCGATATTGTTTAAAAGGATTGTGGTTATAAATGAAATCATGTTTTAAATTTACCCATAAACAGGTTGGCATATTTAGGCGCCATGGGAGAACCCATGGCGGTACCTTGGGTTTGTAAGAAAAAACTGTTTTGAAACATGAAATAATTTTTTGTTAGAACTTCATTAGCCAATGACAATAGGAATTCACTATGTGGCACTTGGTTTGTCTGTAGGTAATATCCTAAAGCCGCCAAACCTGCATCATGCGGGATATTAGTATACAAACTGGTCACATCCATAGAGCACAAGATATCGGTTCCTCTCCAATACATGACAATTTCACCAGAAAGTCGGTGGTATCCTTTAGAAAGGATGGCAGATTATGCACTAATTCCTTTATATGATGATCAACAAATTTAGACAACGGCTCAGTCACAGATTGATTCCCAGATACAATTGGACGGCCAGGCGGATTATCCAACCTTTTGTGAATTTTAGGCAAAGTGTAAAACACTGGTCTTACTGGGTTGGTCTGTAGCAAGTACTTGTATTCTTTTTCATCGATGATTGTGTCAGACACAGCTCTCTTTAGTATAGATTTTATCTCTTCACTAAACTTCATTGTGGGATCACCGTGTAAGCGAGCATAAAAATTAACGTCACCAAGCTGTCTCTCTATTTCTTGTACATAAGCAGCCCTGTCCTGAATGACAATGGAGCCTCCCTTGTCTGCAGATTTAATCACAATGTCATCATCAGCCATTAATGCATGCAATGCCTCTTTCTCGGAGGTCAGATTGTGTCTAAAAGAAAAATCACCAGGCTTTAAACAGAAAAAGACGTCTTGTTCTACCAGCTGGCAGAACGTTTCAACTGACGAATTGTTCATGGGAGGGAGAAAGGTGCTCTTCGGTTTAAACAGAGTCTTTTCAAAAACAGGAACGGATTCCTCAGATGGAATAGTCATTTGTTGACCATATTGTCAACATTGTATTGTAGACTAACTTTCTGTTTTATCCAAAGGTCTTTCTTTACCTGTGAAGGGGAATGACCCTTTTGTGAATAAAATAGAAATGTTTAAGTTTTTTTAGATCTATTCGTCTTAAGGCTTTCTATTCAAAAGGTACTAAAAGACAATATGGTCAACAAACGACTATTCCATCTGAGGAATCCGTTCCTGTTTTTGACAATCTTATGACCTCCGAGAAAGAGGCATTGCATGCATTAATGGCTGATGATGACATTGTGATTAAATCTGCAGACAAGGGAGGCTCCATTGTCATATATTTAAGCATAGTGCGGCCTCTCTCCCACTTTATGTATTATAATTATCTAGGCCAGCACTCTTAAAGTTGACAATTATACACATTGAGTGAAGCCTGCTCCTATCCACATTTACTTAAATGATTAAATGCCCAATCCTAAATAACAAATTCCCAATCCTCAATCCTAAATGGCTAAATGACCAAATGCCCAATCCTAAATACAAAATGCCCTATCCTAAATACCAAATGCCCAATCCTAAATACCAAATGCCCAATCCTAAACACCAAATGCCCAATCCTAAATACCAAATTCATTTTCGACTTAGACTTTTAGTTTTCGACTTAGACTTTTAGTTTCAAATTTAGACTTTTAGTTTTCGTTTAAGACTTTTAGTTTTAGACTTTTAATTTTCAATCTGACCCAATAATCCCTCCATAGTTTTCACATTTAGCTCCTAAACTCTGGAATGGCCTTCCTGATATTGTTCAAGGCTCAGACTCGCTGTCCCAGTTTAAAACTAGATGATTAAAGACGCATCTCTTTAGCCAAGCATTCACATAATACTTATTTTTTATACTACAGTTGAATCAGATCGAATGCATTAATATTATGAACAGCAGCTATGCTAATTATTTCCAATCTGCTTTTCTGTTGTTATCTTGGGACGCTAGTAATAGAGTTCGTCAGCTCCAGTTTGTATCCAGCCTCTCATGGGAACTTCAAATGCCCCAACACCCGTGAAGAGACGACTCGACGCCTGTGAAGAGACGACTCGACGCCTGTGAAGAGACGACTCGACGCCTGTGAAGAGACGACTCGACGCCTGTGAAGAGACGACTCGACGCCTGTGAAGAGACGACTCGACGCCTGTGAAGAGACGACTCAACGCTGGCGATATGTTATGCCCTAAATTAATACATGATTAACTAACTGTATTTTTCTATGTACATTTCTGAAATGTACTTTCTGTAAAGCTGCTTTGAAACAATCTGTATTGTGAAAAGCGCTATACAAATAAATTTGAATTGAATTGAATTGAACATACATACCCTGATACTTACTGTTGAAACTTACCGTTGACAATTTACCTCAAGGATTCCTTATCTGAACTTCGTCTCAGATCATCCGTCTTCTGTCATCTGTCTTCCACCTAGTGATGGGAAGTTCGGATCATTTTACTGACTCCATTGTTCGATCTCGTTCATCAAAATGAACAAATCTTTTTTCGAGTCATTTCGTTAATTTAAGGGGCTTTAAATGTTATACTTTTAACAGGCAAATTCCCAGAACACATCCACCTACACAATCTTGATCATATTCTGAATTAAGAAATCATTATAATGCAGTCAAAAATAATTCACAGGGAACATAAATAATTACTTTACCTTCCGAGTCTTTCGTTCATTTGTCATGTGACAGACGCAATGAACGATCCGGATCGTTCATGAACGACTCATCACTACTTCCACCTTCAGTCTGCCGTATCCACTTCAATCTCCTGCAATCAAGAAACCAAGATTAACGCTCCGCTAAGTTTATCATCCTATTCAGATTCTTTGCTGTTCCACTCCGTGCCTCTGTTCAATAAAGACCTTGTTTGAACTAATTACCTGTCTGCTTCCTTCTGTATCTTGACAAGTACACAGCAAACAGTGTTGCAAGTGCAGTCAAAAATGATGACTGGACACTCACAAATAACACGGCCCTCTATGCTTATCCATTGTACACCATTTGTCTGCTCTGCCATACCTAAAATATAACAACAATAACGAAAACATTGGCACAACTCATTTCAAGATTTTCCTTTGAGAAGACTTCATTGTAAAGGGATAGTTCGCCCAAAAATGAAATTGTGTCATAATTTACTGCTGAACACAAAGGAATATATTTGGAAGAATGTTTGTAACCCAACAGTTGTGGGGCACCATAGTATTAGCATAGTATACCATAGTAGGAAAAAAATACAACAGTGTGTAGCATTCAGCAGAGCAAAGAAATGTTTGGAACAACATGAGGGTGAGTAAACGATGACAGAATTTTCATTTTTGGGAGAACTTTTCTTTAACAGTGGTATACAATAGAAATGTTTTTTTTTATTTTTTTTTTTATCTCCTTTGTATCTCCTTTTTTTTGTATCTCATTTGTCAATGTTTCTTCTTAACATCCTGATAAGACACTAACCTAGCAAAATGAGATGTGGACTTGCAGGTAGATTAAGTTTCTTCTCAACATCAGCTGTAGATGCAGCAACCTGTAGAGGACACACAATACACAAGTCAGAATACATAATATCACTTAGTAAAGAAGAAAGAAGAAAGCTAAATACTCACATCTGCATGCAACACCAGTCCATCTTCATGTTCCTGAAAATGGGACGTTAGGAGCTTGATATGCAGGTGTGCCATCTCTGTGCTTTCAGGTTGGGACAGGACATCCTTCACCTTTTCATTCTTATAAATATATCCCTGCTGTCCCTCCCACCCCAGAACACTATGAAGGTAAAAGAGCGATATATTTGGTGCAAAACTAACTTGTGCACTTGCAACTCAGCGAGAGAGAAAGGGGGTGGGAGCGGGTGTTCAAAGGAGCCGTTTTATTGGTTGGCGCCCCCGCCCAGCCAATGAAATGGGACTTCTCTTGTATGCGATGATGTGCTGCTCTTCTCTCTAGTAATATGGCACATAGTCTTAGAGCTCAAACATGACAATCTGGGGCTCAGGTCAGGAAGCAGACAGACTGGCTAAACCGACCATCTGCCAGCTGTCTCACGTCACCAAGGTCAGATAAATCCCATCACATAGAGCCTCTTTCACCTAGATATCATCATATAGAGACTGTGTCTGTTCCCCGAATTAGGACATACAAAAAACTTCCAAACCCATCTAAGGGAAAAAATGTAATTGATGTTCAACAAATAAAAAACAGATACTGTATAATACAAATTAGCAAATGATAAAGCTTGGGTTGCTGAATATTAGATCCCTTACTTCAAAAGAACTTATTGTTAATGATATGATTACAGACTATAATCTAGATGTGCTGTGTTTGACAGAAACCTGGCTAAAACCAAACGATTACATTACTTTAAATGAGACCGCCCCGCAAGATTACTGTTATAAACATGAGCCTCGTCTGAAAGGCAAAGGGGGAGGAGTTGCTGTAATTTATAGTAATATTTTTAGAATTACTAAGAAGTCTATTTCAAATATACTTCTTTTGAAGTGTTGGTGCTTAATATAGCAATATATAGTGTAAATGATAAATCTCGTTTGACATTTGTGCTGGCTACTGTATACAGGCCACCAGGGCACCATGCAGACTTTATCAAAGAATTTGAGGATTTTCTATCAGAGTTAGTACTGGTTGCAGATAAAGTCATAATTGTTGGTGATTTTAATATACATGTAGATAACGAAAAAGATGCATTGGGATTGGCATTTAAAGACATTCTTAAATCCATTGGAGTTAGACAACATGTGTCAGGACCTACTCATTGTCGTAATCATACTCTAGATCTAATATTATCACACGGAATAAATGTTGATGCCGTTGAAATTCTGCAGCAGAGCAATGACATCTCAGATCATTATCTAGTCTCGTGTAAACTTCATTTAGCCAAGGCTGCAAAGCCGACCCCGTGTTACAAATATGTTAGACCTATCACTTCTGCCACTAAAGATTGCTTTATTAATAATCTTCCTGATCAGTTTCATCATCTCAGCATCCCATATAGCTTAGAAGAACTCAATATTGCGACAGAAACTTTTAACTCTCTCCTTTCCAGCACTTTAGACACAGTTGCTCCGTTTCGCTTAAAGAAGATTAAAGAAAATAGTCCAACGCCGTGGTACAACGAGCACACTCGGGCCCTTAAGAGAGCAGGCAGAAAAATGGAGCGCAACTGGAAGAAAACAAAACTAGAGGTATTTCGCATTTCATGGAAAGAGAGCACGATTGCATACAGATAGGCCTTAAAAGCTGCTGGATCTGCTTATTTTTCAACCCTATTAGAAGAAAATAAACAAAACCCTAGGTATTTATTTGAAAAAGTGGCTAAACTAATGAAAAATAAAGCTTCAAGCCCAGAAATTTCCAAGTAGCACAGCAGTAATGACTTTATGAACTTCTTCACTTATAAGATTGATAACATCAGGGAGAAAATTATAACTATGCAACCGTCTACTACAGTATCGCATCAGGCAGTGCATTGTAGTGTCCCTAAGTAAAATTTTGATTCATTCATTGCTATAGAAGAGGAAGAATTCGTTAAACTCGTTAAATAATCTAAATCGACAACATGTATGTTAGACCCTATACCGACTAAGCTACTGATAGAAGAGATCCCTTGTCAAAAAATCCTATTGGAATTTCAGTTTATCCTGTAGGATCTTATGGATTCCAATAGGATCTTATTGGATTCTTAGAATCCTATTGGACATTCTGATTTATTTTAATGGAATTTCAGTTGATCCTGTAGGATCTTATTGGATTCCAATAGGATCTTATTAGATTCTTAGAATCCTATTGGACATTCTGATTAATTTTAATGGAATGTCACTTTGTCCTGTAGGATCTAATTTGATTCTTATAGGATCTTATTATTCTTAGAGTCCTTCATTCAAATTTATTTTCATGGAATTTCAGTTTGTCCTATATATATTTTTTTAATTCTATATCTGTATTTCTGTATGTTGTGCTGTTTTTCCAGGTAATTACAATTAAATATTATAAACATTTATACAGCAAGATCATTTTAATCATTTCAATTCAGAAATTATATACATTATAGACAGATTCATAAATAAAAGATTATAAATACAATTTAGGTAGAATGTCATGTAGTCGACACAATAAAATGATTTATTTACACTTGCAGGAACACCATTAAATATTAAATATATTAAATTAAATATATAATATTAAACATTAAATATTAAATATTATAAACATTTATACAGCAAGATCATTTTAATCATAACACAAAATTTTATTTATTCATTAATTATTATCATCATTTATTTATTTATTATTGTAAATAATAATTATAATTATAATACAAAATCTTGGCGTTAGAAAGTTAACATAATAAAAACTGAACGGAAAATAATTTGTATATTCATACAAAGAACACCGCCCACAACTCGTAGGCATGAACATTCAATTGCGCATGCGCATCCTCGCTCACACTGCAGTGCAACGGTCGGAGGAGACGAACTTTCTGTGACGAGCTGTGACAAACAATTGTAAGTAACATATTTAAACGTTTCTTTATATTAACATTTGACACAATCTAGAAATATTTATGTGTAAGCCTGCGTACAATGTTTTTTTCTTAACATAGACATGTGTGGTCAGTAACGTTAACGTTAGTCATCTGCTTTTCGGTATAGATCATGTTTAAAGTTAACGGTCTTACATTTATCAACTACTTACACCATAAGTAGAAACTTTTAAGTAGAAATACACCTTAAGTAGAAACTTAAGTAATTTCTTAAAGGTTATTTTTGTAGTTAACATCTCAATGGACTTAATCATCAGTGGCAGTCGGTTATGCCTCGGACATACGTTTCTGTTGCTGGTTGCTTAGTAACAGTTTAAAACATTATTTTGGAGGGAAATGGCCCTTATCTGTTCTAAATCCACTGTAAACCTCGCAATATAAACGAGAAACCTCAACCAAGATTAATATAAAACATTCATGTCTTTTTACATTAAACATCAAAGCATATAATATTAGGATAAACACTTTTTGTTTTACCCACACATCAAGAGCATGTGATTGACTGAATATATTGTCTTTTTTTTTTAAATCCTATTTAGAAAATGAGGTTTATGTTAATCCAATGGATTGAAGATCCCCAACATGGGATGTGCTTCCAACGAAAAAAACTGAGAGAGTGTGTTTGAGTGTATGTGTGTGTAAGTCTGTAATGTATATAATCTGTAAAAAGTAATAAATTCATTAGTTATGAAAGAAGAAATAAATAAATAAAATACTAATGAAATTAAAATAACAGAAAATGCATTTGTTGATTTGTTTGTTTTATTTCATCAATCCATTATCAGTGCCTTAGAAATGTGTGCACTAATACTGTGTGCCCAAATCACCTGCCATGCTGTTTATAATGTGACTGCAGGTTGCACAACATGCATTAAACAGTGAACAATATCTACATCGAGGTGAGTTTAAGCAAACTGCAAGACACAATCAAAAAACTACCATTAGTAAAAGAAAAACATTGGAAGAGTGCACCTTTAGGATTCTAAAAAATTCTCAAGAAAAAAAAGGAAATCCCATATAAACCGGAGTAGTGACCCAATTGGATCCCATTAAAATCCTGTAGAAAATACTACAGGATATTTATGCATTGTCCTATAAGACAATTTCTATCGGAATCCTATAGAATATGTATGTATAGTCCTGTAAGACAATTCCTATTGGAAATCCTATAGGAATGGTTCCAAAATATGATAGAAATTCTAATTAGAATCCTGTACAATTTTCTTATTGGAATCCTTTAGGATTTTTTGACAAGGGATGCTTCCAGAGGTCATAGATCCTCTTCTTAATATCATGAATTCATCTTTGTCATTAGGATACATACAAAAAACTTTTAAGCTGGCTATGATTAAACCGCTTGTTAAAAAACCGCAACTTGATCGTACAGAATTAGTCAATTACAGGCCGATCTCGAATCTAAGGTTTCTGTCAAAGATACAAGAAAAGGTGGTATCCTCACAACTATGTTCCTTTTTAGAAAGAAATGATATCTGTGGGGATTTTCAGTCAGGATTTAGACCGTACCATAGCACTGAGACTGCTCTCATTAGAGTCACAAATGATTTGCTCTTATCATCCGATCGTGGTTGTATCTCTCTATTAGTGTTACTCGATCTTAGTGCTGCATTTGATACTATTGACCACAACATTCTTTTAAATAGACTCGAAAATGATGTTGGCATTAGTGGAATTGCATTAGCATGGTTTAAATCATACATATCTGACCGTTATCAGTTTGTAGCAGTAAATTAAGAGATGTCTCATCGATCACAAGTTCAGTATGGCGTACCACAAGGCTCAGTACTAGGACCATTGCTTTTCACTCTGTACATGCTACCCTTAGAAGATATCATTAGGAAGCATGGCATTAGTTTTCACTGTTATGCTGATGATACTCAGCTCTATATTTCTTCACGCCCTGACGAAACTTACCAATTCACAAAATTAACGGAATGCATAGGTGATTTAAACAATTGGATGACTAGTAATTTCCTACTACTTTATTCTGAAAAAAATAGAGATTCTAATTATTGGACAAAAAACTTCCTCACGTAATAATCTAGAATTCTGTCTAACACTTGATGGCTGCTCTGTTAAGTCTTCGTTATCGGTTAGGAACCTGGGTGTGCTCTTTGATACCAATCTTTCATTTGAAAGTCACGTGTCTAATATCTGTAAAACCGCATTTTTCCATCTTAAAAATATTAGTGCGTACATAATACATGCGTTCATGACCTAAAGGCTAGATTATATTAATGCTCTACTGGGTGGTTGGAATAGTCTTCCTAACATTGTCCAGGAAGCAGACACACTCTGTCAGTTCAAAGCTAGACTAAAAACACATCTCTTTGACCTAGCATACACATAACACATTATAGACTTTTATAAATCAATGTTAGGCTGCATAGATCAGGTCAGCCGGAACCGGGAACACTTCCCATAAATCCTGATGTACTCATTACATCATAAGAAGAATGGCGTCTAGCTAATATTAGTCTCTCTGTTTATCCCGAGGTTTACCGCAGTCCGCCGTATCCAGGCCGTATCCAGATCTGATGAAGGACCTGTGCCTGGACGCGACGACAGCGCAGTCCTGAAATGTCAACCAGTCTCTTCCCTGTGAAGGCCTCCCTCCCCTCCCTTTACCACTCTACAGATAAAGCGTTGTTGGGATAATTCCGGTTCGCGTGGCGAGGTTACGTTAGTAACCGAGACGTTTTTTTTATAACTGTTGGTCCATTAAGCCTCATTAAGTGTTTTTTTGTTTTTCTAAGTGAGGAAAAGGCTTAACGTAAAATTAAACACGTTGCGTTCATATTCTGTGCTCAATTGCTTTTCTGTAGGCTTTATTTGTATGGTGTTTCCTGAGTTTGGTCTTTTAATACCACTGTCTTAATTAAATGTGTTGCGTTCAAACTCTGTGCTCATCTGCTTTTCTGTAGTATGCATTCTGTATGGTGTTTACTGAGTTTGATAATATCATTTATTTCTTTTAATATCAGTCTAATGCATTAAGCCATGTTAGCATATCAGAGCATCCCCGAGAATGCGGGTTTCGTGGAATCATCGCATACAATAGAAGTCCCATTTCATTGGCTAGGCGCCAACCAATAAAACGACTACTTTGAACACCCCAGCTCCCGCCCCCCTTTCTCTCTTGCCGCCACAGAGTTGCAAGTTAGTTTTGCACCATAATATATCGCGAAAAGAGTAGCAAAAGTCAAGGCGAGAAATTTGAAATTGCAGTGACAGATTTGAGAAGTTGCAAGTGCCTAATTGAGGTTGAACTGCGAATGTGAATGTAACATTAAATGCAAATATATATTACAAGTTTGTGTCTGTCATTGTATTTCTGTGAATTTTATCTGCAGCTTCAAATTCAGAATACAGGTTTGTGACTATTTTTCTGAGAGTGCAAATTTCAACATTCAACTACAGATTTTTATTTAACATGTTTTCACATTGGAGCTGTGAGTGTAAATGTTCACGTACAAGTACGAATATTTATTGTACAAGTTCTCAAATTCACAGCTACGTGCTCTTGAGTTTTGCTACTCTTTTACCTTCATAGAACACCATCCTGTCAAAAGCGTAATGTATATTTTCATATTATATATCATATTATCTTAATCTTGCTGTGGGTTCGTCTCTGCTTTGTCAGTATTTTCGGCTCTCACAAGTTGAATAAAGTCCTGAATCTGGAGGGAAAATTACAACAACAACAAACAAAAAAAGTTATTGATCAAAGCAGGTGTGAAAAAAACTTCAGCTTGCGTGTTGCATTTTATCACACATTGCAGTGTGCTGACTTTAAATATTTACTGTAGCTCATTTTCATTTTAAAAAAACAAACATTTCAACAACAAATACAGATTATTTCAAGATTGCCAGAAGTATTTGTGCATTATTACCACTTCCAACTGCTGGATGGGTTCCTTAAACTTGGAGAATCTCTCTTGACAGGGACCGTCTGTGACCCAGCCGAATACTGTTTTGATCCAGGTCTTCAAGTTGTAGTAGTGGAGCTTCTCTCCTTGACTTACACTTGCTTCCTTTTCCTGTAGAACACACGATTAGTCTGTAAACTTATGAGACAGAACTGTACAGAAGACACAGTGACATCAGTGTGTCTTTTTGTGTATGAAAATGTGTTTGTGTGTATTTACCAATTTTTCTATTTCAGCAGACAAGCACCTCAACTCTGCCTCTTGCTTTGAGATCGTAAGCTCTGACTCTTCAATTTCGGTCAACAAAAGTATTATTTCTCTTTTCTTTTCCTCCATCTCTTTAGACATGGAAGACATGGAAGACGACACACAGCATAGACAGACAGACATAGACATAGACAGTGAACAGACACATAGACATGGAAGACGACACACAGCATAGACAAATAGCATGTCGACATCATTTCGGCACAAATGGAACCCCATAAAATGGAACCTCATAATTTTCCACTCTCAAATATTTATTTTTTAATCGTTTTGCTTTTGAATTATTTCGACATGAATAAAATTGCTGCCCTCAAATGTTAACCTGGAGTCTTGCAAACTTAAAATAAATCTAAAATAAAATAAAATAAAATAAACCTTTGTTTATAACTAGGCTAGGCTACTACAATAATAGCCTACATTTCATTTTTTATAAGGAGTGGTTTTTGTTTTATATGCTGCTAAGAAGACACCCCAGAAGATGGGTCAAGTATAGCTCCATCATTGTTCAAAGTAAAAAAAGATCATACTTTATGATGTTAGTTTGAATTTTTTAAAAATCTTTAAAAAAAATAAATAAATAAAAATCAAGGGAATTTCTCTGGCATTTCTTTTTTTCTTTTTTTTTTGTATCGAAAACGTACCGAACCGTGTCTGTCACCACTGTATCGTATTGAACCGAACCGTGAATTTTGTGAACCGTTACATGCCTAATATATAATTATAAATTAAATTGTTATAATATTTTACAATATTACTGTTTGTTGTTGTATTTTTCAAAACTTGAAACTTGTGTGTGTGTGTGTGTGTGTGTGTGTGTGTGTGTGTGTGTGTGTGTGTGTGTGTGTGTGTGTGTGTGTGTGTGTGGTTGGTAATCATCACGTTGTGGGGACAAAACAAGGATGGCAATATCCTCATGTCCGTGTGGGGACATTTTTTGGTCCCCATGAGGAAAACGTCTTATAAATCAAAAAAGTTATGTTTTTTCGAAAATGTGAAATTACAGAAAGTTTTCTGTGATGGGTAGGTTTAGGGGTAGGGTTAGTGTAAGGGAATAGAATATACAGTTTGTACAGTATAAAAATCATTATGTCTATGGAAAGTCCCCATAAAAAATGAAAACACTACATGTGTGTGTGTGTGTGTGTGTGTGTGTGTGTGTGTGTGTGTGTGTGTGTGTGTGTGTGTGTGTGTGTGTGTGTGTGTGTGTGTGTGTGTGTGTGTGTGTGTGTGTGTGTGTGTGTGACATAGGTGACACAGAAGTGGCATCAGATCTGGCATTAATATATTTTCACTGCATTTACAATTGCATAAATAAAGCTATGAGATCGTTAAAATTAGAAATCAGGGAAAAAAAAAAACTTTTAATATATGTCCAAATAGAAACTGTTATTTAAAATTGTAATAATATATCACAATACTGTTGTTTATAGCCTACTATATTTTAATCAAATAAATGCAGGCTGGGTGAGACTTATTTCAAAAACATTTAAAAATCCAACTGACACACACACACACACACACACAAAACAAATCACAATTACAAAAACAAAATAACAAATCCAAAAACAAAAACAAAACAACAAATTATAAACACAATGGCAAGTCTAAAATCAAAATAACAATTCAGAAAACAAAATAACAATTCAGAAAAAACACAACGACAATTCAGAAAAAACGGAAAAGGTAGGTATATTTTGAGAATGACGTCCTTATCGCTGAATGGACGAGACACCTGTCAATCAAGCGATACTGGAAGTACCGAGGGTAGAAAACAAATCGTACCCATCAACGTGCCAAACATAGTTCGGCCCCATGGAGTGATAGCTACGCCTAACGAATCCACGACGTGTCCTTTTTCTGTCCCTGGTGGGCTGAGTTCTTGCAGACATGACTCGATATGTCATCACGTTTAACACGCAACTTCTGCAGAAGAACTAACCACATTGTCTGGTAGCCGAACAACTGTCCTGGTCGACGCAGCTTTTAATGTCGTGGTATGTCGAAAAATGAAATAAAAGAGAGCATTGCAGTGATGGCTTCTTTGTTGGTGTATTTACTCAGAATGAAGCATAAGAGAATATGCATAACAAAAGCTCAAAACATACATTCTCAACATGTATATCACTTTTTTTACAGTAATGACTCGTTGTAGATGTGACTTTAAACATTCCATCACACTAGAAGGAAAAATATGTTCAACAAGCTATTTAACACTCTCTCTGTGCAGTTCTCATGCTCTAGCTCAGTGGTTTTCAAACTTTTTCAAGAGCGACCCTTTTTTTTTTTTTTTTTTTGACGCGACCCGTAGGCCTATATAGGCCTATTCTTAAGCCTTTTCTTAGCAACCACTTTTGATGATGCACGTGCAGTGGCTTATCCGTGACGCGATCGCAACGCAAAGTTGATTCTGCACTCTTTTGATCTAGCTAAAGCTACAGGGATGCTAATTAACCGGTTAACCATTAACCATTGTAAGAATTTTAACCAATTAATATAGCCTACTATCGTTTGATGTATGCTTAAAAAATTCACTAAAAATATTCCACAACAAATCCTTTAAATTTAATGATATTCAGAACAGAACAAGAATGAAAAAAATATCTATAAACAAGCCAAAACGAAATAATTTCGTTGGGCTCACGTAACTCTCTCATTCGAATACATTTTTTTTTCCATATTCGCGATTTATTTGGATGCTAAACTATTATTTATTATAGGCTTCTAAGAAAAAATGAAAATGATTATCCCCCCAAATTTTTAATATTTGTTAGGCTTCAAAAAATATAAAAACTTTTAATTTAAGTGAACTTAAAACAAACCTTACATAAACCCATTATAAATGTCATATTTACCTGTGCCTTTCCTGTCTAACAGATATGAAATACAGAAATTGGATAAGGTTATCAAAACATTCCGCACTGCATACATTATAAACTAAATATAGAGAAATCCGTATTAAAGCTACACGCATTCTTTAGTCAAGAGCTGTTAATAATTTTCTCCGAGAATTAGCTGCTGCCACTTTAGGACCAGCCATAGCTGACGATCTCACGCATCCCATTCTCTCACTACTCTTTACTTTCATTTAAGATTTTATTTAACTCATTTAAGACTGTTCTTGTGAGGATACTCGACAAAACGGACATTTTGGCATGCATGTGTGTTGTTCGTTCTAGCGCGAAAGAGAACTTGATACTGGCGCGCGTCTATCTGTGGGTCGTGTGTATGTGTGTGTGTCAGGAGGACATTTACTGACAGCGCGTTCTCTTTTGTCTTGTCGCGCATGAATGGTTTAAAAGCATTTGCATGAATAAGAGCGGGATCATATAACGATAGCTTAGTCACCTGTTGTTGTTTCTGACGTTTCATCGCCTGTGCCGCAACCGCGGTACCACGGAGGAGCAGGACGGAGCCTATATCGATGCGCGCGCGTCCGGGAACATCGCGTGCCGTCTCGGTTTTCTTTCCGTCAACTTGTTTGTGAGGCGCCGCGCCTCACAGAAATGGACCAAACTCAGTTGTTTAAATAGCCATATTTCGCGTGTTTCTTTTATATAGGCCTATAGACTATGATTTTATGAAAACAAATTTAGTTTTTTAATTTAATTATATTTTCCTTAAATCATCCTGGCGACCCATTTTTTAAGTCTCGCGACCCACCCGAGGGTCGCGACCCAGGGTTTGAAAACCACTGCCCCAAAATGACGCGTGGCATTTACAGCTGGTAGTAACACTCTAATCTCATGCTTTTTACAAACAAAATAAGACTGAAACAACATGTACTCTCATACACTCAAATAACATCGACATAATGACCATTTATAATGAATAGCGGGCTATCGCGCTAATCGCGAAACACTCATGCTAACCATGTGCTCAGGCATACTAAACTCATGACACACTATTAATATAGTAAATATTATGTGGTATGTCACCAGCATGTCCACAATCACGGCACATGAATGTCCTTCTTCAAAGTAAAGTTTAATGTGTTCTATTTTCGCATAGCAAAACAAAGTTGATCACAAATTTCTTGATTGACAGGTGTCTCGTCCAATCAGTGATAAGGACGTCATTCTCAAAATATACCTACCTTTTCCGTTTTGTATGAATTGTCGTTGTGTTTTCTGAATTGTCGTTGTGTTTTCTGAATTATTATTTTGTTTTCTGAATTGTTATTTTGTTTTCTGAATTGTTATTTTGTTTTCTGAATTGTTATTTTGTTTTCTGAATTGTTATTTTGTTTTTGTAATTGTGATTTGTTTTGCACCTCTCGGCCACCGTAGAAAACAAACAATATTGACGATATTGTTTATAAAATGTAACTCACAATGTTAATTTATTGTTCATTTAACTGTTCCGTTCCGTTT
Source organism: Leuciscus leuciscus (assembly GCF_965113295.1). Lineage (NCBI taxonomy): Eukaryota > Metazoa > Chordata > Actinopteri > Cypriniformes > Leuciscidae > Leuciscus > Leuciscus leuciscus. Next base: position 29,159,947 of record NC_138747.1, on the reverse strand, counting down.
GCCCATAATCGTGAAGTACGTACGCCAATAACAGCGCTTAGTAATCGTGACGTACGCTAATAGCAGCTGCAAAGTCAAGTCAAGTCAAGTCAAGTTTATTTGTATAGCGCTTTTCACAATACAGATTGCATCAAAGCAGCTTCACAGTATTAAATTAAAATAATACAACAAAGTTTGTTTCAAGAGGAATTTATTGATTGATAAAATTAAATTAAATATCCCCAAAATATCCCCAACTGAGCAAGCCAAAGGCAACAGTGGCAAGGAACCGAAAAACTCCATCAAGTGACCTAATGGTGTCCTAAAACTCCATCAGGTGCCTTAATGGAGAAAAAAAAAACCTTGGGAGAACCCAGGCTCAGTCGGGGGCCAGTTCTCCTCTGGCATTGGATAGAGGCCGGATTGTAGTTTGAACTGTAGGATTATATGAATGCCTGGCTGAAGAGATGCGACTTTAATCTAGTTTTAAACTGGGAGAGCGAGTCTGAGCAACGAACAGTATCAGGAAGACTATTCCAGAGTTTTGGAGCCAAATGTGAAAATGCTCTCCCTCCTTTGGTGGTTCTGGATATCCTAGGTATGACCAAAAGCCTTGAATTTAGTGATCTCAAAGAGCGCGATGGATTATAGGGCGATAGAAGATCCGTTAAATAGACTGGAGCTAAGCCGTTTAGGGCTTTATAAGTCAGTAGCAATACCTTGTAATTAATACGGAACTTTATAGGTAACCAATGCAGTGATGATAAAATCGGTGTTATATGATCATATTTTCTTGATCTCGTAAGAACTCTAGCGGCGGCATTTTGGACTAACTGTAGCTTGTTTATTGAGGATGCAGGACAACCAGCTAATAAAGCATTACAGTAATCCAGTCTCGAGGTCATGAATGCATGAACTAACTTTTCTGCATCAGAAACTGATAGCATATTACGTAGCTTAGCAATGTTTCTAAGGTGGAAAAAGGCTGTTTTTGTAACATAAGAAATATGATTTTCAAAAGACAGGTTGCAATCGAGTATAACACCCAGGTCTTTTACTGTAGAGGATAAAGTAACAGGACATCCTATGATGTTAAAGTTGTATTGTGCGAGGTTTTGTGGGCGGTTTTTTGAACCGATAAGTATTACCTCTGTCTTGTCTGGATTTAATAAAAGAAAATTACGCGTCATCCAATCTTTTATATCTTTAACACACTCTGTCAATTTGGAAAATGTAGCGTTTTCATCCGGCCGTGATGAAATATATATTTGAGTGTCATCAGCATAACAATGGAAACTAATTCCATGTTTCCTTATAATATTTCCAAGTGGCATCATATATATTGAAAATAACAGGGGGCCTAATACAGATCCCTGCGGCACTCCATAGTTTACTGGAGTTATGATCGATTTTTCTCCATTTAAATAGACAAAATGGTAGCGGTCAGATAGGTATGATTTGAACCAGCTTAGTGCTTGTCCTTGAACACCAGTATAATTTTGTAGTCGATCTAAGAGTATTGTGTGATCTATAGTATCGAACGCAGCACTAAGATCAAGTAAAACTAGTATTGAGATACAGCCTTGGTCAGAAGCTAAAAGTAAATCATTTGTGATTTTAACGAGCGCAGTTTCAGTGCTATGATGCGGTCTGAATCCAGACTGAAACTTTTCATAGATATCATTTTGTTGCAAGAAAGAGCCCAGTTGAGCGGACACCACTTTTTCTAATATTTTAGACATAAATGGAAGATTTGAAATGGGTCTATAATTTGCTAGATTATTATGATCTAATTGTGGTTTCTTAATGAGAGGTTTTATAACTGCCAGTTTAAATGTTCTTGGAACATGACCTAAAGATAAAGACGAGTTAATAATATTGAGGAGAGGCTCTTCCACTACAGATAACACTTCTTTCAGTAGTTTAGTTGGTATAGGATCTAATAAACATGTTGTTGTTTTAGATGAAGTGATAAGTTTATTTAACTCTTTTTGTTCTATAGTTGTAAAGCACTGTAATTGTTCTTGCGGGGTGATAATTGAAGCTGAATTATAAGGCGCGATTGAAGATTGAACGTTTATAATTGTGGTTCTGATGCTTTCTATTTTCTCAGTGAAGTAGTTCATGAAATCATTACTACTGAACTGTAACGGGATATTTTGTTCGGGTGACGTCTGTTTATTTGTTAGTCTAGCCACGGTGTTAAATAGAAACCTTGGATTGTTTTGGTTGTTTTCTATTAGTTTGCGGAGGTGCTCAGCCCTGGCAGCTTTTAGGGCCTTTTTATAACGTGACATACTGTCTTTCCACGCGATTCTAAAGACCTCTAAATTAGTTTGTTTCCATTTACGCTCTAAAATACGGGTTTCTCTCTTTAAAACATGCGTAGTATTGTTATACCATGGTGCTTTATTTTTCTCTCTGACCTTTTTTAATTTAATAGGTGCAACCACATCCAATGTTCTAGAGAGAATGGTGCTCATAGTGCTAGTTAGTTCTTCTAGTTCATCTGTTTGTTTGGGTTCAGGCAGCAGCTGAGACAGATTAGATAAGCAATTTGAGAAATTATCTATGGTGGATGGGAGGATTGTTCTGCCTGGTTGATAACGCGACGCCGCATGACATATTACAGCAGTACGTAATATGCAAGTTACCATGTAGTGATCAGTGACTTCATCACTTTGTGGAATGATATCTATATCGGTTGGATCGGTTCCGTGTGATATAATTAAATCGAGTGTATGATTAAGACGATGAGTTGGTCCGGTGACGTTTTGCTTGACCCCAAATGAATTTAATAAATCTGTAAACGCAGCTCCTAACGCATCATTTGGATTATCTACGTGTATGTTAAAATCTCCAACAATTAATGCTTTATCGACATTGACTAATAGGTCTGAGAGAAAATCTGCAAACTCTTTTAGGAAATCAGCGTAAGGCCCTGGCGGTCTATATACGGTAGCCAAGGCTAGAGATAATAGGGATGTTTTTCTAACATCTAAGAGCGTAACATTTAGTACAAGTACTTCAAATGAAATAAACTTATAACCCGTTTTCTGAGTAACATTTAGAATATCTTTATAAATGGTTGCAACACCTCCGCCACGGCCAATCAGACGGGGCTCATGCTTATAACAGTATCCAGGAGGAGTAGACTCATTAATACCGAAATAATCATTTGGTTTAAGCCAGGTTTCAGTAAGGCAAAGTACATCGAAGCTATTATCTGTGACTATTTCATTTACAATAACTGCCTTAGGTGTGAGTGATCTAATGTTTAGAAGACCTAGCTTTAGAAATAGTTTGTGTTTACTAATAGCAACATTTTCTGTTTTAATAACAATTAGATTTTTCCTAGATCCTGCATTAGATTTATTATTTGATCTCACTAAACGAGGAATAGACACGGTTTCTATGCAATGTTCTACACTAGTATTTATATCAGTTGAATTGGTGCAGCAGAGACTATGATTTGGACTTTTGGTTACTAGTCAAAGGGTATTTAACATTTTGGAGATGTTATCTGACAGAAGATCCGCTCCGAATCTGCTTGGGTGTAAGCCATCAGCACGGAAAAGCCTAGGACGCTCCCAAAACAGATTCCAATTATTTACAAAGAGCAGTTTCTGCTCATTGCACCATGACATTAACCATTCATTTAGCGCAAATAATCTGCTGAATTTTTCATGCCCTAGTCGGTACGTGGGAAGCGGTCCTGACACAATGATCGTTGTTTCAGGCGATGTGCTGCGTACCGTATCGATTAGATTCCTGAAGTCTTTCTTCAGAATCTCCGTCTGGCGCAGCCTGATGTCGTTCACTCCCGCGTGCAGGACCACAGTTCCGACGCGCTCGTCACCGTTCAGGATCTCGGGAACGCGAGCAGCGATTTCAGAAACACGAGCACCAGGGAAGCAGTGACTTTGCACCTTACTTGTACCTAACGTAGCGTGTACGTGCCGAACGATGGAATCGCCGATGATCACAGCATCGCGTTCTGTTTCGCGTAGAGGGGAGAAGCGGTTTTGTGTCGATAACTCGAAAACCGGGAGGGTCGGAGAAAGTCTTGGTCTAAACCTGACTCGCGTCTTCCGCTGCGGAACCACCCAGGCTTCGTGGTGGCGTGTTGGAGCCGGAGTGAACGAGACCATGGCTGATTGCGACCGATGCTGAGGAACGCACGGAGTAGACGCGGTCGGAGTCAGCGGGTTAGTAACGTTAAACACTGATTTGTGTGCGTCGGCGCGTGATGTTTCAAGAGCCAAACACCGGTCTCTCAGCTCGGCCTGTCTCAATAAAAGGTTGTGGATCTGTTTCTCAACAGCTTCCAGCTCAGACTGCAGTGCGTGAAGCTCAAATGTGTCCTCACCTGCACCAAGCGGTAGACTACTTACATCTGATATATTCGCCATTTTAACAGATGGACAGTGAGTTAGCAACGAAGCTACCAGTGATGCTATCAATATTAATACTAATTTATATTATAAGTTTGTTTGTAAATGAGTGTGGAGAAGACGCGTTCAGCCGTGATCCACGGACGTAACCTTTAAGAGTATGCAGCGTTGGATCACTAATAGGCTTGAGACGCGTCTGCTCAACAGTCCGCGTTGTAACTATGAGGTTTTTTAGTGGTAGGGGTGTAGAGTAGACGCACGATAGGCGAAAAAAAAGTGTTTGTTTATAAGTGAGTGTGGAGAAGACTCGTTCAGCCGTGATCCACGGACGTAACCTTTAAGAGTATGCAGCGTTGGATCACTAATAGGCTTGAGACGCGTCTGCTCAACAGTCCGCGTTGTAACAATGAGGTTTGAGCAGTAGTGCTTCTCAGTGAGGAAGAGTAGAAAATGTTCGTTGTAAGCGGGTTTAAAGAGAAAAATCAAGAATTATAAATCAAATCGATAGAGCTCCAAAAACAACAACGCATTCAGACGCAACGCATGATAATGACAGGACAAGACATTATTCACCGTGTTTGTTGAGTGTTTCTTATTCACCTGAGCTTTTATGAACTCAAAGGCGCGAGAGAAAATAAATAAATAAAAATAGCTGAGCGCAAGGGTGGCGCGTTAACAGGCTAGCGAATTACTAGCGTGTTATGCGTCAGGGTTGGGTAAGCTGTATTTAGTAGTAATATAAACAACTAGAAATTGTAGTAAATGATGGTTCAAAACAAGGAAATACGAGGCTAAGACGGAGCTTACAGCTCCGAAGCAAACACACTCACAGCAGGCAGCGAGAAAAATCAAGAATTATAAATCAAATCGATAGAGCTCCAAAAACAACAACGCATTCAGACGCGACGCATGATAATAACAGGACAAGACATTACTCACCGTGTTTGTTGAGTGATTCTTACTCACCTGAGCTTTTATGAACTCAGTTTATGAACCTGAGCTTTTATGAACAAAGCAGAAGCATTGTGGGAAATACCGACTGTTTTAACAAATAAACGTAGAATTTGTGTTCTTATCGTGTTTAACACATCTATACTTGATAGCGCGAGTATATCCAACCTGAAAAATCGCAGCTTGAATTTCCAGTTACCGTCGCAGAGAAAGACAGGTCAAGTTTGCCATTTAAATAGCCGCCGCGCATCTATTTATTGTTGTTGAGAGCGGTCGGGCTGGCACCAACCCATTCATTGCTAGGAGGATCGGCTGATTTGGGTGGGTATTCTACCATCGTAGCTCGATGATTTATTTTTTTTTTTTTTTTTTTTTTTTAAATAGTCCAAGAAATTTATACTGTACACCAGTGGTCTCCAACATGGTGGGTGCCCGCGGGCAGCACCTGGTAGCCCGCATGGAGTCTCTGAGTCGCCCGCCGAGCACGTTCTATAAACAGCCTGAATTGTAATCTTTCGTTTTATTTTATTTTTTCATGATAATGACATAAAATGAGAAAATAACTATTGGTAACATTTCATATAACATTAAAACACAATAAAACCATTCAATAATTTTAAATATTTAGAATCTGCACGTTGAGACCAGCTTCAGTTCACGAGCTTCAGTTCTTCAGTTCACAAGCAACGCTTATCTGCTATATTTGCCTTCTAATTTATTAAATCCAGGCAACTTGATGAAACATTGATTAAAATGAAGATACAATTTAAACAAAATGAAATTCACTTTAAAGAAAGGCTTTCTACAAAAAAAAAAAAGATCTTTCTATTCATCAAAGAATCCTAAAAAAATGTAAATAACTGTTTTCAACATTGAGAATAACAATGAATGCTTTTTGACCATTATTCATATATCATATTAGAATGATTTCTGAAGGATCATGTGACACTGAAGACTGGAGTAATGATGCTGAAAATTCAGCTTTGATCACAGAAATCAATTACAATTATATATTCGTATTGAACCATTATTGGCTTTTCGGTTCGGTCCTGCCGACCAAAATTTAGATAGCATAGCAGTCGCGCTGGCGCGAACACGGATAATAAGTGTTTTCTACTCTCTTTCCCTGTTTGCATCAGTTTAAATGACAAATAAATGCATGAATTTCATTCATAAATAGGCCATATCTGTGTATCCACTCTCTAGTTTATTTTAAGATATTGTTATTCACACTGGTTTTTGCATTTAATGTTTGTCCATCCGGAACTTTTATTTGTCATGAGCTCTGTAGCCTACTAGAAAAAATATATGATTCAACAACACAAACTCTGTTTTTACTCGGCAAATTTGTTTTTCTTTCAAGTAAGCTATAGCCTACAAGTTATCCTGCTTTTTGCCATGGCTTGCCATACTGCCCAGAATAAACAATATTTTCGAGATGTTTAAAAACCCTGCATTTAGTTTTTTGTGAAGACAAGCGCATATCTTACAAAGGTTCCAGTTCTGTTTAGGCCATTGTAGTTTGTAATGCTTCACAAAGGAAGTCCATTTGTGCGGTCGTTGGCGTTAAACGAAAAGGACATTCTGAATATGAGCCTACTGTAAAATTAGCTGGCTTAAAAATGCGGACTGATCATTGCAGAGAATAACAGACGCCTCCCGGTGCTATTCGTATTGGAATTGTGTAATCACAGATTATGAACAGATGTTTTACACAACAAGGATATATTCCCATTGGGTTGTTGTTGGGTTTTCATGTTTAATGGGAACTTTATAGACATAATGATTTTTATACTGTACAAACTGTATTATCCCCTAATTCTAATGTAACAGTTATGGGTAGGTCATCTATGGACATCTAATGTTACGGACATATTATCATGATACAGTTCATCCTATTATTGGTTTTTATTTCCACTTCACTTTTATTCAAAGAGACGGAACTATTTGCACTGTATTTATCAATGGAAAATACATCATGCTAAAATAATCTGTCATATACTGTGGCTCACATTAATGGGGTTGCTTGTGTGACCGTATGACTCGATCAGCTTACACTAATAAGGCCCGTACTCAAGACCCCAAATTTTCAAGCCTCCCCAAACAGGCTTTCAACTAAATGAAAAGGACGAGCAGAGACAAAACCACAGACTACAATTTTATTTATCAATTAATTACTAAAAACACATTGAGCTCAACATCAATGATAAGAACAATTTAATCACTGTGAATGAATCAGCCCAATGGGCTTCGTTTTAGTCGGTTCACATGGGCCGGCCACCTATACACTGGCCAAACACACACAAAATGAAAAATGTACTAACAAAAGAACAATTCACAAAAAAAAGATAAACTAAATAAGTTGGTTTCTTTCTTCGGTGTTATGTCCTTGCATAAAACCTTTCACTGCTCAAATAATAAAACAAAATACAAATCAAACACTTCAAACCAACCAAAACCAAAAATACAATTATTATTTAAACCCACTCAGCACTCACCAAATAAACCAAAGTCAAAAAGAACAAAAGAACAAATAAACCACAATTAATCAGCTCTGTAATGGAGCAGTATCAATGTAAAGCAAGACAAAGAAATTATACAACCAACCCAAAATAACAAAATAAACAAAATGGATGAATTAGTTCATAAACAAACCTAATAATAATAATAATAATAATAATAAATACAATAAAGCAAACAAAACAATTTCAATTCAATTATATTGCACGCACACTTAAACAAAATACACAGATCACGAATAGACACAAATCAATGAAATTACGCCAGCGAAGTGAGCGAACACCAGGTGGCGCCAGAATCACAGACCACGGGTTTACAGCGCATCCAACGTGAGCGTTGTACAGGCAATAGAACACGTTCAATGCAATCGCGAGCATTCAATGAATCATCCCGCGTCCCAAACTGGAAACGCTATTTAAGCCGCAGCAAAGCAGCAGCTGGCAACTTCTTTCACGTGTAAGATACTCACTCACACATGCTCACTAACAATGCCAGGACGCACCCGACTAATCTTTCCCGAGGAATGAAGGAGATACAAGATCACAAACAGGTCACATCAGTACAATGTCATGAGGAAACTAACTCTCACCTGTATCTATATAGCTACGTGATTACCTGACGTACCCACCCACTTAATGCAATCCGTGCGCGATTTTTAAAAGGGCCACGCAGACTATTCTTAAAGGGGCAATCCCACTACACTTGCAAGTCGCAGCAGCACGAATTACGTGACCAGCAACATATTTCTAAATCAAATATTGTGTGTAGTTAACAGTGAATGGTGGTTTCAGACATTATTTAATTAAAGGGCATTTGTCAGTGCCGCACTCGTAGCCTACTGACTCTTATTCTGCCTGACAGAAAGAAAAGCTCACAGCTTACTGAAGGCGGAGCGGTTTGACCAATCAGATGAAAGGGGCGTTTCAGCGCCGCCCACGTGTGCAAATGAAATATTGAACCCATAAACCGAGATGTAAACCATAAACAAAAAATGAAAAATCTAGCCAAAATCTAATTTTTCGTTTTTTAAACTAAACTAAAAAACGAATAAACGAGCTGGTTTTCATTTCTCGTTATTCCATTCCAAACAGGAAATGAAATGATCAAAAGACCCGTGTATCATTCGTTCAGTCGTTTTTTGAATTAATACTGAAAGTAGAAACATTTGAAAACGGTTCCTTTTTCGTTTTTTCATTTTTTCCAAAAAACGAAAAACAAGAGATTCAGCTGGATTTTTCGTTTTTCGTTCTCAGTTAGAAAAATGAATAAACAGCTTGAATATTTGATTTCTACACGTGGGCGGGAATTAAACGCCCATTTCCTCTGATTTGTCAGCCGAAGATCAAACTGTTCCGTCATCAGTTCTGCACAGCAGAATAAGAGTCCTCCGTTGTGCGGATTCTTAACGCATTTATTGCTACTACATTTAATCTTTTTCTCATCAAACCACCAGATTAACGAATGTCTCGACACAACCCGTACCGGGGAAAAGACTAGATGGGGCTGCCATTTCATATTCTTGCGAATTCGCAAACACAGACGGGGTGAATTTATGAATGAAAGTGTGAAAGTTCTGACACAAAACGAAGTTGTTACGTATCCTCACGCTTTTTTAAGTGGGTATACGGAAATCCTTGGCCTTTTCTAGTAGGTATATGGCGTATACCTGCGTATCACGTAGACTGTACACCACTGCGATAAATCCCTATGGACAAGGCCGGACTTACCATTGGGCTTGACTGGGCTCAAGCCCATGGGCCCCGCCCAATAGGGGGCCCCGCCCATTTACGTGAAAAATTTAATTTAATTAGCTAAATTAAATGTCAGTCATCTTGAGGTTTGCTGATTGGTTATTGGCAGTTACGTAGTGCCTCGTTTACTGCCGAACCGTTGAAAAAACCTGTCTGCATTAGACAGTAGCCGCGTTTCCATTACCCTTCAAATTGCGCAAATTGAAATTGCGAATTGAAAATACGCACAATGGAAACACGTCAATTTCGCAAAAACTCCCGTTTATCGCAAAAAAGTTTTTACGCTTGCATGAGGTGGTTTTTCAGCCAATTCGAAAAAGGAATATTTCGCAAAACTGCAATGGAAACCTGTCACCTGACACAGTCACCTGACTAGAAGACGCGGTGTGTTTGAGGTCCATGTATAGCTACGCAAATAATAATTATTTTATTATTTTATTATAACATTTAATAGGCTATATTTAGAAGACGCTTTTATGCAAAAAAGGAACCAAGCTGAGTGTGGAGCGCGCACTCCATGACACGGAGGCGCGAGCGCGAACACTTGCATTTTCCTATCAGTGGAAACAACTTAAAATACTCTATCATTTCTGGTCATACAGAAAATAATAATACATTATTCTCAACTACTTTTATTTGTGTAAACTCACAATAACAAGAAAACGTTGTGCTTTTGTAAAATAAAATTAAACAATCAGACGCACTTTCATGATCTCCGTAAACTGGAGCGCGAGAACTGAAACAAAATATAGCCTATGTAGCGGAGATGGAGATGTGATTTTAGCCAAAACAATAGTAATAATATTAATGGCTCTTCTCATTCAGCACTGCGGGAAAAACATCAATTCTAGGTTCTAATTTGGCCTTAAAAACCAGTCAAATCGACATGTTTTCCATATTAATTTGTGAATATTTTAAATGTTTAATAAAGGGGCAAAAAGTCATAAACAAAAATCAGAAAATTCTTCGATATTTACTTTTTGCGCAGCAGTTGGTGTAGCCAGTTCAAAAAAAAAATTTGGTGTTCAACTTTGCGTTTTAAAAAGACAACAACCGTTCATTTTTCGTTTTTCAATTATGGGTTAAAAAAGGAAAAACGAATGGACACAAAAGTAGCCTACATGAATCGTTTGGACAGAATACGAGACAGAGTTCTTTATTAAATTCATAAAAGAAACAATAATTAGCCTATAGGAATACTGGATTCTAAATCTCAAAGAATCTCAAAGAAATGCCACAATCAAAACATATGTTTTCCAGGTAAGTAAGTGTTTTATTCTCATTCTGACCAAGACATTTGTGCATTGCAATAAACGCAATGAACTTTTTGAATCATTATTTATTTATTGGAAAAAACTTTTTCAAGCTTCAATCAGTGGTCATATAAATAAATTATTACGTTTTTTTGACATGTAACACTGTCTACGGTACCAGTCACCTTTTGAAAGTAGCTTTGCACTTCAAATAACGATTGGATCGATTATATTGTTACGCCACTAGATGGCGACAAATGACTTTTAAAAAAACATTTGTCATTGAATCGTTCATTCAGGAGATTCGTTCAAAAATGCTGATTCATCTATGACTATGAAACAAGTGTATTTGATTGAGGAATTGAATCATTCATTCAAACACAAGTTTTTTTGTTTTTTTTTATATTTATATTTTTAATAGACTTCAGCAATTAACATAAATTATGTTATTTTGTTTAGTTGTTTGTTCAGAATCGTGATCTCTATTTTTATTCTCAGTTTATCCAGAATTGTGTAGCTCTAATACATAGCTTTTGTATGTATAATTTTGTTCTATTTAAAGTAATGTATAGAAGGTAGGGCCCGAAAGTGACTCAAGCCCAGGGGCCCCCACCACCCTAAGTCCTGTTAATAAATGGATATGTCCTATGGATAAATCATGGACAGACTCAGACATGCCATAGCCTACACATAATGCTACAGCGCTCTAATGCCTATGCATCCGTAATGCAGATTAGCTCACGTTCAGTGACGGCATTATATCTGTCATCTCCACGGAGGCTTTGCGTTTTATTGCTTTCTAATTCAAAACAGGGTGATTAAACACTGCCTAGCTGTCACGTGACGTGCTATATAGGCCTAAAGACCTTAAATCAGTTAATCATATTCATATCAGATTAAAAGTAGTACAATTAGTTCCAAAGTTGTATTTGTAGTAGAAGCACAGTACAAACAACATTTACCATGCTTTTACCACATTAACATTAGTTTTACTGTGGTAAGTGTAGTAAAAAGACAGTAATCACAAAACTTACCATGCTTTTACCACACTATTGGTAGTTTTAATGTGATACTTATTGTAAATGCACATTAACCACAACGCTTACCATGCTTTTACCACAGGAATGATGTAAAACAACATAATGATATTTTATTTTCTCTTTTTTCAGCTGAAAAGACCAAAAGGACCTTTCGGACTATTATTGTTTGAGGACAAGTAAACGGAGGAGACGGACAGCTGCAAAGGCAAATATTCGCAATGGTATATACATGTGTTGGTTCGAACCCTAAATCAAACATTTTATCAAGCATTTGTTGTTTCTTAAACCTTTTTTCACAAAACCCATAGCCCAATCAGTACAAACATAGTCTGAAAGTCTTAATAATTCACAAGATTTAACAAGTTGTCAAATTCGTACGATATTCGTACATATTTGTATACTCGTACACACACTGTCAGAAAGTTGATATTAATTGCATTGTATTGATTACACTGAATAGTTGTTCTTACCTCTCCTGCAGACAGAATGCTACACTCTAAAAGTTGATAATTTACTCAGATTTGTTTTTCCTGTTATAGTTCATGTTAAAAAAAGCTTTTGAAGAATACACCGTTGTACAAATGCTTGTAATGTTAAGTATACTGTGAAAAATGATTCTTATGAATTTCTTAAACACCTGATGAATTTATTTTAAAATTCTGCAGTTTGTCCTCAAATAAAAAGAACATATGTTAAATTACACTGTGTTCATTGTTGTTTAACCAAACTTTAATGTTTTCTGAAAATACAATGTCTTTCCTATTAACCCACGTCCAAATAACAATATAATACTATACAATATTTTTTTCAGCTGGTCACTTCTTTTCTACACTACTGTGTACATCTGCAGTGAAGCTATATTGTAATTTAGTTGCTCAAATGCTCAGTACTAGTACCTAGCAGTGGTAACAGTAGTGGGTTGGTGTTTGTATATCAGTTCTAACACTGCTATTATGAGGTATCACCATATGTCATCATTCTGTTTTCTTTAGATTAGAAGATTATATGATATCAAGGGGAATGTCTATACTTAAAAATCCTGGGTGTTGTGACACTGTTTTTGCTTTTAGATCAACAAATAATAACCCAAAATGATTGTCTTGATAATGTCATGCAAAGACTTTTTTTTCCTGTCCTGGACTCGGTCTTGATTCGGACTCGAACCTCTTTGGACTCGGACTTGACTTGGACTCGACTAGTCCTGGTCTTGGACTCGTCTTGGACTCGACAAAGGTGGTCTTTACTACATTCTCTGTTCAAGTTAAGTAATTAATTCATTTCTAACCAAATTTTACAAGAATGTCCATTCCATGCGTCTCTGGACGTATTTCCAGTGGAATTTGTACCCAAGACGCGTCTGAGAAAGGTTGGCATTAATCTGTATTTCAATCTGTTAATGTTGTGTGTTCCATAAAACCGGTGAAGTTTTCATGTTATAACCGTTCTAGATTTAACTAAACCCAAAACCAGTAATACAACTTTTTTCTAAAGGAAACCTACTGCAATAACATAGTCCATTTAACAAAGCATAAACAAATATTTAGCTCTGTTGTAATGTTAAGAACTCCACATTCAGTGTATGCTAATGTGTAGGGTACTTTATTGCAAAAAAATAAACATCTGGAATGGAATTCATATTTGCTTACTGATTACAGTATGAGTACAGGCAGTGCAAAAGAGCATACGGTTAGAAGATCACACACCAATACACAAACAATGATTAATAAGGTGAAGAATTGTAAATTCATATTTTAATATAAAATATTCTGTACATTACTACAGTGAATATAACATATAATCTAACTATATAACATGTAGAGTTCAGGTGTATATTTCCTTTGCTTCTGAATATGTTAACGGTAGTTGTTGAAGTTGCTCTTCAGTCTGAGTGGCATTTATGGGTCAGTTTTGGTTAAGATGATAAGAATCCTTAATTTCAGATTTCATGCTTTGATGACAAAACCTGCTGTAGTGCGGGTATGCTGGAGCTTTGCTTGTGGAGAAAGGTCTCTTTAAGTGGTGGTGAAAGCTGTCTGTTAAGGTTAGGGGTTAGTTTCTGTTGTAGTAGCATTCACCTTTCAGCACGCCACCTTTCGTTCCGTACATCCCTCGACCTGCAGCTTCCCCTGTCTCTGTCTCTGTGCTGGGGGTGTTGCTGGACCACAGTAATGACACATGAGGATGGAGGCTTTCCGTGGTGCTTTGTTAAAAGTTTTTGATGTGTTACGTTAAATGCTTTAAAAATGTAGTAATGATATGTAATGATTGAAATGTAATGATGATTTGTTTTGTATTTGGCTCTTTATTTTTACCTAATTCACAGGGACATAAAGAGGTGTTGGTGCATTGGTTGCCTTGTCCATCCTGGTAAGAATAAGTAAACCTACATGGCAACTTAATTCACCTCTGTACATTTCTCATTTATTGATTGTTGTTTTTACTTTTTTCCCAGTAAGAGGACATGGCCACACACCTGGCAGCCTGAAGATCATGTTCAAATTACTCTCACTCAATGTTAAGTACATTACCGGTACATGAAGACAGTCTTTTGTTTGTTTGTTTGTTTTTGAACCACAGTTTCTGTTATAGTGGACAAATAAAGGTTTTTGTTTTCACTATGTTAAATGCTTTAAAAATGTAGTAATGATATATAATGATTGAAATGTAATGATGATTTGTTTTGTAATTGGCTCTTTATTTTTACCTAATTCACAGGGACATAAAGAGGTGTTGGTGCATTGGTTGCCTTGTCCATCCTGGTAAGAATAAGTAAACCTACATGGCAACTTAATTCACCTCTGTACATTTCTGAAAATATTCTCCAGCCTTTGCTGAGGAATTTACAGAACTGTTATCAACAATTACCTCAGAGCTTGACTGTTTTGCCATTGCTGGAGATTTTAACATTCACATAGATAATGCAGAAAACAATATGGCAAAAGAAATCAAAACTGTTTTAAAAACTTTTGATCTGACTCAGCATGTACATGGACCCACACACAATCATGGACACACTCTAGATTTACTTATCAGTAAGGGTCTAAACATTTCATCGATTGTTATTAAGGATGTAGCACTGTCTGATCATTTCTGTATTTTCTTTGATATATTGATCTCTCCTGCCACTGAAGCTAGATCTGTGTCTGTCAAGAAGAGATGCTTAAATGAGAACACTAGTGTACTATTTATGAAGGCTATTTCCTTAACACCAAGCATATCTGCTGACTCTGTTGATTTTCTCCTTGATTCTTTTAACTCAAAAGTTAAAAGTGCAATTGATGATATTGCTCCTGTGAAAGTCAGGAAGAAGAGTGGCAGACAAAAAGCACCTTGGAGAAACTCAACAGCAGTGCAAAATATGAAAAGACAATGCAGAAAAGCAGAGCGCATGTGGCGGAAGACAAAACTTGTAGTCCATTATAACATCTACAAAGACAGCCTTCATGCTTTCAATATGGAACTAGGCAAAGCTAGACAGACTTTCTTCTCAAATATTATAAACTGCAATTTAAACAACACACGCACTCTTTTTGCTACTGTAGAGAGACTGACAAACCCCCCAAGCCAGATTCCCAGTGAAATGCTCTCAAACAGCAAGTGCAGTGAGTTTGCTTCCTTCTTCTCTGACAAAATCAATAATATCAGAAAGGTGATCAGCACATCATTGAGTTGCGCTGGGGTCAGACTGATCAGACCACCTGAAAAAGTAGTAACTTTGTCTGATTTCAATAAAATTGATGGCAAAATTTTGGTAGAAACCGTACAGCACCTTAAAACATCAACATGCGCTCTTGACACACTTCCCACATCTTTTTTTAAAAGTGTGCTAAACAGTTTAGAAGCAGATCTTCTAGAAGTGGTAAATGCCTCACTTCTCTCTGGGAGTTTTCCAAACTCCCTGAAAACTGCAGTTGTCAAGCCCCTCCTGAAAAAGAACAATCTGGATAAGACCATATTAAGCAACTATAGACCGATCTCAAATCTTCCTTTCATAGGCAAGATCATAGAAAAAGTTATCTTCAATCAGCTGAACAAATTCTTAAGCTCGAATGGATACTTTGACAATTTTCAATCTGGTTTCCGACCGCACCACAGCACAGAGACAGCGCTTATAAAGATAATAAACGATATTCGCTTAAATACTGATTCAGGCAAATTATCAGTGCTGGTACTACTCGACCTCAGTGCTGCATTTGACACTGTCGATCATAACATACTTCTTGACAGGCTGGAAAACTGGGTGGGGCTTTCTGGGATAGTCCTAAAATGGTTCAGGTCATACTTAGATGAGAGAGGTTACTATAGCCGCGTTTCCACCGCAGGAACTTTCCCCAGGAACTAGGAACTTTGGGCTGGTACTCGATATGTTTACACCGCAGGAACCAGGGTCTAAATGAAGTTCCGGGTAAATATTTCCCCTTCCGATAGTCCCTGCTCATGAGGTAGTACTTTTTCAAAGTTCAGGAACTTTCAGGGGTGGGACTTGTGCGCTGCACAAGCTGATTGGTTGTGTTCACGCCGCATTTTGGTTGGATGATTCCACGCAGCATTTTATTTATTTTTAACCTCCCTTTGTAAAAAATCTATTGCGGTTCGTGTCGTGGCTTCATGCAGTAAGAGTTGTCTGTCAGCAAATATGGAATTTAATTAAAAAAAAACTGGTGGACTGGCGAGGAGTTTCAGGCTTTATTAAGAGTATTTGTGGAAGAGGAAACTTTCTGCGCGTTCGTCCCAGCCATCTCACGGTCAATGTCCGCAATAGCTGATAACATACACATTTTATATCTAACGTTAGCATTACGAGCTTACTGAACACACTTTATCAGTGCTCGTCTCTTTTATTATTAAGTCATTATGTTTACACATTGTCATCTATTGCAAGGCACTCCAAACCATATTACAAATTTACTATAACAGGATTGAAATAGCGCTTTGAGGTTTGTAACAAACAACTATTTACAAGACTGTCACTATTTATGATTGATAGACGGGGTTCAGGCTTTTTTTAAGCGTATTTGCGAAAGAGGAATTTTTTGCGCGTTCGTCCCAGGCATCTCACAATAACTGATAACATACGTTGTCTAATTTTATACGCATACGAGCTTTCTGAACACGCTTTAGTATCAGTGCTCGTCTATTTTGTTTTGTTAATTACCTCGTTAGTAAACCAATACATAACTGCAGCACAGTTTGAATCTCCTCCATACTTATTATAAATGTAGCGCAACCCTTTTATAGTCTATGGGCGCAACTGATTACTGTCCGTCGCAGACTGGTTTACCTTCCCGGTACTTTAGCCCGCGGTGTAAACGCAGAAAGCAACCGGTCTGAGGCGAAAAAAGTTCCTGGGAAAAAAGTTCCTGGTACAAATTGTTCCGGGTAATTTCGGTGGAAACGCGGCTTATGTGAGTATAGGAGACCATAACTCTGAGTGGACATCCATGACATGCGGAGTCCCTCAAGGCTCAATTCTTGCGCCACTCCTGTTCAACCTGTATATGCTCCCAATGAGCCAAATAATGAGAAAGAACCAAATTGCTTACCACAGCTATGCAGACGACACACAGCTGTACTTAGCCCTATCGCCTAACGATTACAGCCCAATTGACTCCCTGTGCCAATGCATTGATGAAGTCAACAGTTGGATGTGTCAAAACTTTCTTCAGTTAAACAAAGATAAAACTGAAGTCATTGCATTTGGAAACAAAGATGAAGTTCTCAAGGTGAACGCATACCTTCACTCCAGGGGTCAAACAACTAAAAATCAAGTCAGGAATCTTGGTGTGACACTAGAGTCAGACCTTAGTTTCAGTAGTCATGTCAAAGCAATAACTAAATCAGCATACTATCATCTGAAAAATATTGCAAGAATTAGATGCTTTGTTTCCAGACAAGACTTAGAGAAACTTGTGCATGCTTTCATCACCAGCAGGGTGGATTATTGTAATGGACTCCTCACTGGCCTTCCCAAAAAGACCATAAGACAGTTGCAGCTCATACAGAACGCTGCCGCTAGGATTCTGAGCAGAACCAGAAAATATGAACATATCACACCAGTCCTCAGGTCTTTACACTGGCTCCCAGTTAGATTTAGGATTGATTTTAAAGTATTATTACTGGTATATAAATCATTCAATGGCCTAGGACCTCAATACATTGCAGATATGCTCACTGAATATAAACCCAACAGATCACTCAGATCATTAGGATCATATCAGCTAGAAATACCAAGGGTTCACTCTAAGCATGGTGAGTCTGCTTTTAGTTATTATGCCAGCCACAGCTGGAACCAGCTTCCAGAAGAGATCAGATGTGCTCCTACAGTGGTCACATTCAAATCCAGACTCAAAACACTTTTGTTTAGCTATGCATTTACTGAATGAGCACTGTGCCGCTGTTCGTCCGACTGTACTGTACTGTATTTCATTTTATTTTTCTAAACTGTTTTAGTTATTCTTATTTCTTTTTATTATTTTAATTTCTTCTATGTAAAGCACTTTGAATTGCCATTGTGTATGAAATGTGCTATATAAATAAACTTGCCTTGCCTTGCCTTGCCTATGTCCAATTACATCTTTTGACCTTTAAAAAAACACCACATTTGTATGCCTGAAATATCCAGGAGCTGGAGCTAATGCCAGCTAGCACAGGCCAAAGGTAGAAAATCCCCCTGAACAGGTGACCAGTCTGTCACAGAGATGACACACACAATATAGCCTCTAGTTCCTGATTAACTATACCTGCATGTGCGGAGGACACTGGTGAAACCCACAGCAACACTGGGGAAACTATCAATCAGGAAATATGAAGTCATTTGTAGTCTTACATAGTCATTTTTGAATGTAAGCCCATTGTGTGTGTACAGTATAATATATATATATGTATATATATATATATATATACTTGTCTATTCAGTAAATATATGGATATGAACAACCATATTCTCTCTAGACTAGAGGCTAGATGTACAAGGTATATTATATTAGCACATAGACACAGATTGCTCCAAATGGGCCCAGTGAGTTGAGTCTAGAGAAAGTGAAGAACCACTACTACATTAATGCATAAGAACATTTGGTAAATACCATAGTAGAATGATCAAATATTTACCCTTGTATAGTCAAACAATGCTTTTAATAATACAAAACAGAGAAGTTTTTCAAATAATAGTGCTTACACATCCCTTCTGATCAAATTCAATTGGGTGAGAAAAAGTTATAATATATATTTAAGATGAGAGAAATTGTGGGAGGAAATAACTGTTTTGTAAAAATATTATTTGCAGTCTTATAACATTGTATATATATGTTATTATATTTTTTATTTATGCTCATTACATATATGCTCATTATAGTTCAGCTGGTGAGATAATAATGGAAAGGTTGAAGGGTCCATTTCCAGGAAACACAGAAGTGATTAAATGTATACCTTTAATACACTATAGATACACTAAATATTACAGAAGCACTTTGGTCAAGAAATACTGCAACGCTTTAATAATTATCAGACAATTTTTTTGTAAGCAAAGAAGAAAAAAAAGTTTCACTGTAATCAACAAATCTTTTGCTGCATCAGGTTAAACCCACAATGCAATCTGTCGTTTTAGTTTGATATTTAATGGGGGCAAATTTAGCAAGTTTATAGTTAACAGGGTAGCAATTGTGAACAATTTTAATAGAGAATTTAACCTTAATTTGGATTTCTTCACCACTACTACTAACCGGTTGGATGACGCATTAGTGATACTGAAAGCTGATTGGCCTTGATGGTTATATGCGGAAAAGGGCCAATTTAATTAATTTATTTATATGATGTCCGATTTATTCTCCCTTGTGGCATTTTCCACGGGTTTTAATAATAAAACTGGTCTGAAAGAATGAATATCATATTAAAGAAAACGTCAACATTACATTTTAATAAATCAGAGTCGATGTGCGCGTGCATGCGTGATTCGAATTTTAGTTGCTAATAGTTACGCATTTTATGAATTCTGCAATCTGCATGTATCCGCACTTCACGATCGACCGCTGTCTGTTGTGAATTAACGAGGAGAATTAACAGACTTTTGCTGAGACTTTCTGACTTGATCTTTCGAAGCTATTTTCTGCATTTCTGAGAAGACTTTTATTCTAGAAGGACATCGGGGGATATATCCTTTATATAGAGTTACATTTTATTTAATTACACGTTATATAATTTCTGAGAATATTTTTATTTGTTTGATATTTTTTTCAGGGGTGTATTTCTGAGGAGATTTCTATTTTATTGTGTTGTGTTGTGTTGTGTTGTGTTGTGTTGTGTTGTGTTGATTGTATTGCAGTTTGGAGGAGGATATCGATGGCTCGCATGATGGGCGAAGGAGGTGAGTGCTTTAATTGTTCATTTATGGTTTATGGTATGATGTTGTACAATGACTGACTAACGTTACATTAATTTGAAGAACCCATTTGATCACATTTATTTGATTCCTTGCATGCGACATAAAGTTTTGAATTTGAGTAACTTAACTGAAGTAAAAATGTGTAATTGACCACAGACATTGATTACTGATTATTATTATTATTAAAATATAACTAACTATGTGATATGTGAAATATCCATCCTAAGATCACTCCAGATCCAGGAGAGCTGCTTTCCCTCAGACGGCTGCTGGTCAGGAGGTTTGGAGACCCGATTCTGATGACCGTGATCAGGATCCGCTGCCCCGAGATGGACAAAGTAAGTTACACAATTTTCTTACTTGAGTGAAAGTAAGTTACAGATACTACTGGTCAAATATTACTCAGTTACAAGTAAAAGTTGAAATGACTGATTTTTACTCAAGTAAAAGTACAGAAGTACTTGTTTTTAAAAGTACTTAAGTATCAAAAGTAAATTAATGTCAATGCATTGTTTTATTATTGTTGTTTGTAATACTTACAGTACCTTATGCCTCTGAATCTATGCCTGCCTGCCCTCATATCAATATTAAATTTCCTGTAGTGGGATTGAATGAGATATTGAATAAGTGCTCTCAATAACGTCCACAATAGTTTCGGACACCCTGTTTCGGGCTGTTCCCTCAAATAGTGCCCTATTTAAAGTTTTTTGGCTTTTAGTATGAATATGTCAGCCACTGTTATAAGTTAGTGTGCTCCAAAACAATGACATTTAGAAGACCAAACCAAACATTGAAAATGAAAATCAGATTGATGTCAGAATCCAACTACTTTCTACTCAAGGACCTTGACAGAAATGTAGTGGAGTAAAAAGTACGATACTTGTCTTTCAAATGTAGTGAAGTTAAAGTAAAATGTTTCCAGAAAAAATAATACTTAAGTAAAGTACAGATGCTCAAAAAGTGTACATAAGTACAGTACTCAAATAAATGTGCTTTGTTACTGTCCACCTCTGCCGCTGCCAGACCCGACCCAGACACAGAGTCAGGATCTTCCTGGATATCTGAGTTTTCTGTTTCTGTGTCCACAGGTCAGGCTCACGGGACGAAGGTGAAGCAGAACCCAGATGATGGACGTCCGTCCACTTCATCTAAACACTCTCGCAGAGGTCAGAATAGGCTTTTAATAAAGAAGTAATGGCTTAGTTTGTATTTCTATTTTCAATGGCTGATTTGTCAACTAAACCAACTAAAGTAATGGTAACACTTTATTTTGATGGTCCCTTTTGAACATTCTGTCGACTATAAGTAACTTTGCAACTACAGATGGGTCTAATAGTTGTTTTCATTTGTTTTTTCTTCATTTCAGAAAAAGCTCCAAAACGTTGGAAGAGGCCTGATTGTTTCCTCAGGTTCTGGAAGGCTTTCAAGGCTGTTTTCTGCTGCTGTTCCAGTAGTGCTGTGGATGTTGTGGAGCCTTTTATTCCTCCAGCAGATCCTGTTCCTGAACCGTCATCACCCGCTTCAGATCACTCCGGCGTCAAGCCAAATAATGGTAAATCATTATTTCTCCAACATTATTTTAAACAGTATTATCTTGTTTTCCACTCAAAATAAGGCTTGTTTTTACAGAATATTAAAATTATTTCCCCCATTATAATATTATTTTCTTATTCGAACCCTAACAGTCTACTAATACTCTACTAATGAGAGTTAGTAGACATTTAAGACATGTAGAATGTCTTAAAGGGATCAAAATAAAGTGAAACCAAAGTAACAATTTGATGTGACCACTGACATTGATAATTAATATTATAAAAAAACAAAAACAGTTTTTGATGTCTGAAATGTTCCATCCTCAGGCCACTCCAGATGCTGGAGAACTGCTTCCAGAAATTCTTCTCCGTGCTTCACGTCATCCTCATCTTGTTCCCTCCCTGAGACCAATGTCGAGAGGATGTGTAGAGACCCGTGGAGTCTGAGCAGCCGAGGCTCGTACTGCGCCGAGGGGAGCTGGAGTGGCAATGGATCGGAGAGCCCAAACCAACAGGGTTTGTCCAGGTCCGACAGCCTCGAATGGTTTCTGTGTCCTCCGCTGCCGGGTCAAGTTCCTGTCGAGCCAACAGAGACATCAACTGGCCGAACTGCTCAGGGTGCCGTGGGGGCTTCTCCTGTGAACAAGAGCTCAACAAGTGAGACTGAAATAAGGCTGGGCAGTGCAAAGTCTACAGATAGAGATTTTGCTATTTCATGCATAACTGAGTCAAGTTAAAACAATACAAATAACAATAAAACAATGGATCTAGCAAGCTAATAATTGTCTCATATTTTTCTGTTTGTTTTTCAGAGTCCTTTGAGTCTCTCTATAAAGTGAAAAAGATGATTGGATCCGGAGGATATGGCAGAGTGTTCCTGGGAACACGCAAATTTGATTGCAAAAAGGTAAATCTTACTGAATTGTACAAACATTTTGCTATTGCGTGCATCAAAACACATTTAAAACAATTTACAGATGGTTTAATAAGATGTTTTTTTTGTGTGTGTGCAGGTTGCCATCAAGCGGATGCGCAAGATTGACAACGATCTTTATCTTAATATTGTAAGTTGGCCAAAACCTGAATGTGTATGGAGTTGTTTAAGTGCAGATTACTGTAGTTAATACACCCGTAGGAAGCATTAGGTGTAAATGTGATCAACAAATAAGCCTAGAGGCACCAAATAACTTTGAGCTGAAAAGGCTCTTTTGAACGCATCTAAAAAGATCAAAGAATAGTACATTTCAAAATGATGTTTTCTTCAGATTTTTACCCAGCTAACCTTCTGTCTGCTTCTTCTCTCTAGCCTGGGAATCCCGAACCTCTCGTTACAGAAGTGGCGCTGCTGCTGATGATGAGGCGAGAATCCATAAGCCCCTTCGTCATCCAACTGTACCAGTGGTTTGAAGATCCTAGAGGATTCACTCTGGTTATGGAGTATCCGGAGCCCTGCGAGAGATTGCTGGACTCGATCACTTGTCAACCTTGGAATGACTGGTTCTCACAGGTCGTCATGAGACAGGCTGTGCGGGCAGTGCAACACTGCATCCATCGTGGGGTTTTCCATAATGACATTCATTCACAGAATTTCCTGATAAAGAAAGACACGCTAGATCTCAAGCTGATAGACTTTGGCTGCGGTCAGCTATTTAGTAGTGAAGGCTACGAGAGCAACATATACAGGGGTGAGCATTTTGGGAGTGTGGAAACCTGAAGCTAGTGACTTACTAATTATTTGATGATGCTTAAAAAAAAAAAAAGCTCAACGATGTGCAAATGTGTTTCTTACAGGAGCTGCGGATTACTGCCCACCTGAAGTCTTGACAGAACCACGATTCCACGCCGTCCCTGCAAATGTCTGGTCTCTAGGAGTGTTGCTGTACGAGTTGTCGAACGAATGTCTTCCTTTTCTTGATAGAGCGGAAATCACACAAGCTAAAGTGACATTTCAGAACCGCAACTTATCCAAAAGTGAGTGAATAATGATGATAACATTGATAAACACACACATAAAGCAAACGATTTGTACAGAAAGTTTAGCTCAACGTATAGCGAAAATGCCAGGTCACATGGTCATGACTAACCAGCTCTCTCCTTATTAAAATGTGTACAGACTGCAGGGATCTGATTGGACAGTGTTTAGCCCGGGATCCAGCTGAACGCCCCAGCTTTGAGCAGATGTTACAACATCAATGGTTTGATCGTGATCTACACTAGACTGGAGAAGTTGAGGAGATTCACTCAATCAGTTTCAGGTGTGTGGAAGTAGGATTATTATCTTTTGTCTTAGATTCTGGATTATTTGTAGTGAGATTTTCAAATTTGTGTTCATTGTAATGTTCTTGTTATAGTCAAATCACCTTCATTTATATAGCGCTTGATACTATACAGATTGTTTTAAAGCGGCTTCACTGTAGTAAACAGGAAAATAACAGAATCAGTAAACCAAACAGAATTCAATTCTGTTCTAGCTCTAAAAAAACATTCATGAGTTGACTTGTTCTTATACTCTTTGTTTTGGATAGGAAATAACACACTTGCTGAGAGCTCTGAGCTGGAGACTTGACCCGAAGCCAGAAGTCCAACACCAACCTGACAGAAACTCAGAGCCTGTCCACGTCTGAGCAAGAATGTGTTTATTTTGTTTATTTTGTTAAACGTGTTTATATTTTATTTAACATTTGTATCTCTTGAATTGAAATGTTGCATGTATATTTGTAATAAATGTTAAAGAAAATCGTAAATGGACTTTTTCAGTTGGACTTGTTTTGGGATCCTTTATTAATTTGGATGTATTTTTTTATTATTAATATGGATTTATTATTATGTAACAATAACAAATACAAAACAAGACAAAACAGTAACAAACAATAATAGAATACAAATTAAATGAAAACAATATCACAGGCAGAAAAATGGTACATCTTTCACACTGTTTACATTTCTGACATTTATGTATATTGTGACATTTGTTAAACGCTATTTATGATGGTTTATTTGTCCATCCTTGGTTGTCAGTGATATATTGACTCACTCACTCACTCATCGCCATCTACTGGTGTAATGATGGAACAGAGAGGAGAAGAAATCAGGAAAGGACTCTGAAATATGAGTGTTTTTGGTGCTAAACAGACACTGAAGAGGACATAACTGGACAACACTATTATATCACATATTAAAATATTATCTTAAGTCATTAGTGCAGTTCATGATAAGAATCATATTAATAAAAATAAGAGTTACACAACTGGCTACTCGTGCCCACACACAGATTGGCATTGGAGGAGTTTCACTTTTATATTTTATACACTTTTTTTATATTTAGTTTCAACAAAATATCCCTACAAAGATGACAGTATCGGAAATCCTTTTCCTTCTAGAACCATTTTTTGGTCCCCATGAGGAAAACAGCTTAAAGGCGTGGTATAATGGCCTTTTCACAAGATGTAAAATAAGTCTCTGATGTCCCCAGAGTGTGTATGTGACGTTTTAGCTCAAAATACCCCACAGATATATTTAGATAGCATGTTAAAGTCAAAAACCAAGCGGCAACCTCCCTGTCCCAATTCGCCTACTTATACTCCGCCCTAAAAGTATGTCCTCTTTTTGTGAAGAAAAAGTACATACTTTTGAGTGTGTAGCAAAAGAGTAGGCAAGCTTTGGGACATACTACTTCGTCATCTTTAACGGACAGATCTGTGTCGCGTGCGTCCTGTCACCGTAAACTGCCCTGTCAATCATCTTGTCACAGTTAAAATCCTCCATTCAATCTAATTTAATTTCTTATCGTTTCGGAGAGAAATGCAGTTGCACGTTGATCTGCCAGTCGTGGGTCTTTTATGCGGAGACTCTCCTCATGTGTTTGCAATTTGAATATAATGATGCATTTAAAAGTTAATGGCTAAACGTATCTTTACAAAAGTTCACAATGCCGCTGCAGATGCAATATAATGTGGACAACATTGAAAAAATACATTTTCGTCAGGTTAGATACTGATAATTAATCACTCAAACCCCTTTATCTAAACCTCTCACCGCCGGACTCGCGCGTCCTCCATGTCTGTAGTTTTTTAAACACTTTTCACTCGTGTTTGTAGTTCTAACCGAATCCTCGTCCAACGCGCGATGGGTTGTGGGTAATATTAGCCGTGCGCATCGATCTGCACTTCGGATTCTGACCGGAAATAGTAGACCATCCGTGTATCTTTGGAACACTCATTTCAACATACTACGATTTGGGACGTACTAATTCTATTTTCGAATACTTTTTAGGACGGATAGTATGCGAATTGGGACGCACCGGAGGACTTTTGACCTGATTACGCACCGCATTATGGGGACATTTGGGTTTATGAGGACAGAGGCCATGTCCTCATAAATCCGACAGTGTACATGATCTTGAGGGGCATATTGTCACGTGTGACAATTTTTTCACCTCCTATGCTCTTGGCACAGAGCTCTTACGAAGAAAAATAAGGATGCGAAAAAACAAGGCAGAGCTCCCAAGTGCATTGGTGACAAATGGAAACAGGGCTCCTTTTTCATCTCTGTTCGCGTTCACTGAGACACACACCATCGTGTCCTACTGCCCCCAAAAAAGTAGAAGAACGTGATTCTTATGAGCACACACACACACACACACACACACACACACACACACACACACACGCACACACGCGCACACACACACACACACACACACACACACACACACACAAGGATGCAGCAGTCAGTGAACGCGAGGACAGAAAACCAGAGATGATTTTTGACTAAATGGGGAGTAAATTGCATTATCAAATAGATGAGCAAACATTTACTAAAATGTTGTGCATGTTCGTGTAATATTACAGATTGTTGCAACATACACATGTGGACGGAAGACAGCTCGCTGGCCCATGGCTATCTTCTTCAACATTATTGATGATGTCTCGGCCTACAATTCTTTCGTTCTGTGGAGGGAGATCAATCCCACCTGGGGACAGGCCAAAAGCTACCGAAGGAGGCTTTTTCTGGAGGAGCTGGGGGAAGCGCTGGTGTACCCCTTTATGTTACTATCTGTTGCATCTGAAGCAATGTGTAAAATAATTAGGCTACAGTTTGAATGTAAATAGTTACAATTATATTTATTTATGGGTATTTCGATTTTTATTCTTCTTTTTCTTCAATTTACTGATCAATTTACTGTTTGATAATTATTGTTTGCTCTTATTTTAGCATAATATGAGTTCCTGATATCTGTTGCATATGCAACAATAAATTAAATAATTACAGTTTGTATGTATATAGTTAAAATAATATTTATTATTATTATTACATTTTTATTCCTCTTCTTTAACCTATAGTTTTATAATGATTGTTTGCTGTTATGTTATTTTATTATGTTTTTGCTGTTAGATCATAATTGCTGATTTCCCTTCTGAAGTTTTGAATTACCATTTATAGAATTAAAATGAAAAAAATACCAATTAATTGCAAAATGTCTGTATAAAGTGTTTTGAATGATCACTATCCATCCCTTATTTTGTTAGATTTTTTTAAAATGATCAAATACTGAGTAACAAAAATGTTTGCATTGTTTTCCCTTTCTAACCAAATGTTATTGTTTGATTGTAACCATAATGCAAAACCTGATAGGCTACTTATCAAAAAAAAAAAATCAAAAAGTAGTCTTTTAGAATATCTAAATATATATCTAAATAAAAAAACGAGATGGAGAAATCATGTCTAAAAAACCAATGGGAATCAAAAAGCCTCTCTAAGTGTTTCTCACTTGAAAATTTATTTTTTAAAGGCCTGCACTCTATTTTAGTGTGAAATGTTGCATTTATATAAAAAAAATATATATATATATATATATATACATATATAGGCTATATATTAATTCTAAAGGGAAAAAAAGCTCATACAATTTTTGTAATTAATGCAAAGTAACATAAAAACCTTTAAAAAATCTAAATAATTATTGATTATATTATAATATAATTAAAAAATATTATTGCACAAAAATATATTACATTGGTTTTCCTTGGAGGAAAAAAGTAAAATGTTAAGGCTTCGGTCACTTTAGACCGGGAAGAAGCCAAGTGTGACCCCTAAACGAAGAAGCCCAGAGGGTTAACCCTTCAGGTGCTCTTCGTCATTTCTGACCGGAAAATATTCTGTTTTGAATTTTTAAAAATCACAGCTTCATCGGAACGAAACTTGGTTACTTTTATGCCATTAGGAATGTGAACACACACAAAATGTAGGGCATGATTCGAGCAGGTTAAGTGGTTGTAAAAAAAAATAGTCACACGTTTGGTCTTTGGTCAAAAATGACTGACCATAGGAAATGAATGGGAAATTGACAAAAACACAAAAATTCTCTACAAATCGGCCACGATGCAGAAAAAAAAGTGCAATACAGCGCTCGTGTTGTTTGAAGACTGTGAGAGTGCGCGCGCGGCCGGCTCTCTCTCTCTCTCTCTCTCTCTCTCTCTCTCATATGCGCCCTGTCCACTGATCTAAATAATTCGTTGTTTCGACGTCTAATTTGTTCCCTCGTTTTGATTGAACGAATTACAACGTGGCCACAATATAGTAAAACGAGGGAACAAATTAGTAAAACGTTCTGAGGTATTAATTCGTGGCCAATATTCACCTGAATATTCACCAATTTAAAAAAATATATAGCCTAGGTCTTTAGCATTCACTATTTAAAGGAACACCTGTGAAGATAGCTCTTCAGTGAAGGCCGACTAGTGTTCACAGCTTTTTATTCCTTTTGCAAAGAAATTGCCGTTTTTACATTTTTTTAATAAGAAGGAAAAATGTCCGACTTTAAACAAATAGCCTGTCAGAAACAGGGGTACAGTAGGAGTTCATTTCTGTCCCCCCAAAAATGCTTAGGATTTAAGGTAAGGTTAGGTAAGGACCTACCAAATGCTTAGGATGTTTGCGTTGTAAGAATGTTCAGGGAGACTTTAGATTTATAAACGGTGTCTCATTAGGCAATGTTTTCTCAGTCAAATCATAAAATGTCTTATTGATTCGCTCACTAGGATATACCAATATGGCAGAGCAGTGTCCAGGAGCCAGTGTCCGTGTCAGTGGACGGGGCCATAGATATCCATATAAGGCTAGATGTCTTAAGGCGGAGTCTCGAACGGCATCACACCGGCGGCCATCTTGTCACAGGGAAGCTTTCTCGCGAGCTCTGTGGTTTTTTTATTTTATTTTTTATTATTATTTCTTTTTTCAATTTACAATATGTCATATAAACTTGAACTTAAATTTACATCAAGAACTCGTTTGAGGAAAAAATCGCATTTAAAACAGTACAACTCACATATCAAGTAAGAAAAAATAATAATAGCCTAATAAAAAATAAAATAAAAAAAAAAATAAAATAAATAAATAATTACAGGGGGGGACAAAACAACATAGTGCTTCAAGCGTGTTTAAGAACATAGGATTGTAAACTCAAAGAGCAAGAGACTCTGACATTGTTTCATATAACTCATTTATGGACTGGTTTTCTTCCGATAACACCTTTAGAGATGCTATATAATTTTTAATTTCATTCTTAAAACAGTTTATGTTGGGCTTGCTGTTGTTCCACTTATTTTTGTGTATATGATACTTTTCCATAATGAAAATAATGTTCACCATTTTAGATACCTTTTTTGACACACCATCCATATATATCGTCACTTGAAATTTGCTAAACAAAGAGTTGTTGATCCCAATATTTAACCATCGATAAACATCCTTCCAAAACCCCATTGTGACTGAACAAGAGAAAAAAAGGTGTTCAATTGTTTCGTGTTCTGTCATACAAAAAACACACGGATTAACTTCAAAATTGAACCTTTTCCTTAGGGTTTCAGCAGCAGGATAAATATTATTTATTAATTTGAACTGAATTTCTTTTACCTTGGGTGAAATTGGCCATTTAAGATAGCTACAACTAGTCTTTGTTAATGTAACTTGATGATCTGTTATCTGTATTTTCGTTGGCTTTTTGATATCATAGCATAGTTTTTCTTTAAACTCACTTCCAAGTATTTTGTTATTACATTTTCTTTCTCCAAATTTCAATTCACCAATTTTTAATTCAGGAAGTTTAACAGTCACATTTGAATTTGTGAGGATACTTTTAATCATGAATTTTAAGGGAAGTGGAATAGCTCTACTGATTTGGTTAAATTCTCTATAAGAGCATTTCAAATTAAACTTATCGACAAAGGAATTAAACTGCAACAGACTGCCATTTTTATCCATCAAGTCCGTAACATATAGAACATTTTTATCGTACCATTCTTGTTTAAATAGTGTCTTTCTGTTCATTAATATGGTTCTATTATTCCACAAAAAAGATTACTGTGTCATCTGCAAATTGGCTTATTCGATATTCGTAATCGAAAATGGTGATTCCTTTAATTTGAGGGTGATTTACGATTAGATATGCTAGCATTTGTGTACATAAAATAAATAATTTCGGTGAAATAGGACAACCTTGTCTAATACCACGCGAAATCTTAATTTTTGGTGGTGTCATTCCAGGGTTGAGGCAGATGTAACTATAAATATCATTATAAAACATTTTTATGATTTTGCAGAACCCTTCTCCAAATCCGAATTTTTTGAGCACCGTAAACATGAAATCATGTTCCACAGTGTCGAAAGCTTTGAAAAAATCTATGAATAAAACAAGACTATCTGATTGAATGAATGATTGGTAGTCAATCATATCTAGAATCAGTCGAATATGATTGTGAATATATCTTCCCTTTATAAAAGCTGATTGATAGGCTACTCTTCGATAAGTTTTCCAATTACATGCTTTAAGCGATTTGCGTACACTAAAGCAAGAAGTTTATAATCGCTACATAATAAGGTTATTGGTCTCCAGTTGTCTAGCATAAACAAATCTTTTTGAGGTTTTGGTAATAAAGTTATCAATCCTGTTTTCATAGTAGGGGACAAACATCCTTCCTTAATACATTCCAAAAAAGCTTTATATAGTAACTTTTTAATATCTGCCCAAAAATGTTTTAGGAATTCAGATGTTAACCCATCTATTCCTGGGGATTTACCGTTTTTCATTTGTTTTAAAGCAGTTTCAATTTCTATTATAGTTAATTCTTCTTCGAGTATGTGTTTGTCTTCCACATCCAATTTTTTAATGTTTTCATCGATTTTTTCAAATAAAAAGTCACAATCTGATTTGTTAAATTTTGATTTATATATGTTACCATAAAAGAGACTAATTTCATCTTGGACTAATTTCTGATCTTCCATTGTTATACCATTTATCATAATTATTTTTATTTATTTTTTTCTTACTTTGTCTTTGTTTTTCAAGTCCGAAGAAATAAGTTGAACTTTTTTCACCCTTTTCAATCCATCTAGCTCTTGATCGAACATAAGCTCCATTTGCCTTTGTTGTGTACATGTCATCTAATTGGGACTGCAATAACTTTAATTCAGTAGGGGGATATCAGCTAAATTGGGCCACTTTTTGGTAAATCGTTTGGGACAATAATACAATACCATATATGTCTTTTCCATGTGTTTTTATGATTAATAATGACTGTTTTTGATAATTTTGTGCTAAAATTATGTAATAAAATATAATTATTTATGCCCTACAGTTCTTGAAACATTAGCTGTGCCAACTTTTTTTGCATGAGCAGTTTCAGGTAAAATGGGCCAGTCAAACTACAAAGGGAAATATTTATTTACAATCAAATTTAATTTTAAAACACAATTGCTTATACAGCCACATAACATTTAAACTGTATTAAACAAACATATTAATATTGTTCTATTAAAAAAAAAAACATTTTGGGTGCAAAGTCAAACCCATATTCAAATTGCAATTGCAATTAAACAAAGTCATTTTGGAACAGCATATATAGATCAGTGAACTGATGTGTGTGTGTGTGTGTGTGTGTGTGTGTGTGTGTGTGTGTGTGTGTGTGTGTGTGTGTGTGTGAACACATTTAGAACAAAATGTACAAATAAAAAAAAATCTCATTCAAAATTGATAATTGGTGTGTGTGTGTGTGTGTGATGAAAAGATTTTTCTTTTCTCTTTTTCTGTCTCCTCTGCTTGTCTCCTCTCTCATCTTTTCTTGTCCTCTCACTTCCTCTCTCTTTCCTTCTCCCTCTCTCATCCTTCCTCATCCTCTCACCTCCTCTCTCTTTCCCTCTCTCATCCTTCCTCATCCTCTCACTTCCTCTCTCTTTCCTTCTCCCATCTCCACTCGCTTCCTTCTCATTTGCCATACTCACTGTAAATAAAATATCTATTACCATCTATTACCATTATTACTGTTGGGGGGGGGGGGGGGGGGTCATAGTGAGTGTGTGTGTGTGTGTGTGTGTGTGTGTGAATGTGACATGCACTACATTTATAAATTTTTATAAATAATATAGGCTATTATCAATTTAAATATATAAAAAATATAATGGCCCATTTTAGCTGAAACCATGTAGCCCATTTTACCTTAGTGGGTTAAGGTAAATTGGGCTACCAAGAAAATCATCTCCTTATCAAAAAATATGTTCAGAAACCAAACTAACAACATTATTTCTGATTGATGCCATCAAGACAGATATTATGCATATTTTTTTATGTGCATGTTTTTTTTATTTATAGATTTATCATCCTTATAATAGTTTAGTCACATTTGGTATGCCAGACTACTTACCATGCAGCTTTCTGGTGCAGTCTTGATTAGAATGATTGCCCCGCCCACCATAGCAACCATAAACCAATCAAATCACCTGTTACTTGTTAAGCACAGTTATGACAACAGTTTAAAATCCTTTGCAGTCATTGGCTCTAAATTCCAGAGGGGCTGGGACTCACAAACCTTAAATTGCCCATTTTACCTGATATCACCCTAATGTTGTCTAAGGATAATTGTACATTACTTGTTAGTTGATTGATTTTGTCAATTAGATCCTTTTGCTTCCATTTCCTTATACATGACAGTTTTTTACCTGTGTCAACTGCTATTTGTCTGGTTTTGAACTTAAACCATTCCCATTTACTGATATCACTCATGTCTAGCTTTCCAACCTCTGGGATAAGAGACTTCACCTGTTCACAAAATTTAGCATTTTTTAAGAGATCATTATTTAACTTCCAGATATTTGGAGAATTCAATTGTTGTTTGGATGTTAATAGGTTTAGACTAATCATGCAATGGTCTGTAAAGCGGAGAGGCTGATATTTTACAATCTGAAATATCACTACATAACTCACATGAAATCAGCCAGTAATCCAATCTTGAACATTGACCGTTTCCTGCAGAGTTATACCATGTAAACTGAACTGATGTTGGATTTAATGCTCTCCAATAATCAATTATATACGTTGTTGTACATAAAGACAGTATAGTGTCGCTATATACAGGTTGAGAATTCCTATGAGGTAGTCGGTCTAGCCATGAATCAGGGGCTATATTATGGTCTCCTCCCAATATCACTTTATCTGAATCATATGTTGTTTTCCATTCAATTATAAGTTGGCTTAATTTTGCATACAACTTCACATTGATTGCTTGGTTGTTAAAGCCATAAATGCATATCAAAATATAACGTTTGTCATTTGTCTCCACAACCACCATTAACCAGTGACCTTCAGTATCTTTTTTATGATCCATTATGTTACCTGGAAATCTATTAAATAGTATCATGACTCCTGCTGAGTGTGATGTTCCATGTGCAAAAAAGGCGTAATCCCCCCATTGAATTTTCCAAAATTTTTAGGCGAGCTCTGTGGTATCTGAAGTAAGGTGATGATCAGCACGAACACAAATCCTCTTATCTCGCTGAAATCTTGACGGATTTACAAACGGTTTGGTTTCTTACAAACGTTATTAACGTGGCTATAATTCTGGATGCTTGAACATGTTTAAATATATTATATTATATTTATCTGACGTTTATAACAAACCAAACCGTTTGAAAATCGGTAGAAAACTGAGAAAGTTATGGTTATTTAAAAAGTACATGCACCATTAACACAAAGTTACGAGTGAGCGAGCTGCCTGTGGCAAGATGGCCGCCGTGTGCGGACGTCGACCTCCATTGGGCAGCAGCGCGGACGAGACATCTAGCCTTTATTATATGATATCTATGGGCGGGGCCAGGAGCTCAGCGGCTCCAGTGCATCATCGAGCCACCGTTTTAGCCCTGCCCAAAAAATCCTGAACACAGCAATGGTGAAAAACTGTTTAACGGTCTAACGCCACAATTCAGTACTTCACAGTTCACAGTCTTTGTAATGTGTTTTAGCAATACATTTCTAGCATTTATGTGTTTAGATTTTTTTTTTTTATCAGAAAAAACTCAGACAGACTAAATCCAGAAGAACTGTGGGAACGTCTCCGAGATGCTTGAAGAAACCTTCCCGCAAAGCTGAAAAACTATGCGCAAGTGTACCTGGACAAAAGCCGTTTTAAATTTAAACTTTAAGCCGTTCATATTGATTTGAATTAGGTAATAGAAATTAAATCATAAATAAATTCAATTTGTGATTTTATTTTTTAAAGCATTCTCACTTTACAGCATTTTAACACAAGTGGGTCCGTGTACTTTTTGATCATTTCATTTCCTGTTTGGAATGGAATAACGAGAAATGAAAATCTGCTCGTTTATTCGTTTTTTAGTTTAGTGTAAAAAATGAAAAATGAGATTTTGGCTCGATTTTTCATTTTCGTTTATGGTTTACAAGTCGGTTTATGGGTTCGATATTTCATTTGCACACGTGGGCGCCGCTGAGACGCCCCTTTCATCTGATTGGTCAAACCGCTCCGCCTTCAGTAAGCTGTGAGCTTTTCTTTCTGTCAGGCAGAATAAGAGTCAGTACGAGTGCGGCACTGACAAATGCACTTTAATAAAATAATGTCTGAAACCACCACTCACTGTTAACTACACACAATATTTGAAACAGAAATATGTTGCTGGTCACGTAATTCGTGCTGCTGCGACTTGCAAGCAACCCCATTAATGTGAGCCACAGTATATGACTATATTATGATATATATATGATTATATTAGCATATTTCCCATTGATAAATACAGTGCAAATAGTTCCGTCTCTTTGGATAAAAGTGAAGTAAATAAAAATCAATAATAGGCTGAACTGTACCATGATACACGGGGGTTCCTTTCAATTTTATTGTCTCCTATTGTTAAGATTGTATGTTGTTTGTCCTTTTTTTTTTTTCAGGGACTGAAACCTGGGCCAATAAACAAAACGGTCATTAGCAAACCAAGACTCAACCGGCTCACGGAAGGAGGAGTCAGGTGAGGTAGTGAGATGCTATTGCAATTACTGCATCATACAGTCTACATATGTATACACACACACACACACACACACACACACACACACACACACACACACACACACACACACACACACACACTTATGTACACATATACACACATACAGTGAGGAAAATAAGTATTTGAACACCCTGCTATTTTGCAAGTTCTCCCACTTAGAAATCAAATACTTATTTGCAGCTGTATCATACAAATAAATAGTTAAAAAATCATATATTGTGATTTCTGGATTTTTTTATTTTTTTATTATGTCTCTCACAGTGGACATACACCTACGATGACAATTTCAGACCCCTCCATGATTTCCAAGTGGGAGACCTTGCAAAATAGCAGGGTGTTCAAATACTTATTTTCCTCACTGTATATGTACACGCATACACATACATACAGTGTACACACACACTTATGTACACACAAATAAATAAAAGAAAGATTCCATAGAGAGTGACAACAGCAACAATATCTTTCTCACCTGTAGAAAGCAAGCAACTGAGATCTTTAGCCTTTTCCATGAAGAGAAATAAGTCATCAACTGATTTGTTGCATTCTGTGTATCTGTGTTGACAGTGTTTGTTACATTTAGGACATCTTCAATGACTACAGCATTTACTGTAGCCTCTCCTTTGACCTCTGGGTCATCACTGCTGATAGAGACAGAATCCACAATGTTAACAGGCCATTCCCTTCCATTCTTGAGAAGAAAACCTGGGCCATGGATCCATCTGCTGCTCGTGAGCAGGTAATCAGTTTTCACCCCACGTGAAGCCTCATCAGCAGGATTCTGCTTTGTATCGACGTACCTCCACTGTGAGACAGCAGTGGTTTCTCTTATTGTGGAGATCCTATTGGCCACAAAGGTGTGAAAACGCCTTTTTTCATTCCTGATGTATTTTAACACAGTTGTGCTATCACTCCAAAAGGTTGAATTCTCCAACTCTAGCTGCAATTCTGTTTTCAACATCCTATCAATTCGAACTGCAAGTACGGCAGCAGTTAGTTCCATCCTTGGGATTGTCACTTTCTTTAATGGAGCAACTCTCGCTTTTCCAAGAATAAAGGCAAGATGAATTTTCTTCTTGTCATTCTGCATTCTCAGATACGATACTGTGCCATAACCATCCTCGCTGGCATCTGAGAAGTGATGTAATTGGGCACTTGTAAGCTGTCCAAAATCTTTGGGCTTGATGCATCTTGGTACGCTAAATGTGTTGAGCTTTCTTAGATCTTCTAGCCACCCCACCCACTGTAGTTGGTAGTTTGGGGAAATGTGATCATCCCAACCACAGTTCAACCTACAGAGATTTTGCAGCAACAACTTGGCAGGTAAGGCAAAGGGTGCTAAAAATCCAATAGGATCGTACACTGAGCTTATTACAGACAATATACCTCGTCTTGTCAATGGTCTTTCCTGAACTGCCATTTTGAACCTGAAGGTGTCAGTTTCTGCACACCATTGCAGTCCAAGTGTTCTCTCAACAGGGAGATTGTCTCTGTCGAGATTCAATTGTTTCACTTCCTTAGCTCTTTTTTCCACATCAATAGATTCCAACACTGACCTGCTGTTGCTAATCCATTTCACCAGCCGAAACCCCCCCAATTGGCATACAGTTGTCAGGTCTCTCACCAGGGCTATGGCCTCTACTTCTGAAGGCAAGGACTTCAAACAGTCATCCACATAGAAATTGTGCTTGATTGTGTCCGTCACGTGTACTGGAAACTTTGCCCTGTTGTCCTCAGCAGTTTTTCTTAGGGCAAAACTGGCACAGCTGGGTGATGATATTGCACCGAATAGATGAACAGTCATTCTATATTCAGTAAGATGTTGTGTTAATTCACCAGCTGGCCACCACAGGAAGCGTAGAAAATCAACATCCTGTTTTGTCACTTTAACTTGATGATACATTGCCTGGATATCAGCCATCACTGCTACAACTTCTTGACGAAATCTTAACAGAACTCCAAGCAATGAATTCGTCAAATCAGGTCCCTGAAGTAGCTGACTGTTAAGCGACATCCCCTTAAAGCTTGCACCACAGTCAAATACTACCCTCAAGGTTCCCTTTTTCGCATGGTACACGCCATGATGCGGGATGTACCAGACTTTTCCTTCTTTTCCTTTCCTTTGATTTTCTGGGACCTTTTCTGCATATCCTTTGTTTATGACATCACTGAGAAAGTGAATGTATTCTTCTTTAAAGGTAGCATTTTTCTTGAATCTCCTTTTCAAACAGAGGGCCCTTTGTTCAACAACATGACGGTTGTTAGGCAGGATAACATTTTCCTCCCTGAAAGGTAATCTCATGCAGTAATGACCATTGCTGAGTTCAACTGAACTGTTCAGAATTTCCATAAACTTGAGATCTTCTCTGGACATTTCTGGCTTTTCCTCAGTGGATTTCTCATTAAAGTCGTGGTTATATTGCTTCACCAACAGTTCCTCTATGTTAGCAATAGATATTCGGTTGACTGTAATGGTAGGATAGCTGCTTCCAATAGCATTGCCTCCTCTTAGTGGTCCATTGATAACCCATCCCAATAGGGTTCTGACAGCATAGGGTCCTCCATCCTTGCTGTTTACCACTTGCCATGGTTCCATTACTCTTGAAACGTTGGTTCCAATCAATAGCTCCACATCAGAATTGATAAGAGGAATTTCCACTGAGTGCAAATGTGGCCAGGCACTTAACTCTTCTTGTCGTGGAATGTTATCACGAGTCACAGGCATCTCATATTGTGTAAATACATCAGGCAATTCAAAGAAAGTGTTACTATTGAGTGCAGATACTTCCAGTCCTGAGATAACATGACTGTCAACAAACCTTTCTTGGCTCATGGTTCTCAACAGGATCTTGGCGTTTCTTCCTCTCACCTTTAGTTCCCTCATGAGTCGCTCAGAGCAGAAAGTGGCTGTGCTACCAGAATCTAAAAATGCATACGTTTTTAGCATCTTACTACCTTTCACAGCCTTGATTTGTACAGGCACAATTGGCAAAACACAGTCTTGTGCACCGGCCCCTATATGGCCACAAGTCTTAGGAGAAACTACATGACTTGTTTCTTGGTGTGCGTCCTCTGATTTGGTTTCCTTTTCCTTTGAATGGATATGGAGGCAGGTAGGATGTTTCAGGTTACACAACTTGCAAGTTAGACGTCTATGACAGTCTTTGCTCATGTGTCCAACAGTCAAACACCCAAAACAAACACCTTTCACCTTTAGAAAGTCGATTTTCTCTCTGTGCAGCTTCTTCTCCATTCTGGGGCACCACTCCAATCTGTGGCCTTCCTCACACAGCAGACACGTCACCTTTGTTGACTTATCAGTAACATTTTTCTCTTGTTGCACTTGATGTGTGTTTCCAGTATTAACAGCTTCCACAGAGGTAGCAAAACTGCTTCC
Organism: Leuciscus leuciscus; assembly: GCF_965113295.1. NCBI lineage: Eukaryota > Metazoa > Chordata > Actinopteri > Cypriniformes > Leuciscidae > Leuciscus > Leuciscus leuciscus. The sequence goes on along the minus strand of NC_138747.1, from coordinate 29,121,403 downwards.
CCTTCCCTTGAAGCGAACCTGTGAGACTTTATGTCCAACGTTATATTTTAATGGTAAGATGGATGTGTCCTGAATGTTTCCAAAGAGTGGATCAGAGGCAATAGATACTTGCCTCTCAAGAAAACTGACAATGTCACTGAAACCCGCTTGACGACAGTGCCTTTCCTGCAACTCATAAGCAGTGTTTCTCCACCTTTCCCTCAACTTATATGGTAGCTTCAAGACTATAGCACGCATATTGGATGGCATATTCATTTCTATCATGTAACTAATGTCCTCCATTGCGTTACAACAAACCCGTAAAAATAAAACAAAGGCTTGCAAGCCCTTGACATCTTCTGCTTTCACTGGTGACCATCCTAGAGCTTTCTCCATGTAAGCTGTGGCAATTCTTTGTTCATTTCCAAAGCATTTCTGAAGAAGTGTCTTGGCCTTTTGATACCCCCTTTCAGGTGGCATGTGTTGACAGCTCTTGACCAACTCCTTAGGTTGTCCTTTGGTATACTGCTCTAAAAAGTACAAACAATCTTGATTGCTAGCAGCCTTTCCTTCTACTCCATTTTCAAATGCTCTAATGAATGTGCTGTATTCGAGAGGGTCTCCATCAAAGAGATGTATATCCCTTGGGGGTAATGATAGTGAAGACTGCTGCTGTACTAGCAAAGCAGTTATGTCGTTTTGCCTTTGCATAATAGTGAGAATATTTCCTTGTTCCACGTTGGTTTGCACTAAACCATCACGCTGTATGGACGCCTGCGTGGAAAGCATGGCCGTTTCCTGTGTGTGATATGTGGTGTGATTGGTTTGCTGGGATTGTTGAGGCATGCTTGGTTTGTGAAGCGGAACATGAACTTTTGTTCCACCTTGTTGAAAAATAGTTTCTTTAGGTCGTGCCCCCATAGACTGCAAAAAAAATATGGACGTAGTGTCCGTGACGTCACCCGTAGGTTTCTGAAGAGCATTTTTGAAGCCTAAAGTAGGCGGAGCCGGCCGTCGCCATCTTGGCCTTGCGTCACTCCCGGATAACAGAAAATAGGCAAAGAGGCGGGGCGGGAGTGGAGCTGAGGAGCCTTGCTAATATGATTCTGTACTATTCTGCTAGTTGAAAATGTATTATGCAGTAACTTAATATTACTCTGAGAGTGTGTGTGTGACAGTGATTTATGTGCTTAACGTTACATGTCAGTCACTCTCTTTTTATAGTCTATGGTCCGTCAGCGCGGCATCGCTCAAGTTCGTAGAGATGAGCTTATTCAGTCCATTTTAAATTCTGATTTTGGCCGCCTCTCAAATGGGTTAAACCATAGATATATTGCCTATGAAGTTCAAGTAAATGCGCTAGAAAATCCGCGCTCATTCATGGATGTGCATTTATTGCATGGACGGAGAAAGCACCGACACCTGCAGGATTTCATCTGACGGTACTTAAGCATATTATAATCTATCTGTTCCGTGAGAGCAGAACGAACGAGCCTTTATTGACGTTTTTAAATCTGAAAACTCCAAAAAGCTACGAAATTGTCAGACATCCATTAGTGCATGTTCACAGAGGAAAACAACTGAAATACAGCGCTGGTTGTTCTCTCGAACGATACTCGACGACAACGACGGAATCCTAAGCCGTGGGCGAAGTAATGGGTGTATTAAATTGTAAGAAATAATCCCGGAAAAAAGCACAAAACACTGCAGAGATGGCAAGTTCAGCAGCTAAAATTTGCTGAGGTGAAGTGACGGCTAGTAGTAACAACAGCAGACAAACAGCTAGCAATGACATCAGCGGGAATCCATCTGTCACTCAAGTGGCCACACCCTTAATTATGCAGAACTTTAAATATTAATCAACTAAACGGATGAGTTATAAAAAAATTCACCCCCCTCACAGTTGTTATGAAGGGCAAAATTAGCTGTATAGACCAAAGCCACATAGAGATCCAGGCTGTAAACATGTTTTATTCCGCTGTAAAGTTGGTAATTTTAACATGGGGGAGATACAGATTTGACTCACTTCTGCAGCCAGCCCAAGCGGCCAGTTAATGAATTGCAGTTTAACTCACTTCCGTGTTGGTTTCAAGAGAGAGACGGGGAGGTTGCCGCTTGGTGATAACGCGTCGTAGGTCACATGACAACGTCAACATAGCAGATGTCCGGTTCGCATTCATACTCAACGAGATCTGGCTATAAAGTAGCCTACCTACTCTTTTAGCGCTCGTTAAGTAAGTACTTATTGAAATGAAGTACCTACTCATTGAGTATGCGGTTTCGAACGCAGCAAGTGAGTATGAGTAGCCTATATCAAACAAGTAGCCCTCTAGACTATTTTATCCCTTCAGGGAGCCCTCACTCACAAAAGGTTGGAGACCCCTGCTGTATACGTTCAAAAGTTTGGGCCAAACTTTGGGGTCAGTTGGATTTTTAAATGTTTTTTGAATTAAGTCTCTTATGCTCATCCAGCCTGCATTTATTTGATCAACAGTATAAACAACCAACAACAGTATTGTGATATATTATTATTATTAGTAGTAGTAGTAGTATTGTGAAATCGCGCTGAAGAAATAGGCTTGTTTGAGATGCGCCTTGCCTCGCCTGAAATGTACGCGAGGGGATGGATATCGCGGGATTCACCGGATTCACGCTCGTGCACAGTGTTGCTAATAAACTGGATGGAATTTAAGTTCTGTTGCTTTTATATGAAAATAAATATAATGAACAAGACACCCAAAGTAGCCTACTTATTTAATTCCATTCCAAATACATGTTTATTAATCTTTTTTTCTTTAATACAGACATGTATTGTTTTTTTCTTTTTCTTTTCTTTTCTTTTTTATAAAAATTACATTGCATAACCCATAGAGATCGCACTGTTAGATAGTTTGGGAATATTCACACATAACGCATGCGTATAAAACATGATATCAGAGTTTTAAAATCAAACATTTTAAAAGAGAACAATACATCACGGTTGTTTAAACCAATGAACATTAAGCTGTGTCGTCAGCAAGTCGTTTCCCATCATGCTTTTGATCAGCGCAGTCGGTCTATAATATCAATAATGAGGCATACAGGCCATAAATAACAAATAGACATTACAACATTTTTATTATTCATAAGAATTTAAGTTAATAACATCTAAAACAAAGAATACATGTATTACAGGGCAAGTATAAGTATTAGTATTTTTTAATGTTTTTGAAAGAAGTTTCCTCTGCTCATCAAGCCTGCATTTATTTGATCAAAAATACAGAAAAAAAAGTAATATTGTGATATATTTTTACAATTTAAAATAATTAGTTTAAATGATCATTTATTTCTGTGATGCAAAGCTGAATTTTCAGGATCATTACTCCAATCTGTCACATGATCCTTTAGAAATAATTCTAATATGATGATTCATTATCAAAGTTGGAAACAGTTCTGCTGCTTAATATTTTTTCATAACCTGTGATACTTTTTTTTAGGATACTTTGATGAATAAAAAGTAAAAAAAAAAAAAAAAAAGCAAAAAATTTTAAAAATAGAAATCTTTTGTAACAACAATATACACTACTGGTCAGTAATTTGAGGTCATTATTTTTTTTATTTTTTTATTTTTAAATAAATCAATACTTTTATTCAGCAAGGATGTGTTAAATTGATAAATAAAAGTGATAGTAAAGAAGATTTATATTATTAGAAATTATATATATTTTTTAATAAATGCAGTTCTTTTGAACCTTTTATTCATCACATATATTAGGCAGCAGAACTGTTTCCAACACTCATAATAAATCAGAATATTAGAATGATTTCTGGGGATGTTTACACCTGGCCACTTCATGCGTTTTCTCAGATCGGATAGCTATCCGATCGTGAAAAGACCAGGGGCGCCTGTTTCAGAAAGGAGGTTAAGTGAAAACTCAGAGTATGTTAACCCTGAAATGAGGGAAACTCTGGGTTTTCTGTTTCAGAATGGGAGGTATGTTAAACCTGAGAAAGCAGAGTAAGTCAAGCCCGTTTCTGAAAGAGAGGTAACTTATACTCAGAGTCAGTTACCATGGTAACTTACTCTGTGAACCTAACCTGGTCGGGAGCAGGTTTTCTTCGGTAAACCCAGAGTTTCTTTCGGTCTCCTCCCCTTTTTTAAAGAGGAAGTGGTGTTTAAACACCTCATTCATTCTTTCAGTACATTTTTATTAATAAAATGAATCTTTAATTAATAAATACAATATTGCTATTTTTAATTTCAATTTTTTAAATAAGATGAAGTCTATTAACTCCTTAACTGGCAACTGAATATACAGTAGTAGATTAGAGTTACATAATGTAGTTCTAAACAAATTCTACAGAATTAAACTGTGGCATTTACCGAAAATCACTGAACTCTGTTCATCTGTGCAACAGAAGTTGATGGACCGTCCTCCTGCTGTTCTTCCACTTTGGGGGCGGGGGGGAGAGATAAGACTACCCATTTATACTTAGCTTTAAACTTAGATTCTACTCCACATAAAAATGTGAAAAAATCTGAATGTGTAGATTGTTTGATGTGACACATAACATTATCCCCATCGTCCTGTGAAGATGAGTACACTTTATAACACTATTTGTCATCATTTCTGGTGTATTGAGTAGGCTACTTACAACTGCCTGCAGGTTTTGTTGGGACAGGAGGCTCCAAAAGACAGATATTACCATCGGAATCTGTTGGGACCAACAAAAAACCCAACCCAAAGTAAAATAAATGGAAATATCAAAAATAGCCTATATAAGAAATAACACATATGTAAACCTCTTACATTTTATGAAGGCCCTTGGATCTTCGGGAGTGACTGGCTCTGAAGTCCCTCCAGGAATTCCCCCAGCCAAAAATGCTGCTGCACTGCTAGACACTGGGATGCTATTTAGTTATTTAATATGTCAAATATTTGTAAAGTCAGGTAGCCTACACCCATGATATGCTCAAACCTTACCTGATTGAATTATGTTCTTATATTTAATTTTCAGCTGCTGCCATGTTCTTTTAATACCTGCAGGATTGCACCCATGAAAATTAAAATTAGGTTGAATAACATACTGTTCTTCCAGTTTCACCTCTGATATTATAACAGTTGGGTAAGTTACTCTAAAATAGTTATTAATTACTAACTACAAATGACATCTTCAACCGTGTAATTAGATTCATGTAATAATGACTATCTTTAGAAAGTCTACTTATTAATAAATCCCATATCAACCTCAACCACTTGAGCAATACAAGGAGAGACAAGAAACTGCACTTTTAATGCTTTCAAATAAACAATATACAATTGCATGGATTTTTCTTGAATTGACCAAAGTGTGTAGAGGGAGAAGGTTACATAAAAAATAAACCTTTTAAAAATGTATGTTAAATATACAGAATTGTTCTATAGTCTAATGCAATTACATCTCATTTTACTTCAAATTACAGAAGAATTAAGAGTAATCCCTTTAATTAAATGACAGTATTTAGATGACTTGGTAATTAATTACACCCAACACTGTATAACTAATTAAAATGTAAACATACGCATTGACTCGAGCAACTATTTTCTCCCTAGCTAACTCTCTGTCCTTCGCTGCTGCAGCCGATATTTAAAAAAATAATAATATGTCTTCGTACGCTTGCAGAAGCTGGTGAGAAATATGCAGACCTCTTTTTGTCTGGCGCTGTTACCATGGTGACTCATAATATCTGCACTCCATTGATAATGGCTTTTTATAGTGGTGGTGCACGCGCTTATCTCAGAGTCAGTCAACTCAGAGTTGATTGAACTAACTAATTTCAGCTGTTCTGTAACCGAAAACTCAGAGTTTCCCATCTCAGGGTAAGTCAACTCAGTTGAACCTCCTTTCTGAAACAGGCCCCAGGGGCCCGTTCTTCGTACGTCGCTAACTCAGTTAGCTGGATTTGATTGTTGGAGATTTGGCATGATCTTGGATTGTTTGGTTCTTCGACGCTCATCCTGGACTTGCTGTCATAGCAGCAGGTGCGCAAGCTTAAACCTGCTCGGGAGCAGGCTTATTTCATGTTAACAGGATTAGATCCCGGCTTTATAAGCGGAGGTGATACGGGAAGTCTTTCGCAGCCATGTCTTGTCCGTTTTTACGACAAGAACCTGTTGCTGAAGGTGGTCTCACGCTGCACAATCCACTGCCGCTTTCTGAGCATGCAGCCTGACATCAAACAATTCACCATTTACCTTGGAGAAGCGAGTCCAGAATATATCAAATAATACAAAAAGTAATGTAATCAAAAAGTATGCAGTTGACTGATTAAAAATATCTTAGATGGTGTGTGACTCCATGTCCTACATCACAAATGTGGAAGCAAAATGGCCTGGTTCTGTGCATGACTCCAGGATTTTCAGAGAGTCACATTTATGCACATTATTTGAACGTGGTAAGGAAATATTTAATATCAAGCTCACTGTATTACATACATTTATTCTGAGCCTAACAAAACTGCATTTTTCCAGGTGCTTACGACGGGATCCTGCTTGGTGACAGGGGCTATACCTGCAGGCAGTATTTCATGACGCCATTCCCTGACCCAAACCCCGGACCACAAACCCGTTTCAATGCAGCTCTAGCCAGGACAAGGGCACGCATTGAAATGACCTTTGGGCAACTAAAGGAAAGATTTCAGTGTCTGTGGGTTGCACCTGACAGGGCCTGTGACATTATTGTTGCATGTGCCATACTCCACAATATTGCCACCATCAGAAAGGAGAGGACCCCTGTGGTGGAGGTGCAGCCTGATGATGACCTCCAGCCAGTGCACTTGGACCAACCAAGTGGCAGAGCTGCACGGGACAGAATTGTGGAACACCATTTTTTTTTTTTTTTTTTTTAAAACAAAAACCTTCATTAAATGAATAGAAGACAAGACAACATGCTTAGTTCCTTGAGTTTTATTTCAATTATTCTTTGTCAAGAAAAGCCAATGATGGTCATCTTTTGCCTGCAATAAGATATATTGTTATCCAAGGTCAGCAATAGTACTCTGTGTGAAATAGTGTATTTAGCACTTACTCTGAAGTTCCTTTTGAAGCAACTCAATCTCTAGTGCCAGTTTTTTCTTCTTTAACAGAATAATGCGTCTTTCGGAAGAACATTGTAGCCGGAACTACTTCTCTCTCTGTGTGCGAGGTACTGGGCTACTCCGCAGCGGCAGCGATCCGAACCAGGGTAAAATAGTCCCAATGTAATCACTTATTATAGGTGTACCACCATAGTGATTCAGGATAAGACAAAAACACGGTTTGGAAAATGGATTCATGATGAACTCGCTCATTATATACATTTTGAACAGAAAAAAGTTAAGGACTTATATTTAATGCAAATTTCTCAAAACTTTTCAAAATATGACGCGACCCCCCACAGAGCTCGCTGAGGCCCCCTTGTGGGCCGTGACCCCCCTGTTGGGAACCGATGCCGTAAAGCACTATCACTGTGTATGACGTCATTGACATTTTAAAAGACTTTTTAAAGCAAATAAGTGACTCTAAAAAATCTAACACCCAGCAATGTGTAATTTCTTTGCATCTCCTTTCGGATACAACATTCAAATTACTAGACAAAAAATTATATCCTGAGAAAAGTGGAATTTGATGGGTATAGCGCCATAGACCTCCATTCATTCTGCACTCGCCTGCGAGCGCCCCCGCATGGACAGAGACGTGTTACTGCAGCCAGTCCAGAAACCGGAAGTAACCAGAGAGTGTCAATTCTCTTCCTATTAGACATTCTCTGGTTTCATGTGAGAGGGACGCCGGACAAATGGATCTATGGCAACTCCAGTCCTCGGGACCCGGTGCTCTGCACATTTTGTATGTCTCTCTTATCTGACACACTCAAATCAGTTCATGGAGTCTCTCCTGACGAGCTGATGATCTGGTTCAGGTGTGTTAAATAAGGGAGACATACAAAATGTGCAGAGCAGCGGGTCCCGAGGACTGGAGTTGAGAACCACTGGTCTATGGACTCTTTAAATTTTCGGGCAGCATGTGACCTGAAGCTGGTCTCTAATTGGTTTCTTAAAGATTCTCCCCCGGACGCAGGTCGCTGCGTCCCTGGCGAATCAGAATTGGATACATGTTATTTTATCCAATCTGATTGGTTCTCGTCACCTGCCATTCAACTCAACGCTCTTTGCCACTACTGCGAGTGCGCGGGCGACACCGTCACTCCGACTACGTCAAAACATCGCTAGTCTGATCATTTTCGTAGAGAGAATGGCAGAAGTTAAACCAAATTCTGTTATTGATTTACAAATAAAAACCTTTCACAAGACCTTTAAGAAATAAAGGATCTCCGACCGGACCAACCCGATTTACAGGCCAGTGACAGGACGAAGCTAACGCTACACCCGGAGCTTCACCCGCGCTTGTTATGAGAAACGGAGGTGGCTTTATTTGCTTATTTGTTAACTTATGCTGTTCAATTCATTGCATTTTAATGTTCATGTCATGTATTTGTACTCAATATATAATCTAACTGTACATATCTGTTCTGTTACAGTTAGTAACTGAAGTGTAGATCACATTTGTACAATTATATGAAAAAAAGATGATGAAATAAATGATAAACTCTAAAATTTCAACTTTTATCCTTTTCAGGTTTGATTCTAATCATAATGTAACATTATTTGAAAAAAATAAATTTCAGTACAAAAAAAAAAAAATGTATTGTTAGAATTGTGATTTCATAATATTTAGATATGAATCCAACTGGAAAATCTTGTGAAAAGATATCTTTCAGTTAGTCAAATAGCATATAGTGGAGCTCTATAGCCATCTAGTAGCTAAAATTATAATTTTTTACTTTTAAAACGACATTTTACAAAATATGGGCAAAAAGTTTACACTAAACCATGTAAAATTATCCATGTTATCCCCATGAATGAAAGTTAGAAATATGGGTCTTTTATAAAGTGAATTTTACATAAAATGCTGTTTTTTGTAAAAAGCCTATTTAAATAAATATTTATTTATTTAAAGAAATTGAAAATATATCATAAATCTTCCAAAAACTGCACAAATGTTGAGTAAAAACATGAATAAACAGTGTAAAATTACATTTAAAAAAAAACAACTATTATTCTGTTACAAAATTAAATGTTATTGTCTGGGGACCCCAAAGATAACTAGTGTCGTCCCAAATGAAGATAATCAGAGGGTTAAATAATATTGCTTAATAAAGAATTAAATTATTTTATTTTTATTTTTGCTTATAGATGAGGTTGACAGAAGTTTGCCACTTTTGTTTCAACAGAGGATGAAATGTGTCGTTATCTTTTAGTGTTGAGTGACGTAATATCCCTTTCAAGTGGACGCGTGGAAGCGACGTGAGATTGAATGCATTGAAAAGCCTTTTCAACCTCATAGTACCATTATTTCTGTGACACAATAGTTCAAATTATCATAGTACTGGGATAAAAGTGCAAAGTTCAAATATAAACACTGATGTCTACGATAGCGATCAAAATAGAGTAAATCAGCATATCAGCATATAGAGTAACGCATTTATCGTACATTGTTTCGCCACTAAGGGGCTGTTTACACCTTACCCGAAAGTGTTTGTAGTTAGTTACTTTCCACCTCTGTTAAATTATTATGAATATTAAAAATGAAGTTCCTAAATTTAATTTATGGAAGCATTAAGCCATGGAAGGTCATGTGTACTAGTGACTTAACCCTTTGTTTTAATACTGTTTATTTACAGTGTATTTTATTCTGCTTACCTGACTCGTGCAGAACTCCTGTCCATTTTGGCTGTGGTGCCTCCATCAGCGACTGGTCTTTGTATGGAGCCACCGTGAGAGGCCATCATTTTGCTATAGATCTTGTCTCTCATCCCACAAACTTCACTATCAGGTACTTTATTTTATTTTTTATCTACAGATTAAAGAATCTTGCAGTTCAAAAACGCTTCTGCTACGTCATACATGGATGTGCTTTTGTTGGTTTCAACCATGTAAGCATTAAGGTGATCATTTAATTATGATCCAACACTAGCCTTGAGTACCTTACTGCTTTTATAAAACAGTTGCTACACAATACATTTATTAAAGCCGAAAAATATGTATCTGTGCAACTTTCATGAAGTAAAATCACTAAAAGCCTTCCTTCCGCTGGAAATAATAGTCCCTGACCGCAAACAGCAACAGAAGTTACATACATTATTTCAGCAAAAAACTATCTTTTATGAGTGAGTCAATCAGTAAAGAAAACTTAAACATTGAAATAGGGCTGGGCGATATGGCTGAAAACTGTATCACAATATAAGGGTTTCATATCGGTCGATATCGATAATTATTGATATTTTTTTATGACCTATTTAAAATAAGGACCAGGAGACAAATACATTACATTGAAAGGTTTTTTTATTTTAAACTTAACCTTCCTCTGATTATAATCCCCTCAGTTATAAAGGCAGAAATGTCAACACAACCATGGAAAACACTCAAATAATTAATGTAAACATAAGTTAACTTGCGTTAAGACCTACCGTTTTTTTTTTTTCTTCGCTATTAAGTAAAATTTTCTCACAAAAACGACTCTAGAAGCCTTAATAGCGTTTAAGTATATATTTATATTTTAATCTAGTTCCTACATTATTTTTCTATACCTTGACTCACTGGGTAGTCTAACCTATGGAAGCCCGTTTCCGCCACGTTGAGTAAAAAAAAAAAGATTCTTTAAGTCATAATAATGAGAAACTTTCTTGTAATAATGACTTAACATCTCAAAATAATGAGAAACTTTCTCATAATAATGAGAAACTTTCTCGTAATAATGACTTAACATCTCAAAATAATGAGAAACTTTCTCGTAATAATGACTTAACATCTCAAAATAATGAGAAACTTTCTCGTAATAATGACTTAACATCTCGTAATAATGAGAAACTTTCTCGTAATAATGACTTAACATCTCATAATAACGAGAAGCTTTCTCGTAATAATGACTTAACATCTCAAAATAATGAGAAACTTTCTCGTAATAATGACTTAACATCTCGTAATAATGACTTAACATCTCGTAATAATGATAAACTTTCTCGTAATAATGACTTAACATCTCAAAATAATGAGAAACTTTCTCATAATAATGACTTAACATCTCGTAATAATGAGAAACTTTCTCGTAATAATGACTTAACATCTCGTAATAATGACTTAACATCTCAAAATAATGAGAAACTTTCTCGCAATAATGACTTAACATCTCGTAATAATGAGAAACTTTCTCATAATAATGACTTAAACATCTCGTAATAATGAGAAGCTTTCTTGTAATAATGACTTAAACATCTCGTAATAATGAGAAACTTTCTCATAATAATGACTTAACATCTCGTAATGATGAGAAACTTTCTTGTAATAATGACTTAAACATCTCGTAATAATGAGAAACTTTCTTGTAATAATGAGAAACTTTCTCGTAATAATGACTTAACATCTCGTACTTTCTCGTAATAATGACTTAAACATCTCGTAATAATGAGAAACTTTCTCGTAATAATGACTTAAACATCTCGTAATAATGAGAAACTTTCTCGAAATAATGACTTAACATCTCGTAATAATGAGAAACTTTCTCGAAATAATGACTTAACATCTCGTAATAATGAGAAACTTCCTCGTAATAATGACTTAACATCTCGTAATAATGAGAAGCTTTCTCGTAATAATGACTTAACATCTCGTAATAATGAGAAACTTCCTCGTAATAATGACTTAACATCTCGTAATAATGAGAAGCTTTCTCGAAATAATGACTTAACATCTCATAATAATGAGAAACGTTCTCAAAATAATGACTTAACATCTCGTAATAATGAGAAACTTTCTCGAAATAATGACTTAACATCTCGTAATAATGAGAAACTTTCTCGTAATAATGACTTAACAGCTCGTAATAATGAGAAACTTTCTCAAAATAATGACTTAACATCTCATAATAATGAGAAAGTTTCTCGTAATAATGACTTATTTTCTCGCACTTCTACGCATGCGCAAAGCAGCGGAGCAGAAGGGCGTGCCGCACTAGCGACATCCGCTGGTCAAAGCCGTGTAAATGCATCACAGCAAACATGGCACGCTCTGCAAAACAGTTGTTTTCATTAAAGTCAGTGTGATCTACTAAGTGCAATCTGTAGTATCATTAAATAACATCATCAGTAGGCCTATATCTTCCATACTTTTCCATGCGCACGATAAGGTGTGAAAGTGGAATGCAGAAGCAGGATGGTTACCATGGTAAATTGTTACATGAATTTACAAAACTATCAGATTAAAGTAGGAATATTACATTTATTCATCAAGTTTAAGTGTAACATCTTCATAAAATATATGGGTACGTGTGTTAATATAACACGTATTTTGCAGATGCTTCTAGGATATTTGATGTGCAGGTTCATCTGGAAGATATCAATACAGAAATCACCTTTAAGATGTTTATGACTTTGGCGACATTTAAACATAGTTGGGCAGTGGAATGGGGGAAAACGCAAGGTCGAGACGTGTTTTTAAAAGCTGAACTTCTTTTCAATTGAGCGCCGCATTTTTAGAACGCCGTGTCATGCGCGAGACGCTGCAGAAGAGCGAGCGAGCGTCCGTCTAGTGCGCATATGCCTAGAAAAGCAATGAAAAAGCGCGTTCTGTATGAACGGACCCTTACACAGATTTCCAGATAAGTGTTCTTAAACAGATTTGGAAAGGTGTGCTGTCTTATCATTCCTCCATCTGTTTGAAATCCATGGATCACCCTTCTGTGTTGCTGCTTGTTCATACACAAAAATACAAATGAATATTACAAATGAATAAAAGACTATCTAGCTATGGAAGCCCATCTCATATATTGATCATTTATCATTAATGTTATTCACTGCAGAGCGTGCCATGTTTGCTGTGATGCATTTACACGGCTTTAACCAGGGGATGTCGCTAGTGCGGCACGCCCTTCTGCTTCTGCTCCGCTGCTTTGCGCATGTGTAGAAGTGCGAGAAAATAAGTCATTATTACGAGAAAGTTTCTCATTATAGAAAGTTTCTCATTATTACGAGATGTTAAGTGATTATTACGAGAAAGTTTCTCATTATTACGAGATGTTAAGTCATTATTATGAGAAAGTTTCTCATTATTACGAGATGTTAAGTCATTATTACGAGAAAGTTTCTCATTATTATGAGAAAGTTTCTCATTATTACGAGATGTTAAGTGATTATTACGAGAAAGTTTCTCATTACGAGATGTTAAGTCATTATTACGAGAAAGTTTCTCATTATTACGAGATGTTAAGTCATTATTACGAGAAAGTTTCTCATTATAGAAAGTTTCTCATTATTACGAGATGTTAAGTGATTATTACGAGAAAGTTTCTCATTATTACGAGATGTTAAGTCATTATTATGAGAAAGTTTCTCATTATTACGAGATGTTAAGTGATTATTACGAGAAAGTTTCTCATTATTATGAGAAAGTTTCTCATTATTACGAGATGTTAAGTGATTATTACGAGAAAGTTTCTCATTATTACGAGATGTTAAGTCATTATTACGAGAAAGTTTCTCATTATTATGAGAAAGTTTCTCATTATTACGAGATGTTAAGTGATTATTACGAGAAAGTTTCTCATTACGAGATGTTAAGTCATTATTACGAGAAAGTTTCTCATTATTACGAGATGTTAAGTCATTATTACGAGAAAGTTTCTCATTATTACGAGATGTTAAGTCATTATTACGAGAAAGTTTCTCATTATTACGAGATGTTAAGTCATTATTACGAGAAAGTTTCTCATTATTATGAGATGTTAAGTCATTATTACGAGAAAGTTTCTCATTATTACGAGATGTTAAGTCATTATTACGAGAAAGTTTCTCATTATTATGACTTAAAGAATCTTTTTTTTTTTTACTCAATGTGGCGGAAACGGGCTTCCATACTAACCTGCAAGATGCCCTTTAAGAGCAAATCATTTGTGACTCTAATGAGAGCTGTCTCAGTACTATGGTACGGTCTAAATCCTGACTGAAAATCCTCGCAGATATCATTTCTTTCTAAAAAGGAACATAGTTGTGAAGATACTGCCTTTTCTAGTATCTTTGACAGAAAAGGTAGATTCGAGATCAGCCTGTAATTGACTAATTTTGTAGGATCAAGTTGTGTTTTTTTTAACAAGTGGTTTAATCACAGCCAGCTTAAAGGTTTTTGGTACGTATCCTAGAGACAAAGATTAATTAATGATAGTAAAGAGAATCTATGACCTCTGGAAGCATCTCTTTCATTAGCTTAGTCGGTATAGGGTCTAACATACATGTTGTCGGTTTAGATGATTTAATGAGTTTAGCGAATTCTTCCTCTCCTATAGCAATAAATGAATCAAATTTTTCCTTAGGGAGACTAAAATGCACTCCCTGATGCGATACTGTAATCGACGGTTGCATAATTATAATTTTGTCCCTGATATTATCAATCTTATAAGTGAAGAAGTACATGAAGTCATTACTGCTGTGTTTACATTTCTGGGCTTGAAGCTTTCTTTTTCGTTAGTTTAGCCACTGTTTAAAAAAAAATACCTAGGGTTTTGTTTATTTTCTTCTAATAGGATTGAAAAATAAGCAGATCTAGCAGCTTTTAAGGCCTATCTGTATGCAATCGTGCTCTCTTTCCATGAAATGCGGAAAAAAACTCCGCATCCAAGATGTAGGTGTCTTTTTTTCCGCAGTGGTTTCAATTTTGATATTTTTAGGTCAAACCGTTTTTGTCTGTCAGTCATATAATGCAGGTCTATGGTCACTGTCTCAAAGAGCATGCACAGAGTCCAAATTAAAACAATTCCCCATCGTAAGTACACATTGATGGCCTAAGACACAGTATTTATATCGTTTTTACCTCTTATACACAGCCATGTCCAAGTGATCTGATCTGACGTGTACGCAGACTGGTGCATAGATATATACACTAGATGTCGCCTTAAAGACATTCGTTCCAATGAACTGCCGTAGACAAGGCGAGATCTAGTGTGTATATTTCTATGCACCAGTCTGCGTACACGTCAGATCAGATCACTTGGACATGGCTGTGTATAAGAGGTAAAAACGATATAAATACTGTTCGTTTTCTCACACAAATCGCTCGTTTCGTGTCTTAGGCCATCAATGTGTACTTACGATGGGGAATTGTTTAATTTGGACGACGGGGAATTGTTTTAATTTGGACTCTGTGCATGCTCTTTGAGACCGTGACCATAGACCTGCATTATATGACTGACAGACAAGAACGGTTTGACCTAAAAATATCAAAATTGAAACTACTGCGGAAAAAAAGACACCTACATCTTGGATGCCCTTGAGGTAAGCTAAAACATACCAAAAATTTATTTCAAAGTGAACTATCCCTTTAAAGAAGATTAAATAAAATCAGCCCTTAAGAGAGCAGCCAGAAAAATGGAGTGCAACTGGAAGAAAACAAAACTAGAGTTTTTTTCCGCATTTCATGGAAAGAGAGCACGATTGCATACAGATAGGCCTTAAAAGCTGCTAGATCTGCTTATTTTTCAATCCTATTAGAAGAAAATAAACAAAACCCTAGGTATTTTTTTTTTAAACAGTGGCTAAACTAACGAAAAAGAAAGCTTCAAGCCCAGAAATGTAAACACAGCAGTAATGACTTCATGTACTTCTTCACTTATAAGATTGATAATATCAGGGACAAAATTATAATTATGCAACCGTCGACTACAGTATCGCATCAGGGAGTGCATTTTAGTCTCCCTAAGGAAAAATTTGATTCATTTATTGCTATAGGAGAGGAAGAATTCGCTAAACTCATTAAATCATCTAAACCGACAACATGTATGTTAGACCCTATACCGACTAAGCTAATGAAAGAGATGCTTCCAGAGGTCATAGATTCTCTTCTTACTATCATTAATTAATCTTTGTCTCTAGGATACGTACCAAAAACCTTTAAGCTGGCTATGATTAAACCACTTGTTAAAAAAAACACAACTTGATCCTACAAAATTAGTCAATTACAGGCTGATCTCGAATCTACCTTTTCTGTCAAAGATACTAGAAAAGGCAGTATCTTCACAACTATGTTCCTTTTTAGAAAGAAATGATATCTGCGAGGATTTTCAGTCAGGATTTAGACCGTACCATAGTACTGAGACAGCTCTCATTAGAGTCACAAATGATTTGCTCTTAAAGGGCATCTTGCAGGTTAGTATGGAAGCCCGTTTCCGCCACATTGAGTAAAAAAAAAAAAAGATTCTTTAAGTCATAATAATGAGAAACTTTCTCGTAATAATGACTTAACATCTCGTAATAATGAGAAACTTTCTCGTAATAATGACTTAACATCTCGTAATAATGAGAAACTTCCTCGTAATAATGACTTAACATCTCGTAATAATGAGAAACTTTCTCGTAATAATCACTTAACATCTCGCAATAATGAGAAACTTTCTTGTAATAATGAGAAACTTTCTCGTAATAATGACTTATTTTCTCGCACTTCTACGCATGCGCAAAGCAGCGGAGCAGAAGCAGAAGGGCGTGCCGCACTAGCGACATCCCCTGGTTAAAGCCGTGTAAATGCATCACAGCAAACATGGCACGCTCTGCAGTGAATAACATTAATGATAAATGATCAATATATGAGATGGGCTTCCATAGCTAGATAGTATTTTATTCATTTGTAATATTCATTTGTATTTTTGTGTATGAACAAGCAGCAACACAGAAGGGTGATCCATGGATTTCAAATAGATGGAGGAATGATAAGACAGCACACCTTTCCAAATCTGTTTAAGAACACCTATCTGGAAATCTGTGTAAGGGTCCGTTCATACAGAACGCGCTTTTTCATTGCTTTTCTAGGCATATGCGCACTAGACGGACGCTCGCTCGCTCTTCTGCAGCGTCTCGCGCATGACACGGCGTTCTAAAAATGCGGCGCTCAATTGAAAAGAAGTTCAGCTTTTAAAAACACGTCTCGACCTTGCGTTTTCCCCCATTCCACTGCCCAACTATGTTTAAATGTCGCCAAAGTCATAAACATCTTAAAGGTGATTTCTGTATTGATATCTTCCAGATGAACCTGCACATCAAATATCCTAGAAGCATCTGCAAAATACGTGTTATATTAACACACGTACCCATATATTTTATGAAGATGTTACACTTAAACTTGATGAATAAATGTAATATTCCTACTTTAATCTGATAGTTTTGTAAATTCATGTAACAATTTACCATGGTAACCATCCTGCTTCTGCATTCCACTTTCACACCTTATCGTGCGCATGGAAAAGTATGGAAGATATAGGCCTACTGATGATGTTATTTAATGATACTACAGATTGCACTTAGTAGATCACACTGACTTTAATGAAAACAACTGTTTTGCAGAGCGTGCCATGTTTGCTGTGATGCATTTACACGGCTTTGACCAGCGGATGTCGCTAGTGCGGCACGCCCTTCTGCTCCGCTGCTTTGCGCATGCGTAGAAGTGCGAGAAAATCAGTAATCAGAAGTCATTATTACGAGAAACTTTCTCATTATTATGAGATGTTAAGTCATTATTTCGAGAAAGTTTCTCATTATTACGAGATGTTAAGTCATTATTTCGAGAAAGTTTCTCATTATTACGAGATGTTAAGTCATTATTTCGAGAAAGTTTCTCATTATTATGACTTAAAGAATCTTTATTTTTTTTACTCAATGTGGCGGAAACGGGCTTCCATACTAACCTGCAAGATGCCCTTTAAAGGGATAGTTCACTTTGAAATTAATTTTTGGTATGTTTTAGCTTACCTCAAGGGCATCCAAGATGTCGGTGTCTTTTTTTCCGCAGTGGTTTCAATTTTGATATTTTTAGGTCAAACCGTTCTTGTCTGTTAGTCATATAATGCAGGTCTATGGTCACGGTCTCAAAACACAAGCACAGAGTCCAAATTAAAACAATTTCCCGTCGTCCAAATTAAACAATTCCCCATCGTAAGTACACATTGATGGCCTAAGACACGAAACGAGCGGTTTGTGTGAGAAAACGAACAGTATTTATATCGTTTTTACCTCTTATACGCAGCCATGTCCAAGTGATCTGATCTGACGTGTACGCAGACTGGTGCATAGATATATACACTAGATGTTGCCTTAAAGACATTCGTTCCAATTAACTGCCGTAGACAAGGCGAGATCTAGTGTGTATATATCTATGCACCAGTCTGCGTACACGTCAGATCAGATCACTTGGACATGGCTGCGTATAAGAGGTAAAAACGATATAAATACTGTTCGTTTTCTCACACAAACCGCTCGTTTCGTGTCTTAGGCCATCAATGTGTACTTACGATGGGGAATTGTTTAATTTGGACGACGGGGAATTGTTTTAATTTGGACTCTGTGCATGCTCTTTGAGACCGTGACCATAGACCTGCATTATATGACTGACAGACAAGAACGGTTTGACCTAAAAATATCAAAATTGAAACCACTGCGGAAAAAAAGACACCTACATCTTGGATGCCCTTGAGGTAAGCTAAAACATACCAAAAATTAATTTCAAAGTGAACTATCCCTTTAAGCGCAACGGAGCAACTGTGTCTAAAGTGCTGGAAAAGAGAGAGTTAAAAGTTTCTGTTGCAATATCGAGTTCTTCTAAGCTATCTGGGATGCTGAGATGATGAAACTGATTTGGAAGATTATTAATAAAGCAATCTTTAGTGGCAGAAGTGATAGGTCTAACATATTTGTAACACGGGGTCGGCTTTGCAGCCTTGGCTAAATGAAGTTTACACGAGACTAGATAATGATCTGAGATGTCATCGCTCTGCTGCAGAATTTCAACGGCATCAACATTTATTCCGTGTGATAATATTAGATCTAGAGTATGATTACGAGAATGAGTAGGTCCTGACACGTGTTGTCTAACTCCAGTAGAGTTCAGAATGTCTTTAAATGCCAATCCCAATGCATCTTTTTCATTATCTATATGTACTGTATAGTAAAATCACCAACAATTAGTACTTTATCTGCAGCCAATACTAACTCTGATAGAAAATCAGCAAATTCTTTGATAAAGTCTTTATGGTGCCCTGGTGGCCTGTATACAGTAGCCAGCACAAATCTCAAACGTGATTTATCATTTACACTATATATTGCTATATTAATCACCAACACTTCAAAATAATTATATTTGAAACTAGACTTCTTGGTAATTCTAAAAATATTACTATAAATTACAGCAACACCTCCCCGTTTGCCTTTCAGATGAGGCTCATGTTTATAACTGTAATCTAGAGGGGTGGTCTCATTTAAAGTAATGTAATCGTTTGGTTTTAGCCAGGTTTCTGTCAAACACAGCACATCTAGATTACAGTCTGTAATCATATCAATAACAATATGTGCTTTTGAAGTAAGGGATCAGATGTAAAAATGTATCAGATAAATATTTTTTTCAATTTTTTTTGCATAAATCTATTAATCAACCTCAGTCCTGATCAAAACTACTAAATGTTTTTTAAAAAAATCAGGATTTTAACTCTTTAATTGCCAAATTCATAAATGATGTCACCGATTTGGGAAAAAAAACACATAATGACTTATTTTCAATATAAAATGTGAATGTGGACTGGATTTTTTTTTTATAGCTTTTATCACAGTCTTGGACATGTCAAAGATTAGAAACAACATTGGTTTTGATGCATTGTTAGTTTTTGTGTAGCATCAGATTTTAACTTTTTCTCTCTCATTTACTGTTTGTGGCTGTTTTTGCCCCATAGACTTCCATTATAACCACATTTTTTGATTGCAAAGCCATGACACCATATAATCATGCATTTTTGATTGTTGGTGGTTTTCCCTGTTGGGAAGAGGTAAAATTTGTAATTTTTACTGTTGATAACCAGGTGGCACCATTAACCCTTTAGATAGGCCTGTGCAAAAAAAAAGCTTAGTTTCTGGCTTTTACATGGAGTTATATGGAGTATAATAGCATATTTGTGTGTGTGTGTGTGTGCGTGTGTGTGCGTGTTTGTGTTTGTGAGAGAGAGTATGAGAACTCACCTTGATACGTCTGAGAAAATCAAAATATGCACCTCAGCTCTCAGAACTACATGGAGTAAACAAAAACAAAGTAAGTGTATTTATGCATCTGCTGCCTTTTGATGGTGAGAAATGCAGACTAAACAAAGCAAGTGGATTTAAACACTTGCATGCAAGCCTGCTGGTCATTTGATGGTGAGAAGAGCAGCAAGCAACATGAGAAAGGGCTTGACTTGTAGTGAAGTTTTAGAGATGATTATGCAGCCTGACCCCTCCAGCGAGCTGCAGGATGTATCGTCTTCTCCCTCTGACACCACAGACTCAGGAGAGTCAGATCCTGATTTGGATGTGGCATCCTCATCATCCTCTCTAGCTTCCACTGAAGGCGAGGAAGATTCGGAGGATCCTGGATCTGGGTGGATTGGGAGAAACGGCGAAGTGTGGTTTTCCACCAACGCGGAGACAATTCCCTTTCTTCAGCCTGCCAGAGGCGTGACTCCAGGGCCGACGCGCTATGCCATCGCAAGGGTCCAGAACATGGATTCTGTGTTCAACGGATTCTGTTTTTTACGGAGCAGATGACTGACCTCATTGTCAGCATGACCAACCTCCATGCGCGCCGCACAAAAATTGAGAGACTGGACCGGGGTGGACTCCACAGATCTCCGTGCCTACATGGGGTCTGTGGGATCATCGCCTTCCCCTCCTATTTTTACTCCGTAAAAAACAGATTGAACACAGAATCCATGTTCTGGACCCTTGCGATGGCATAGCGCGTCGGCCCTGGAGTCACGGGAGTTGGCAGGCTGAAGAAAGTTGTCTCCGCGTTGGTGGAAAACCACACTTCGCCGTTTCTCCCAATCCACCCAGATCCAGGATCCTCCGAATCTTCCTCGCCTTCAGTGGAAGCTAGAGAGGATGATGAGGATGCCACATCCAAATCAGGATCTGACTCTCCTGAGTCTGTGGTGTCAGAGGGAGAAGACGATACATCCTGCAGCTCGCTGGAGGGGTCAGGCTGCATAATCATCTCTAAAACTTCACTACAAGTCAAGCCCTTTCTCATGTTGCTTGCTGCTCTTCTCACCATCAAATGACCAGCAGGCTTGCATGCAAGTGTTTAAATCCACTTGCTTTGTTTAGTCTGCATTTCTCACCATCAAAAGGCAGCAGATGCATAAATACACTTACTTTGTTTTTGTTTACTCCATGTAGTTCTGAGAGCTGAGGTGCATATTTTGATTTTCTCAGACGTATCAAGGTGAGTTCTCATATTCTCTCACTCACACACTCACACACTCACACACACACACACACACACACACACACACACACACACACACACACACACACACACACACACACACACTCACACTCTCTCTCTCTCTCACACACACACACACACACACACACACTCTCACACACACACACTCACTCTCTCTCTCTCTCTCACACACACACACACAAAAAAATATGCTATTATACTCCATATAACTCCATGTAAAAGCCAGAAACTAAGCTTTTTTTTTGCACAGGCCTATCTAAAGGGTTAATGGTGCCACCTGGTTATCAACAGTAAAAATGACAAATTTAACCTCTTCCCAACAGGGAAAACCACCAACAATCAAAAATGCATGATTATATGGTGTTATGGCTTTGCAATCAAAAAATGTGGTTATAATGGAAGTCTATGGTGCAAAAACAGCCACGAACAGTAAATGAGGGAGAAAAAGTTCAAATCTGATGCTGCACAAAAACTAACAATGCATCAAAACCAATGTTATTTCTAATCTTTGACATGTCCAAGACTGTGATAAAAGGTAAAAAAAAATCCAGTCCACATTCACATTTTATATTGAAAATAAGTCATTTTGTGTTTTTTTTTTTCCAAAATCAGTGACATCATTTATGAATTTGGCAATTAAAGAGTTTTAAACATTTAGTAGTTTTGATCAGGACTGAGGTTGATTAATAGATTTATGCAAAAAAAATGGAAAAAAATATTTATCTGATACATTTTTACAGCAGTTTAAAGTAGTGGCTGTTTTCAGCCACGAACATAACGAAAGGGTAGTGAATTTGAACAATGCACAAGGGTTAAGGACATTATGGAATTAAGATAATGTCTGTACTATGTTATGATTGTACTGTACAATTAAATACAATCGTTGCAAACTAAAGTCTGCAGTCTGAACACTTTACCTCAGAGCGTCCGTTAACTGAATGAATTGAGAATATCACCTGAAAATCCGATAACATCAGCCGTTTTCATCCACACAGCTGATTTCCTTAAATGAATGTAAAACTAAATGTATATTGCAGGACAGGGTGAAGTCAGTATACATTAACGACGATTTTAGACAAATATGAGACAAAAATGTAAATGGCGCTCTGTGGCACAGCAGGATTTTGAACAAGGTCCTGAGCCGTTGATGGGCGCCGCGGACAGACGCCGAATGGCGCGCAGGTTTGCACTGCGTTGAGATTTTATGCAACAGGAACTTTTCTGAATGCTGTTGGTGACACAGTGGGTCTCAGTAAAGCTTCTGTGTCATGGGTGGTTTACAGGGTATCTTGTACCATGTTTTTGTATCTTTTCTGTACGTCTTTAACGCTCCGCTCAGTGATCGGATTAACGCTGTTAAAGGGATAGTTCGGCCAAAAATGATATTAAACCCATGATTTACTCACCCTCAAGCCGTTCGAGATGCATATGTCAATCATTTTTCAGACGAACACATTTTCAGTTATTTTAGAAAATGTTTTGGATCTTTCAGTGGTTATAATGTCAAGTTATGGGGTCCACCTCCTTCAAGTCCCAAAAATGTGCATGCATCCTTCACAAAACTAATCCATCCGGCTCCAGGGGGATAAACGAAGGCCTTCTGAGGGTGTAATCCGTGCGGTTTTGTCGTAAAAATATACATATAACCACTGAAAGATCTAAGACATTTTCTAAAATAACTGAAAATGTGTTCGTCTGAAAAATGATTGACATATGCATCTCGAACGGCTTGAGGGTGAGTAAATCATGGGTTTAATATCATTTTTTGCTGAACTATCCCTTTAACTGTCGAAGCAATCTTTTTCCAAATTAAACATTTCTTCTTGTTACTACATTCTCCGCTAAATTTCCCAAGTAAAATGTCCTTGTAACTGTTATACTCCAACAAACACATATTTTCCGCTGGGGTAAACTGCACTGAGCGGTTGAATGCGCTTACTCGATCCGCCATGTTTTTTGTTTTGAAAATGTCTTATTTTACCCAGAATGCATTGCAGTGTAGTCCTACTTAAGATAGTCAGAGTCTTAAGTGCTTTGTGCAACGGTCTGATTTAGATGTCTATCTGAAGTCTGACTATCTACTATATCTAAGCCATAGTCAAAGTCTATCTTTGTGAAACCAGCCGCAGATTGTCATGTTTTATCTCTAAGACTATGAGCCAAATTTTCTGGAGAGAAGAGCAGCACCATCCCAGGAGGGATGAATACCATCTCTTTTCAACAGGTCAGGTCTGCCCCAAAAACTTTTCCAATTGTCTATGAATTCTATATTATTTTGCCATTGAGTGAACACAATCTACTAACTATCTCATCACTCCTGCGAACAGGAAGGGGGCCAGAGCAAATTACAGTGCCTGACATCGTACTGGAAAGTTCACACACCTCTTTAATATTAATTTTGGTGATCTCCGACTGGCGGAGTCAAACATCATTTGTGTCGACGTGAATAATAATCTTAGAGAATTTACGATTAGCATTAGCCAGCAGCACTTTTAAATTTGCTTTGATGTCAGGCGCTCTGGCTCCCGGCAAACATGTGACTATGGTGGCTGGTGTCTCTATTTTCATGTTCTGTGTAATAGAATCACCAATAACTAGGGCACAATCAACAGGATTCTCAGTGGGTGATTCACTGAGTGGGGAGAACCTGTTTAATGTTGTTATCGGAACGGAAGAGCGGTGTTTTGTCCTGCGACTATAGCGTCTCATCGTCAACCAATAGTGCATGTAAGCTGTGCTTTGACCTGTGATTGCATATATATATAGATATATATATAATAATTCGTTACATTTATATAGCGCTTTTTCTGAGACCTCAAAGCGCTTACATATACTTCCTTTCCTTACCTTTTTTCTTTTAGGCACATGAGGTTTTTTCTTTACCTACTCTCTGGGTTTCTTTTGTTTCTCGTTCTTCCTCTCATGACGGTATCTTATTTCCAAACATTTTTAGGTGAGGATCGATACCTGGAACCAGTCGTGGAGGAGGATCTTTTCCATATTAATCCGCTTGGCTGGATTACTTTCCATGCATGAATGGATCAGATCCCTGCATTCTGTGAAGAGGGGAGAGATGTCCGGTTATTATTGTAAGTGTTATACTTTGTGTAACTGCTCACATTATTTTAAGCAGTAATAAAAGTTCCTGTATGACCCGTCCACATGCTCTCACCTTTGGAAATGTCTTCTGTGTAGGAGGGCTCACCAAACATCTGAGGGAGGTACCGGTACTCGCCAGGATACTTCCCAGACAGCATCTTGAACATCAGTACGCCTAAACAATACACTGTTGCAGGCTTGCCATGATACTTTCCATGCCTGACCCACTCAGGGGGAGCATAATCTCTTGTGCCTGGAAGAAAGAACAAGATTTCGTCCATTGCAATGAATTTGTATTTCCATAGCTTTTTGTCGATTTATTCACCATAGATTTGTGGAATAATACGTACCACTGAATTTCGAATAAGAAGACTTCTTCAAGCGTTTGCTACAACCGAAGTCTATTAATTTGACCTGCAAGGTGTTTGGGTTGATGAGCAGGTTTTCCAGCTTGATGTCGCTGTGGAAGACGCCCCTCTCACTGCATATTCTTGCAGCAGTGACAACCTGACGCATCACAGCTCGTGCCGTCGATTCCTTGAGGATGCCACCATTTTGCTGTAAAAATATCCTCATATCTACACATGGCGTGGGCCGCTCTAAGACCAGTAGATATTCCTCTGGTGTCTCGTACCAGTCCAGCAGCTTTATTATTTGAGGAACACTGGGATTTTTGTTCATAAGAGCCATCATAGCGACCTCATTTGGAGGGGATTTGCCGAATAGACCCTACAGGAGAGATAATAGTTATACAAAAGTGAGATAATTAGGGGACATGGTTTAATTTAAATGAATTACTACAGAATTATGTCCTGCATTTGGGTAAGTATAGGTTTGAAGAGTTAAGTAATTGAAATACTGGAAATAGTTACTAAAGTTTCGGTCACTTTTACTGTCGACCGGCAAAAATTTTCAGGGCAAAATTTTGTCATTTTAATGGGAATCTTTGCGTGAGGGTAAAGTCACGCGAATGAACTGTGCTGACTAACAGAAAGCTGCTTGGTTCGGAAGTTCATACGCTATTGACAATGGTCCTTTTGTGACTGCAAAATTTTGTTAAAATGTCCTATTATTAATGTGACTGTGTACTCTGAGAGTAATAAAACGAAGAGAGGAATTGCCTACTTACAATACGGACATTTTCCATGGCTTCTGTCTTCAGCACATGTTTGATTGCCACCTGTTCTCCAAGGGAAAGAAAAAATAAGATTTTTTTTGTAAGAATGTTTTACAATGAATTAACTATATGTGCAGAGGTCACATGATTCCAGTAATTAACCTTGATGTAACTTTTAATGAATTTAAATTCCAACTTCCAAGAGTGCAAAAAAACTACCTTTCTTGAATCAGACAAACGGATCCCGTCGTAGACGCATCCATATGATCCTCTACCCAGCATTTTCATAGTTTCATAGTGCTGCAAGACTTCCCCTGTTAAAAAAAAGAGGGACATACAAAATTTACAGTATAAACCACAAAAAAAACATAAAAAATTCACATTAAAAATAGCTGTAGAATGGACACATTATTGTGGTGCCTCACACAACCAAAATCCATCCTTAGTTCACATTTTCATTTGGATAATAAAGACAATGTCCAGAAAAACATGTTAAAATGTAGGTACTTTTTGCACATTTTATGAGTCATGTTGGGGCTTGTTATATAAACTGACCTGTCTTTCCCTTTGAACTTGTATGGATAATTTCATCCTCATTCTTCCAAGAAATGTCATCCGATGTCGAAGCTGAGTTGATGTTCTCCTCAGTCATAGATGGCACAGGCAGAGAAGGACTGCTGTTGTGTGAGATGATGCCACTTTGCTCTTGCCTGGTAATGTCTTTATCACCATCCGGCACACTGGTGGGAGAAGACACACAGCTGTGCATGCTGTACACTGAGTTGTGTTCAGTGTCGCTGTTGTGTTCAGCTTCCCCATCAGAGCATCTCTCAGGCTGTTGGCTGCTGTCATTTCTGCACTGACTCTGTTGGGCTTCGGTGGAAGTGTTCTTGGATTTCCGAGACAAAACCCATCTAAGGAACTTCCCTTTCTTCTTCTTCTCTACTTTCTCTGGGACAGGCCTTGGCGACACAGATGCAGCAGCATCTTCCTTTACAATGTAACTGTGAGATTTGCACTGACCCATTGCTCCAGATGTCTCTCTGATGTTCTGTCACTAACTTATCACAAGTTCACTGAACGTAAATTGCACAGATCGAAATGAAATACTAAAAATCATGAGATATAACACAGATCGACAGATATAAAACAATTAGAGCAATTTTTCACCACAGATGTAACGGAAATACTAGTCAGATCGCTTGTACTACAGACCAGAAATCAACTGAACTGCTCGAAAACCAGAGAAGAGTTCTATGGGCGACTCTGCCTGTGACGTCACGAGTAGTGACGCGCGTCGGCCGGTTGCCAAGGGATTTTTTAGAATGTTTTTTTTCGAATGAAACTTGCAAAGATAACTGCTATTGTTTTGACAGAAAATGTATATCTTTATAAATTTATATGTAAGGGAAAATCCACGGCTTGCTGTGCATTAATTTTCCCCCCAAAATTAATCAAATGTGCCCATCTCAAACAAATATCAGTGATAATATTGTGGTCAATAAAACAAAATCAATTTGATTATAATTAACATGATAACGTACGTTCAAAACTAAAGTAGCCTAAATTCACCTTTATTTTTATGTATCTGTCAGTCTGAGACTTCGTTGCCATAACGCAATATGTCACTTGCGTGTGTCTTGCTTCGGACTTGACTGACGGGTCTAAATAGTCTAACGGCAGGCTTAACCGTAGCTAAATAAATGTATGCGTTTTAAAACGAAAATGCACTACTAGTGTAAACGTAGATGTTCCACAGTCTGCTCGGGAACCGATGCTCTCGATACAAATATGGTTCTTTCATTGAGTAGTCGACGGCAGGAAGAAATCAAACCAAACAATTTCTAAACTTTTTTTTTCAATGATCAAAGGTAGTGTGTCGATTCAATTAAAAATACACATATCACATATTTTAAAATATATCATAATTCATTGTTCATCATGTTTGTTCGAATTTCAGGAGATCTCTCCTGCCAGGCTGTTGTCGAAAATAAGATATTGTTCTTAAGTGACTTGCCTGGATACATAAAGGTTAATTAATTAATTCATTGCAATTTATATGCTACAGTTTTTTGAGTCCAGGAACACATCAAGACTAAAATTTGAGCTAAAAACAGAGCGCGCTGTCAAAGCACGTTAAGACGCTGCTCCGCCAATCTCCAGCAGGGGGCGTTCAGTATTAGCGTCGATAGAAAACACCAGTCCGCATGGAGTGAGTGAGTGTAGCAAACAGACTCATGCATGCTTTCCTCACGTTTGATGTGTGCGTATAGTACCAACTTGATTTATGTACTTCAGCTCATGTTAACTGTTTGATGAAGTCAATTTATTATGTTGGTTGATATTCCTTGTTTAAGGAAGCTTTACATAGAAGTAGTGATTGATTTGTGTTCATGTATTCAAATGATGTTGCTTATTGTTCATGAAAGTGTTTCTGCTACATCTCATTGTATGCATCTGTTTAGTTAGCCTATTGAATTGTGTTTCTGTTATGTTATATATTGATTTATATTATTATATGCGTTGCTTTAGACCACACACCCATGAAAACACCAGTGTACTCATTTGTGCTTATGTGCTGAACCTTTATTGAAGCTGTGTGGAATTAATGAGGAGAAAATAAAGAATCAAAGAACTTTCATGCTGCACTGTAAACAATTATGCACTGTTAACTTAGTTAAAATAAGTTAATATACTTAGGCTAATTGTTTGTGCTCTGTTTACATGACTAATTTAGCCAACTCCAAATGTTTTATTTGAATCCAATTTGTGTGTGAATAAAATCTGTTAAATAAACTTATTTAAAACTAACCGCTGTACCTGAAAATATAAAACGATCTGTAATCATTACTTCTGTAATCCAAAAGTATGGGAAAATTGATAACACAATAGATGCACTACTTATTTGGGACACAAGCTGCAAGATTGTCACACTATCTCACAAACATAAAAACAAACATTTAACTTTAATATAAAGAACATTTTTCCTTGCCCTCCATCTATCCTTTCAATCACATCTCTCCATGCATCCTAACTATCCACCCTTCTATACTGTCCTGTCCTGTCTCGTCTTCTCACACGAAAGAACAAAACACTTGCTTCCTGTACTTATTCACCAGGATAAACTCCTGGCAAATGTTTTCCTTTCTGACTTTATCCAGTATTACTTTGTGAATGTGATAGACTGATACAATGTGAATATGCAACATTGTGCTTCTCAGCCAGGTCTTCAACCTCCTCGGAGCACCGAAGCTCCTCTCCTCTTCAGCAGAGGCAGGAACAACCACAAGAAGTCGTACAAGTGCTTCTACTTGGTTGAAAAGGCCACGAAGTTCAGGCAACTGATTCCTCAGAATAGTTGCGGCCTCTAAACTGGTTGGGTATGTGTTTTGGAGCTTAAACATGTTCAGCTGCACCTTCAGTGACCTTTGGTTTAAATTCAGGATACTGGTCCACCACAGCAGTGTTTTCAGACCAACCTGATCAAACCTCTCCTTCAGTATCCAGCACCTTGAAGCTGATGACGGTCCAGTGCTAATGTAAGTGCTTTTAAGTAGTGTTACACAGTTATAACGTTAGTCTATCTGTGTGGTAAAAAAAAATAAAAAATTGTCAGTTCTGTGATCGTGCTTTTGAATCGTTGTCAGAATTTTGCTAGCACAAGAAAATCCATGTTCCTAATGTTGTTTTTAAATGTAGGCTAGTATTCCTGATTGCCATGCCAATGTCCTACAACTACTCCCACCATTCAAAGAGAAGTTAGACGGTGTTATCCTTAAAGCAGATGAGTAGAGATTATTCAACAAATCTCATTAATCTGTAATGTTTTATGTTTTGGTTCTGTTGATCATGGTTGTGCTGTCCTTTTAAAAAATTGTTTCAGGAATTTGCAACGCTGATGTCCTGCAATCTACATTTGCCAGTGGAGTCCACACTTTATGTTGCTTGGTATGTAAACATTGGGTAGTTTTAACCTAAAATGAAAAGCCATCATTTACTCACCCCACTGCAAAATATGTTTTTCTTAATTAGTGTTTTTTTCTTGTTTCCAGTCCAGATATCTAAAATTCTTATGAAGAAGCATTTAATAGACAAGTAAAAATTGGATTGTTTTCTGAAAGAATAAGTCAAAATTAAGTGAGTTTATGCTTAAAACAAGCAAAATAATATGCCAGTGCGTTTTAACATTCTAACCCTAATCAATTTTAATGTTTAGGTGAAAAATTGTATTCATAGAACTATGAATAGACAACTACATCGAACCACAGTGAAACCCACAATAGTTATTTTAATTATTAATATTATTTATTTATTCATTAATTTTTTTTTTTATTACAGGTCAATCTCTAAGCGACCAGTAGTGGACATTACGTTTGGAAGGTCAAGGTGTGTGTGAAAGGATCACAGCATCTTCATCACTGGCCTGGCAGCGCTGTTTGCCTCCTCCTATGAGTTCAGCTTGCAGTACCAGGAAGAGGCAGCACCTTGAGTTTGTTCAGAGGTTAGTCATTAGCATATTTGCCATTCATATAAATATTATAAATATAATAATATATA
Organism: Leuciscus leuciscus; assembly: GCF_965113295.1. NCBI lineage: Eukaryota > Metazoa > Chordata > Actinopteri > Cypriniformes > Leuciscidae > Leuciscus > Leuciscus leuciscus. The sequence continues at coordinate 29,091,293 of NC_138747.1, read as the reverse complement.
AATAGCTGACTACTGGTATAAACAATATGGCCATGGTTTCCATACTGGGCTTAGCTTAAGCCGGGTCTAGGCCTTAATCAAATTAGGGTATTTAAGCAGCTTTTATAAAAATGTCTAATAAAAAAAAAAAAACATTACTGGTGTGCATCTCGAGACAAAACAGTGGCAGTCACATATTTTAAGATATGTCAGTGCAAGTTGTTTTCAGTTAAATGATTAGTGAAAATTCTGTCATTAATTACTCACCCTCATGTCGTTCCAAACCTGTAAGACCTTTGTTAATCTTCAGAACACAAAGATAAGATATTTTTGATGAAATCTGAGAGGTTTCTGAACCACCCATAGACAGCAACGTCTTTGCAACTTTCAAGGTAGTCAAAACATCGTTTATATAATCCATGTAACTACAGTGGTGCAATCTTAATATTATGAAGCGATGAGAATTCCTTTTGTGCACAAAAACAAAATAACGACATTATTCAACAATCTCTACTCTTTCATGTCATTCTCCTACGCTGTTGACGTAGTGTAAACAGTGTCAAGTCACCTTCATTTATATAGCGCTTTTAACAATATAGATTGTTTCAAAGCAGCTTTAAAGTGATAATAGGAAAGTACAGTAACATAGATTGTTTAGGCTTTACAGCAGCTCTAGAATAAATTTATCAGATCGACTATTTTTGACCGTCAAAATGCCGGCGGACACAGCTTCAGTGAGTTGTTCAAAATCTTTCTTTTTAGTAAACTCTGTGTACACAAACAATGTTCTCCATGCTGGAGTTCATGTGTAGAGCCCCTGGTGATACTGAGAGCAAAGTTTCATGTTGTGTCGAGCCTTCTTAGTGTTTTAAAAATAGCGATTTTTGATGCTATCATAGTCGTGCCCCAAGCACTCCCATTCAAAAGGCAATTTGACCGAAAACGAAAATACGGTCAAACTTAAAAGTGACGTTTCCATCCTAATTATGCTTTTAAACGAAAGTTTGCATCGGGTAGATTAACAAAAAGAGGTTGCATTTTGGCAAGAGTTATCCTTTAACGCTCTCCGGCCCACTCATCTACACAAAACAGTGCCTGGTGGCTCGAGAACGCAAACCCTGTTATAGATTTCAAGGTGCAAGCCTTGAAAAAAAGCCAGTGCAATGCTTCTGGGTTCTACGTCAGAACGTAGGCTTATTATTGGCCGACTCTGGTCGTGTGTGATGACCCAGGAGCTAGCCAATAGTGAGCCTACGCTCTGATGTACAATCCATAAGCGCTGCACTGTTTACACTACGTCAACAGTGTAGGAGAATGACATGGAAAAGAAGAGATTATTCAACAATGTTGTTATTTTGGGGTTATTTTGCGCACAAAACCACGGGGTCAAATTTGACCCCTGTTAATTGCTGCTACCCAAAAAAAAAAAAAATGGTCAAATTTTACTTCAAAAGCCCAGAGTGCCACTTCTGGCCCCTGCATAGAGACACCTAGTGGATGAATATTGAACTCACAAGTGCCAGAGTGGTAGTAATATGATGGCTGACCACATGCTGTTTTGTTGAGCTGGAAACCTAGCCAAACAAAATCGTCTTCTCAGCAAACCAGCGGATGGTAAAATTGTGTATTTTTTGTTCATCTATTTAGTATTAGCTTGCAGAATGCCTAGAAGTATGTTTTATATTATTTTGGGATAAATTAGCAACTCTGAGCTAGTTCAAAAAACGATGGGCCAAAAATGACCCTCTGGGTGTATGGGTTAAAAACATGTTGGGTCAAAAATGACCCTCTGGTTCTTTGAGTGACTTTTATGGAGAATGGTGACAGTCCTGTGTTTGGCTAAAGCCTTGAAATAAATAAAGTAGTATATCTTTTCAGGGAGTATGGCCACTCCCTTTTCAGGACAGGGAAAGCAGCAGAGAAAGGTCACTGTAACACAAGTATTGGAGCAACTTGAAGCTGATGATAGTGTGAGTTCCTCTCTCTAGCAGAACAGATTTTTGGATAAGCAAAGACCCATGGTGTTAGTTTTTTTCAGTCGTGATTTTGGCCTTGTGTTCTTGTTTCCATTGGCCAAAGTGTTTGATATCCAGTTCTAACATGCAACAAATAAAGCAAAAAAAACAACAAAAAAACATTGTTAAATGTAGCTGTGTGGTTGACTGATTATTTTCCTAAATTTAAAATAGTTTGCATTGACGGTGTTTGTTATTGTTATTCTGTGAAATGATACACCTAAAGCCCATGGGTCAAATTTGGCCCTAATCCTAAATTAGGGAATAAAGGGTTAAAATTTAAAAAGTGGATATTTTGGTGTTCAGTGAACTTATAGAAGTAATTTAATGCATAGTTCATAATTTTCCAAAGAAGAAAAGTGTTCTTGGGTTCTCCAGGGTTAAGGTTGAACCAACGTTGTTATATACTATTTACTGATGTTTTTACTACCTTTCTGGGCTTTGACAGTTGCAATGACATTGATGTCAATGGAGGGACAGAAACCTCTCAGATTTCATTAAAAATATCTTAATTTGTGTCCTGAAGATGAACGAAAGTCTTGAGGGTGAGTAATAATGACAGAATTTTCATTTTTGGGTGCAAACATGCATTTTAGTCTGGTAAATGTCATGTTTAACATTATCATGTAGTCATGTATGCAATTCACATTGCAAGGCTTGCAATTAAGTTAAATTATTTCTGTCACAAAGGTTTGGGCTGGATTCTGGCAATGTGTGCTCTATATAAACTGAGAGTCTATGACTGCCTTTCCACTGATACTCTGATGGGACCTGATGAGGGGATGATATTGTTAATGAGCTGGGTGATGAGTAGACAAAAGTTGTAGAATAAACTTTAAATCTGGCAACCCCACTTCCAAAAGTTTAGTTCAGGGGTTTTCAAACTGGGGGCCGCCAGGGGGCGCCAGGGGGGCCGCAGCAAGTTGAAAAAAAAAAGCGGGAAAAAAAAGTTAAAAAACGTCACACAAAAAAAAGTGTTAATATGAGTATTGTTATGAAATAACATTATAATAATTTGTTGCATAGCCTATCTGAACATTATACTTTTAATGCTAATCTTTTAGAGATGAACTGATTGATCGGCTGGTGACCAGAATTGGCCGATTTTCGGGCGATTTTCAGTCTGACATATGCCGATTCAAATGCACTCGGGCGCCGCATGATTAACATTGCGTAACATCAGCATCACACGTGCACACAGAACGCACATGTAGGAAACCTTGTGAATTACGGCCGTTTCAGACCGCGAGCGGCGCAAATTTTTTTTCGCCGTGCATGTTCAGTGAGTGCATTCACACCGCGAGCAGGAGCAGCGCGTGAGCGTCAAGCAGGAGCGTCGCGTGCCGTGAGCAGTAGTGAAGCGGAGGGTTTCGGCGCCGAGTCTATTTTTGCTGCGCTGCTCACGCTCAATTAAAGCGAAAGCACACTTTTGATGGACAAAATAAATATGATTTCACACAAAAAGTACCAAAAATGCACATAATTTGCATGTAGGCTATAGTGTGTTTTAACAAGAACTGGAGTAGGCTATGTCAGAAAAGAAAATGAAGACTCAAAAATATTTATAGAAAATGTACCCATTTAAACTTGTTTTTATTAATCAGTTTGGGTAAAAGTGGTGTTTTATAAAAAAAATATATTTATAGAAAATAAATATTTGTGTGTGCTGTAAAGTGGTTAGAAAAAATGAAATCAGAATCGGCTAAAATCTGTATCGGCAGGTCAAACTCAATGAAAAATCGGACTTGAAAATTGTAATCGGTTCATCTCTATAATCTTTCTGATTGGCTGGTATCAAACACCATCACATAATCTGATGTTCACCTTGTTTTATTTATTTATTTCTACATTTGCCGCAGTATTGTCGATGGGTTCAATAACACATCCTGCAAAAGGGGGGCCTTGGCCAGAACCTAGTAGTATTTGGGGGGCCTTGTCATGGAAAAGTTTGGGAACCCCTGGTTTAGTTAGTTGACAGTGCGCTTGTAAACAGACACATTGAGTTGATGTATTTTAACCAGGGCAGAAGAAATATCAGTTATTGATCACAACATCCAACATTGCATTTTTTTTTTCATGTTGTTTAGTTTTATCCAAACAAATTAGTCGTTAAAACCGATATCTGGTTTTTATTTACACGTCTTTTGTGCTGTCTCTCTCTGTCAAAATATATAAACTCAGTCCATAATATTTCATTGTTTTTTTTCTCTTTCTTTTCTGCCTTTTAGACGCTTTCTTGACATCAATCCTGAACGTGGATCAAAAACAAAGAAAGGACAAGTAACTTCAAAGAAAACTGGCCAAGTTATGCAAAAAAAAGAACACCACTGTAAGCCTACAGGTTTCCTCACTTCTGCGAAAACTTGCAGACTTTGAATGGGATTTCGTTTGCACTTTTATGGACTTCAAAACAGAAACAGCACTTCACTGCCATTATAAAGCTTGGAAGAGCCAGGACATTTTTTTAAATAACTCCGATTGTATTCGTCTGAAAGAAGAATGTCATCTAGACCTAGGATGACTTGAGGGTGAGTAAATCATGTGCTAATTTAAATTTTTTGGGTGAACTATCCCTTTAATTAAGCGCTTAGTTATACCTGTTTGTTGTTAAAGTGTTAAAATTGCATTTTATGTTTTAAAAAATTCAGCCAACATGTTCACAGAAGGCAATTTTCTGATCTTTGCTTTTAACCAAATGTTGTTTTCTTTTTCCTAGTGTGGCTACTCTTATGAAACCTTAACGTATAATATTTTAATTATGTAATTATAAAAGCAGCATTCCCTGTAAAATACAATTTATTGCTGTAGACAAGTTTAATATTGTAAAAGTATGTGGGTTATACTGTATTTGGTAATTACAGTAGAGTACTGTAAATGCTTTTTACTGTACTAGTGCTGTAAAAATACAGTATGTGAGGAAACTACACACTAGAAGCCTATTAGGCCATGGCATTGTTTCTTTTGTTGCTAAAAAAAAAGACATGTTCAATAAAAATATAATTGGATCAGTGTAATGTTGCAGTTGTATGTGTGTATTTTACATGGCTCTATTGATTGAAAGATATTTTGAGTTTCAGGAACTAAAAGTTAAGTTGGGCCCGTTAGAATATATAATTTAGTTGAATTGGTAATGGAGTAATGCTTACTTAACAAGCTGAGTTAAATAAATGGGTGGGGAATGATTGTTTAAACTAAGTATCTTCAGTTACTGTAACTCGGTTATAAGTACATTCAACTTAAATGTTCTATTCCATTCCATTATGGGCTTAAGTACATTGAACGTAGTCCACTTGTCTTATTCAACTAATGCTTCATTACTTAAAAAATTTAAGGCAACGAGTTACCTTGGTTTTTTTAAGTAGATTCTACTTATCCGGGTTTACAGTGAGGAAAACCGTTCTAGGTAGGGCTGTTGAGTTACTATGTTATGAGGTATATATATATATATCAATCATGGGTTTGCATACATAATATGAGATTTTTTACACAGGAAAAAAGAATCTACAAGATTGAATATCTTAATATATATTTTCTTAAATAATTCATTATAATACATTTAAAAAAATCATTTTTTTGTTAGTTATAGGCCCAGGCCTGAGGGATGAAACGAGAGTTAAATTCAACAAGAAAAAGAGGAAAACAAAGCAATAAGCCACTTTTGCTTGTGGATGAAAGTGTTTGGATATAAAATAAAGAAATTAACAACATATTCAAGAGATGACAATTTTGGGATTTCGTAATAAAAATAAATAATATCGTTAAAGGGATAGTTCACTTTGAAATTAAATTTTGGTATGTTTTAGCTTACCTCAAGGGCATCCAAGATGTAGGTGTCTTTTTTTCCGCAGTAGTTTCAATTTTGATATTTTTAGGTCAAACCGTTCTTGTCTGTCAGTCATATAATGCAGGTCGATGGTCACTTGTCTCAAACAGCATGCACAGAGTCCAAATTAAAACAATTCCCCGTCGTCCAAATTAAACAATTCCCCATCGAAAGTACACATTGATGGCCTAAGACACGAAACGAGCGGTTTGTGTGAGAAAACGAACAGTTTTTATATCGTTTTTACCTCTTGAACTCAGCCACGTCCAAGTGATCTGAGAGCGCGGGCGGGTATAGATATATACACTAGATGTCGCCTTGGCTACTGCGAAACCGTTTGACCTAAAAATATCAAAATTGAAACTACTGCGGAAAAAAAGACACCTACATCTTGGATGCCCTTGAGGTAAGCTAAAACATACCAACATTTAATTTCAAAGTGAACTATCCCTTTAAGGATATAATGGTGGGTCACATTAGTAGGGTTAAATTAGTAGGGGTGGTGGTGGCGCAATGGATAAGACACATGCCTTTGGTGTGAGAGACCCGGGTTCGAATCCACTGTGAGACACCAATGTGTCCCTGAGCAAGACACTTAACCCCTAGTTGCTCCAGAGGCGTGCAACCTATGACATATATAGCAATTGTAAGTCGCTTTGGATAAAAGCGTCAGCTAAATGAATAAATGTAAATGTAAATATAACTTAAATCAAACCATAAATGTGTTCACAAAATAAATGGGCAGCAGTTTCTTCAAAAAGACCACAAAATGAGCAAGTTTAATCAATATCAAGATATTTACAGATAGATGAATTAAACGTGCCGTTCAAATCTTTTAAGTTGTTGCGCGTGTGATAACCATAGACTGTAAAAAAAATATGGACGTAGTGTCCGTGACGTCACCCGTAGGTTTCTGAAGAGCATTTTTGAAGCCTAAAGTAGGCGGAGCCGGCCGTCGCCATCTTGGCCTTGCGTCACTCCCGGATAACAGAAAATAGGCAAAGAGGCGGGGCGGGAGTGGAGCTGAGGAGCCTTGCTAATATGATTCTGTACTATTCTGCTAGTTGAAAATGTATTATGCAGTAACTTAATATTACTCTGAGAGTGTGTGTGTGACAGTGATTTATGTGCTTAACGTTACATGTCAGTCACTCTCTTTTTATAGTCTATGGTCCGTCAGCGCGGCATCGCTCAAGTTCGTAGAGATGAGCTTATTCAGTCCATTTTAAATTCTGATTTTGGCCGCCTCTCAAATGGGTTAAACCATAGATATATTGCCTATGAAGTTCAAGTAAATGCGCTAGAAAATCCACGCTCATTCATGGATGTGCATTTATTGCATGGACGGAGAAAGCACCGACACCTGCAGGATTTCATCTGACGGTACTTAAGCATATTATAATCTATCTGTTCCGTGAGAGCAGAACGAACGAGCCTTTATTGACGTTTTTAAATCTGAAAACTCCAAAAAGCTACGAAATTGTCAGACATCCATTAGTGCATGTTCACAGAGGAAAACAACTGAAATACAGCGCTGGTTGTTCTCTCGAACGATACTCGACGACAACGACGGAATCCTAAGCCGTGGGCGAAGTAATGGGTGTATTAAATTGTAAGAAATAATCCCGGAAAAAAGCACAAAACACTGCAGAGATGGCAAGTTCAGCAGCTAAAATTTGCTGAGGTGAAGTGACGGCTAGTAGTAACAACAGCAGACAAACAGCTAGCAATGACATCAGCGGGAATCCATCTGTCACTCAAGTGGCCACACCCTTAATTATGCAGAACTTTAAATATTAATCAACTAAACGGATGAGTTATAAAAAAATTCACCCCCCTCACAGTTGTTATGAAGGGCAAAATTAGCTGTATAGACCAAAGCCACATAGAGATCCAGGCTGTAAACATTTTTTATTCCGCTGTAAAGTTGGTAATTTTAACATGGGGGAGATACAGATTTGACTCACTTCTGCAGCCAGCCCAAGCGGCCAGTTAATGAATTGCAGTTTAACTCACTTCCGTGTTGGTTTCAAGAGAGAGACGGGGAGGTTGCCGCTTGGGTCGTGCCCCTGTTGACACTGTGACTTTGCTGCCTCCTTTTGGTAGATGATTGAACTGATGGCTTGAATCCTTGAGACATGTCTCCATTGACACTGTGGCTTTGCTGCCTCCTTTTGGTGGATGATTGAAATGATAGCTTGAACTTTGTGGAACAAATTCCATAGCAGAGGATCTTTTTTTTTTTTTTTTTTCATATATTTTATTGGAAACAGCATTCAAACAATATTTGCAACATAATACAATACAAGTCTCCATTTTATATTTTCAGAATAAACAATTCTTCAAAACCTTCAAAACAAAGTCCTTTTATAGTTTTATCCCATATCCCTCCCCAACACCCACCCTCGCGATAGCCAGTCAGACATACAAACAAAACCAAATAAGTAGGATAGGAAGACAAAGTAAACTTAAAATAATTAAATGATGAAAATACATTATTTAATAATAAAAAATAAAAAATAAAATAAATAATAGTAATAATAATAATAATAAAAAATTTAAGTTAGAGGTAAGTTGCCGACACCCAGGACGCTGTGCCAGGTTGCTAGGATTCATGGATCAGCAGGAATCATGAGGGCTATGAATCAATTTCCCATATAATGTAGCCTATGGTGTGGTGGGCAGACAGTGAGTCATAACGAGGTAGGAACCAATGCAGATACATACTAAATATGCCACTACAGTGACATTTCCCTAACGGAGAGCTGATTTACATAATTTAATAGTGGTTTCCAATGAGAATAAAATTTGTCAGTAGCGCCTCTGAGTGTAAACTTTATCTTCTCAAGTTTTAAGAAAAACAACGTGTCACATAGCCAGGCTTTAAACGACGGTGGTAAGGGTGACTTCCATAGAGTCAGAATTTTCCGACGAGCAATTAGAGAGGTAAAAGCTATTACATTTATTTGAATTGTTGTCAAATTGAGTTCGTCCGGAGGTCTGCCAAAAATCGCTATATGGGGGGAGGGACAGATCTTCAAAGCCAGAGTCTTTGAGATTGCATCAAAATATAACTGCCAGAAGTTGAATAATTTGGGGCATGACCAGAACATATGGGTCAAGTCGCAAGGGGTCTGAGAACATCTATTACATCCCTCATCCGAGCAACCCGGATAAATCTGGGCAAGCCTGGCCTTGCTAAAGTGAATCCTATGCACCACTTTAAATTGAATGAGACTAAACCTAGCACAACTGGAGGAAGAATTAACTGCTCGAAGGGCTTTTCCCCAAAAGTCATCAGACAGGGAAATCTGCAGTTCGTTCTCCCAGCTGGTCCTAATTTTGTTTACAGCAGAATCGAAAGATGGGGAAAGTAGGTTATAGAGGTAAGATATATGGCCTTTTGACAAAGTCTCAGCCTTAATAATTAGATCAATGCCACTTGGCGGTGGGATTTGAGGGAATTGAGGGGAGTGAGTCCTAGCGAAATCCCGTAACTGAAAGTATCTTAAAAAGTCAGAACTGCTGAAATTAAAAGTTATGCGCAATTGCTCAAAGCTAGCAAAACAGTTGTTAACATACATATCGCTGAAATATTGGAGGCCACTCCTAGCAAAAAACTTGAATCTAGGGTCAATTTTAGCAGGAAGGAATAGATGGTTATTGCAAATAGGTGTTGTCTGAGGGAGGATGAGCCAGCCAGAGTTACGTCTAATTTGTGCCCAAATTTTCAGAGTGCTAGTTACTACAGGGTTAGATGTATAAAGTGACGGGGGAAAAGGAAGGCTACTGCAAGCTAGAGCCTGGAGCGAAGAAGAGGAGCATGACTTGGCCTCGATTTGACACCAATTGCTCTGAGCCGAGGTAAACCAAAGCATAATCTTATGAGCATTTGCAGCCCAGTAATAACCAATAAGACTAGGCAGGCCAAGACCCCCAAGGGATCTACTCCTCTGCAATAGTGATCTACTGGCTCTGGCGTGTTTGCCAGCCCAAATGAATGAGGAGATAATACTTTCTATGACAGTAAAAAATGACCTAGGTAAGAAGATAGGCAGACATTGGAAAAAATATAGGTATCTGGGAAGTATATTCATCTTAACAGACTGTACTCTTCCGGCCAGGGATAGTGGTAGACGGTTCCACCTCTGAAGATCGGACTTGACTGTTGCCGTTAAGGCAGTGAAGTTCTGTTCTCGCAATGCTCGGACGGATCTTGTGATGGCAATGCCTAAATATTTGAGTCCTGAATTAGATATTCTAAAGGGGACTGAAGACGGGGGTAGCTCCACAGCTAATTGGTTAATAGCATAGCACTCGCTTTTTGAGATGTTTAATTTGTAACCGGAAAACTCACTAAAGGTTTTTAAAACCGAGAGAGCAGGTGGGATGCTAGACTGAGGGTCACGGATGTACAATAGAAGGTCGTCGGCATATAACGATACCTTGTGGTCTGTGCCCCATCTCTGAATCGCCTTAATTCCCTCCTCTGCCTTCAAGGCAATTGAAAGTGGCTCAATAGCAGCCGCAAATAGGAGTGGAGAAAGCGGACATCCCTGTCGAGTCCCACGGAAGAGAGGAAAGTACCCAGAGCGCTGGGTGTTAGTACAAACTGATGCGCAGGGGGAGGAGTAGAGTAACCTAATCCAAGAAATAAGACCTTCCCCAAAACCAAACTGTTGAAGGGTGGAAAACAGGTAGGGCCACTCCACCCTGTCAAAAGCCTTCTCAGCGTCAAGTGATATAACAACCTCCGGTTCTGAAGGGGAATGCGGTGTATGAATGATACTGAGAAGTCTTCTGACATTAGAGAAAGAGTGCCTCCCCTTTATAAATCCTGTCTGGTCTTCTGCTATAACTGAGGGCATAACCGACTCCATTCTGCGGGCCAGAGCCTTTGCGAGTATTTTAACATCTACGGGTAATAGCGAGATTGGGCGGTACGATGTACAATTCAGGGGGTCTTTGCCTTTTTTATGAATCAAGGAAATAGCTGCCTGTGTAAGGGTGGGCGGCAGGGAGCCCAGGCTGTATGAATGATTGAACATTTCTAATAATAATGGAGCTAGTTGGTCTGAAAATTTCTTATAAAATTCGACCGGGTACCCATCGGGTCCGGGGGATTTACCATTATTCATTAACTGTATTGCCTCTTTGATTTCAGAGAGCTGCAAAGGAGCATTTAGCATCTCACGATCGCAATCAGACACTTTGGGCATGGTAAATTTTTCAAAAAACTGAGACAACTGAGCTTCGTCATAGGAACATTCTGACTTATATAACTGGGAGTAGAACTTCCTAAAAATACCATTGATCGTTTCTGGGTCAGATGTAAGGGAGCCCGTTTCGTCTTTTATCTGTGAAATTTGATTTGAGGCCATTTTGGCCTTTAGTTGATGGGCCAAGAGGCGACTGGCTTTATCCCCATGCTCATACATGTATCCCCGCGCACGAAGGAGATTTTGTTCAGCTTCTTTTGTCAAGAGGAGGTCGAGCTCGGTATGAAGTACCATCCTCTCTTTGTACAAGTCAGGTGATTGGTTGGTAGAGAGTGAGATGTCCAAGTCTGCGATAGCTTTCTCCAGTTCTACTCGTCGAGCCTTACGAGCTCTATTTGTATAAGAAGTAAATGATATAATTTTGCCTCTAACAAAAGCCTTCAGAGTTTCCCAGAGAAGGGAAGGTGAAGCCTCATCGTTTTGATTGGTGTCTAGGAAAAGTTTAATAGTCTCTAACATGTACTTGCAAAAGTCCGCTTCAGCTAGCAGAAGAGGGTCCAGGCGCCAAAATTTGAATCCCTTTGGCTTGTAGTCAAAATGGAGGTCCAAAATAACAGTTGAGTGGTCCGAAACCGTTATCGGTGAATATTGGGTGGAGGAAATTGATGGGATAAATGTCCTGTCTACTATTAGGTAATCTATACGTGAATATGTACGGTGCACATGGGAGAAAAAAGAGTATTGTCTGGTAGAGGGGTATGAGAGCCTCCAGGGGTCAACATAACCATACTGGTCCATGAAGGCGGAAAGAGTTGCTGCCATTTTTGAGAGCGGGACCGGTTTCGGATTAGATCTGTCTAGTACCGGATCCATGACGCAGTTCATATCCCCTCCTAGCACCAGTAAGTGAGAATTCAAGTTTGGAATAAAAGACAAAAATGATTTCATGAAAGAATCATCATCCCAATTAGGGGCATAAACAGATGCTAAGATAATTGGTTTTTGGTAGAGTGTGCCCGAGACGATAACATAACGGCCATTGGAATCTGTAATTGTGGTGTCGGGTACAAAGTCAATCCTAGATCTTAACAATATTGCTGTACCCCTTGTTTTCAGATTAAATTTGGAGTGAAAGATCTGTCCGATCCAGGGCCTTTTTAATTTTCGGTGGTCAGAATCACACAAGTGTGTTTCCTGCAGAAGCATTATATCGGCGTTCAGATCTTTAACATGCGTCATGATCTTAGCACGTTTCGTCGGAGCGTTCAACCCACCAGTATTTAGTGAAATAATCCTCACTGCCTGCCCACCATTTGCCCCCTTTTTAGTCACTCCAGCCATGGCGTAGAGAACAATTGCAACGTATCAGAGACGCCCTAGGGTGTGAGCAACAAATAGAGAAAAAACAAAGAATTATCTGTGCAAAAACAACAAACTTCAGAATAAAACAAATAATTAAAACAGCCCTCACAAATAATAAACATATAAATAAAGGTTCCCCAAAATGAAAAACACTGGCTCTCCCACATTGTTTCATTCCTCCCACCCAGATCGATGAGCAAGAAAAATCTAGGTCCCCCCCTTGACCCACCCCAGCACTTCTCCCCGCCCACCTCATCCCTTCCATACTTACTCTACCCGTAGGCACTTCCCTTTCCATATCAGATCTTCTTTTCTTTTCCTCTCAAACCCACATCCCTAATTACTAATTAGAACCCCAATAACCAAAATAAAAGATACACATAAAATGTCAGCCATTGTGTACTTTATACTCTATCAGCTAGCGGCAGAGTTTGCTCCAGGTATATCCTATAACGGTGTAAACAAATATATACAATACAATTATACGACTAATAAGTCATAAAAATTAAGAGGAGCCTGGATTGGATTTATGAACTCATCCAAAAGTGTATATGAATATATACATATATACACAGCCTACATATATATACACACATACATACATATATAAAAAAAAAAAAAAGAAAGCCATTCTGCAGAGTGTGGTGCAGATGACTAAACTATGGTACCTGTAATATGATATGATAACATAAGATATCGTCACCTTTGAGATTGTTAACAATTAACCCACAGCTGAAAAAAAAAAAAAAAAAAAAAAAAAAAAAAAAAAATCAAATCAAATCGAAAATAAATAAATATATAAACTTGAATTAACAACCTAAAGTGTCGGAGTGCACTACAGACTCAGAACACGCTGTCTCCGGTCCATCATCTGAAAGGGGCCTGTAACATGATATATCAATCACCACCACAACGAATGTAAACATTAGCCCGCAGCTAGAAGAAGAAAAAAAAACAAAAAAAAAAAAACAACAACAACAACATCAATTCAACAACATGAATAATTTAAAGAAAAAGAAAAGGCAGACTTGGCCATGTACAGCGTCCGAGTGAAATATAAACTCAGTTTACTGTGCCTCTGGTCCAGCATCTTCAAAGTTTACGTTACCCTTCAAAGTTATGGAATATCATCCACTGGGCCGCAGACCTTTAGCCTGCTAAATAGCTGCTATTTGACTCAAAAACTAACTGGGGGCTCACCTGTTCAACATTGTCAGTCCAGGCTAGTAGATCTGTCACAGAAAAAGGCTAGTCAACACAGTTAACGTTAGTGCTGCCAGCCGATAGCCCCGCTGGAGTCAGTTAGTTGGCCTCCGTGTCTGGTCTCTGCTGGTAGTTTGACACAAAAGTCGCGGCTTCCTCAGGTGAAGCTAGCTTCTTCTTAGCTCCGTTGGGTAGCGTAATCTGCAAGCGGGCCGGGAATAAAAGAGATGGTCTGAGGCCCAGGTTGTATAACGTTGACATGGCGTCACGGTACTTAGCACGTTGCTCGAGGACCTCCGGCGTGTAGTCTTCATAAATGTGTACCGGCGACCCTCGGTATTGGAGATCGCCTCGTCTCTTGCGTGCCTCCCGTACAATCATCTCCTTTATCTGGTACCGATGGAGACGAATAATTACCGGCCGCGGCCTGGACCCTGGTTGTGGCTTAGCAGTAAGCGCCCGGTGAGCTCGGTCCAGTTCAGGCGGTGATGAAAGGGTCTGTTGGCCGAGCAACTCGACGAGGAGTTCTGCAAAAAAGGTTGTAGGCCGCGGACCTTCAATAGATTCCGGGAGTCCGATTATCCTAATGTTGTTTCTGCGGCTGCGGCTTTCGAGATCTGACGTCTTCATCCTTAGCCTAGCATTACTCTCGGCCAGTTCCGCACACCTTTCCTCCAGAGCCTGAATTCTCTGGTCCTGCAGTTCAGCTCCAGACTCCAAAGAGTCAATTCGTTGACCGTGCTCCGTCACCACAGCCTGTGTACAGTCCAATTTCGCCTCTAAAGCCGCAAAAGTAGTTTTGAAATCGGCGGATATGCTAGCTCTGTGGTCCTCCAGTAAGCTCGCGATGCTAGTAACGCAGGTGTTGTTGCATACGGCTGAGGCTTCTCCTTCGGTGCTCTTTTTAACATTCTTCCCCGATTTTGACATCGTGCCAGCTTTTATTAACTTAATATAGTACACTATGTTGTTTTAGACTATTGGGGTTAATGAAAAAGTAAACTTTTAGAATAAATTTGTGGGAAGGCGAGACCACCCTACTGTTCACATGCTCACCTAACCGGAAGACGTCTAGCAGAGGATCTAAGAGAGGATTTGTACTTTGACCTTTTCAGATATGAATTCATTCCATCAGAATGTGCACTGGAGCTTTGCACATCAGAACCTCTGTACTTAAGCACCTTAACCTTTGCTGTGTGAGCAGCAATTTGACTTTGCAGTTCAAGCACCTCCTTCTTTTGTCTAATTTGTTCCTCCTGTACCTCCAGTTCATGTTTTTCTTTTAGGGTAGCTGCCCTATCAAGAAGAGCGGCCCTTTCAGCCTCTGCTTTTAGGCATGCAGAGGAGGTTGATGACTTAAAAGACCTGTGGCTGGAGCAAGAAGCTGATGTACACCTTTTACCACCAACATTTGAAACACTGTCATTTGGACCGATTTCATCAGTGATCACAGTCATATGTGGCGCAGCACTGTCAACTTCATCATCATCATCAAAATCACCATCATCATCAACATCCTTGCATTGCTCCTTAATGTCAAGCGACCACTCTTTAATTCTTTTCATTATTTCTGTATTACTGTTCATTTCGATTTCAAACCATTTATTTTGTTTTGACATTTCCTCTTTTGGTAGCAAAGGTTTCAATGATTCATGCAGTTCTGTTGTTTCCACACTCAACTTTAAAAAAGTATCATATAGAATCTGTACCTCGGACACATTTTCTTTTGAAAGCATCAGTTGCTCAACTTCCTTTCTTAGTTTATAAAGTTTCTTTATCCTAAGGTTCCTTTCCTTTTGAAGTGATAATATTTTTTCTTCCAAAGCTTTAATCGTGAGTTTAACTGGTCTTTTACCAAGTTCATTCACCGTTTCACTTTGATTGACAGGTGCATTCAAATCCACGTTACTCATTATGCCAATGATTAGACAAGCTGCCGAAGTCTTTATTTTAAAATTGAAACAGGATTTACCTATATCCTGATTGTGAGAAGAAGTCCAATCTCTTCCACCCAGCTTATAACAATTCCAAAACAATCCTACCGTTATTCTCCAGCGTTGCTTTAGCCCACTTTCATTTCTCAGTGTCCAATTTCTCCTGTCGGCGTTCACTCATTGAAATCAGCTGGAGCGCTGTGCTTCTGCCCTCCAACATCCGCGCGATCTGAAGTCGTCTCCAACACGTACGGTGCAAGAAATCAGGTCTGCCATGGAACTCGTTTTTTCACTTTATTTTATGCAGAGTAAAATGACTTACAAACACTGCTGCTTACATTGCTGATGTAACTTGAGCTCGTAAGTTTGCAAGCAACATTAAACATGATGTTAGCAGCTGGACATGACAAAATCCATCACACGCATGCACGGTTGAAAAACTGTGTGGCTTCCCAGATCCTAATTCCCTGACGCTATTCACCTGTAACTTCCTCATATAGCCTGTGATGCCCTGCCTATGCCCCCTGGTGTGCAGGTGAAAGAACGTCACCCTCATGCCACTTAACCACCAACAAAAAACATATAACACATTAAAATTGGCTACAACAGGTGTCAGTAACCTGCAAATATTACTAACACTATTACATTCTTTCACAGGAGTACACTCTACAAGGGCTTGGTTGGGGACCCACTAGACATCTCTTTGCTACTGATGGAAGACATGTACAAAGACTTTAGCATTAGAGAGAAACCTCTAGCAGCAACTATGGGCATCAGTGACGAGAAGACCCTTGTTGAGACAGCTTTTGGCTTAGCACAAAGGGGGAGTGTGCTCTCATACCAGCAGCCTGTATTGCCCACAAAGTTAGTCAATATGCACCAGGATCCTCCACCTTACCCACCGCTGCCTATTGGGGAGTACAGGCTTGCCCCGACATACTGTGTGCATGTGTGCACTGAGGAGGAGCACTTCCACCTTAAAAGCTTGAATGTTACACTGGACATGGCCTATAAGATTGAGGCAGCGACAAGAGAGCAGGCAGCAGACCAGGAGTGGCATCAGCTCCGCAGGCCTAGGATCACCTCCTCATGCTTTAGAGAGGTGTGTTTTGTGAGGGGAGTGAGCTCTGCAGAGTCTCTTGCAGAAAGAGTCCTCAAAGGAACAAGGCAGACTGCAGAAATGAGAAGAGGTGCAGACATGGAGTTTGAGGTGGCAAGGGAGTACTGCCAGATGAAAAATGTCAACTACACACCCTGTGGCCTCGTCATCCACCCAGATGCCCCTTGGCTTGGTGCCTCGCCAGATGGCTTGATTTTTTATCCATTCGCACAGCCACCGTTTGGACTGGTTGAGATAAAGTGCCCTAATGTGAAGAACTATGTGGACTGTAAATACCTTCAAATGCAGGATGGCACTTTGGCTCTTCGTAAAAGCCACTCTTACTACTGGCAGGTGCAGGGTCAACTGTTGATCACTGGCCTGCAATGGTGTGACCTTGTGAATTGTGCTCAGGAAGACATGCTGGTGCAGCGTATCCAGGTTGACCCGGAGGTAAAAGCAGTCATCAGAGAGAGGGTGGACCAGTTTTACTTTACAGTGTACATGCAGAAGTACTTGTCTGTCTCCAAAAGATCTTACTGATCGATGCAGGATAATTCAGGTGGGGGCCTTTGTATGAAGAAAAATGAAATTACCTGCAATAAACTTTTGTTATTGTGAGAAGCAGGAGTAAATAACATTTTATGCATTTCACCTGAATTTGGAAAATGTATTGGCTTATTTCACTATTGTATTGTTATATTATATTCACCTGCTATCTGTGTAATTAATTATTTCATGCTTTGTTTAATTTTTAAATGCCTGTTTAAAGTAATTACACCACACACAGGTGCCATTTACTTAATGTTGTTTATTACTCGACAGTAAAATATGGTTCAGATTTTTCAAACAAGGTGACTTTTTTTTCACAGTTCACGTTTGTTATTTACATCTAGAAATGAAACCATAGCTATTTTTGAGGGGCTCTTACAGGCAATTTCAATGTTTTATGCATCACTGTTATGCCAAACTCTTTATCACCAAAGAAGCAATATTTGCATCAAAAAGTTACACCATAAATGTTATATAAATAAGTTATATAAATACAGCGTATTTTGCAATAAACACAAAGGAGAGAAAAAAGTTTTATTTTTTCAGATTTATTTGTAACAAAAATAATTAAATCATTCCATATACAGTGTCTCATGGTGACTGTATAAAAGATGTACATTTTACTACAAGAGATAGAGAGGGGGGCAATTAATGAACAGTTGGCACTTTGACAAATTAAATCACTCAAAGTCAAACATAACATAACTTGTATTGCTACATAAACATGTATCATGGAATACATATGTTAAATCTACATCAGAGAATCCAGTTTGTTGAAATTGTTATGTAGTGTTATTGTTTATAAAGAGAGACAAATGGAACAGAATTAAGGGAGGTCCATTAGCAGTTTAGCGAGCAGATCTGAGACAATAATATTGACCATTCAGTGTATTAGTATCCATAGAGACTGGCTCAGTGAGGTTAACACAGTTATTTGGCCCAAGCTTTGACCAGTGGCTTGTTTTGATAGTTTGTTAGGAGGCAGGCTACTGCAAAAAGCTGGTTGATACTGCCACAAATGGACAGAGGGATAATAGTGTCAAACAGTTTGTTCTCTTTGATGCGCCTAATTGTCCTCTCCACATGTATCCTTAACCGTGCAATGTCCTGAGTGACCAGCACTTCGCCATGAGACAGCTGTGACTTTTTACTCAGAAAAGGTGGTCTGTAAACTTTGCAAGGCACTAGGTCGTCAATTCTGAATCCCTTGTCCACCATTACAGCCATATCTTTATCCAAAAGAGGGATAATGCCAGATTGCCTGAACAGTTCTTTGTCACTGATAGAGCCGGAATACAGTGAGGAAATAAAAGTAACAGCACCATGTGGTGACACACCAATCATTCCTTTCAGGGTAGTGTGGGATTTATACTGTGAAAACATCTCACTCTGTAAGAGCATCTGACATCTCATCTCTGTACAATCAATAAGGACTTGGGTGTCAGAGTATTTGCCGAATACACTCGGCATCGTGGCTCTAATTGTCTCAGGAGACATCCATATCCCAACAGCACCCAATAAGGTGTACAATTTACCCAGGTTTTGATTATCCTGCTGACGGTGGACTGATGAATATTGAAACGATCACCCAGATCTTTCTCCTTCAGTCCCAGTGATAGGTACACCAAGAACAGGAACAGTTCATCAATCATCGGAAGGCATCGGCTCTGGTGGGGAGCAGGGGGAACAAGTCTTAGTAGTAAAAATGATAATCATTGCATGGTCATCATAAATGTTTGTAAAGTGGGGGTCCAAAAGTCTGAGACCACTTGTATGTGGTTTTAATTATGTTGAATTAGACAGTTGTGTTGTTACGGATGCAGATTTATCAGCAAGCTACTTTTATAAACAAAATGATTAAGTATGAACTATGCCTACCGGTCGACGAGGTGGATCAGTGGCATTGTCAGGAGCTGGAAGTGGATGACTGTGTACCAACACGCACTATTCTCCTTGTTGCAGGTTCAATCTGTCTCCAAAATGCCTGTAGGTGGCGGTAGCTGGCAAATCTAAAAGAGTGAAAGAAAATTATTAAAAAAATATACTATGGAAGTCAATGAGACCAGACACTGTCTGGTTACTGATATTCTTCTAAATATCTTCCGTTCTGTTCAGCAGAAGAAAGAAATTCATACAGGTTTGAAACAACATGAGGATGAGATATGATGACAGAATTTTCATTTTAAAGTGGAGTATCCCTTGTTGTTTGAAATTGAAGTGTAGAAACATCTACACTTATAGTTGGAGACCCAGCCTTCCGCAGCTGGTGTGGTGAACCAAAGAGCATTACCTCCGTCTTGTCACTGTTTAGACATAGACAATTCCTAGACATCCATTTTTTTATCTCATAAATACATAGAGAAAGAAAGGACACAGCCACATTAACATCAGGTTTTGAATGTATATAAACCTGGGTGTCATCTGCATAAAAGTGAAAACTGAGACCAAGTGATCTTAAAAGTTGACCAAGAGGATAAATGATAAATTTTACTCCAATTCATTGTTGAAATATAAATATAAGTCGGACATTATGGTTTATTATTCAATAGTGTGTCAACCCTATTATCGCCACGAAAAAATCTTTTTTTATTTTTACTGCCCCCCAGTGTCCTCTGGCTAGTACTACACTTTTTTGAAAACCAACTGACATCAACCGATTGGTGTCAATGCAGCAATGCTTCTATGCATACAAGCCATAAATAAATGACCATTGTGTGTGTCGCCAGTCACAACTGTTAGCTAACGTTACCATTAATCACACGTGTAAGCCAGTCGCTTTAGATGTAAGTTAGCTCATTCACTTTAGTTGTTGATCAGGTTAACTTCTACGGTTTTAACGTAATGACGCTGACTCGAGACACCTTCAATGATTAAAGGTTTACGTTAATTAACTTACCATTGAAAAATCTAAATAAGCCACGGGTAAACTTATGTTCCCTTTTGCAATTGGTCAGGAATTGATTAACGTTGACAAATTAACATTAACTTACCTAGTGTAAACTAAGCGAGCAAACACCAAGTTAACATTTTCAAACTAACGTACATATACTTATCTACCAGAGAAAGTCAGCAGAGCAACATGTCTGGCATAAAATGTACAGGCTACTTAATACAGCAGCACATTTAAATGGTTGTTTTTTTCACTTACTTCAGTTTATCCGCGATGCAACCGATGATTCTCGTAGACTTGAAGAGCGGTCTGAGACTGGTCGAGATTTGTGTTTAAACCAGCGCATGAACGCGCAATTATCTCAGATAACTCAATCCAGCAATACTAATCATAACTGGCAGGTGTGTTCGAAGAAACTAATTAGTCAGATCATGATAAGGCCGATGATATCATCTTGGATGTCTCATAATTTGATCTTGGATGTTTCAAGCAACGTACGAAGAACGGGCCCCAGTTGCTATGACAGCAAGTCCAGGATGAGCGTAATCATCCAAATGATTGTAATCCAACAAATGTTAAATGAGAATGTAGCTCGAGGACAGTAGGGACAACCATGCTGATGTAACAATTTTGTCACCCTTGGTCAATTCAGTGGCCTCAGCAAACGGTCCAAGAATTTGTGTAAGTTCTCTACACTGGGCCCATTCACGTGAGCTGAGGACAACATTCTCAAAGTCCACTGAGCACATCTGAGTTAGTGCAGTATGATCTAATTCAATGACTGCTTGTATTTGTCTGAATTGCGAATTCCACCTCGTGACATTTGAGACTGGAATGCTTTTACCACTTCCAAAAACAGCCTCAAATCGTGCTACTGTGCAGCAGACTGGCAAGTTTGGCCATTTTTGAGATTGCCCGAGACAGCACTTTTACTTCTTTCATCCCATCCCCGATAACCAGTTGAAGACTGTGGGCAAAGCAGGATTGCCGTTGACGGGAACCAAGAAGAAAGTCCGTATCTAACTGTTCCCCAACCATGTCCTCCTCATCCTCACTGTCATCTGAGTGGTCTGCCATAATGACTTTAAAAGCCTTCTTCGTGTTAGCTGCATTATCAGTGATGATCAAATCTACCTTATCACTGATATTGTAGTCATCTAGTATTTCATCAAATGCAGCTGAAATGTTTTCAGAGCTGTGACGCCCTTTGAATCTCCTGCAGTCCAGCAGGTAGGCGTTCAGAGTGTACCCACTGGCTGAAGAGTTGAGAACATGAGCTGTGACTCCCAGGTAAGATCTCATTGTGCGGTCGGACCATATATCAGCAGTTACAGAGATTGATTTCTGATCTACCAGACTGGACTTGATGCACTCTTTCACTCTCATCACTAGTCGAGGTATCTGTTTGCTGGTTATTGTTGTTCTGGAGATTGGGGTGTATCTTTCATCCATGGTGTGTAAAAAATGTCCGAAATGTTCATTTTCCACAACTGATATAGGTAGACAGCAGCCAATGATAAGGTCATGGATGATCGAAACATGAAGAAGCATTGTAAACTTGAACTTGCAATGGTCGCTGCTGAAATGCATCATCAATCATTGGCTGTGAATCCCCGTGTTGAAGTCCTTGGCGATACTCCTGCAGGCTGGAGATGGAAATACAAAAGCATCTATAAGTGTTGGAACTGAATAACAGGCAGATAATAAGCTTTATTTAAAGAGAAGTGAAATCTGTATTCCCAATCATTCATTAATGTCCACTCCATATACAAAAACTAAATAAAGTTGTGTCTGGATCGTCAAACTATTAGCCTAATAAATGTCTTTCAAATGGCATTCAAAGCTGTGTCCAGACACTGACATGAAGGGAGAGCCAGAGGGATTTTGGTCATCCAAGAGCAGCTCCTATCTCTCTGAATGGGGAAACATCCAATTCTCCAAAACTGTTAAATTATTACATTTAAGATTAAATTTCAGATTTGAAATCACCAATAAAATTTGACAACAACAGTCTCATAATTTTTTTTCCCTACAGTATAAAGAAAAACAAAAAACTTTTCAGACTGGAGCAGCCAATGGGCATGAGCGTCATACACACGAATCTCAGAATACTGTCTATTTCTAGAGCCACCGGAGCTTCTAACGGCAGTTGGGATGACGTGTTAACTTTTCTAATCAACACTTTGCTCTTTTATTTAGAAGATTGGATTAATTTGCCATGTTGGGCATTATTAATGAGTAATAGAAGTGAGTCTTTGCTTCAGCCCATCTTCTTCTACTCACCATTCTGGTTTTAATACGACTCCCTCTATCTCTCTTCTCTCTTCCATTTCATTCATCTTAAGTGCACTGATCATTCTTTTCTTTACCTGTTTCTTCATCTCCTTTGCCGGTTTAGTCTTTTCTTTCATGTCTCCTTCCTCAACAGGTCTCACTGGTTCTCCGCCTCCACTTTCTGTCTCTTGCTCTTCAATTTGCTCTTTATCCTCCGATCTTTCCTTCATCCTCACTTCTACATTTTTCTCTGATTAAATGTCTTCATCTTCTACAGCCTCTTTTAAGTCCTGACTCTCTGTCCTATCACCCTCTGTGTCCTCTCGCTCTTTTTCTGGACTTTTGAATCTCTGTTCCTCAACAGGCCTCTCTGGTTCTTCCTCCCCACTTTCTATCTGTGGTTCTTCGATCTGCTCTTCATCCTCCAGTCTTTCCATTTCTACATTGTTTTCCAGTATAATGTCCTCTTCATCTTCTACAGTCTCTTTCAAGTCCTGCCTTTCTGCTTCATTACCTTCTGTGACCTCTTGTTCTTCTTCTGGACTCAAACCTTTAAAAAAAGTACCATTAAAGTCATATATATATATATATATATATATTTTATTATTTTTTTACAGTACCATTGGTTTGGCTCATTTCTTGAAACAGAAATTACATTCTCAAAACTCTAAGATCCTTTGGCAAAACAGTCTTACAGTTCAGCACAACACTATAGCTCACTTGAAAAAGCTCATATCTCTCCCAAAACTGTTCATTCATGCTTCAAAACTAAATTCCTTTCCCATATAAAGAGTCAGTACCACGAAAATGGCAAAGATCCTTCTCATTTGCTTTGGCTCATTTCTCGAAACAGACCGGACGTTCTCAACACTCTTGGTGCTTTTGCCAAAATAACGTGGATGGTTCGGCACAACACCATGGTTCACCTGCAAAAGCTCATATCTCACCCAGAACAGTTCACTCATGTGTCAAAACTAAATTTCCTTCTCATCTAAACAGTCAGTGCCCCCAAAATGCTTCGTCCCTTTGGCATTGTGTAAGCACTGCAAGTCAAAATGTTTAGATGTTTTGTCACTATGGCAGAGGACCATTGAAATATCCCTCATGTCCAACTTTCAGTCTTAGCCCAGTCCTTCATTGACAATGGTTACTGTACTGTTTTTTTTTTTAGCTAACAGAATACAATTGTGTATAAAACTGAAAAAAAGAAATAGGATTTTAGGGTAAGAGTAGCCTCCAAGGTTTGACATCACACACTGCACTCATACTGCCAAGGAAATTGTAACCATTATCATTCACACACATAAAATAACTTCCATACATCAGAGTAAAAAGAAAATGTATACAGCATAATATACTGTAATATAAACACACAAACAAAAAATGATATGCAGCCTACAGTGCTGTAAATAAAGCTGGAGTTTCACAACTAACAGTTCTTCAGTGGTCGCTGTCCTCACCCTCCCTCTCCTGGCCACCGTCCTCCTCACCCTCCTGGCCATCCACACGCTGCTGTCTGTCTGGCCACAGATTCTCGTCCACATCACAGCGTATATTCTCCCTTGCGATGCAACGAGTCGCAACTACACTGATCTCCTGTAATATCCTCACACGCAGCGTCCATTGCATGGAGCAGGGACCTCTGATCTTGAGCCCGATGCTCATACACTCTCCACCTCCATGCGGAGAAATACTCCTCAATAGGATTGAGGAAAGGAGAGTAAGGTGGTAGGAACACCTTGACCATCCTTGGATGAGTAGTGAACCAGGCCCTGATGAGCGGGCCACGGTGGAAAATTCACATTAGCCGCGTTTCCACTGTCGGGCCAGGGCCGGGCCGTGCTAGTGCGTGCCAGGGCCAGTCGCGTTTCCACTGTCACTTCCGGGGCTTACTCGGGGCCAACGGCCAGGATTTCTGGCCCGTCGAATACCTTGGGCCAGAGCGGGCCAGCTCGGGCTAGAGGAGTGGTTACGAACAGAGGCGGGAGACGGCAGCGCCGGATGATTCTGTCAGAATTAAAGACTTTTAAAATAATTTAACTCGCGTTCATGTTTGAATGCCTTGTGTGATGCAAAAGACTATGCGCGCTAACCATTACCATAGTAAACATAGTAAACGCTTGAAGATATGCATAGGCTAGTAAAAAAACATAGTGAACGCTTGAAGAAATCAGACCAATCATAATTTGATCTGTCAGTAGCCTACGTCTCGTCTCTTTATACCGGACTATCATAAAATAAAGCAACTTTTTTTTCGGGAGCTTCCTCTGTTTCTCTGACGGAAAAAATATCTGTATGGGAGTCGAGAGAGTGCTAAAGCTCCTCGAGTCGTATTTTTGGTGGCATATATTTGTAGAAATTATTGCATTCTTTCTAAATGTGATGTAAATATGTCCTGTAACTACCAGATAAACAGTAACAGACGCGACTGAAGAAGTAAGTGTGTCCTCTTTCTTTTGTGAAATAGACCTAACGGTAATTTATTTCTGAGTGACTAATGTGCAATTTTGACATAAATTAATTCATTATGATCAATGTATCACTTTTTATTGTAAACATGTGGTAAAACATCGATGCTTGGGTCTTAAATATTCAAGTAAACAACAAAAATGCCAGCAAACTTTTATCATGTTTGTTTTCAACGCTGTTTCCAGTGATTTCTGATTAGTTTTCTGATAAAACTTCCATTTGTTGGTGAATTGGTTAGTGTGACGTTGTTCCAGAGAGGCAGGCGTGTTACGGGCGTGTTTTAGTGAAGCGCTGTGGAGCTTCTGGCCCGACAGTGGAAACGCAGGCCCGGTGCTATTAGCCCGAGGCTATCAGCCCGGCACAGCACGTTTAAAGCCCTGGCCCGGACCTAGCCCGACAGTGGAAACGCGGCTAATGTCCCATACAATGACATATTGTGGTAGGTGAGGCCCTACGAGACCTCTCTCATTTTCAGGGATCAAATCAAAATGAAGGCAGTCCAAGAAGATGAGGAGGTTCTGTGTATTGTATGGGCCAAGACTGGGGATGTGAGTGGCCACACCATTCTCAGATATGGCAGCACACATAGTTATATTGCCCCCTCGCTGGCCTGGGACATCCACCGTGGCCCGGTGGCCAATAATATTATATGGTGTATATATATATGATATTCATGGTATTATGTTCTTGACTAATTTTGACAACTGAACAGACTATTGTGCATGTAATGACTTATACAATGAAATGACGCTGACACGTTTTGGAGCGAACAACCATTAGACTGAGAATCAACAATCAGTTTAGATCAACAAGATCTATTCACTTGGAAATTGTGCTAAATATAGGCTACCTGTACTTAATCATTTGCAAAGATGTACTGAGACATTGAGACATGTACTTAGACATTTGCAATTTGATGAAATGAATGAGAAATTCAATTCTGTTGTGAACAATTGCCAAGTGGTTTGGAGGTTTGTCCATGTTGTTTTGAGAATGTCATTTCTGTTTCAAGAAATGAGCCAAACCAATGGAGAAAAACTGTAAATAAAGTGTAGTTTAACATAGAAACTTGTATAGCTACAGTATTTAGGTATCAGTGCTTGCAAATACAATTTCCCCTGTAAAATATACTCACAGAGGATGAGCATTTTGTCCATCATCATATGTCCCTCAGGGGGGAACTCAAAGGGACACTGGACCTCCGTTGTCCACTTATGGGCCTTCGAACATTTCCCTAGTAGAAGAAGAGGAACATATCCCAGAGCTTTCAGCTTCTCCATCTAAAATATAAGAACGTCAAACAGTACAGCTTTTAAAAATGGTTCATAATAATTCTGAAAGAAACAGTTAAAAAATATGCTAAGCATCATGTGACTCCAAGCCAACATGTGTTTTTTCTTGCTTGAACACAAAAACAGATTATTATTTATATTATACCATAAGAAAGGCTATTCAGACTGTTTAATTTGAGAAAAACAAAACAAATCAAGGTTTCTGCTAAAGTTGAGTATGACAAGCTTTCTGCTTTCAATGAACATCAGTTCTCTTGGTAGCCATATTTGCAAAGCCTCCAAGCAACTTTTTTTAGGTTATGCAAGGCTAACTGCTATTTACTTGAATGGGGAACTCCTGAAATCTCCAAACATATTGTAAAATTAGCAATAAAATCTGACACGAACTGTGTCATAAGATCAAATAGAGTTAAAACTGTAAATTTTGATTAGATTTAGTCATTGTGCATGTGCAGTAGTTCTCCTTTTACTGGGAACCAGAGCTTCTAATGGCAGCTGCAGTGATGTGTGACTTTACCAACAGCCTATTAGCTCTTTAATTTACAAGAGTTCTGTCCATTAGTGGCACATCAGTGGAAATAATATGAATTACTTTTTTCTTTTTTTTTTTTACTGTCAGTTTACAGGAATTACAATTTATTCATGATCATGTAATGTATTGTTATGAACTTGTGTGTAAAACATCTTTTGTCTCAACAGAAAAAACTGAGACAAACTAAATCCAGAAGAACTGTGGGAACGTCTCCAAGATGCTTGAAGAAGAAACCTTCCTGCAAAGCTACAGTACTGTGAAAAGTAGCCTACTGGCACTTGGGTCCGTGTACTTTTTGATAATTTCATTTCCTGTTTGGAATGGAATAACGAGAAATGAGTTACAGCATAACGTTTTTTAGTTTAGTTTAAAAAACGAAAAATGAGATTTTGCCTCGATTTTTCATTTTTCGTTAGTGGTTTACAAGTCGGTTTATGGGTTCGATATTTCATTTGCACACGCTGACATCTGATTGGTCAAACCGCTCCACCTTCAGGAAGCTATGAGCTTTTCTTTCTGTCAGGCAGAATAAGAGTCAGTACGAGTGCGGCACTTACAAATTATTACAACCTACAAACTACAATGGCCTAAACAGAACTGGAACCTTTGTAAGATATGCGCTCATCTTCACCAAAAACTAAAAGCAGGGTTTTTAAACATCTCGTGTGGAGAAAATATTGTTTATTCTGGGCAGTATGGCAAGTCATGGCAAAAAGCAGGATAACTTGTAGGCTATAGCTTACTTGAAAGAAAAACAAATTTGCCGAGTAAAAACAGAGTTTGTGTTGTTGAATCATATATTTTTTCTAGTAGGCTACAGAGCTCATGACAAATAAAAGTTCCAGATGGACAAACATTAAATGCAAAAACCAGTGTGAATAACAATATCTTAAAATAAACTAGAGAGTGGATACACAGATATGGCCTATTTATGAATGTAATTCATGCATTTATTTGTCATTTAAACTGATGCAAACAGGGAAAGAGAGCAGAAAACACTTATTATCCTGTCGCCCCCTCTAGTGGACAGCATTAAGTATTACGGCCTTCATTGCTCAGATAACTCAAGTCGATGGATTTTTTTGGGGAAAGTCTGATCAGTTAGAAGCAAGTTAGACCAGACTGAGGGTCTGAGCTGAGTTTGGTGAAGCATCAAAGTTCTAGCCGGAGTCAATTTCTCATAATAATAATAACAATTAATCCCAAACCTGGTAATTTTGTCAGTATTTAATTTACGTTCACTGATTCTGGCTTCTCTCTTTTCTGTCTCTTTCTTTTCATGTGAACTGAGTAGGCTACACATGCTTAAATTAAAAAATATAAACTTTATTTCTATTCAAAATTATTTATAGCCCATAGGCTATGTCACACACGCCTACCTGCCTTTTGATGTAAATAAAAGACTAGAGTGGCAAATGTTACGGACATATTATCATGGTACAGTTCAGCCTATTATTGATTTTTATTTC
This sequence comes from Leuciscus leuciscus, assembly GCF_965113295.1. NCBI lineage: Eukaryota > Metazoa > Chordata > Actinopteri > Cypriniformes > Leuciscidae > Leuciscus > Leuciscus leuciscus. The sequence continues at coordinate 29,063,181 of NC_138747.1, read as the reverse complement.
CACTTCCCTTTTATCCAAAGAGACGGAACTATTTGCACTGTATTTATCAATGGGAAATATGCTAATATAATCTGTCATATACTGTAGTTCACATTAATGGGGTTGCTTGCAAGTCGCAGCAGCACGAATTACGTAACCAGCAACATATTTCTGCTTCAAATATTGTGTGTAGTTAACAGTGAGTGGTGGTTTCAGACATTATTTCATTAAAGGGCATTTGTCAGTGCCGCACTCGTACTGACTCTTATTCTGCCTGACAGAAAGAAAAGCTCACAGCTTACTGAAGGCGGAGCGGTTTGACCAATCAGATGAAAGGGGCGTTTCAGCGCCGCCCACATGTGCAAATGAAATATCGAACCCATAAACCGACTTGTAAACCATAAACGAAAAATGAAAAATCTAGCCAAAATCTCATTTTTCGTTTTTTTTAAGCTAAACTAAAAAACAAATAAACGAGCTGCTTTTCATTTCTCCTTATTCCATTCCAAACAGGAAATGAAATGATCAAAAGTTTATATACACTAGATGTCGCCTTGGCTACGGCAGTTTGGAATATTCTGGGCTCATCTGATTTTTTTGTACATAGCATAGCCTACTTTGTTATGATTTTAGTATCATAATGATTAATAAATGCACGCACAATTATCATGAACTTGATTTGAACAAATGCCTATCAACTTGTGTGTGCAAAATTCAGAATTAAATGAACGTGCAGCAATTTGTACAAATAGAGAGTCTGTAGGCCTATACTGTTGTAGCCATTAAATAAGCGCATTTATTTTCATATTTGTTCAAATGTTATAATGTTATTTTTTCCCCCATGTATGTTGATTTATGAAAAGTGAACAGCACGAGTAAGATGGGATGCACAATATATCGAGAGACATGGAGCGGATCAGACATGATTTTGACCACTTCATTAAGTTTTGTTTTGTAGAAAGGCTTTCTTTAAAGTGAATTTCGTTTTGTATAAATTATATCTTAATTTTAATCAATTTTTCATCAACCAATTGCATGAGAAATACATCAAATACACAAAGCTTGAAATGTCTTCAAACGAAATAATTCAAAACGAAAAGAAAAAGGCTACTCTCTGATTATGTAATCCATTATGTGCATTTCTCTCTATAGGCGCGTTCACTATACGGCGATCGTCAACTTCATCTTTGCAGCCGAGTCGACACTGTCAGAAAACACTAGTTTATTAATCAAAATCAATGCACGCGTCACCGGATTTACAAATGCACATCTTGCTTGTTGCACCCACACATATTATGTCGAAATAACGAGATATTATGTTGAAATAACATTATTAATAATAATCCATATTTTAGAATATTTGATTGAATGCTGAATGTTGCGCTTGTTCAGTTAATAAAATTAAAACTTTAATTGTGATCATTAAAATAATTGAATATTAAATATTTAGTGGCCAAGTTTTGCTCATTTATTTATTTATAGCCTATATTTAAGGCATTCGTTCCAATCAACTGCAGTAGCCAAGGCCACGTCTAGTGTATATATCTATGACTTCGCACTTCTGGGTAAAGATGCGATCAGTCAAATGAAATACAATAAACGTACAAATAAATATTACAAATTAAAAAACGATCGGAAATGTCGTCCAATTTTCTAATACTATTATTTGATGACAACAATACATTTGGAAAACAAAATACAGCCATTTCTGTTTTTGTTTTTTTTCTTTTAAACAAAAAACCAAGCTGCACCCTTTTTTAAATTTCATCTTTCATTCCGAAAGAGAATAATGAATGAACGAAAAAGTACACGGACCTGGAGCTCGTCTCGATGTGCAGATTGTAAATATTTTAAATGATTGAATGATTTTATTGTGTTTTAATGTTATATGAAATGTTAGCATTAGTTATTTTCTCATTTGATGTCATTATCATGAAGAAAAAAGCAAAAAAAAGCAAAAAAAACATTTGTGGAAGGCATCCGATGAGTGTTAACCCGGCCAGATCAGCAAGTGCATCAAGGCAACCACGATAAGCCGGTGCACCAGCCAGCAAAGAGATTCAATGGTTCATAGGTGTAGCTCGCAGCCTCATCGCCCTATCTTCCACTCCTAAAGAGTGTGCGGCAGCTATTTATATAGGGCAGATAAGACCTGTGTTTCTCTTCGACGGTAACTGGAAATTCAAGCTGCGATTTTTCAAGTTGGATATACTCGCGCGAGCAAATACAGATGTGTTAAACACGATAAGAACACAAATTCTACCTTTATTCGTTAAACCAGTCGGTTATTCCCACAATGATTCTGCTTTGCTATTGGCCCACGTCACGATTACTAAGCGCTGCTATTGGCGGTCACGATTATTAAGTATGAAAATGAAAATTCTGTCAGTAATTACTCACCCTCATGTTGTTCCAACCCCGTAAAACCTTCGTTCATCTTCGGAACACAAATTAAGGTATTTTTTATTAAATCTGAGAGCTGGATCACCTCTCCATAGGCTTCTAAGGTCGGCCAATAGTGAGCCTACGTGTGACATAACAGAGAAGCGCTACTAACGCCTAGAGAGAAGGAAATGAATAGTGGAATAAAGTTGTGCAGAAGAAGACTGGCTTCATTGATTTGGATAGTTTATGGATCGTTAGGTAGAGCTCACAGCGGGTGATCGGTCAGAATTAGTGTTGTCAAAAGACCCGGTACTTCGGTACCAAGTCGGTACTAATTTTTTTTAAACGTCACGGTACCAGGTTTTCTCAAACCCGGTACTTGATGCGCGTGCATGCCCGAAGCGCGTGCAGTTGCGTCCTCTTCATAAAAGCGCTGATGGCGATCGGCGGTGCTGCTGCTGGTGTGGTGCTGATGTTTTTGCGCGTGCAGATACGTTATTTCAAATGGCGCGAGGCAAGCGCGCTCATAATAGAAGCGGCGCACTCGCTTTTCCATGTGCGTTCATGGATGCATAGCAACGACAGACGCCACGGGAGTACAAACGCTTGTGCGAACTGCGCTCTCTATGACGACGAGGAAGTGTGACATAGGCCTATTAATTGATTTCTAGCCCTTGCATTAGCTTTACTACTATATATATTTATGGAGATGTGAAATAAAAAGCCGTCATTAATATCAGTCCGTCAGAAAAGCAGTTCTAGTCTTATTCTTGGCTGGATAACTCTTAGCAGGTTTAAAAAGCCCTTTTAAAGTTAAATATGAATACAGTTTTGGATTAAATAAAAGTATAGTCAAGTCAAATAAAACATATTTTATCTCCTGTATAGTTTGGTGATGCTACAATAAGATACCATTCATTAACATCACTTAATGCGTTATCTAACATAACACATTGAGTGAACAATATATTTTTACAACATTAATTAATGTTTGTGAATTTTATTTAATACAAAACACTTGATTGGTCATGTTTGTTCACTTCATTCATTGTGCATTAAATAATGTTAACAGAAATAATGTTAACTTTTGATTTTAAAAATGTATTTTTAAATTAACCCCTAAAGGAGAATAATTGCGACAGTATATAACTATTGTTTTTTTTTGTTAGGTCATTTAATCTAATGTTATCTAACAAATGGAATCTTATGTAAAGTGTTTTTAATACTACAGTTTCCATCTTTGTGATATAGCCTACACTTTAATATAATTATGTAAATTTAATCTAAATTAAGCTTTGGTACCGAGAACCGTGGATTTTCACTGGTATCGGTACCGAATACTGAAATTTTGGTACCGTGACAACACTAGTCAGAATCATGCAAGATTTCTTCATTGGAAGTATTTATTGAATTTACAACTGCATGACTGAATATGTACATTGATGTGTGGTTCTGAAACAAATAAAGAAATAAAACAAACATAATTAGTTGAAAGCGAATAAATGATTATCATGCAACAAACCTCTATTTGTATTAACTGCATCCTATTCTAACATATCTAGCAGAAATAAAATACAACAATATCTTCATCATCATCATCATCAGTCGAGCTGGGCTAGAGGTCGACGAGAGGTTTCCCTCCTTTCGGTTTCTTTTGCCTAGGCACGGCAAAAAGACAGTTCCATTGTTTCCGGTTCTTTGCCAACTCGCTGATTTCCTTTTCGCTGAGAGTGATCATGCTTTTGTCGATGATGTGGCGTGATATTTGTTCGCGGTACGATATTCGTGGTGCCCCGCGCCTGTTTGTTGGTTTGATCTGTGACTCATATAAGATGAAACGTTTGACCGGTTCGTCTTCTGCCATGCGAATGCAGTGGCCCGTGAACTTAAGCTGGCGATCGCATATAGTTGTGCTTATTGGCACCTGTTGAACCGTCTTGTATAAATGTTCATTTGTGATATGATCGTTCTTCTGGTCTATACCAAGCATGATGCGGTAACAGTTTGTTGCATATGCGTCGAGTCGATTCGCTAGATGTTTAGTGAGGATCCATGTTTCACAGCCATAAAGCAAGATGGAGATGCTAGCGGCTTTGAAGAGTAGAATCTTGAAGTTGATCTTAGTCTTGGGTGCTTTTAGGATGGATTTGAGTTTGTGAAACGCTACCCAAGCTAAACCGATTCGAACATTGACGTCTTTGTTTGTTGATCCTACGTAGGCGCCTAGGTATTTGAAGTCATTTACGATGGCTACCTCTTGGTCATCTATCTTCAGTGCGGGAGCAGGAATTGCGTCTTTCTGTATGTTCAGGCGCATTTGCTCGGTTTTGTTGATATTTATCTCTAGGCCTACTTGGCGTGCTTGTATTTTGAGTGCGGTGACTTGTTTTTGTTGTTGCTCTGCGTTTCCTTCAAGTAGGGCGATGTCGTCAGCAAAAGCTAGGTCATTCCACTTTGTGACTTAGCACGCGAGTTGATGCGCGTAATGTTCTGTAACTTCCATCTGTTTCCTTGCCTTTGTGTGTAAGATATCCAAATTCGTTAGCTGATAGTTTTGAGACATAGTCGATGACTATGATGAATAGAAATGGTGCTAGGACATCACCTTGAAGCACACCTGTTGTGATTTTGAATGGCTCAGAGCACTGGCCTTGCAGGTATACTTGGCTTTTCGAGTCATCATACAACACCCGAATTGCATCAACGATCTTTGCTGGAATGCCGTAGTGTCGGAGGATGGTGAACATCATTTCTCTGTCGATTGAATCGAAGGCCTTCTTGAAGTCAATGAATGTGATGTAAAGTGGGATATCTTGTGCGTATGCTCCATCCATTATTCGTCGCAGAATATGAATTTGCTGAATGCAACTGCGGCCTGTTCTGAAGCCTGCTTGGTTCTTTCTGAGCCTACATTTACATTTACATTTATTCATTTAGCTGACGCTTTTAATCCAAAGCGACTAACAATTGCTATATATGTCAGAGGTCGCACGCCTCTGGAGCAACTAGGGGTTAAGTGTCTTGCTCAGGGACACATTGGTGTCTCACAGTGGATTCGAACCCGGGTCTCTCACACCAAAGGCATGTGTCTTATCCACTGCGCCACTACCACCCCTGTCGATGGGCAGACGAATTCGATTTAAGATCATGCGATTGTACACTTTTGCTGCAATTGATATCAGGGTGATTCCGCGCCAGTTTGTCATTAGCTGCCGGTTTCCTTTCTTCGGCAGAGGTATGATGAGATTCGATGTCCATTGAGTGGGTGCATGACAGGTTTCGTAGACCATTTGACAAATATAGAGCAGCTCATCGACTATGAAATCGCCGCCGTCTTTGAGCACTTCAGCTGTCATTGCGTAGTCTGGTCCAGGCGCTTTGTTGCGCTTTAGGTCTTCGATTGCTTGCTCTATCTCAGATCGATTGAATTGAGCAGTTCTGATGTCAGTACAGTCGGGTGATGGAACTGGGTGGACTGTTTGATCTGCGTTTTTGTTTTTGTTGTTTAGCAGTGAATCGAAGTACTCGCGCCAGCCTTTGAGTAGATCGTTTTTATCTTTGGGCATTGATCCATCGAGTTTCTTTACTTTGCTTGGGTCGGCCTTATTGTTGTCACCTGAGATCTGATTGACGATCTTCCAGGTTTTGCCGTGTTCTCTCTTCTCCGATACGAACAATATCTTAACATGGCCGATGGGGTGGGGGTGGGGGTGGGGTCATGTCAAAAAGTGGTGGGGACATGTCAAGGAGACCAGACCTCATGAAGATGCAGCAGCAATGGAGGAAGAGGAGTGCATCTGCTCCTTTTTTGTGGACTCAGATTAGCTGCAGTCAGTATGAATATGACATATGACTATGTCTGTGACACAGCAAATCAATGAATAAAAAGATGCAGCACTTAAATGTGTATTCTTACAAGTTAAAGAACAATGTTTGTGTGATTTCTATTTTTCACCTTTATAAGGCAAAAAAAAAAAAAAAAAAAACTGGCTGGTAAAAAGTTACTGTGGCAGGTGGATTTTTAAATCCACCTGCCACAGTGGCTGGTGGTCAAAAAAGTTAAAGTAACAACATGTAGTTTTTCAACCTTCATAATATATTTCCAAGACCCTTGTGATGGTACATCGACTTACAATAGGTTGAATGACACGTCTGCCAGAGCCTGACGGGGTCTGTATCGCTTTTACTGGCACTATGTAACTTCGGGGTGCGGGTAGTAACCAGAGCTCAAAAAGAACTACAAAATTCGACTGCTTTACGGCATACGTCACTTCGCCAATCACTTCCTCAAATTCGGCCGTGACAGGCCAACCAGCGCGTTTGTTTTCGTGCGTGTGTTTTCGTCATGGCTGAAGCAGCAGCGAAACGTAAGAAGTCCAAGGTTTTGTCGGAGTAGAGTCGGAAGAGGAAAAGGGAGAGTGATAAACTGAAAGGCAGGACGAGGATCAATATTGGTCGAGCGTTTGCTCGCTGGCGTGAGCTTATCGTCAGACCGATGCTGACTTGGCCGTCATGCTGTTGAACTAGTAAGTAAATTGCTTGCATACTATCTTTAGTTTTTCTAATCTGTTGTCTGCCTGGCTACGTTACGGAAACTATCTGGTCCTCCATTTATCTTCATGAATCAGCTAACGTTAGTAGATGAGCGAATTATCAATCTGGTAGCTAGTAAACACTAACATGCTAGTTTTAGATGGTTAGGATGCTATCGCTATCATTCTCGTTCAGATTTGAGCATTGCAATCGACATGCAAATCGCAAATGTTTGAGTTAAAATGTTTAGTCTACTAAACATGTATAAATTATGAAAGGAGGAAGATTAATAATATTATCATTGCCCATATGAAAAAAAACCCTGCATGCTTCATATACAGTAACAGCCCGTTCTCATCCCAAGTCGTCATATACTGACGCTTTCAAAATTTCTTCAATATCTGACGCACAAAGCACCCTTTAGCGTCCATATGAGACGCATAACCCTACCACAGACCTAAACCTACCCATAACCGAAGCGTCTCATATTGACGCTAAGGGTGCTTTGTGCGTCGGATATTGAAGAATGTTTGAAAGTGACGATTTGGGGATGAGAATGCGTTGACAGTAACCGTAAATCATTTTACGACAGCGGTAATGGACAATTCCGCTTCCAACCTGTAGGGCGACCGCAGAGGAAAAGTTCCATGTTGTTGCTTTAACTTCAGGCCCTGGCTACAACTATAACAATAAGAAAGGATAAACCATTCGCAATACAATGGCTCCCTCTGCTGGTCACATAAATAACTACACCAGGCCGCTCCGAGAGGTGTCACGTGATGACCAGTATACATGCGGGAGGTGCGTGCCCTATAACCAATTAACTGGATTGAAGGCGAATATCAGCGCGACAGTTTTCAAACTATGCACAAAGGTGCTTCACTGGTATTCTACAATGTGTACCCAAAGAATAATGCCCGAGTGGCAACTTATACATTGATAGAAAGAAGCATCACGACACGAGGTCTAGCCGTGCAGGAAACGCCTGAGCTTACATTTAGCAACACTAAACAGACAAAACACTACCAATCTAGCCTTAGCAATAGCAGTCAAAAAGAACAACAAAATACCGATTCTTACTTGTAAAGACGCACACAGAATAAAGCAGTTGTATCAAGGCAGGTTGTAAGTCCGTGCAGTTAGCGTACACTACTGGCAAAAGTCTCTGACAGAATGCTAGCCGCGTGCAGCAATCCTGAATCAACTTGTGATTGGCTAAGAGTCCAGGTGAAGCGAGGCGTCTTCCAGTAGGAGAGAGAGAGTCACAGTAAAGTGTCTGATGCTTAGCGGCCACAAGGGGGCCTTTTTTACAAAAGTCGTTTTTTTGTTTAGTTTTTTTGCGCACAAAAAGTATTTTCGTCGTTTGATAAACTTAAGATTGAGCCACTGTAGTCACTTGGACTATATTAACGATGTGTTTAGTGAACTTTTCTGGGCCAGCAAGTTTCAAACCCTTAGAAGCCTGAAGAAGTCTCGTTCCGAACACATCGCGATATTTGGCATCAGTTCACGTGTGTCAGATGTTGGTAAGTAGTAAATACGCTGTCCGAATAATGTGTGATATATAATGTATTTTCTGTTTGTCGATATTAATCAGATTAGCTCACGTTCAGTCACGGCATTATATCTGTCATCTCCACGGAGGCTTTGCGTTTTATTGCTTTCTAATTCAAAACAGGGTGATTAAACACTGCCTAGCTGTCACGTGACGTGCTATATAGGCCTAAAGACCTTAAATCAGCTAATCATATTCATATCAGATTAAAAGTAGTACAATTAGTTCCAAAGTTGTATTTGTAGTAGAAGCACAGTACAAACAACACTTACCATGCTTTTACCACATTAACATTAGTTTTACTGTGGTAAGTGTAGTAAAAAGACAGTAATCACAAAACTTACCATGCTTTTACCACACTATTGGTAGTTTTAATGTGATACTTATTGTAAATGCACATTAACCACAATGCTTACCATGCTTTTACCACAGGAATGATGTAAAACAACATAATGATATTTTATTTTCTCTTTTTTCAGCTGAAAAGACCAAAAGGACCTTTCGGACTATTATTGTTTGAGGACAAGTAAACGGAGGAGACGGACAGCTGCAAAGGCAAATATTCGCAATGGTATATACATGTGTTGGTTCGAACCCTAAATCAAACATTTTATCAAGCATTTGTTGTTTCTTAAACCTTTTCTCACAAAACCCATAGCCCAATCAGTACAAACATAGTCTGAAAGTCTTAATAATTCACAAGATTTAACAAGTTGTCAAATTCGTACGATACTCGTACATATTTGTATACTTTTTTTACTTTAGAAATTACTGATATTGGGCACCTTTACCTGTGTGCAAAATATGTCACATACGACACACATGCATTATACTGCATTGCATATACAGTAATGTGTGCTGTCTAAAATTAAGAAACCCTTAGAAAACAGTAAAAACAAACCAAAAAAAACAGGAACATTGTGTAAAATTAAGATAGGCTACTTTATTTATTATTCCAATATCCAAATATGATACTAAAAAATACCACAGGGAAAAGGGCTTCTATTTGTGACGTGCTGTCTTTGCGTTTGAACATTGCACATTTTAAACAGGACACTCATTAACTGAATAAATGTTAGCCAATACAAACATATTTATAGAAAACAGTTGACAATGAATAGACAGGAGTCCAATAATAGCATAACGAATCATTCTAAAAATAATAACAAGTAGCCTAGGCTATAAGACGAATCCGACATGGGCTGTGTTAACAGTAAAACGTCCGTCATTTAACGAATTTTAAAAACACGGATGGATAATACAAAATACTTTCTGATATTTTGACAGAAAAACAACAAGCAAGAACAAAATTTAAACTTAGCCCGTCAATTTTTCATTTTACAATTATCTTCTCTCTCTGTGTGTGCGCGCGTCCGTGTTTGTGAGAGAGAGAGCTCGCGCAGCACTGATACAACGGTAGCCTACTTTTTAATCCATAAGTAACGAACGCGCTAGTTTTCATACAAAATAAATATGTAACATAATTAGGTAGGCTACTTTAGTTATTATTAATACAATAACGTAACACATGAAGGCTACGTTTCTCAACACTGAGAATGAATCAATAAACGCCTGTTTCTCCACTCGCGCTTATCAGTAATCCACAAATCACACGTGCTGTCACTTTTGAGAAAAATCTAATTCGAACGGGTATCAAATATCAAGCAATATATTCAAATATCTACGAGTCAAAAAAACGATCAGTCAAAAATGTGTCATGAAGAGGAAAAAAACATAAGTCGCACTGGACTGCGTTAACAATGTTACGGACGGGACAGTTGACGTGAGCGCTCTGAAAGCGCCACTAAGACTGCTTTAAAACTTTCACAGAGACCTCAAACAGAAAGCACAAAAAGCCTGTCTTTAAATTTAATTTCGTTTTGTATTAATTGTATCTTAATTTTGATAAATGTTTCATCAACCAATTGCCTGGATTGAATTAAATAAGAAGTAAATAGAGTAGAAAATATTTAATCAGGACACGGAGGCGAGGGCGCGTGAACCTGGAGCGCGTCTCATAAATGAACCGAAATCTACCTGCCTCACAGACCGGAGACATATATAGAAAGCTTGAAATGTCTATTTTTAAACAGAACAATTCAAAACGAAAGAAAACAGACTGTTCTCTGCTTATGTCATCTGTATGAAATGTGTATTTATCTCAGGCACATTCACCACTGCTAAGATCGAGTCAGCATCGTCAACTTCATCTTCAACTTCACACGTCAAATATCGGCCTGTTCACATCGGCCATATTTTGACATCGGAACGATACCGATGTGTAAAAAAATGACCATATCGGCCGATATTATATCAGCGGCCGATATATCGTGCACCACTAAACTGAATAGTTGTTCTTACCTCTCCTGCAGACAGAATGCTACACTCTAAAAGTTGATAATTTACTCAGATTTGTTTTTCCTGTTATAGTTCATGTTAAAAAAAGCTTTTGCAGAATACACCGTTGTACAAATGCTTGTAATGTTAAGTATACTGTGAAAAATTATTCTTATGAATTTCTTAAACACCTGATGAATTTATTTTAAAATTCTGCAGTTTGTCCTCAAATAAAAAGAACATATGTTAAATTACACTGTGTTCATTGTTGTTTAACCAAACTTTAATGTTTTCTGAAAATACAATGTCTTTCCTATTAACCCACGTCCAAATAACAATATAATACTATACAATATTTTTTTCAGGGAAGGCATAAACCAACCATATATATATATACATACATACCAACCACAATATAGCTTCACTGCAGATGTACACAGTAGTGTAGAAAAGAAATGACCAGTATTACTATAATACTGTTCCCCCTCTGCAATACTGGTCACTTCTTTTCTACACTACTGTGTACATCTGCAGTGAAGCTATATTGTAATTTAGTTGCTCAAATGCTCAGTACTAGTACCTAGCAGTGGTAACAGTAGTGGGTTGGTGTTTGTATATCAGTTCTAACACTGCTATTATGAGGTATCACCATATGTCATCATTCTGTTTTCTTTAGATTAGAAGATTATATGATATCAAGGGGAATGTCTATACTTAAAAATCCTGGGTGTTGTGACACTGTTTTTGCTTTTAGATCAACAAATAATAACCCAAAATGATTGTCTTGATAATGTCATGCAAAGACTTTTTTTTCCTGTCCTGGACTCGGTCTTGATTCGGACTCGAACCTCTTTGGACTCGGACTTGACTTGGACTCGACTAGTCCTGGTCTTGGACTCGTCTTGGACTCGACAAAGGTGGTCTTGACTACATTCTCTGTTCAAGTTAAGTAATTAATTCATTTCTAACCAAATTTTACAAGAATGTCCATTCCATGCGTCTCTGGACGTATTTCCAGTGGAATTTGTACCCAAGACGCGTCTGAGAAAGGTTGGCATTAATCTGTATTTCAATCTGTTAATGTTGTGTGTTCCATAAAACCGGTGAAGTTTTCATGTTATAACCGTTCTAGATTTAACTAAACCCAAAACCAGTAATACAACTTTTTTCTAAAGGAAACCTACTGCAATAACATAGTCCATTTAACAAAGCATAAACAAATATTTAGCTCTGTTGTAATGTTAAGAACTCCACATTCAGTGTATGCTAATGTGTAGGGTACTTTATTGCAAAAAAATAAACATCTGGAATGGAATTCATATTTGCTTACTGATTACAGTATGAGTACAGGCAGTGCAAAAGAGCATACGGTTAGAAGATCACACACCAATACACAAACAATGATTAATAAGGTGAAGAATTGTAAATTCATATTTTAATATAAAATATTCTGTACATTCCTACAGTGAATATAACATATAATCTAACTATATAACATGTAGAGTTCAGGTGTATATTTCCTTTGCTTCTGAATATGTTAACGGTAGTTGTTGAAGTTGCTCTTCAGTCTGAGTGGCATTTATGGGTCAGTTTTGGTTAAGATGATAAGAATCCTTAAAATTTCAGATTTCATGCTTTGATGACAAAACCTGCTGTAGTGCGGGTATGCTGGAGCTTTGCTTGTGGAGAAAGGTCTCTTTAAGTGGTGGTGAAAGCTGTCTGTTAAGGTTAGGGGTTAGTTTCTGTTGTAGTAGCATTCACCTTTCAGCACGCCACCTTTCGTTCCGTACATCCCTCGACCTGCAGCTTCCCCTGTCTCTGTCTCTGTGCTGGGGGTGTTGCTGGACCACAGTAATGACACATGAGGATGGAGGCTTTCCGTGGTGCTTTGTTAAAAGTTTTTGATGAGTTACGTTAAATGCTTTAAAAATGTAGTAATGATTGAAATGTAATGATGATTTGTTTTGTAATTGGCTCTTTATTTTTACCTAATTCACAGGGACGTAAAGAGGTGTTGGTGCATTGGTTGCCTTGTCCATCCTGGTAAGAATAAGTAAACCTACATGGCAACTTAATTCACCTCTGTACATTTCTCATTTATTGATTGTTGTTTTTACTTTTTTCCCAGTAAGAGGACATGGCCACACACCTGGCAGCCTGAAGATCATGTTCAAATTACTCTCACTCAATGTTAAGTACATTACCGGTACATGAAGACAGTCTTTTGTTTGTATGTTTGTTTTTGAACCACAGTTTCTGTTATAGTGGACAAATAAAGGTTTGTGTTTTCACTATGTCCAATTACATCTTTTGACCTTTAAAAAAACACCACATTTGTATGCCTGAAATATCCAGGAGCTGGAGCTAATCCCAGCTAGCACAGGCCAAAGGTAGAAAATCCCCCTGAACAGGTGACCAGTCTGTCACAGAGATGACACACACAATATAGCCTCTAGTTCCTGATTAACTATACCTGCATGTGCGGAGGACACTGGTGAAACCCACAGCAACACTGGGGAAACTATCAATCAGGAAATATGAAGTCATTTGTAGTCTTACATAGTCATTTTTGAATGTAAGCCCATTGTGTGTGTACAGTATAATATATATATATATATATATATATATATATATATATATATATATATATATATATATATATATACTTGTCTATTCAGTAAATATATGGATATGAACAACCATATTCTCTCTAGACTAGAGGCTAGATGTACAAGGTATATTATATTAGCACATAGACACAGATTGCTCCAAATGGGCCCAGTGAGTTGAGTCTAGAGAAAGTGAAGAACCACTACTGCATTAATGCATAAGAACATTTGGTAAATACCATAGTAGAATGATCAAATATTTACCCTTGTATAGTCAAACAATGCTTTTAATAATACAAAACAGAGAAGTTTTTCAAATAATAGTGCTTACACATCCCTTCTGATCAAATTCAATTGGGTGAGAAAAAGTTATAATATATATTTAAGATGAGAGAAATTGTGGGAGGAAATAACTGTTTTGTAAAAATATTATTTGCAGTCTTATAACATTGTATATATATGTTATTATATTTTTTATTTATGCTCATTACATATATGCTCATTATAGTTCAGCTGGTGAGATAATAATGGAAAGGTTGAAGGGTCCATTTCCAGGAAACACAGAAGTGATTAAATGTATACCTTTAATACACTATAGATACACTAAATATTACAGAAGCACTTTGGTCAAGAAATACTGCAACGCTTTAATAATTATCAGACAATTTTTTTGTAAGCAAAGAAAAAAAAAAAGTTTCACTGTAATCAACAAATCTTTTGCTGCATCAGGTTAAACCCACAATGCAATCTGTCGTTTTAGTTTGATATTTAATGGGGGCAAATTTAGCAAGTTTATAGTTAACAGGGTAGCAATTGTGAACAATTTTAATAGAGAATTTAACCTTAATTTGGATTTCTTCACCACTACTACTAACCGGTTGGATGACGCATTAGTGATACTGAAAGCTGATTGGCCTTGATGGTTATATATGCGGAAAAGGGCCAATTTAATTAATTTATTTATATGATGTCCGATTTATTCTCCCTTGTGGCATTTTCCACGGGTTTTAATAATAAAACTGGTCTGAAAGAATGAATATCATATTAAAGAAAACGTCAACATTACATTTTAATAAATCAGAGTCGATGTGCGCGTGCATGCGTGATTCGAATTTTAGTTGCTAATAGTTACGCATTTTATGAATTCTGCAATCTGCATGTATCCGCATTTCACGATCGACCGCTGTCTGTTGTGAATTAACGAGGAGAATTAACAGACTTTTGCTGAGACTTTCTGACTTGATCTTTCGAAGCTATTTTCTGCATTTCTGAGAAGACTTTTATTCTAGAAGGACATCGGGGGATATATCCTTTATATAGAGTTACATTTTATTTAATTACACGTTATATAATTTCTGAGAATATTTTTATTTGTTTGATATTTTTTTCAGGGGTGTATTTCTGAGGAGATTTCTATTTTATTGTGTTGTGTTGTGTTGTGTTGTGTTGTGTTGTGTTGTGTTGTGTTGTGTTGATTGTATTGCAGTTTGGAGGAGGATATCGATGGCTCGCATGATGGGCGAAGGAGGTGAGTGCTTTAATTGTTCATTTATGGTTTATGGTATGATGTTGTACAATGACTGACTAACGTTACATTAATTTGAAGAACCCATTTGATCACATTTATTTGATTCCTTGCATGCGAAATAAAGTTTTGAATTTGAGTAACTTAACTGAAGTAAAAATGTGTAATTGACCACAGACATTGATTACTGATTATTATTATTATTAAAATATAACTAACTATGTGATATGTGAAATATCCATCCTAAGATCACTCCAGATCCAGGAGAGCTGCTTTCCCTCAGACGGCTGCTGGTCAGGAGGTTTGGAGACCCGATTCTGATGACCGTGATCAGGATCCGCTGCCCCGAGATGGACAAAGTAAGTTACACAATTTTCTTACTTGAGTGAAAGTAAGTTACAGATACTACTGGTCAAATATTACTCAGTTACAAGTAAAAGTTGAAATGACTGATTTTTACTCAAGTAAAAGTACAGAAGTACTTGTTTTTAAAAGTACTTAAGTATCAAAAGTAAATTAATGTCAATGCATTGTTTTATTATTGTTGTTTGTAATACTTACAGTACCTTATGCCTCTGAATCTATGCCTGCCTGCCCTCATATCAATATTACATTTATTTCTAGAACACAGATCCTGTAGTGGGATTGAATGAGATATTGAATAAGTGCTCTCAATAACGTCCACAATAGTTTCGGACACCCTGTTTCGGGCTGTTCCCTCAAATAGTGCCCTATTTAAAGTTTTTTGGCTTTTAGTATGAATATGTCAGCCACTGTTATAAGCTAGTGTGCTCCAAAACAATGACATTTAGAAGACCAAACCCAACGTTGAAAATGAAAATCAGATTGATGTCAGAATCCAACTACTTTCTACTCAAGGACCTTGACAGAAATGTAGTGGAGTAAAAAGTACGATACTTGTCTTTCAAATGTAGTGAAGTTAAAGTAAAATGTTTCCAGAAAAAATAATACTCAAGTAAAGTACAGATGCTCAAAAAGTGTACATAAGTACAGTACTCAAATAAATGTGCTTTGTTACTGTCCACCTCTGCCGCTGCCAGACCCGACCCAGACACAGAGTCAGGATCTTCCTGGATATCTGAGTTTTCTGTTTCTGTGTCCACAGGTCAGGCTCACGGGACGAAGGTGAAGCAGAACCCAGATGATGGACGTCCGTCCACTTCATCTAAACACTCTCGCAGAGGTCAGAATAGGCTTTTAATAAAGAAGTAATGGCTTAGTTTGTATTTCTATTTTCAATGGCTGATTTGTCAACTAAACCAACTAAAGTAATGGTAACACTTTATTTTGATGGTCCCTTTTGAACATTCTGTCGACTATAAGTAACTTTGCAACTACAGATGGGTCTAATAGTTGTTTTCATTTGTTTTTTCTTCATTTCAGAAAAAGCTCCAAAACGTTGGAAGAGGCCTGATTGTTTCCTCAGGTTCTGGAAGGCTTTTAAGGCTGTTTTCTGCTGCTGTTCCAGTAGTGCTGTGGATGTTGTGGAGCCTTTTATTCCTCCAGCAGATCCTGTTCCTGAACCGTCATCACCCGCTTCAGATCACTCCGGCGTCAAGCCAAATAATGGTAAATCATTATTTCTCCAACATTATTTTAAACAGTATTATCTTGTTTTCCACTCAAAATAAGGCTTGTTTTTACAGAATATTAAAATTATTTCCCCCATTATAATATTATTTTCTTATTCGAACCCTAACAGTCTACTAATACTCTACTAATGAGAGTTAGTAGACATTTAAGACATGTAGAATGTCTTAAAGGGATCAAAATAAAGTGAAACCAAAGTAACAATTTGATGTGACCACTGACATTGATAATTAATATTATAAAAAAACAAAAACAGTTTTTGATGTCTGAAATGTTCCATCCTCAGGCCACTCCAGATGCTGGAGAACTGCTTCCAGAAATTCTTCTCCGTGCTTCACGTCATCCTCATCTTGGTCCCTCCCTGAGACCAATGTCGAGAGGATGTGTAGAGACCCGTGGAGTCTGAGCAGCCGAGGCTCGTACTGCGCCGAGGGGAGCTGGAGTGGCAATGGATCGGAGAGCCCAAACCAACAGGGTTTGTCCAGGTCCGACAGCCTCGAATGGTTTCTGTGTCCTCCGCTGCCGGGTCAAGTTCCTGTCGAGCCAACAGAGACATCAACTGGCCGAACTGCTCAGGGTGCCGTGGGGGCTTCTCCTGTGAACAAGAGCTCAACAAGTGAGACTGAAATAAGGCTGGGCAGTGCAAAGTCTACAGATAGAGATTTTGCTATTTCATGCATAACTGAGTCAAGTTAAAACAATACAAATAACAATAAAACAATGGATCTCATATTTTTCTGTTTGTTTTTCAGAGTCCTTTAAGTCTCTCTATAAAGTGAAAAAGATGATTGGATCCGGAGGATATGGCAGAGTGTTCCTGGGAACACGCAAATTTGATTGCAAAAAGGTAAATCTTAATGAATTGTACAAACATTTTGCTATTGCGTGCATCAAAACACATTTAAAACAATTTACAGATGGTTTAATAAGATGTTTTTTTTGTGTGTGTGCAGGTTGCCATCAAGCGGATGCGCAAGATTGACAACGATCTTTATCTTAATATTGTAAGTTGGCCAAAACCTGAATGTGTATGGAGTTGTTTAAGTGCAGATTACTGTAGTTAATACACCCGTAGGAAGCATTAGGTGTAAATGTGATCAACAAATAAGCCTAGAGGCACCAAATAACTTTGAGCTGAAAAGGCTCTTTTGAACGCATCTAAAAAGATCAAAGAATAGTACATTTCAAAATGATGTTTTCTTCAGATTTTTACCCAGCTAACCTTCTGTCTGCTTCTTCTCTCTAGCCTGGGAATCCCGAACCTCTCGTTACAGAAGTGGCGCTGCTGCTGATGATGAGGCGAGAATCCATAAGCCCCTTCGTCATACAACTGTACCAGTGGTTTGAAGATCCTAGAGGATTCACTCTGGTTATGGAGTATCCGGAGCCCTGCGAGAGATTGCTGGACTCGATCACTTGTCAACCTTGGAATGACTGGTTCTCACAGGTC
This sequence comes from Leuciscus leuciscus, assembly GCF_965113295.1. Lineage (NCBI taxonomy): Eukaryota > Metazoa > Chordata > Actinopteri > Cypriniformes > Leuciscidae > Leuciscus > Leuciscus leuciscus. The sequence goes on along the minus strand of NC_138747.1, from coordinate 29,045,197 downwards.
GTCATGAGACAGGCTGTGCGGGCAGTGCAACACTGCATCCATCGTGGTGTTTTCCATAATGACATTCATTCACAGAATTTCCTGATAAAGAAAGACACGCTAGAACTCAAGCTGATAGACTTTGGCTGCGGTCAGCTATTTAGTAGTGAAGGCTACGAGAGCAACATATACAGGGGTGAGCATTTTGGGAGTGTGGAAACCTGAAGCTAGTGACTTACTAATTATTTGATGATGCTTAAAAAAAAAAAAAGCTCAACGATGTGCAAATGTGTTTCTTACAGGAGCTGCGGATTACTGCCCACCTGAAGTCTTGACAGAACCACGATTCCACGCCGTCCCTGCAAATGTCTGGTCTCTAGGAGTGTTGCTGTACGAGTTGTCGAACGAATGTCTTCCTTTTCTTGATAGAACGGAAATCACACAAGCTAAAGTGACATTTCAGAACCGCAACTTATCCAAAAGTGAGTGAATAATGATGAGAACATTGATAAACACACACATAAAGCAAACGATTTGTACAGAAAGTTTAGCTCAACGTATAGCGAAAATGCCAGGTCACATGGTCATGACTAACCAGCTCTCTCCTTATTAAAATGTGTACAGACTGCAGGGATCTGATTGGACAGTGTTTAGCCCGGGATCCAGCTGAACGCCCCAGCTTTGAGCAGATGTTACAACATCAATGGTTTGATCGTGATCTACACTAGACTGGAGAAGTTGAGGAGATTCACTCGATCAGTTTCAGGTGTGTGGAAGTAGGATTATTATCTTTTGTCTTAGATTCTGGATTATTTGTAGTGAGATTTTCAAATTTGTGTTCATTGTAATGTTCTTGTTATAGTCAAATCACCTTCATTTATATAGCGCTTGATACTATACAGATTGTTTTAAAGCGGCATCCCTGTAGTAAACAGGAAAATAACAGAATCAGTAAACCAAACAGAATTCAATTCTGTTCTAGCTCTAAAAAAACATTCATGAGTTGACTTGTTCTTATACTCTTTGTTTTGGATAGGAAATAACACACTTGCTGAGAGCTCTGAGCTGGAGACTTGACCCGAAGCCAGAAGTCCAACACCAACCTGACAGAAACTCAGAGCCTGTCCACGTCTGAGCAGGTTTGGGAAGGTTGGGAAAACACACCCCTTTTACTGTGTTTTAGTTTACCGACCTCCTGGTCCTGCACGTACATTTCTTGATGATTTCTCTGAGTTTTTAACGTCTATCATCAAACTAGATCGCGTTTTAGTCCTTGGGGACTTTAATTTGCATATTGACGATCCCTCTTGTTCGACTGCAGCTGAACTGTTGACTATTATGGACTCTTTCAATTTGTACAGCATGTATCTGGCCCCACGCATAAAAAAGGCCACACGTTAGGTTTGGTTTTCTCTTGTGGCCTAAACATTGATAAACTGAGTGTTGAAGAATTTCAAATTAGTGACCATTGTTGTATTTCTTTTAATTTGTCACTTACCATGATGCCTACTGTCTGTAATGTTGTAACACAAAAACGCATCATTAGTGAGACAACACTTAGTGATTTCTCTGCCTCTTTTGACTCTCGCTCTATTGTTGAATGTGATGATGTTGATTCATTTGTGCAAAGTTTCAACAACCACTGTCTTTCCGTTTTGGATATGGTAGCGCCTGTTAAAAAGATGATAACATTTGTAGTTTTAGGAGAAAATGACAGAGCGTCTGTGGAAAAGCCACTAAATTAGAGGTACACAGACTCCATTTAAAAGACATGATGCTGGATCTGAATGAATTGATAAAGCAGGCTCGCTCAGCTTATTTTTCTAATCTTGTGTCAGGAAATAAGAAAAATCCAAAAGTCTTGTTTGACACCATTGAAAATCTTACTGCACCTTCGGCTCCTCTTGTGCCTGTGTACACACATGAGGACTGTAACAACTTTTTGTCGACTGAGCAGAATGTGTTTATTTTGTTTATTTTGTTTAACGTGTTTATATTTTATTTAACATTTGTATCTCTTGAATTGAAATGTTGCATGTATAATAAAAATTTTATAATAAAATTTGTAATAAATGTTAAAGAAAATCGTAAATGGACTTTTTCAGTTGGACTTGTTTTGGGATCCTTTATTAATTTGGATGTATTTTTTTATTATTAATATGTAACAATAACAAATACAAAACAAGACAAAACAGTAACAAACAATAATAGAATACAAATTAAATGAAAATAATATCACAGGCAGACATTTATGTATATTGTGACATTTGTTAAACGCTATTTATGATGGTTTATTTGTCCATCCTTGGTTGTCAGTGATATATTGACTCACTCACTCACTCATCGCCATCTACTGGTGTAATGATGGAACAGAGAGGAGAAGAAATCAGGAAAGGACTCTGAAATATGAGTGTTTTTGGTGCTAAACAGACACTGAAGAGGACATAACTGGACAACACTATTATATCACATAATAAACTATTATCTTAAGTCATTAGTGCAGTTCATGATAAGAATCATATTAATAAAAATAAGAGTTACACAACTGGCTACTCGTGCCCACACACAGATTGGCATTGGAGGAGTTTCACTTTTATATTTTATACACTTTTTTTTATATTTAGTTTCAACAAAATATCCCTACAAAGATGACAGTATCGGAAATCCTTTTCCTTCTAGAACCATTTTTTGGTCCCCATGAGGAAAACAGCTTAAAGGCGTGGTATAATGGCCTTTTCACAAGATGTAAAATAAGTCTCTGATGTCCCCAGAGTGTGTATGTGACGTTTTAGCTCAAAACTCCCCACAGATATATTTAGATAGCATGTTAAAGTCAAAAACCAAGCGGCAACCTCCCTGTCCCAATTCGCCTACTTATACTCCGCCCTAAAAGTATGTACTCTTTTTGTGAAGAAAAAGTACATACTTTTGAGTGTGTAGCAAAAGAGTAGGCAAGCTTTGGGACATACTACTTCGTCATCTTTAACGGACAGATCTGTGTCGCGTGCGTCCTGTCACCGTAAACTGCCCTGTCAATCATCTTGTCACAGTTAAAATCCTCCATTCAATCTAATTTAATTTCTTATCGTTTCGGAGAGAAATGCAGTTGCACGTTGATCTGCCAGTCGTGGGTCTTTCATGCGGAGACTCTCCTCATGTGTTTGCAATTTGAATATAATGATGCATTTAAAAGTTAATGGCTAAACGTATCTTTACAAAAGTTCACAATGCCGCTGCAGATGCAATATAATGTGGACAACATTGAAAAAATACATTTTCGTCAGGTTAGATACTGATAATTAATTACTCAAACCCCTTTATCTAAACCTCTCTACATAACCGCCGGACTCGCGCGTCCTCCATGTCTGTAGTTTTTTTAACACTTTTCACTCGTGTTTGTAGTTCTAACCGAATCCTCGTCCAACGCGCGATGGGTTGTGGGTAATATTAGCCGTGCGCATCGATCTGCACTTCGGATTCTGACCGGAAATAGTAGACCATCCGGGTATCTTTGGAACACTCATTTCAACATACTACGATTTGGGACGTACTAATTCTATTTTCGAATACTTTTTAGGACGGATAGTATGTGAATTGGGACGCACCGGAGGACTTTTGACCTGATTACGCACCGCATTATGGGGACATTTGGGTTTATGAGGACAGAGGCCATGGGGGGAGTAAATTGCATTATCAAATAGATGAGCAAACATTTACTAAAATGTTGTGCGTGTTCGTGTAATATTACAGATTGTTGCAACATACACATGTGGACGGAAGACAGCTCGCTGGCCCATGGCTATCTTCTTCAACATTATTGATGATGTCTCGGCCTACAATTCTTTCGTTCTGTGGAGGGAGATCAATCCCACCTGGGGACAGGCCAAAAGCTACCGAAGGAGGCTTTTTCTGGAGGAGCTGGGGGAAGCGCTGGTGTACCCCTTTATGTTACTATCTGTTGCATCTGAAGCAATGTGTAAAATAATTAGGCTACAGTTTGAATGTAAATAGTTACAATTATATTTATTTATGGGTATTTCGATTTTTATTCTTCTTTTTCTTCAATTTACTGATCAATTTACTGTTTGATAATTATTGTTTGCTCTTATTTTAGCATAATATGAGTTCCTGATATCTGTTGCATATGCAACAATAAATTAAATAATTACAGTTTGTATGTATATAGTTAAAATAATATTTATTATTATTATTACATTTTTATTCCTCTTCTTTAACCTACAGTTTTATAATGATTGTTTGCTGTTATTATGTTATTTTATTATGTTTTGCTGTTAGATCATAATTGCTGATTTCCCTTCTGAAGTTTTGAATTACCATTTATAGAATTAAAATGAAAAAAAAACCCAATTAATTACAAAATGTCTGTATAAAGTGTTTTGAATGATCACTATCCATCCCTTATTTTGTTAGATTTTTTTTAAATGATCAAATACTGAGTAACAAAAATGTTTGCATTGTGTTCCCTTTCTAACCAAATGTTATTGTTTGATTGTAACCATAATGCAAAACCTGATACTTATCTAAAAAAAAATAATCAAAAAGTAGTCTTTTAGAATATCTAAATATATATCTAAATAAAAAAACGAGATGGAGAAATCATGTCTAAAAAACCAATGGGAATCAAAAAGCCTCTCTAAGTGTTTCTCACTTGAAAATTTATTTTTTAAAGGCCTGCACTCTATTTTAGTGTGAAATGTTGCATTTATAAAAAAAAAAATATATATATATATATAGGCTATATATATATTAATTCTAAAGGGAAAAAAAGCTCATACAATTTTTGTAATTAATGCAAAGTAACATAAAAACCTTTAAAAAATCTAAATAATTATTGATTATATTATAATATAATTTAAAAAATATTATTGCACAAAAATATATTACATTGGTTTTCCTTGGAGGAAAAAAGTAAAATGTTAAGGCTTCGGTCACTTTAGACCGGGAAGAAGCCAAGTGTGACCCCTAAACGAAGAAGCCCAGAGGGTTAACCCTTCAGGTGCTCTTCGTCATTTCTGACCGGAAAATATTCTGTTTTGAATTTTTAAAAATCACAGCTTCATCGGAATGTTACGAAACTTGGTGACTTTTATGGCATTAGATATGTGGGAAAAAGTTGAGGTCATGATCCGAGCATGCTAAGTGGTCGTACAAACAAACACACACACACACACATACAAACACACACCAATGAATTGTGATAAAAAAAAATCTGTTTTGAATTTTTTTAAATCACAGCTTCATCGGAACGAAACTTGGTTACTTTTATGCCATTAGGAATGTGAACACACACAAAATGTAGGGCATGATTCGAGCAGGTTAAGTGGTTGTAAAAAAAAAATAGTAACACTTTTGGTCTTTGGTCAAAAATGACTGACCATAGGAAATGAATGGGAAATTGACAAAAACACAAAAATTCTCTACAAATCGGCCACGATGCAGAAAAAAAAGTGCTCGGCAATCAAGGGGTCAAACTCTAAAACATCAATAGTGAAAAACATAACAATTAATAATTATAATTAATATATATATATATATATATATATATATATATATATATATATATATATATATATAATTAATATAATAATAATTAAAATAATTTAAATGATAATTAATATAATGTTTACAAATAATAATAATAATAATATAATTAAACCTCTGAAGAAAAAAAAAACCCACACCGGTCAACAGTATCCTATAAGAAATTAATTAATCTCAATTAATCACAATTAAGTGTCCAATAGCGACACCATTTGATTTGACAGCTTCAAAAGAGCTTGCAGAGTCGTTTACCATTACTTACATTAACCCGTACAATTTGTATTATGCATTTCCTGAACATGTACTTGCTAACTAATCAAACACTTTATTTGACCAAACTACTTATCTATAAAACACAATCGGTATTCCGACCTTTTGATTTTGATATGCACGAGGGAGAGAGAGAGCAATACAGCGCTCGTGTTGTTTGAAGACTGTGAGAGTGCGCGCGCGGCCGGCTCTCTCTCTCTCTCTCTCTCTCTCTCTCTCTCTCTCTCTCTCATATGCGCCCTGTCCACTGATCTAAATAATTCGTTGTTTCGACGTCTAATTTGTTCCCTCGTTTTGATTTAACGAATTACAACGTGGCCACAATATAGTAAAACGAGGGAACAAATTAGTAAAACGTTCTGAGGTATTAATTCGTGGCCAATATTCACCTGAATATTCACCAATTTAAAAAAATATATAGCCTAGGTCTTTAGCATTCACTATTTAAAGGAACACCTGTGAAGATAGCTCTTCAGTGAAGGCCGACTAGTGTTCACAGCTTTTTATTCCTTTTGCAAAGAAATTGCCGTTTTTACATTTTTTTAATAAGCAGGAAAAATGTCCGACTTTAAACAAATAGCCTGTCAGAAACAGGGGTACAGTAGGAGTTCATTTCTGTCCCCCCAAAAATGCTTAGGATTTAAGGTAAGGTTAGGTAAGGACCTACCAAATGCTTAGGATGTTTGCGTTGTAAGAATGTTCAGGGAGACTTTAGATTTATAAACGGTGTCTCATTAGGCATTGTTTTCTCAGTCAAATCATAAAATGTCCTATTGATTCGCTCACTAGGATATACCAATATGGCAGAGCAGTGTCCAGGAGCCAGTGTCCGTGTCAGTGGACGGGGCCATAGAGATCCATATAAGGCTAGATGTCTTAAGGCGGAGTCTCGAACGGCATCACACCGGCGGCCATCTTGTCACAGGGAAGCTTTCTCGCGAGCTCTGTGTTTTTTATTTTTATTTTTTTTTATTTTTTATTATTATTTCTTTTTTCAATTTACAATATGTCATATAAACTTGAACTTAAATTTACATCAAGAACTCGTTTGAGGAAAAAATCGCATTTAAAACAGTACAACTCACATATCAAGTAAGAAAAAATAATAATAATAAAAAATAAAATAAAATAAAAAATAAAATAAATAAATAATTACAGGGGGGGACAAAACAACATAGTGCTTCAAGCGTGTTTAAGAACATAGGATTGTAAACTCAAAGAGCAAGAGACTCTGACATTGTTTCATATAACTCATTTATGGACTGGTTTTCTTCCGATAACACCTTTAGAGATGCTATAATTTTTAATTTCATTCTTAAAACAGTTTATGTTGGGCTTGCTGTTGTTCCACTTATTTTTGTGTATATGATACTTTTCCATAATGAAAATAATGTTCACCATTTTAGATACCTTTTTTGACACACCATCCATATATATCGTCACTTGAAATTTGATAAACAAAGAGTTGTTGATCCCAATATTTAACCATCGATAAACATCCTTCCAAAACCCCATTGTGACTGAACAAGAGAAAAAAAGGTGTTCAATTGTTTCGTGTTCTGTCATACAAAAAACACACGGATTAACTTCAAAATTGAACCTTTTCCTTAGGGTTTCAGCAGCAGGATAAATATTATTTATTAATTTGAACTGAATTTCTTTTACCTTGGGTGAAATTGGCCATTTAAGATAGCTACAACTAGTCTTTGTTAATGTAACTTGATGATCTGTTATCTGTATTTTCGTTGGCTTTTTGATATCATAGCATAGTTTTTCTTTAAACTCACTTCCAAGTATTTTGTTATTACATTTTCTTTCTCCAAATTTCAATTCACCAATTTTTAATTCAGGAAGTTTAACAGTCACATTTGAATTTGTGAGGATACTTTTAATCATGAATTTTAAGGGAAGTGGAATAGCTCTACTGATTTGGTTAAATTCTCTATAAGAGCATTTCAAATTAAACTTATCGACAAAGGAATTAAACTGCAACAGACTGCCATTTTTATCCATCAAGTCCGTAACATATAGAACATTTTTATCGTACCATTCTTGTTTAAATAGTGTCTTTCTGTTCATTAATATGGTTCTATTATTCCACAAAAAAGATTACTGTGTCATCTGCAAATTGGCTTATTCGATATTCGTAATCGAAAATGGTGATTCCTTTAATTTGAGGGTGATTTACGATTAGATATGCTAGCATTTGTGTACATAAAATAAATAATTTCGGTGAAATAGGACAACCTTGTCTAATACCACGCGAAATCTTAATTTTTGGTGGTGTCATTCCAGGGTTGAGGCAGATGTAACTATAAATATCATTATAAAACATTTTTATGATTTTGCAGAACCCTTCTCCAAATCCGAATTTTTTGAGCACCGTAAACATGAAATCATGTTCCACAGTGTCGAAAGCTTTGAATGTTTGAAATCTGATTGAATGAATGATTGGTAGTCAATCATATCTAGAATCAGTCGAATATGATTGTGAATATATCTTCCCTTTATAAAAGCTGATTGATAGGCTACTCTTCGATAAGTTTTCCAATTACATGCTTTAAGTGATTTGCGTACACTAAAGCAAGAAGTTTATAATCGCTACATAATAAGGTTATTGGTCTCCAGTTGTCTAGCATAAACAAATCTTTTTGAGGTTTTGGTAATAAAGTTATCAATCCTGTTTTCATAGTAGGGGACAAACATCCTTCCTTAATACATTCCAAAAAAGCTTTATATAGTAACTTTTTAATATCTGCCCAAAAATGTTTTAGGAATTCAGATGTTAACCCATCTATTCCTGGGGATTTACCGTTTTTCATTTGTTTTAAAGCAGTTTCAATTTCTATTATAGTTAATTCTTCTTCGAGTATGTGTTTGTCTTCCACATCCAATTTTTTAATGTTTTCATCGATTTTTTCAAATAAAAAGTCACAATCTGATTTGTTAAATTTTGATTTATATATGTTACCATAAAAGAGACTAAAAAGGCATGGATGACTGACAACTTCCTTCAGCTAAACAGCTCCAAAACTGAGGGTCTCCTCATTGGGACCCCACATCAACTCCGATCCTCCCCTCTGACCGTTTACTCATTTGCTGGCCATGACATTTCTCTCACATCCTCTATAACAAACCTGGGGGTTCGATTTGACCCCCATCTATCATTTAACACTCATATTCAATTTATCTGTAAGACTGCATTCTTTCACCTCCGGAACATCTCTAAACTCCGCCCCTCCCTCTCCCTTTCTGATGCAGAGAAGCTGGTTCATGCCTTTGTCTCCTCCAGGCTCGACTACTGCAATGCACTCCTCATTGGGATCCCTGGCAGGAGCCTGCAGTACATTCAGAACTGCGCTGCCAGGGTCCTGATGAGGGTGCGTAAATCTGAGCACATCACACCAATCCTCCATAAACTTCACTGGCTTCCTGTTAGGTTCAGGATTGAGTATAAGATCTGTCTCCTGACCTATCAGTGTGTCTATGGCAGCGCACCAGTGTACCTCCAAGAACTCATTAATAGGCAAAACACAACCCGACATCTCCGTTCCTCTGACACCCACCAACTCCAGGTTCCCAAGTCCAAACTCCGCACTATGGGAGATAGGGCCTTCCAGGTGGCTGCACCTCGACTGTGGAATGCCCTCCCCAACCACCTAAGGGCGCCACAATCTATAGAGGTTTTTAAAAATAATTTAAAGACTCACTTATTTTGTATTGCATTTTCTTAATATAATTTTGTTTCTAGCTGTTTTTGACTGTTTTTATGTTCAGTGTTTTTAACTATGCACCTGTAGCACTTTGAGATGTGTTCTTCACGTGTAAAGTGCAATACAAATAAAATGTATTATTATTATTATTATTAATTTCATCTTGGACTAATTTCTGATCTTCCATTGTTATACCATTTATCATAATTATTTTTATTAATTTTTTTCTTACTTTGTCTTTGTTTTTCAAGTCCGAAGAAATAAGTTGAACTTTTTTCACCCTTTTCAATCCATCTAGCTCTTGATCGAACATAAGCTCCATTTGCCTTTGTTGTGTACATGTCATCTAATTGGGACTGCAATAACTTTAATTCAGTAGGGTGATATCAGCTAAATTGGGCCACTTTTTGGTAAATCGTTTGGGACAATAATACAATACCATATATGTCTTTTCCATGTGTTTTTATGATTAATAATGACTGTTTTTGATAATTTTGTGCTAAAATTATGTAATAAAATATAATTATTTATGCCCTACAGTTCTTGAAACATTAGCTGTGCCAACTTTTTTTGCATGAGCAGTTTCAGGTAAAATGGGCCAGTCAAACTACAAAGGGAAATATTTATTTACAATCAAATTTAATTTTAAAACACAATTGCTTATACAGCCACATAACATTTAAACTGTATTAAACAAACATATTAATATTGTTCTATAAAAAAAAAAAACATTTTGTGTGCAAAGTCAAACCCATATTCAAATTGCAATTGCAATTAAACAAAGTCATTTTGGAACAGCATATATAGATCAGTGAACTGATGTGTGTGTATGTGTGTGTGTGTGTGTGTGAACACATTTAGAACAAAATGTACAAATAAAAAAAAATCTCATTCAAAATTGATAATTGGTGTGTGTGTGTGTGTGTGTGTGTGTGTGTGTGTGTGTGTGTGATGAAAAGATTTTTCTTTTCTCTTTTTCTGTCTCCTCTGCTTGTCTCCTCTCTCATCTTTTCTTGTCCTCTCACTTCCTCTCTCTTTCCTTCTCCCTCTCTCATCCTTCCTCATCCTCTCACCTCCTCTCTCTTTCCCTCTCTCATCCTTCCTCATCCTCTCACTTCCTCTCTCTTTCCTTCTCCCATCTCCACTCGCTTCCTTCTCATTTGCCATACTCACTGTAAATAAAATATCTATTACCATCTATTACCATTATTACTGTTGGGGGGGGGGGGGGGGGGGGTCATAGTGAGTGTGTGTGTGTGTGTGTGTGTGTGTGTGTGTGTGTGTGTGTGTGTGTGTGTGTGTGTGTGTGTGTGTGTGTGTGTGTGTGTGTGAATGTGACATGCACTACATTTATAAATTTTTATAAATAATATAGGCTATTATCAATTTAAATATATAAAAAATATAATGGCCCATTTTAGCTGAAACCATGTAGCCCATTTTACCTTAGTGGGTTAAGGTAAATTGGGCTACCAAGAAAATCATCTCCTTATCAAAAAATATGTTCAGAAACCAAACTAACAACATTATTTCTGATTGATGCCATCAAGACAGATATTATGCATATTTTTTTATGTGCATGTTTTTTTTATTTATAGATTTATCATCCTTATAATAGTTTAGTCACATTTGGTATGCCAGACTACTTACCATGCAGCTTTCTGGTGCAGTCTTGATTAGAATGATTGCCCCGCCCACCATAGCAACCATAAACCAATCAAATCACCTGTTACTTGTTAAGCACAGTTATGACAACAGTTTAAAATCCTTTGCAGTCATTGGCTCTAAATTCCAGAGGGGCTGGGACTCACAAACCTTAAATTGCCCATTTTACCTGATATCACCCTAATGTTGTCTAAGGATAATTGTACATTACTTGTTAGTTGATTGATTTTGTCAATTAGATCCTTTTGCTTCCATTTCCTTATACATGACAGTTTTTTACCTGTGTCAACTGCTATTTGTCTGGTTTTGAACTTAAACCATTCCCATTTACTGATATCACTCATGTCTAGCTTTTCAACCTCTGGGATAAGAGACTTCACCTGTTCACAAAATTTTGCATTTTTTAAGAGATCATTATTTAACTTCCAGATATTTGGAGAATTCAATTGTTGTTTGGATGTTAATAGGTTTAGACTAATCATGCAATGGTCTGTAAAGCGGAGAGGCTGATATTTTACAATCTGAAATATCACTACATACTCACATGAAATCAGCCAGTAATCCAATCTTGAACATTGACCGTTTCCTGCAGAGTTATACCATGTAAACTGAACTGATGTTGGATTTAATGCTCTCCAATAATCAATTATATACGTTGTTGTACATAAAGACAGTATAGTGTCGCTATATACAGGTTGAGAATTCCTATGAGGTAGTCGGTCTAGCCATGAATCAGGGGCTATATTATGGTCTCCTCCCAATATCACTTTATCTGAATCATATGTTGTTTTCCATTCAATTATAAGTTGGCTTAATTTTGCATACAACTTCACATTGATTGCTTGGTTGTTAAAGCCATAAACGCATATCAAAATATAACGTTTGTCATTTGTCTCCACAACCACCATTAACCAGTGACCTTCAGTATCTTTTTTATGATCCATTATGTTACCTGGAAATCTATTAAATAGTATCATGACTCCTGCTGAGTGTGATGTTCCATGTGCAAAAAAGGCGTAATCCCCCCATTGAATTTTCCAAAATTTTTAGGCGAGCTCTGTGGTATCTGAAGTAAGGTGATGATCAGCACAAACACAAATCCTCTTATCTCGCTGAAATCTTGACGGATTTACAAACGGTTTGGTTTCTTACAAACGTTATTAACGTGGCTATAATTCTGGATGCTTGAACATGTTTAAATATATTATATTATATTTATCTGACGTTTATAACAAACCAAACCGTTTGAAAATCGGTAGAAAACTGAGAAAGTTATGGTTATTTAAAAAGTACATGCACCATTAACACAAAGTTACGAGTGAGCGAGCTGCCTGTGGCAAGATGGCCGCCGTGTGCGGACGTCGACCTCCATTGGGCAGCAGCGCGGACGAGACATCTAGCCTTTATTATATGATATCTATGGGCGGGGCCAGGAGCTCAGCGGCTCCAGTGCATCATCGAGCCACCGTTTTAGCCCTGCCCAAAAAATCCTGAACACAGCAATGGTGAAAAACTGTTTAACGGTCTAACGCCACAATTCAGTACTTCACAGTTCACAGTCTTTGTAATGTGTTTTAGCAATACATTTCTAGCATTTATGTGTTTAGATTTTTTTTTTTTTATCAGAAAAAACTCAGACAGACTAAATCCAGAAGAACTGTGGGAACGTCTCCGAGATGCTTGAAGAAACCTTCCCGCAAAGCTGAAAAACTATGCGCAAGTGTACCTGGACAAAAGCCGTTTTAAATTTAAACTTTAAGCCGTTCATATTGATTTGAATTAGGTAATAGAAATTAAATCATAAATAAATTCAATTTGTGATTTTATTTTTTAAAGCATTCTCACTTTACAGCATTTTAACACAAGTGGGTCCGTGTACTTTTTGATCATTTCATTTCCTGTTTGGAATGGAATAACGAGAAATGAAAATCTGCTCGTTTATTCGTTTTTTAGTTTAGTGTAAAAAATGAAAAATGAGATTTTGGCTCGATTTTTCATTTTCGTTTATGGTTTACAAGTCGGTTTATGGGTTCGATATTTCATTTGCACACGTGGGCGCCGCTGAGACGCCCCTTTCATCTGATTGGTCAAACCGCTCCGCCTTCAGTAAGCTATGAGCTTTTCTTTCTGTCAGGCAGAATAAGAGTCAGTACGAGTGCGGCACTGACAAATGCACTTTAATAAAATAATGTCTGAAACCACCACTCACTGTTAACTACACACAATATTTGAAGCAGAAATATGTTGCTGGTCACGTAATTCGTGCTGCTGCGACTTGCAAGCAACCCCATTAATGTGAGCCACAGTATATGACTATATTATGATACCTATATATATGATTATATTAGCATATTTCCCATTGATAAATACAGTGCAAATAGTTCCGTCTCTTTGGATAAAAGTGAAGTAAATAAAAATCAATAATAGGCTGAACTGTACCATGATACACGGGGGTTCCTTTCAATTTTATTGTCTCCTATTGTTAAGATTGTATGTTGTTTGTCCTTTTTTTTTTTTCAGGGACTGAAACCTGGGCCAATAAACAAAACGGTCATTAGCAAACCAAGACTCAACCGGCTCACGGAAGGAGGAGTCAGGTGAGGTAGTGAGATGCTATTGCAATTACTGCATCATACAGTCTACATATGTACACACACACACACACACACACACACACACACACACACACACACACACACACACACACACACACACACACACACACACTTATGTACACATATACACACATACAGTGAGGAAAATAAGTATTTGAACACCCTGCTATTTTGCAAGTTCTCCCACTTAGAAATCAAATACTTATTTGCAGCTGTATCATACAAATAAATAGTTAAAAAATCATATATTGTGATTTCTGGATTTTTTTATTATGTCTCTCACAGTGGACATGCACCTACGATGACAATTTCAGACCCCTCCGTGATTTCCAAGTGGGAGACCTTGCAAAATAGCAGGGTGTTCAAATACTTATTTTCCTCACTGTATATGTACACGCATACACATACATACAGTGTACACACACACTTATGTACACACAAATAAATAAAAGAAAGATTCCATAGAGAGTGACAACAGCAACAATATCTTTCTCACCTGTAGAAAGCAAGCAACTGAGATCTTTAGCCTTTTCCATGAAGAGAAATAAGTCATCAACTGATTTGTTGCATTCTGTGTATCTGTGTTGACAGTGTTTGTTACATTTAGGACATCTTCAATGACTACAGCATTTACTGTAGCCTCTCCTTTGACCTCTGGGTCATCACTGCTGATAGAGACAGAATCCACAATGTTAACAGGCCATTCCCTTTCATTCTTGAGAAGAAAACCTGGGCCATGGATCCATCTGCTGCTCGTGAGCAGGTAATCAGTTTTCACCCCACGTGAAGCCTCATCAGCAGGATTCTGCTTTGTATCGACGTACCTCCACTGTGAGACAGCAGTGGTTTCTCTTATTGTGGAGATCCTATTGGCCACAAAGGTGTGAAAACGCCTTTTTTCATTCCTGATGTATTTTAACACAGTTGTGCTATCACTCCAAAAGGTTGAATTCTCCAACTCTAGCTGCAATTCTGTTTTCAACATCCTATCAATTCGAACTGCAAGTACGGCAGCAGTTAGTTCCATCCTTGGGATTGTCACTTTCTTTAATGGAGCAACTCTCGCTTTTCCAAGAATAAAGGCAAGATGAATTTTCTTCTTGTCATTCTGCATTCTCAGATACGATACTGTGCCATAACCATCCTCGCTGGCATCTGAGAAGTGATGTAATTGGGCACTTGTAAGCTGTCCAAAATCTTTGGGCTTGATGCATCTTGGTACGCTAAATGTGTTGAGCTTTCTTAGATCTTCTAGCCACCCCACCCACTGTAGTTGGTAGTTTGGGGAAATGTGATCATCCCAACCACAGTTCAACCTACAGAGATTTTGCAGCAACAACTTGGCAGGTAAGGCAAAGGGTGCTAAAAATCCAATAGGATCGTACACTGAGCTTATTACAGACAATATACCTCGTCTTGTCAATGGTCTTTCCTGAACTGCCATTTTGAACCTGAAGGTGTCAGTTTCTGCACACCATTGCAGTCCAAGTGTTCTCTCAACAGGGAGATTGTCTCTGTCGAGATTCAATTGTTTCACTTCCTTAGCTCTTTTTTCCACATCAATAGATTCCAACACTGACCTGCTGTTGCTAATCCATTTCACCAGCCGAAACCCCCCCAATTGGCATACAGTTGTCAGGTCTCTCACCAGGGCTATGGCCTCTACTTCTGAAGGCAAGGACTTCAAACAGTCATCCACATAGAAATTGTGCTTGATTGTGTCCGTCACGTGTACTGGAAACTTTGCCCTGTTGTCCTCAGCAGTTTTTCTTAGGGCAAAACTGGCACAGCTGGGTGATGATATTGCACCGAATAGATGAACAGTCATTCTATATTCAGTAAGATGTTGTGTTAATTCACCAGCTGGCCACCACAGGAAGCGTAGAAAATCAACATCCTGTTTTGTCACTTTAACTTGATGATACATTGCCTGGATATCAGCCATCACTGCTACAACTTCTTGACGAAATCTTAACAGAACTCCAAGCAATGAATTCGTCAAATCAGGTCCCTGAAGTAGCTGACTGTTAAGCGACATCCCCTTAAAGCTTGCACCACAGTCAAATACTACCCTCAAGGTTCCCTTTTTCGCATGGTACACGCCATGATGCGGGATGTACCAGACTTTTCCTTCTTTTCCTTTCCTTTGATTTTCTGGGACCTTTTCTGCATATCCTTTGTTTATGACATCACTGAGAAAGTGAATGTATTCTTCTTTAAAGGTAGCATTTTTCTTGAATCTCCTTTTCAAACAGAGGGCCCTTTGTTCAACAACATGACGGTTGTTAGGCAGGATAACATTTTCCTCCCTGAAAGGTAATCTCATGCAGTAATGACCATTGCTGAGTTCAACTGAACTGTTCAGAATTTCCATAAACTTGAGATCTTCTCTGGACATTTCTGGCTTTTCCTCAGTGGATTTCTCATTAAAGTCGTGGTTATATTGCTTCACCAACAGTTCCTCTATGTTAGCAATAGATATTCGGTTGACTGTGATGGTAGGATAGCTGCTTCCAATAGCATTGCCTCCTCTTAGTGGTCCATTGATAACCCATCCCAATAGGGTTCTGACAGCATAGGGTCCTCCATCCTTGCTGTTTACCACTTGCCATGGTTCCATTACTCTTGAAACGTTGGTTCCAATCAATAGCTCCACATCAGAATTGATAACAGGAATTTCCACTGAGTGCAAATGTGGCCAGGCACTTAACTCTTCTTGTCGTGGAATGTTATCACGAGTCACAGGCATCTCATATTGTGTAAATACATCAGGCAATTCAAAGAAAGTGTTACTATTGAGTGCAGATACTTCCAGTCCTGAGATAACATGACTGTCAACAAACCTTTCTTGGCTCATGGTTCTCAACAGGATCTTGGCGTTTCTTCCTCTCACCTTTAGTTCCCTCATGAGTCGCTCAGAGCAGAAAGTGGCTGTGCTACCAGAATCTAAAAATGCATACGTTTTTAGCATCTTACTACCTTTCACAGCCTTGATTTGTACAGGCACAATTGGCAAAACACAGTCTTGTGCACCGGCCCCTATATGGCCACAAGTCTTAGGAGAAACTACATGACTTGTTTCTTGGTGTGCGTCCTCTGATTTGGTTTCCTTTTCCTTTGAATGGATATGGAGGCAGGTAGGATGTTTCAGGTTACACAACTTGCAAGTTAGACGTCTATGACAGTCTTTGCTCATGTGTCCAACAGTCAAACACCCAAAACAAACACCTTTCACCTTTAGAAAGTCGATTTTCTCTCTGTGCAGCTTCTTCTCCATTCTGGGGCACCACTCCAATCTGTGGCCTTCCTCACACAGCAGACACGTCACCTTTGTTGACTTATCAGTAACATTTTTCTCTTGTTGCACTTGATGTGTGTTTCCAGTATTAACAGCTTCCACAGAGGTAGCAAAACTGCTTCCCCTTCCCTTGAAGCGAACCTGTGAGACTTTATGTCCAACGTTATATTTTAATGGTAAGATGGATGTGTCCTGAATGTTTCCAAAGAGTGGATCAGAGGCAATAGATACTTGCCTCTCAAGAAAACTGACAATGTCACTGAAACCCGCTTGACGACAGTGCCTTTCCTGCAACTCATAAGCAGTGTTTCTCCACCTTTCCCTCAACTTATATGGTAGCTTCAAGACTATAGCACGCATATTGGATGGCATATTCATTTCTATCATGTAACTAATGTCCTCCATTGCGTTACAACAAACCCGTAAAAATAAAACAAAGGCTTGCAAGCCCTTGACATCTTCTGCTTTCACTGGTGACCATCCCAGAGCTTTCTCCATGTAAGCTGTGGCAATTCTTTGTTCATTTCCAAAGCATTTCTGAAGAAGTGTCTTGGCCTTTTGATACCCCCTTTCAGGTGGCATGTGTTGACAGCTCTTGACCAACTCCTTAGGTTGTCCTTTGGTATACTGCTCTAAAAAGTACAAACAATCTTGATTGCTAGCAGCCTTTCCTTCTACTCCATTTTCAAATGCTCTAATGAATGTGCTGTATTCGAGAGGGTCTCCATCAAAGGTTGGTATATCCCTTGGGGGTAATGATAGTGAAGACTGCTGCTGTACTAGCAAAGCAGTTATGTCGTTTTGCCTTTGCATAATAGTGAGAATATTTCCTTGTTCCACGTTGGTTTGCACTAAACCATCACGCTGTATGGACGCCTGCGTGGAAAGCATGGCCGTTTCCTGTGTGTGATATGTGGTGTGATTGGTTTGCTGGGATTGTTGAGGCATGCTTGGTTTGTGAAGCGGAACATGAACTTTTGTTCCACCTTGTTGAAAAATAGTTTCTTTAGGTCGTGCCCATAGACTGTAAAAAAAATATGGACGTAGTGTCCGTGACGTCACCCGTAGGTTTCTGAAGAGCATTTTTGAAGCCTAAAGTAGGCGGAGCCGGCCGTCGCCATCTTGGCCTTGCGTCACTCCCGGATAACAGAAAATAGGCAAAGAGGCGGGGCGGGAGTGGAGCTGAGGAGCCTTGCTAATATGATTCTGTACTATTCTGCTAGTTGAAAATGTATTATGCAGTAACTTAATATTACTCTGAGAGTGTGTGTGTGACAGTGATTTATGTGCTTAACGTTACATGTCAGTCACTCTCTTTTTATAGTCTATGGTCCGTCAGCGCGGCATCGCTCAAGTTCGTAGAGATGAGCTTATTCAGTCCATTTTAAATTCTGATTTTGGCCGCCTCTCAAATGGGTTAAACCATAGATATATTGCCTATGAAGTTCAAGTAAATGCGCTAGAAAATCCGCGCTCATTCATGGATGTGCATTTATTGCATGGACGGAGAAAGCACCGACACCTGCAGGATTTCATCTGACGGTACTTAAGCATATTATAATCTATCTGTTCCGTGAGAGCAGAACGAACGAGCCTTTATTGACGTTTTTAAATCTGAAAACTCCAAAAAGCTACGAAATTGTCAGACATCCATTAGTGCATGTTCACAGAGGAAAACAACTGAAATACAGCGCTGGTTGTTCTCTCGAACGATACTCGACGACAACGACGGAATCCTAAGCCGTGGGCGAAGTAATGGGTGTATTAAATTGTAAGAAATAATCCCGGAAAAAAGCACAAAACACTGCAGAGATGGCAAGTTCAGCAGCTAAAATTTGCTGAGGTGAAGTGACGGCTAGTAGTAACAACAGCAGACAAACAGCTAGCAATGACATCAGCGGGAATCCATCTGTCACTCAAGTGGCCACACCCTTAATTATGCAGAACTTTAAATATTAATCAACTAAACGGATGAGTTATAAAAAAATTCACCCCCCCCACAGTTGTTATGAAGGGCAAAATTAGCTGTATAGACCAAAGCCACATAGAGATCCAGGCTGTAAACATGTTTTATTCCGCTGTAAAGTTGGTAATTTTAACATGGGGGAGATACAGATTTGACTCACTTCTGCAGCCAGCCCAAGCGGCCAGTTAATGAATTGCAGTTTAACTCACTTCCGTGTTGGTTTCAAGCATAGACAGTATATAAACTGGACACAGCGACCCCATTGGATTCAACGGAGACAAGTGAAGTCAATTAGAAGCACGAACTTCCTGATGGTCGAGTGTACTGCAGACTCAAACTGAGCTTGACGACGTAGATGTGACGTGAGCAACCCGTCTATCTACTAGTAGCTGTAGCAAGAGAAATCTGAATCATTCCCTTCCGAAACTTGCAGAGACGGAGATCGTGAGTAGGAGGTGTCTATGAGCTAGAAGCAGGAGAAACTTTTGCTAAGTATTCTGATTAATTACTTTATCATTTTGCCTCCACGTCCCCCCGATTGCCCGCGAGCTTCTCCTCCTGTCCATACGGTAATCTCTCTACTGTGCGACAGAGAGTCGCATGTTATGACGCAATCGTTAGCCTATTTTTACAAAAACTGCTTCTACGGGGCCATAACGTAAGATACAAGGTAATGGAGCCTTTTATACATTTTCGTGTTTCTTTAGAAATAAATAATGGACAAATGGAGTCTTTAAACGCCTCAGATGTAAAGTTATTCGCTGTCAAAGTGACGCCGAAATGAATGGGAGTCAATGGGATGCTAACAGCAGGTGATGGTCAGCTAGCCAATGGCGGCGCCCGGGGCTACTTCAAAATAATATGAAACCCTGCCCCCCTGGTTTCAAGAGAGAGACGGGGAGGTTGCCGCTTGGGTGATAACGCGTCGTAGGTCACATGACAACGTCAACATAGCAGATGTCCGGTTCGCATTCATACTCAACGAGATCTGGCTATAAAGTAGCCTACCTACTCTTTTAGCGCTCGTTAAGTAAGTACTTATTGAAATGAAGTACCTAGTCATTGAGTATGCGGTTTCGAACGCAGCAAGTGAGTATGAGTAGCCTATATCAAACAAATAGCCCTCTAGACTATTTTATCCCTTCAGGGAGCCCTCACTCACAAAAGGTTGGAGACCCCTGCTGTACACTTATACGTTCAAAAGTTTGGGCCAAACTTTGGGGTCAGTTGGATTTTTAAATGTTTTTTGAATTAAGTCTCTTATGCTCATCCAGCCTGCATTTATTTGATCAACAGTATAAACAACCAACAACAGTATTGTGATATATTATTATTAGTAGTAGTAGTAGTAGTATTGTGAAATCGCGCTGAAGAAATAGGCTTGTTTGAGATGCGCCTTGCCTCGCCTGAAATGTACGCGAGGGGATGGATATCGCGGGATTCACCGGATTCACGCTCGTGCACAGTGTTGCTAATAAACTGGATGGAATTTAAGTTCTGTTGCTTTTATATGAAAATAAATATAATGAACAAGACACCCAAAGTAGCCTACTTATTTAATTCCATTCCAAATACATGTTTATTAATCTTTTTTTCTTTAATACAGACATGTATTGTTTTTTTCTTTTTCTTTTCTTTTCTTTTTTATAAAAATTACATTGCATAACCCATAGAGATCGCACTGTTAGATAGTTTGGGAATATTCACACATAACGCATGCGTATAAAACATGATATCAGAGTTTTAAAATCAAACATTTTAAAAGAGAACAATACATCACGGTTGTTTAAACCAATGAACATTAAGCTGTGTCGTCAGCAAGTCGTTTCCCATCATGCTTTTGATCAGCGCAGTCGGTCTATAATATCAATAATGAGGCATACATTATTGTGATATATTGTACATATATAGTGATATAAATAACAAATAGACATTACAACATTTTTATTATTCATAAGAATTTAAGTTAATAACATCTAAAACAAAGAATACATGTATTACAGGGCAAGTATAAGTATTAGTATTTTTTAATGTTTTTGAAAGAAGTTTCCTCTGCTCATCAAGCCTGCATTTATTTGATCAAAAATACAGAAAAAAAAGTAATATTGTGATATATTTTTACAATTTAAAATAATTAGTTTAAATGATCATTTATTTCTGTGATGCAAAGCTGAATTTTCAGGATCATTACTCCAATCTGTCACATGATCCTTTAGAAATAATTCTAATATGATGATTCATTATCAAAGTTGGAAACAGTTCTGCTGCTTAATATTTTTTCATAACCTGTGATACTTTTTTTTAGGATACTTTGATGAATAAAAAAAAAAAAAAAAAAAAAGCAAAAATTTTTAAAAATAGAAATCTTTTGTAACAACAATATACACTACTGGTCAGTAATTTGAGGTCAGTATTTATTTATTTTTTTTTTTTTTTAAATAAATCAATACTTTTATTCAGCAAGGATGTGTTAAATTGATAAATAAAAGTGATAGTAAAGAAGATTTATATTATTAGAAATTATATATATTTTTTAATAAATGCAGTTCTTTTGAACCTTTTATTCATCACATATATTAGGCAGCAGAACTGTTTCCAACACTCATAATAAATCAGAATATTAGAATGATTTCTGGGGCTGTTTACACCTGGCCACTTCATGCGTTTTCTCAGATCGGATAGCTATCCGATCGTGAAAAGACCAGGGGCGCCTGTTTCAGAAAGGAGGTTAAGTGAAAACTCAGAGTATGTTAACCCTGAAATGAGGGAAACTCTGGGTTTTCTGTTTCAGAATGGGAGGTATGTTAAACCTGAGAAAGCAGAGTAAGTCAAGCCCGTTTCTGAAAGAGAGGTAACTTATACTCAGAGTCAGTTACCATGGTAACTTACTCTGTGAACCTAACCTGGTCGGGAGCAGGTTTTCTTCGGTAAACCCAGAGTTTCTTTCGGTCTCCTCCCCTTTTTTAAAGAGGAAGTGGTGTTTAAACACCTCATTCATTCTTTCAGTACATTTTTATTAATAAAATGAATCTTTAATTAATAAATACAATATTGCTATTTTTACTGGGGGTTTTTTCCCAATTTTTTAAATAAGATGAAGTCTATTAACTCCTTAACTGGCAACTGAATATACAGTAGTAGATTAGAGTTACATAATGTAGTTCTAAACAAATTCTACAGAATTAAACTGTGGCATTTACCGAAAATCACTGAACTCTGTTCATCTGTGCAACAGAAGTTGATGGACCGTCCTCCTGCTGTTCTTCCACTTTGGGGGCGGGGGGGAGAGATAAGACTACCCATTTATACTTAGCTTTAAACTTAGATTCTACTCCACATAAAAATGTGAAAAAATCTGAATGTGTAGATTGTTTGATGTGACACATAACATTATCCCCATCGTCCTGTGAAGATGAGTACACTTTATAACACTATTTGTCATAATTTCTGGTGTATTGAGTAGGCTACTTACAACTGCCTGCAGGTTTTGTTGGGACAGGAGGCTCCAAAAGACAGATATTACCATCGGAATCTGTTGGGACCAACAAAAAACCCAACCCAAAGTAAAAT
This sequence comes from Leuciscus leuciscus, assembly GCF_965113295.1. Lineage (NCBI taxonomy): Eukaryota > Metazoa > Chordata > Actinopteri > Cypriniformes > Leuciscidae > Leuciscus > Leuciscus leuciscus. The sequence goes on along the minus strand of NC_138747.1, from coordinate 29,022,559 downwards.
AAATGGAAATATCAAAAATAGCCTATATAAGAAATAACACATATGTAAACCTCTTACATTTTATGAAGGCCCTTGGATCTTCGGGAGTGACTGGCTCTGAAGTCCCTCCAGGAATTCCCCCAGCCAAAAATGCTGCTGCACTGCTAGACACTGGGATGCTATTTAGTTATTTAATATGTCAAATATTTGTAAATTCAGGTAGCCTACACCCATGATATGCTCAAACCTTACCTGATTGAATTATGTTCTTATATTTAATTTTCAGCTGCTGCCATGTTCTTTTAATACCTGCAGGATTGCACCCATGAAAATTAAAATTAGGTTGAATAACATACTGTTCTTCCAGTTTCACCTCTGATATTATAACAGTTGGGTAAGTTACTCTAAAATAGTTATTAATTACTAACTACAAATGACATCTTCAACCGTGTAATTAGATTCATGTAATAATGACTATCTTTAGAAAGTCTACTTATTAATAAATCCCATATCAACCTCAACCACTTGAACAATACAAGGAGAGACAAGAAACTGCACTTTTAATGCTTTCAAATAAACAATATACAATTGCATGGATTTTTCTTGAATTGACCAAAGTGTGTAGAGGGAGAAGGTTACATAAAAAATAAACCTTTTAAAAATGTATGTTAAATATACAGAATTGTTCTATAGTCTAATGCAATTACATCAGATTTTACTTCAAATTACAGAAGAATTAAGAGTAATCCCTTTAATTAAATGACAGTATTTAGATGACTTGGTAATTAATTACACCCAACACTGTATAACTAATTAAAATGTAAACATACGCATTGACTCGAGCAACTATTTTCCCCCTAGCTAACTCTCTGTCCTTCGCTGCTGCAGCCGATATTTAAAAAAATAATAATATGTCTTCGTACGCTTGCAGAAGCTGGTGAGAAATATGCAGACCTCTTTTTGTCTGGCGCTGTTACCATGGTGACTCATAATATCTGCACTCCATTGATAATGGCTTTTTATAGTGGTGGTGCACGCGCTTATCTCAGAGTCAGTCAACTCAGAGTTGATTGAACTAACTAATTTCAGCTGTTCTGTAACCGAAAACTCAGAGTTTCCCATCTCAGGGTAAGTCAACTCAGTTGAACCTCCTTTCTGAAACAGGCCCCAGGGGCCCGTTCTTCGTACGTCGCTAACTCAGTTAGCTGGATTTGATTGTTGGAGATTTGGCATGATCTTGGATTGTTTGGTTCTTCGACGCTCATCCTGGACTTGCTGTCATAGCAGCAGGTGCGCAAGCTTAAACCTGCTCGGGAGCAGGCTTATTTCATGTTAACAGGATTAGATCCCGGCTTTATAAGCGGAGGTGATACGGGAAGTCTTTCGCAGCCATGTCTTGTCCGTTTTTACGACAAGAACCTGTTGCTGAAGGTGGTCTCACGCTGCACAATCCACTGCCGCTTTCTGAGCATGCAGCCTGACATCAAACAATTCACCATTTACCTTGGAGAAGCGAGTCCAGAATATATCAAATAATACAAAAAGTAATGTAATCAAAAAGTATGCAGTTGACTGATTAAAAATATCTTAGATGGTGTGTGACTCCATGTCCTACATCACAAATGTGGAAGCAAAATGGTCTGGTTCTGTGCATGACTCCAGGATTTTCAGAGAGTCACATTTATGCACATTATTTGAACGTGGTAAGGAAATATTTAATATCAAGCTCACTGTATTACATACATTTATTCTGAGCCTAACAAAACTGCATTTTTCCAGGTGCTTACGACGGGATCCTGCTTGGTGACAGGGGCTATACCTGCAGGCAGTATTTCATGACGCCATTCCCTGACCCAAACCCCGGACCACAAACCCGTTTCAATGCAGCTCTAGCCAGGACAAGGGCACGCATTGAAATGACCTTTGGGCAACTAAAGGAAAGATTTCAGTGTCTGCGGGTTGCACCTGACAGGGCCTGTGACATTATTGTTGCATGTGCCATACTCCACAATATTGCCACCATCAGAAAGGAGAGGACCCCTGTGGTGGAGGTGCAGCCTGATGATGACCTCCAGCCAGTGTACTTGGACCAACCAAGTGGCAGAGCTGCACGGGACAGAATTGTGGAACACCATTTTTTTTTTTTTTTTTCAAAACAAAAACCTTCATTAAATGAATAGAAGACAAGACAACATGCTTAGTTCCTTGAGTTTTATTTCAATTATTCTTTGTCAAGAAAAGCCAATGATGGTCATCTTTTGCCTGCAATAAGATATATTGTTATCCAAGGTCAGCAATAGTACTCTGTGTGAAATAGTGTATTTAGCACTTACTCTGAAGTTCCTTTTGAAGCAACTCAATCTCTAGTGCCAGTTTTTTCTTCTTTAACAGAATAATGCGTCTTTCGGAAGAACATTGTAGCCGGAACTACTTCTCTCTCTGTGTGCGAGGTACTGGGCTACTCCGCAGCGGCAGCGATCCGAACCAGGGTAAAATAGTCCCAATGTTATCCGTTGAGAGCGTTGGGGACTCTCTAGCCGCCCATTGATCGCTAGAAAGGATCGGCTGATCTGGGCGGGTTACACCCTCATCGTAACACGACGATCTTTTTTTTTACGGGGCAGTCATGGCCTAGTGGTTAGGGAGTTGAACTGGTAACCCAAAGGTTGCTGGTTCAATTCCAGAGCCGGTGGGAAATGACTGAGGTGCCCTTGAGCAAGGCACCTAACCCCTAATCGCTCCCCGGGCGCCACACAAAGGCTGCCCGCTGCTCTGGGTGTGTGTATCCACGTTTGCAGTGTGTGTGTTAACTACTCACTACTCTGCTCCTAATGTGTATGCATTAACTTGGATGGGTTAAATGCAGAGGTCAAATTCCAAGTATGGGTTACCATACTTGGCCGTCACGTGTCACTTTCACTTTTCACTTTTCAATGTAATCACTTATTATAGGTGTACCACCATAGTGATTCAGGATAAGACAAAAACACGGTTTGGAAAATGGATTCATGATGAACTCGCTCATTATATACATTTTGAACAGAAAAAAGTTAAGGACTTTTATTTAATGCAAATTGCTCAAAACTTTTCAAAATATGACGCGACCCCCCACAGAGCTCGCTGAGGCCCCCTTGTGGGCCGCGACCCCCCTGTTGGGAACCGATGCCGTAAAGCACTATCACTGTGTATGACGTCATTGACATTTTAAAATACTTTTTAAAGCAAATAAGTGACTCTAAAAAATCTAACACCCAGCAATGTGTAATTTCTTTGCATCTCCTTTCGGATACAACATTCAAATTACTAGACAAAAAATTATATCCTGAGAAAAGTGGAATTTGATGGGTATAGCGCCATAGACCTCCATTCATTCTGCACTCGCCTGCGAGCGCCCCCGCATGGACAGAGACGTGTTACTGCAGCCAGTCCAGAAACCGGAAGTAACCAGAGAGTGCCAATTCTCTTCCTATTAGACATTCTCTGGTTTCATGTGAGAGGGACGCCGGACAAATGGATCTATGGCAACTCCAGTCCTCGGGACCCGGTGCTCTGCACATTTTGTATGTCTCTCTTATCTGACACACTCAAATCAGTTCATGGAGTCTCTCCTGACGAGCTGATGATCTGGTTCAGGTGTGTTAAATAAGGGAGACATACAAAATGTGCAGAGCAGCGGGTCCCGAGGACTGGAGTTGAGAACCACTGGTCTATGGACTCTTTAAATTTTCGGGCAGCATGTGACCTGAAGCTGGTCTCTAATTGGTTTCTTAAAGATTCTCCCCCGGACGCAGGTCGCTGCGTCCCTGGCGAATCAGAATTGGATACATGTTATTTTATCCAATCTGATTGGTTCTCGTCACCTGCCATTCAACTCAACGCTCTTTGCCACTACTGCGAGTGCGCGGGCGACACCGTCACTCCGACTACGTCAAAACATAGCTAGGCTGATCATTTTCGTAGAGAGAATGGCAGAAGTTAAACCAAATTCTGTTATTGATTTACAAATAAAAACCTTTCACAAGACCTTTAAGAAATAAAGGATCTCCGACCGGACCAACCCGATTTACAGGCCAGTGACAGGACGAAGCTAACGCTACACCCGGAGCTTCACCCGCGCTTGTTATGAGAAACGGAGGTGGCTTTATTTGCTTATTTGTTCATTGCATTTTAATGTTCATGTCATGTATTTGTACTCAATATATAATCTAACTGTACATATCTGTTCTGTTACAGTTAGTAACTGAAGTGTAGATCACATTTGTACAATTATATGAAAAAAAGATGATGAAATAAATGATAAACTCTAAAATTTCAACTTTTATCCTTTTCAGGTTTGATTCTAATCATAATGTAACATTATTTGAAAAAAATAAATTTCAGTACAAAAAAAAAAAAAAAATGTATTGTTAGAATTGTGATTTCATAATATTTAGATATGAATCCAACTGGAAAATCTTGTGAAAAGATATCTTTCAGTTAGTCAAATAGCATATAGTGGAGCTCTATAGCCATCTAGTAGCTAAAATTATATTTTTTTACTTTTAAAACGACATTTTACAAAATATGGGCAAAAAGTTTACACTAAACCATGTAAAATTATCCATGTTATCCCCATGAATGAAAGTTAGAAATATGGGTCTTTTATAAAGTGAATTTTACATAAAATGCTGTTTTTTGTAAAAAGCCTATTTAAATAAATATTTATTTATTTAAAGAAATTGAAAATATATCATAAATCTTCCAAAAACTGCACAAATGTTGAGTAAAAACATTAATAAACAGTGTAAAATTACATTTAAAAAAAACCAACTATTATTCTGTTACAAAATTAAATGTTATTGTCTGGGGACCCCAAAGATAACTAGTGTCGTCCCAAATGAAGATAATCAGAGGGTTAAATAATATTGCTTAATAAAGAATTAAATTATTTTATTTTTATTTTTGCTTATAGATGAGGTTGACAGAAGTTTGCCACTTTTGTTTCAACAGAGGATGAAATGTGTCGTTATCTTTTAGTGTTGAGTGACGTAATATCCCTTTCAAGTGGACGCGTGGAAGCGACGTGAGATTGAATGCATTGAAAAGCCTTTTCAACCTCATAGTACCATTATTTCTGTGACACAATAGTTCAAATTATCATAGTACTGGGATAAAAGTGCAAAGTTCAAATATAAACACTGATGTCTACGATAGCGATCAAAATAGAGTAAATCAGCATATCAGCATATAGAGTAACGCATTTATCGTACATTGTTTCGCCACTAAGGGGCTGTTTACACCTTACCCGAAAGTGTTTGTAGTTAGTTACTTTCCACCTCTGTTAAATTATTATGAATATTAAAAATGAAGTTCCTAAATTTAATTTATGGAAGCATTAAGCCATGGAAGGTCATATCATGTGTACTAGTGACTTAACCCTTTGTTTTAATACTGTTTATTTACAGTGTATTTTATTCTGCTTACCTGACTCGTGCAGAACTCCTGTCCATTTTGGCTGTGGTGCCTCCATCAGCGACTGGTCTTTGTATGGAGCCACCGTGAGAGGCCATCATTTTGCTATAGATCTTGTCTCTCATCCCACAAACTTCACTATCAGGTACTTTATTTTATTTTTTATCTACAGATTAAAGAATCTTGCAGTTCAAAAACGCTTCTGCTACGTCATACATGGATGTGCTTTTGTTGGTTTCAACCATGTAAGCATTAACCCCTTAAACCCTGAGGCCATTTTTGGAGTTTTTTGTCTGAGTGACACACAAAAAAGTAAAGACTCATAACTTCAAAACTATAGAGAGGAGAGTCAAAAGGTAGATATCATTTGTTAGGAAACTTTTTATATTTTTAGAAAATATAAATTTTTATTACTTTTGGACAATCTAATGCTGAGAAAATGCTGATAAAAGACAAAAATATTAATATTATTTTTTAATAATTTAGATATCTTTCTTATTTGAAATGCAATAATTCAGGAAGGAAATACGGTGGCAAAATAATTCTTTTTTTGTGATGTTCCCCTATGTGTGGTCTGCGTCTGGATCGTTATTTTATGATGATAGCATAAAGTAATCCAAAGTTACAGCACTTGGAACAAAGGGAGCCTTTTTGTTAAGGTGATCATTTAATTATGATCCAACACTAGCCTTGAGTACCTTACTGCTTTTATAAAACAGTTACTACACAATACATTTATTAAAGCCGAAAAATATGTATCTGTGCAACTTTCATGAAGTAAAATCACTAAAAGCCTTCCTTCCGCTGGAAATAATAGTCCCTGACCGCAAACAGCAACAGAAGTTACATACATTATTTCAGCAAAAAACTATCTTTTATGAGTGAGTCAATCAGTAAAGAAAACTTAAACATTGAAATAGGGCTGGGCGATATGGCTGAAAACTATCACAACAATATAAGGGTTTCATATCGGTCGATATCGATAATTATTGATATTTTTTTATGACCTATTTAAAATAAGGACCAGGAGACAAATACATCACATTGAAAGGTTTTTTTATTTTAAACTTAACCTTCCTCTGATTATAATCCCCTCAGTTATAAAGGCAGAAATGTCAACACAACCATGGAAAACACTCAAATAATTAATGTAAACATAAGTTAACTTGCGTTAAGACCTACCGTTTTTTTTTCTTTCTTCGCTATTAAGTAAAATTTTCTCACAAAAACGACTCTAGAAGCCTTAATAGCGTTTAAGTATATATTTATATTTTAATCTAGTTCCTACATTATTTTTCTATACCTTGACTCACTGGGTAGTCTAACCTATGGAAGCCCGTTTCCGCCACGTTGAGTAAAAAAAAAAAGATTCTTTAAGTCATAATAATGAGAAACTTTCTCGTAATAATGAGAAACTTTCTCGTAATAATGACTTAACATCTCAAAATAATGAGAAACTTTCTCGTAATAATGACTTAACATCTCAAAATAATGAGAAACTTTCTCGTAATAATGACTTAACATCTCAAAATAATGAGAAACTTTCTCGTAATAATGACTTAACATCTCGTAATAATGACTTAACATCTCGTAATAATGAGAAACTTTCTCGTAATAATGACTTAACATCTCAAAATAATGAGAAACTTTCTCGTAATAATGACTTAACATCTCGTAATAATGAGAAACTTTCTCATAATAATGACTTAACATCTCGTAATAATGAGAAACTTTCTCGTAATAATGACTTAACATCTCGTAATAATGAGAAGCTTTCTTGTAATAATGACTTAAACATCTCGTAATAATGAGAAACTTTCTCATAATAATGACTTAACATCTCGTAATAATGAGAAGCTTTCTTGTAATAATGAGAAACTTTCTCATAATAATGACTTGAACATCTCGTAATAATGAGAAACTTTCTTGTAATAATGACTTAAACATCTCGTAATAATGAGAAACTTTCTTGTAATAATGAGAAACTTTCTCGTAATAATGACTTAACAGCTCGTAATAATGAGAAGCTTTCTTGTAATAATGAGAAACTTTCTCATAATAATGACTTGAACATCTCGTAATAATGAGAAACTTTCTTGTAATAATGACTTAAACATCTCGTAATAATGAGAAACTTTCTTGTAATAATGAGAAACTTTCTCGTAATAATGACTTAACAGCTCGTAATAATGAGAAACTTTCTTGTAATAATGACTTAAACATCTCGTAATAATGAGAAACTTTCTCGTAATAATGACTTAACAGCTCGTAATAATGAGAAACTTTCTTGTAATAATGACTTAAACATCTCGTAATAATGAGAAACTTTCTTGTAATAATGAGAAACTTTCTCATAATAATGACTTAAACATCTCGTAATAATGAGAAGCTTTCTCATAATAATGACTTAACATCTCGTAATAATGAGAAGCTTTCTTGTAATAATGAGAAACTTTCTCATAATAATGACTTAAACATCTCGTAATAATGAGAAACTTTCTCATAATAATGACTTGAACATCTCGTAATAATGAGAAGCTTTCTCGTAATAATGAGAAACTTTCTCATAATAATGACTTGAACATCTCGTAATAATGAGAAACTTTCTTGTAATAATGACTTAAACATCTCGTAATAATGAGAAACTTTCTTGTAATAATGAGAAACTTTCTCGTAATAATGACTTAACATCTCAAAATAATGAGAAACTTTCTCGTAATAATGACTTAACATCTCAAAATAATGAGAAACTTTCTCGTAATAATGACTTAACATCTCAAAATAATGAGAAACTTTCTCGTAATAATGACTTAACATCTCGTAATAATGACTTAACATCTCGTAATAATGAGAAACTTTCTCGTAATAATGACTTAACATCTCAAAATAATGAGAAACTTTCTCGTAATAATGACTTAACATCTCGTAATAATGAGAAACTTTCTCATAATAATGACTTAACATCTCGTAATAATGAGAAACTTTCTCGTAATAATGACTTAACATCTCGTAATAATGAGAAGCTTTCTTGTAATAATGACTTAAACATCTCGTAATAATGAGAAACTTTCTCATAATAATGACTTAACATCTCGTAATAATGAGAAGCTTTCTTGTAATAATGAGAAACTTTCTCATAATAATGACTTGAACATCTCGTAATAATGAGAAACTTTCTTGTAATAATGACTTAAACATCTCGTAATAATGAGAAACTTTCTTGTAATAATGAGAAACTTTCTCGTAATAATGACTTAACAGCTCGTAATAATGAGAAGCTTTCTTGTAATAATGAGAAACTTTCTCATAATAATGACTTGAACATCTCGTAATAATGAGAAACTTTCTTGTAATAATGACTTAAACATCTCGTAATAATGAGAAACTTTCTTGTAATAATGAGAAACTTTCTCGTAATAATGACTTAACAGCTCGTAATAATGAGAAACTTTCTTGTAATAATGACTTAAACATCTCGTAATAATGAGAAACTTTCTCGTAATAATGACTTAACAGCTCGTAATAATGAGAAACTTTCTTGTAATAATGACTTAAACATCTCGTAATAATGAGAAACTTTCTTGTAATAATGAGAAACTTTCTCATAATAATGACTTAAACATCTCGTAATAATGAGAAGCTTTCTCATAATAATGACTTAACATCTCGTAATAATGAGAAGCTTTCTTGTAATAATGAGAAACTTTCTCATAATAATGACTTAAACATCTCGTAATAATGAGAAACTTTCTCATAATAATGACTTGAACATCTCGTAATAATGAGAAGCTTTCTCGTAATAATGAGAAACTTTCTCATAATAATGACTTGAACATCTCGTAATAATGAGAAACTTTCTTGTAATAATGACTTAAACATCTCGTAATAATGAGAAACTTTCTTGTAATAATGAGAAACTTTCTCGTTATAATGACTTAACAGCTCGTAATAATGAGAAACTTTCTCGAAATAATGACTTAACATCTCGTACTTTCTCGTAATAATGACTTAACAGCTCGTAATAATGAGAAACTTTCTCGAAATAATGACTTAACAGCTCGTAATAATGAGAAACTTTCTCGTAATAATGACTTAACATCTCGTACTTTCTCGTAATAATGACTTAACAGCTCGTAATAATGAGAAACTTTCTCGTAATAATGACTTAACAGCTCGTAATAATGAGAAACTTTCTCGTAATAATGACTTAACATCTCGTAATAATGAGAAACGTTCTCAAAATAATGACTTAACATCTCGTACTTTCTCGTAATAATGACTTAACAGCTCGTAATAATGAGAAACTTTCTCGAAATAATGACTTAACATCTCGTAATAATGAGAAACTTTCTCAAAATAATGACTTAACATCTCATAATAATGAGAAACTTTCTCAAAATAATGACTTAACATCTCGTACTTTCTCGTAATAATGACTTAACAGCTCGTAATAATGAGAAACTTTCTCAAAATAATGACTTAACATCTCGTACTTTCTCGTAATAATGACTTAACAGCTCGTAATAATGAGAAACTTTCTCGTAATAATGACTTAACATCTCGTAATAATGAGAAACTTTCTCAAAATAATGACTTAACATCTCGTACTTTCTCGTAATAATGACTTAACAGCTCGTAATAATGAGAAACTTTCTCAAAATAATGACTTAACATCTCGTACTTTCTCGTAATAATGACTTAACAGCTCGTAATAATGAGAAACTTTCTCGTAATAATGACTTAACATCTCGTAATAATGAGAAACGTTCTCAAAATAATGACTTAACATCTCGTACTTTCTCGTAATAATGACTTAACAGCTCGTAATAATGAGAAACTTTCTCGAAATAATGACTTAACATCTCGTAATAATGAGAAACTTTCTCGAAATAATGACTTAACATCTCGTAATAATGAGAAACTTCCTCGTAATAATGACTTAACATCTCGTAATAATGAGAAGCTTTCTCGTAATAATGACTTAACATCTCATAATAATGAGAAACTTTCTCGAAATAATGACTTAACATCTCGTAATAATGAGAAACGTTCTCAAAATAATGACTTAACATCTCGTACTTTCTCGTAATAATGACTTAACAGCTCGTAATAATGAGAAACTTTCTCGAAATAATGACTTAACATCTCGTAATAATGAGAAACTTTCTCGAAATAATGACTTAACATCTCGTAATAATGAGAAACGTTCTCAAAATAATGACTTAACATCTCGTACTTTCTCGTAATAATGACTTAACAGCTCGTAATAATGAGAAACTTTCTCGAAATAATGACTTAACATCTCGTAATAATGAGAAACTTTCTCAAAATAATGACTTAACATCTCATAATAATGAGAAAGTTTCTCGTAATAATGACTTATTTTCTCGCACTTCTACGCATGCGCAAAGCAGCGGAGCAGAAGGGCGTGCCGCACTAGCGACATCCGCTGGTCAAAGCCGTGTAAATGCATCACAGCAAACATGGCACGCTCTGCAAAACAGATGTTTTCATTAAAGTCAGTGTGATCTACTAATGCAATCTGTAGTATCATTAAATAACATCATCAGTAGGCCTATATCTTCCATACTTTTCCATGCGCACGATAAGGTGTGAAAGTGGAATGCAGAAGCAGGATGGTTACCATGGTAAATTGTTACATGAATTTACAAAACTATCAGATTAAAGTTGGAATATTACATTTATTCATCAAGTTTAAGTGTAACATCTTCATAAAATATATGGGTACGTGTGTTAATATAACACGTATTTTGCAGATGCTTCTAGGATATTTGATGTGCAGGTTCATCTGGAAGATATCAATACAGAAATCACCTTTAAGATGTTTATGACTTTGGGGACATTTAAACATAGTTGGGCAGTGGAATGGGGGAAAACGCAAGGTCGAGACGTGTTTTTAAAAGCTGAACTTCTTTTCAATTGAGCGCCGCATTTTTAGAACGCCGTGTCATGCGCGAGACGCTGCAGAAGAGCGAGCGAGCGTCCGTCTAGTGCGCATATGCCTAGAAAAGCAATGAAAAAGCGCGTTCTGTATGAACGGACCCTTACACAGATTTCCAGATAAGTGTTCTTAAACAGATTTGGAAAGGTGTGCTGTCTTATCATTCCTCCATCTATTTGAACTCCATGGATCACCCTTCTGTGTTGCTGCTTGTTCATACACAAAAATACAAATGAATATTACAAATGAATAAAAGACTATCTAGCTATGGAAGCCCATCTCATATATTGATCATTTATCATTAATGTTATTCACTGCAGAGCGTGCCATGTTTGCTGTGATGCATTTACACGGCTTTAACCAGGGGATGTCGCTAGTGCGGCACGCCCTTCTGCTCCGCTGCTTTGCGCATGCGTAGAAGTGCGAGAAAATAAGTCATTATTACGAGAAAGTTTCTCATTATAGAAAGTTTCTCATTATTACGAGATGTTAAGTCATTATTACGAGAAAGTTTCTCATTATTACGAGATGTTAAGTGATTATTACGAGAAAGTTTCTCATTATTACGAGATGTTAAGTCATTATTATGAGAAAGTTTCTCATTATTACGAGATGCTAAGTCATTATTACGAGAAAGTTTCTCATTATTATGAGAAAGTTTCTCATTATTACGAGATGTTAAGTGATTATTACGAGAAAGTTTCTCATTACGAGATGTTAAGTCATTATTACGAGAAAGTTTCTCATTATTACGAGATGTTAAGTCATTATTACGAGAAAGTTTCTCATTATTACGAGATGTTAAGTCATTATTACGAGAAAGTTTCTCATTACGAGATGTTAAGTCATTATTACGAGAAAGTTTCTCATTATTACGAGATGTTAAGTCATTATTACGAGAAAGTTTCTCATTATTACGAGATGTTAAGTCATTATTACGAGAAAGTTTCTCATTATTACGAGATGTTAAGTCATTATTACGAGAAAGTTTCTCATTATTACGAGATGTTAGTCATTATTACGAGAAAGTTTCTCATTATTATGAGATGTTAAGTCATTATTACGAGAAAGTTTCTCATTATTATGACTTAAAGAATCTTTTTTTTTTTTACTCAATGTGGCGGAAACGGGCTTCCATACTAACCTGCAAGATGCCCTTTAAGAGCAAATCATTTGTGACTCTAATGAGAGCTGTCTCAGTACTATGGTACGGTCTAAATCCTGACTGAAAATCCTCGCAGATATCATTTCTTTCTAAAAAGGAACATAGTTGTGAAGATACTGCCTTTTCTAGTATCTTTGACAGAAAAGGTAGATTCGAGATCAGCCTGTAATTGACTAATTTTGTAGGATCAAGTTGTGTTTTTTTTAACAAGTGGTTTAATCACAGCCAGCTTAAAGGTTTTTGGTACGTATCCTAGAGACAAAGATTAATTAATGATAGTAAAGAGAATCTATGACCTCTGGAAGCATCTCTTTTATTAGCTTAGTCGGTATAGGGTATAACATACATGTTGTCGGTTTAGATGATTTAATGAGTTTAGCGAATTCTTCCTCTCCTATAGCAATAAATGAATCAAATTTTTCCTTAGGGAGACTAAAATGCACTCCCTGATGCGATACTGTAGTCGACGGTTGCATAATTATAATTTTGTCCCTGATATTATCAATCTTATAAGTGAAGAAGTACATGAAGTCATTACTGCTGTGTTTACATTTCTGGGCTTGAAGCTTTCTTTTTCGTTAGTTTAGCCACTGTTTAAAAAAAATACCTAGGGTTTTGTTTATTTTCTTCTAATAGGATTGAAAAATAAGCAGATCTAGCAGCTTTTAAGGCCTATCTGTATGCAATCGTGCTCTCTTTCCATGAAATGCGGAAAAAAACTCTAGTTTTGTTTTCTTCCAGTTGCACTCCATTTTTCTGGCTGCTCTCTTAAGGGCTGATTTTATTTAATCTTCTTTAAAGGGATAGTTCACTTTGAAATACATTTTTGGTATGTTTTTGCTTACCTCAAGGGCATCCAAGATGTAGGTGTCTTTTTTTCCGCAGTAGTTTAAATTTTGATATTTTTAGGTCAAACCGTTCTTGTCTGTCAGTCATATAATGCAGGTCTATGGTCACTGTCTCAAAGAGCATGCACAGAGTCCAAATTAAAACAATTCCCCGTCGTCCAAATTAAACAATTCCCCATCGTAAGTACACATTGATGGCCTAAGACACAGTATTTATATCGTTTTTACCTCTTATACACAGCCATGTCCAAGTGATCTGATCTGACGTGTACGCAGACTGGTGCATAGATATATACACTAGATGTCGCCTTAAAGACATTCGTTCCAATTAACTGCCGTAGACAAGGCGAGATCTAGTGTGTATATATCTATGCACCAGTCTGCGTACACGTCAGATCAGATCACTTGGACATGGCTGTGTATAAGAGGTAAAAACGATATAAATACTGTTCGTTTTCTCACACAAACCGCTCGTTTCGTGTCTTAGGCCATCAATGTGTACTTACGATGGGGAATTGTTTAATTTGGACGACGGGGAATTGTTTTAATTTGGACTCTGTGCATGCTCTTTGAGACAGTGACCATAGACCTGCATTATATGACTGACAGACAAGAACGGTTTGACCTAAAAATATCAAAATTGAAACCACTGCGGAAAAAAAGACACCTACATCTTGGATGCCCTTGAGGTAAGCTAAAACATACCAAAAATTAATTTCAAAGTGAACTATCCCTTTAAGCGCAACGGAGCAACTGTGTCTAAAGTGCTGGAAAAGAGAGAGTTAAAAGTTTCTGTTGCAATATCGAGTTCTTCTAAGCTATCTGGGATGCTGAGATGATGAAACTGATTTGGAAGATTATTAATAAAGCAATCTTTAGTGGCAGAAGTGATAGGTCTAACATATTTGTAACACGGGGTCGGCTTTGCAGCCTTGGCTAAATGAAGTTTACACGAGACTAGATAATGATCTGAGATGTCATCGCTCTGCTGCAGAATTTCAACGGCATCAACATTTATTCCGTGTGATAATATTAGATCTAGAGTATGATTACGAGAATGAGTAGGTCCTGACACGTGTTGTCTAACTCCAGTAGAGTTCAGAATGTCTTTAAATGCCAATCCCAATGCATCTTTTTCATTATCTATATGTACTGTATATTAAAATCACCAACAATTAGTACTTTATCTGCAGCCAATACTAACTCTGATAGAAAATCAGCAAATTCTTTGATAAAGTCTTTATGGTGCCCTGGTGGCCTGTATACAGTAGCCAGCACAAATCTCAAACGTGATTTAGCATTTACACTATATATTGCTATATTAAAGCTGCCGTCGGCAAGTCTGGCAGATTGGGTCGATTAGCCAAAATTTTGAATGTTTACAACTCTCATGCCCCTCCCCACTACCAGCGAGCACCCTCCCATCGAGGTCGTGCTCGTCAGTGCGTCACTGTGCGTGTGTACCTGATTTTCTGTGAACGCGTCCGTCTCTTCAGCATCTATCAACACCATGGACTCGGAGGTAGGCTGCCCTGGCTAATCTATCCATAGATAGCAATAACCGAGGAATTGGAAGCTTGTTAGTAGATTTTCTCTCCGCCATCACGCTTCATGCAATCTCCAGGCGAACTTCAGGCGTGGCGTGTGCATGTGATATTAACGTGCGCGAGTGAGGAGGGATCTGTGGCGTGTGCACGACCTGTGATTGACAGTCAGATATCACACCCCCCTGCGCTGATTGGACCTGATGAAGCGGGAGCGCTGGATTTTTGCAAAACAAAAAACACGCTCCAGGTGGAGTTAGAAGCTCGGGTTTTTTTCTAAAACCACCTTATTTATGTTGTTCTGTCGGATTATAGTGTCGATTACACTGAATATGATCAAAAAAATGTTGCCGACGGCAGCTTTAATCACCAACACTTCAAAATAATTATATTTGAAACTAGACTTCTTGGTAATTCTAAAAATATTACTATAAATTACAGCAACACCTCCCCGTTTGCCTTTCAGATGAGGCTCATGTTTATAACTGTAATCTTGCGGGGCGGTCTCATTTAAAGTAATGTAATCGTTTGGTTTTAGCCAGGTTTCTGTCAAACACAGCACATCTAGATTACAGTCTGTAATCATATCAATAACAATATGTGCTTTTGAAGTAAGGGATCAGATGTAAAAATGTATCAGATAAATATTTTTTTCAATTTTTTTTGCATAAATCTATTAATCAACCTCAGTCCTGCTCAAAACTACTAAATGTTTTTTAAAAAAATCTGGATTTTAACTCTTTAATTGCCAAATTCATAAATGATGTCACCGATTTGGGGAAAAAAACACACATAATGACTTATTTTCAATATAAAATGTGAATGTGGACTGGATTTTTTTTTTTAGCTTTTATCACAGTCTTGGACATGTCAAAGATTAGAAACAACATTGGTTTTGATGCATTGTTAGTTTTTGTGTAGCATCAGATTTTAACTTTTTCTCTCTCATTTACTGTTCGTGGCTGTTTTTGCCCCATAGACTTCCATTATAACCACATTTTTTGATTGCAAAGCCATGACACCATATAATCATGCATTTTTGATTGTTGGTGGTTTTCCCTGTTGGGAAGAGGTAAAATTTGTAATTTTTACTGTTGATAACCAGGTGGCACCATTAACCCTTTAGATAGGCCTGTGCAAAAAAAAAAGCTTAGTTTCTGGCTTTTACATGGAGTTATATGGAGTATAATAGCATATTTGTGTGTGTGTGTGTGTGTGTGTGTGTGTGTGTGTGTGCGTGTTTGTGTTTGTGAGAGAGAGTATGAGAACTCACCTTGATACGTCTGAGAAAATCAAAATATGCACCTCAGCTCTCAGAACTACATGGAGTAAACAAAAACAAAGTAAGTGTATTTATGCATCTGCTGCCTTTTGATGGTGAGAAATGCAGACTAAACAAAGCAAGTGGATTTAAACACTTGCATGCAAGCCTGCTGGTCATTTGATGGTGAGAAGAGCAGCAAGCAACATGAGAAAGGGCTTGACTTGTAGTGAAGTTTTAGAGATGATTATGCAGCCTGACCCCTCCAGCGAGCTGCAGGATGTATCGTCTTCTCCCTCTGACACCACAGACTCAGGAGAGTCAGATCCTGATTTGGATGTGGCATCCTCATCATCCTCTCTAGCTTCCACTGAAGGCGAGGAAGATTCGGAGGATCCTGGATCTGGGTGGATTGGGAGAAACGGCGAAGTGTGGTTTTCCACCAACGCGGAGACAATTCCCTTTCTTCAGCCTGCCAGAGGCGTGACTCCAGGGCCGACGCGCTATGCCATCGCAAGGGTCCAGAACATGGATTCTGTGTTCAACGGATTCTGTTTTTTACGGAGCAGATGACTGACCTCATTGTCAGCATGACCAACCTCCATGCGCGCCGCACAAAAATTGAGAGACTGGACCGGGGTGGACTCCACAGATCTCCGTGCCTACATGGGGTCTGTGGGATCATCGCCTTCCCCTCCTATTTTTACTCCGTAAAAAACAGATTGAACACAGAATCCATGTTCTGGACCCTTGCGATGGCATAGCGCGTCGGCCCTGGAGTCACGGGAGTTGGCAGGCTGAAGAAAGTTGTCTCCGCGTTGGTGGAAAACCACACTTCGCCGTTTCTCCCAATCCACCCAGATCCAGGATCCTCCGAATCTTCCTCGCCTTCAGTGGAAGCTAGAGAGGATGATGAGGATGCCACATCCAAATCAGGATCTGACTCTCCTGAGTCTGTGGTGTCAGAGGGAGAAGACGATACATCCTGCAGCTCGCTGGAGGGGTCAGGCTGCATAATCATCTCTAAAACTTCACTACAAGTCAAGCCCTTTCTCATGTTGCTTGCTGCTCTTCTCACCATCAAATGACCAGCAGGCTTGCATGCAAGTGTTTAAATCCACTTGCTTTGTTTAGTCTGCATTTCTCACCATCAAAAGGCAGCAGATGCATAAATACACTTACTTTGTTTTTGTTTACTCCATGTAGTTCTGAGAGCTGAGGTGCATATTTTGATTTTCTCAGACGTATCAAGGTGAGTTCTCATACTCTCTCTCACAAACACAAACACGCACACACACGCACACACACGCACACACACACACACACACACACACACACACACACACACACACACACACACACACACACACACACACACACACACACACACACACACACACACACACACACAAATATGCTATTATACTCCATATAACTCCATGTAAAAGCCAGAAACTAAGCTTTTTTTTTTGCACAGGCCTATCTAAAGGGTTAATGGTGCCACCTGGTTATCAACAGTAAAAATTACAAATTTAACCTCTTCCCAACAGGGAAAACCACCAACAATCAAAAATGCATGATTATATGGTGTTATGGCTTTGCAATCAAAAAATGTGGTTATAATGGAAGTCTATGGTGCAAAAACAGCCACAAACAGTAAATGAGGGAGAAAAAGTTCAAATCTGATGCTGCACAAAAACTAACAATGCATCAAAACCAATGTTATTTCTAATCTTTGACATGTCCAAGACTGTGATAAAAGGTAAAAAAAAATCCAGTCCACATTCACATTTTATATTGAAAATAAGTCATTTTGTGTTTGTTTTTTCCAAAATCAGTGACATCATTTATGAATTTGGCAATTAAAGAGTTTTAAACATTTAGTAGTTTTGATCAGGACTGAGGTTGATTAATAGATTTATGCAAAAAAAATTGAAAAAAATATTTATCTGATACATTTTTACAGCAGTTTAAAGTAGTGGCTGTTTTCAGCCACGAACATAACGAAAGGGTAGTGAATTTGAACAATGCACAAGGGTTAAGGACATTATGGAATTAAGATAATGTCTGTACTATGTTATGATTGTACTGTACAATTAAATACAATCGTTGCAAACTAAAGTCTGCAGTCTGAACACTTTACCTCAGAGCGTCCGTTAACTGAATGAATTGAGAATATCACCTGAAAATCCGATAACATCAGCCGTTTTCATCCACACAGCTGATTTCCTTAAATGAATGTAAAACTAAATGTATATTGCAGGACAGGGTGAAGTCAGTATACATTAACGACGATTTTAGACAAATATGAGACAAAAATGTAAATGGCGCTCTGTGGCACAGCAGGATTTTGAACAAGGTCCTGAGCCGTTGATGGGCGCCGCGGACAGACGCCGAATGGCGCGCAGGTTTGCACTGCGTTGAGATTTTATGCAACAGGAACTTTTCTGAATGCTGTTGGTGACACAGTGGGTCTCAGTAAAGCTTCTGTGTCATGGGTGGTTTACAGGGTATCTTGTACCATGTTTTTGTATCTTTTCTGTACGTCTTTAACGCTCCGCTCAGTGATCGGATTAACGCTGTTAAAGGGATAGTTCGGCCAAAAATGATATTAAACCCATGATTTACTCACCCTCAAGCCGTTCGAGATGCATATGTCAATCATTTTTCAGACGAACACATTTTCAGTTATTTTAGAAAATGTTTTGGATCTTTCAGTGGTTATAATGTCAAGTTATGGGGTCCACCTCCTTCAAGTCCCAAAAATGTGCATGCATCCTTCACAAAACTAATCCATCCGGCTCCAGGGGGATAAACGAAGGCCTTCTGAGGGTGTAATCCGTGCGGTTTTGTCGTAAAAATATACATATAACCACTGAAAGATCTAAGACATTTTCTAAAATAACTGAAAATGTGTTCGTCTGAAAAATGATTGACATATGCATCTCGAACGGCTTGAGGGTGAGTAAATCATGGGTTTAATATCATTTTTTGCTGAACTATCCCTTTAACTGTCGAAGCAATCTTTTTCCAAATTAAACATTTCTTCTTGTTACTACATTCTCCGCTAAATTTCCCAAGTAAAATGTCCTTGTAACTGTTATACTCCAACAAACACATATTTTCCGCTGGGGTAAACTGCACTGAGCGGTTGAATGCGCTTACTCGATCCGCCTTGTTTTTTGTTTTGAAAATGTCTTATTTTACCCAGAATGCATTGCAGTGTAGTCCTACTTAAGATAGTCAGAGTCTTAAGTGCTTTGTGCAACGGTCTGATTTAGATGTCTATCTGAAGTCTGACTATCTACTATATCTAAGCCATAGTCAAAGTCTATCTTTGTGAAACCAGCCGCAGATTGTCATGTTTTATCTCTAAGACTATGAGCCAAATTACTGGAGAGAAGAGCAGCACCATCCCAGGAGGGATGAATACCATCTCTTTTCAACAGGTCAGGTCTGCCCCAAAAACTTTTCCAATTGTCTATGAATTCTATATTATTTTGCCATTGAGTGAACACAATCTACTAACTATCTCATCACTCCTGCGAACAGGAAGGGGGCCAGAGCAAATTACAGTGCCTGACATCGTACTGGAAAGTTCACACACCTCTTTAATATTAATTTTGGTGATCTCCGACTGGCGGAGTCAAACATCATTTGTGTCGACGTGAATAATAATCTTAGAGAATTTACGATTAGCATTAGCCAGCAGCACTTTTAAATTTGCTTTGATGTCAGGCGCTCTGGCTCCCGGCAAACATGTGACTATGGTGGCTGGTGTCTCTATTTTCATGTTCTGTGTAATAGAATCACCAATAACTAGGGCACAATCAACAGGATTCTCAGTGGGTGATTCACTGAGTGGGGAGAACCTGTTTAATGTTGTTATCGGAACGGAAGAGCGGTGTTTTGTCCTGCGACTATAGCGTCTCATCGTCAACCAATAGTGCATGTAAGCTGTGCTTTGACCTGTGATTGCATATATATATAGATGTATATATAATAATTCGTTACATTTATATAGCGCTTTTTCTGAGACCTCAAAGCGCTTACATATACTTCCTTTCCTTACCTTTTTTCTTTTAGGCACATGAGGTTTTTTCTTTACCTACTCTCTGGGTTTCTTTTGTTTCTCGTTCTTCCTCTCATGACGGTATCTTATTTCCAAACATTTTTAGGTGAGGATCGATACCTGGAACCAGTCGTGGAGGAGGATCTTTTCCATATTAATCCGCTTGGCTGGATTACTTTCCATGCATGAATGGATCAGATCCCTGCATTCTGTGAAGAGGGGAGAGATGTCCGGTTATTATTGTAAGTGTTATACTTTGTGTAACTGCTCACATTATTTTAAGCAGTAATAAAAGTTCCTGTATGACCCGTCCACATGCTCTCACCTTTGGAAATGTCTTCTGTGTAGGAGGGCTCACCAAACATCTGAGGGAGGTACCGGTACTCGCCAGGATACTTCCCAGACAGCATCTTGAACATCAGTACGCCTAAACAATACACTGTTGCAGGCTTGCCATGATACTTTCCATGCCTGACCCACTCAGGGGGAGCATAATCTCTTGTGCCTGGAAGAAAGAACAAGATTTCGTCCATTGCAATGAATTTGTATTTCCATAGCTTTTTGTCGATTTATTCACCATAGATTTGTGGAATAATACGTACCACTGAATTTCGAATAAGAAGACTTCTTCAAGCGTTTGCTACAACCGAAGTCTATTAATTTGACCTGCAAGGTGTTTGGGTTGATGAGCAGGTTTTCCAGCTTGATGTCGCTGTGGAAGACGCCCCTCTCACTGCATATTCTTGCAGCAGTGACAACCTGACGCATCACAGCTCGTGCCGTCGATTCCTTGAGGATGCCACCATTTTGCTGTAAAAATATCCTCATATCTACACATGGCGTGGGCCGCTCTAAGACCAGTAGATATTCCTCTGGTGTCTCGTACCAGTCCAGCAGCTTTATTATTTGAGGAACACTGGGATTTTTGTTCATAAGAGCCATCATAGCGACCTCATTTGGAGGGGATTTGCCGAATAGACCCTACAGGAGAGATAATAGTTATACAAAAGTGAGATAATTAGGGGACATGGTTTAATTTAAATGAATTACTACAGAATTATGTCCTGCATTTGGGTAAGTATAGGTTTGAAGAGTTAAGTAATTGAAATACTGGAAATAGTTACTAAAGTTTCGGTCACTTTTACTGTCGACCGGCAAAAATTTTCAGGGCAAAATTTTGTCATTTTAATGGGAATTTTTGCATGAGGGTAAAGTCACGCGAATGAACTGTGCTGACTAACAGAAAGCTGCTTGGTTCGGAAGTTCATACGCTATTGACAATGGTCCTTTTGTGACTGCAAAATTTTGTTAAAATGTCCTATTATTAATGTGACTGTGTACTCTGAGAGTAATAAAACGAAGAGAGGAATTGCCTACTTACAATACGGACATTTTCCATGGCTTCTGTCTTCAGCACATGTTTGATTGCCACCTGTTCTCCAAGGGAAAGAAAAAATAAGATTTTTTTTGTAAGAATGTTTTACAATGAATTAACTATATGTGCAGAGGTCACATGATTCCAGTAATTAACCTTGATGTAACTTTTAATGAATTTAAATTCCAACTTCCAAGAGTGCAAAAAAACTACCTTTCTTGAATCAGACAAACGGATCCCGTCGTAGACGCATCCATATGATCCTCTACCCAGCATTTTCATAGTTTCATAGTGCTGCAAGACTTCCCCTGTTAAAAAAAAAGAGGGACATACAAAATTTACAGTATAAACCACAAAAAAACATAAAAAATTCACATTAAAAATAGCTGTAGAATGGACACATTATTGTGGTGCCTCACACAACCAAAATCCATCCTCAGTTCACATTTTCATTTGGATAATAAAGACAATGTCCAGAAAAACATGTTAAAATGTAGGTACTTTTTGCACATTTTATGAGTCATGTTGGGGCTTGTTATATAAACTGACCTGTCTTTCCCTTTGAACTTGTATGGATAATTTCATCCTCATTCTTCCAAGAAATGTCATCCGATGTCGAAGCTGAGTTGATGTTCTCCTCAGTCATAGATGGCACAGGCAGAGAAGGACTGCTGTTGTGTGAGATGATGCCACTTTGCTCTTGCCTGGTAATGTCTTTATCACCATCCGGCACACTGGTGGGAGAAGACACACAGCTGTGCCTGCTGTACACTGAGTTGTGTTCAGTGTCGCTGTTGTGTTCAGCTTCCCCATCAGAGCATCTCTCAGGCTGTTGGCTGCTGTCATTTCTGCACTGACTCTGTTGGGCTTCGGTGGAAGTGTTCTTGGATTTCCGAGACAAAACCCATCTAAGGAACTTCCCTTTCTTCTTCTTCTCTACTTTCTCTGGGACAGGCCTTGGCGACACAGATGCAGCAGCATCTTCCTTTACAATGTAACTGTGAGATTTGCACTGACCCATTGCTCCAGATGTCTCTCTGATGTTCTGTCACTAACTTATCACAAGTTCACTGAACGTAAATTGCACAGATCGAAATGAAATACTAAAAATCATGAGATATAACACAGATCGACAGATATAAAACAATTAGAGCAATTTTTCACCACAGATGTAACAGAAATACTAGTCAGATCGCTTGTACTACAGACCAGAAATCAACTGAACTGCTCGAAAACCAGAGAAGAGTTCTATGGGCGACTCTGCCTGTGACGTCACGAGTAGTGACGCGCGTCGGCCGGTTGCCAAGGGATTTTTTCGAATGTTTTTTTTCGAATGAAACTTGCAAAGATAACTGCTATTGTTTTGACAGAAAATGTATATCTTTATAAACTTATATGTAAGGGAAAATCCACGGCTTGCTGTGCATTAATTTCCCCCCCAAAATTAATCAAATGTGCCCATCTCAAACAAATATCAGTGATAATATTGTGGTCAATAAAACAAAATCAATTTGATTATAATTAACATGATAACGTACGTTCAAAACTAAAGTAGCCTAAATTCACCTTTATTTTTATGTATCTGTCAGTCTGAGACTTCGTTGCCAAAACGCAATATGTCACTTGCGTGTGTCTTGCTTCGGACTTGACGGGTCTAAATAGTCTAACGGCAGGCTTAACCGTAGCTAAATAAATGAATGCGTTTTAAAACGAAAATGCACTACTAGTGTAAACGTAGATGTTCCACAGTCTGCTCGGGAACCGATGCTCTCGATACAAATATGGTTCTTTCATTGAGTAGTCGACGGCAGGAAGAAATCAAACCAAACAATTTCTAAACTTTTTTTTTCAATGATCAAAGGTAGTGTGTCGATTCAATTAAAAATACACATATCACATATTTTAAAATATATCATAATTCATTGTTCATCATGTTTGTTCGAATTTCAGGAGATCTCTCCTGCCAGGCTGTTGTCGAAAATAAGATATTGTTCTTAAGTGACTTGCCTGGATACATAAAGGTTAATTAATTAATTAATTGCAATTTATATGCTACAGTTTTTTGAGTCCAGGAACACATCAAGACTAAAATTTGAGCTAAAAACAGAGCGCGCTGTCAAAGCACGTTAAGACGCTGCTCCGCCAATCTCCAGCAGGGGGCGCTCAGTATTAGCGTCGATAGAAAACACCAGTCCGCATGGAGTGAGTGAGTGTAGCAAACAGACTCATGCATGCTTTCCTCACGTTTGATGTGTGCGTATAGTACCAACTTGATGTATGTACTTCAGCTCATGTTAACTGTTTGATGAAGTCAATTTATTATGTTGGTTGATATTCCTTGTTTAAGGAAGCTTTACATAGAAGTAGTGATTGATTTGTGTTCATGTATTCAAATGATGTTGCTTATTGTTCATGAAAGTGTTTCTGCTACATCTCATTGTATGCATCTGTTTAGTTAGCCTATTGAATTGTGTTTCTGTTATGTTATATATTGATTTATATTATTATATGCGTTGCTTTAGACCACACACCCATGAAAACACCAGTGTACTCATTTGTGCTTATGTGCTGAACCTTTATTGAAGCTGTGTGGAATTAATGAGGAGAAAATAAAGAATCAAAGAACTTTCATGCTGCACTGTAAACAATTATGCACTGTTAACTTAGTTAAAATAAGTTCATATACTTAGGCTAATTGTTTGTGCTCTGTTTACATTACTAATTTAGCCAACTCCAAATGTTTTATTTGAATCCAATTTGTGTGTGAATAAAATAAAATTTGGGACACAAGCTGCAAGATTGTCACACTATCTCACAAACATAAAAACAAACATTTAACTTTAATATAAAGAACATTTTTCCTTGCCCTCCATCTATCCTTTCAATCACATCTCTCCATGTATCCTAACTATCCACCCTTCTATACTGTCCTGTCTCGTCTTCTCACACGAAAGAACAAAACACTTGCTTCCTGTACTTATTCACCAGGATAAACTCCTGGCAAATGTTTTCCTTTCTGACTTTATCCAGTATTACTTTGTGAATGTGATAGACTGATACAATGTGAATATGCAACATTGTGCTTCTCAGCCAGGTCTTCAACCTCCTCGGAGCACCGAAGCTCCTCTCCTCTTCAGCAGAGGCAGGAACAACCACAAGAAGTCGTACAAGTGCTTCTACTTGGTTGAAAAGGCCACGAAGTTCAGGCAACTGATTCCTCAGAATAGTTGCGGCCTCTAAACTGGTTGGGTATGTGTTTTGGAGCTTAAACATGTTCAGCTGCACCTTCAGTGACCTTTGGTTTAAATTCAGGATACTGGTCCACCACAGCAGTGTTTTCAGACCAACCTGATCAAACCTCTCCTTCAGTATCCAGCACCTTGAAGCTGATGACGGTCCAGTGCTAATGTAAGTGCTTTTAAGTAGTGTTACTACAGTTATAACGTTAGTCTATCTGTGTGGTAAAAAAAAATAAAAAATTGTCAGTTCTGTGATCGTGCTTTTGAATCGTTGTCAGAATTTTGCTAGCACAAGAAAATCCATGTTCCTAATGTTGTTTTTAAATGTAGGCTAGTATTCCTGATTGCCATGCCATGGTCCTACAACTACTCCCACCATTCAAAGAGAAGTTAGACGGTGTTATCCTTAAAGCAGATGAGTAGAGATTATTCAACAAATCTCATTAATCTGTAATGTTTTATGTTTTGGTTCTGTTGATCATGGTTGTGCTGTCCTTTTAAAAAATTTGCAACGCTGATGTCCTGCAATCTACATTTGCCAGTGGAGTCCACACTTTATGTTGCTTGGTATGTAAACATTGGGTAGTTTTAACCTAAAATGAAAAGCCATCATTTACTCACCCCACTGCAAAATATGTTTTTCTTAATTAGTGTTTTTTTCTTGTTTCCAGTCCAGATATCTAAAATTCTTATGAAGAAGCATTTAATAGACAAGTAAAAATTGGATTGTTTTCTGAAAGAATAAGTCAAAATTAAGTGAGTTTATGCTTAAAACAAGCAAAATAATATGCCAGTGCGTTTTAACATTCTAACCCTAATCAATTTTAATGTTTAGGTGAAAAATTGTATTCATAGAACTATGAATAGACAACTACATCGAACCACAGTGAAACCCACAATAGTTATTTTAATTATTAATATTATTTATTTATTCATAATTTTTTTTTTTTTTTTTTTTATTACAGGTCAATCTCTAAGCGACCAGTAGTGGACATTACGTTTGGAAGGTCAAGGTGTGTGTGAAAGGATCACAGCATCTTCATCACTGGCCTGGCAGCGCTGTTTGCCTCCTCCTATGAGTTCAGCTTGCAGTACCAGGAAGAGGCAGCACCTTGAGTTTGTTCAGAGGTTAGTCATTAGCATATTTGCCATTCATATAAATATTATAAATATAATAATATATAAATAGCTGACTACTGGTATAAACAATATGGCCATGGTTTCCATACTGGGCTTAGCTTAAGCCGGGTCTAGGCCTTAATCAAATTAGGGTATTTAAGCAGCTTTTATAAAAATGTCTAATAAAAAAAAAAAAACATTACTGGTGTGCATCTCGAGACAAAACAGTGGCAGTCACATATTTTAAGATATGTCAGTGCAAGTTGTTTTCAGTTAAATGATTAGTGAAAATTCTGTCATTAATTACTCACCCTCATGTCGTTCCAAACCTGTAAGACCTTTGTTAATCTTCAGAACACAAAGATAAGATATTTTTGATGAAATCTGAGAGGTTTCTGAACCACCCATAGACAGCAACGTCTTTGCAACTTTCAAGGTAGTCAAAACATCGTTTATATAATCCATGTAACTACAGTGGTGCAATCTTAATATTATGAAGCGATGAGAATTCCTTTTGTGCACAAAAACAAAATAACGACATTATTCAACAATCTCTACTCTTTCATGTCATTCTCCTACGCTGTTGACGTAGTGTAAACAGTGTCAAGTCACCTTCATTTATATAGCGCTTTTAACAATATAGATTGTTTCAAAGCAGCTTTACAGTGATAATAGGAAAGTACAGTAACATAGATTGTTTAGGCTTTACAGCAGCTCTAGAATAAATTTATCAGATCGACTATTTTTGACCGTCAAAATGCCGGCGGACACAGCTTCAGTGAGTTGTTCAAAATCTTTCTTTTTAGTAAACTCTGTGTACACAAACAATGTTCTCCATGCTGGAGTTCATGTGTAGAGCCCCTGGTGATACTGAGAGCAAAGTTTCATGTTGTGTCGAGCCTTCTTAGTGTTTTAAAAATAGCGATTTTTGATGCTATCATAGTCGTGCCCCAAGCACTCCCATTCAAAAGGCAATTTGACCGAAAACGAAAATACGGTCAAACTTAAAAGTGACGTTTCCATCCTAATTATGCTTTTAAACGAAAGTTTGCATCGGGTAGATTAACAAAAAGAGGTTGCATTTTGGCAAGAGTTATCCTTTAACGCTCTCCGGCCCACTCATCTACACAAAACAGTGCCTGGTGGCTCGAGAACGCAAACCCTGTTATAGATTTCAAGGTGCAAGCCTTGAAAAAAAGCCAGTGCAGTGCTTCTGGGTTCTACGTCAGAACGTAGGCTTATTATTGGCCGACTCTGGTCGTGTGTGATGACCCAGGAGCTAGCCAATAGTGAGCCTACGCTCTGATGTACAATCCATAAGCGCTGCACTGTTTACACTACGTCAACAGTGTAGGAGAATGACATGGAAAAGAAGAGATTATTCAACAATGTTGTTATTTTGGGGTTATTTTGCGCACAAAACCACGGGGTCAAATTTGACCCCTGTTAATTGCTGCTACCCAAAAAAAAAAAAAATTGTCAAATTTTACTTCAAAAGCCCAGAGTGCCACTTCTGGCCCCTGCATAGAGACACCTAGTGGATGAATATTGAACTCACAAGTGCCAGAGTGGTAGTAATATGATGGCTGACCACATGCTGTTTTGTTGAGCTGGAAACCTAGCCAAACAAAATCGTCTTCTCAGCAAACCAGCGGATGGTAAAATTGTGTATTTTTTGTTCATCTATTTAGTATTAGCTTGCAGAATGCCTAGAAGTATGTTTTATATTATTTTGGGATAAATTAGCAACTCTGAGCTAGTTCAAAAAACGATGGGCCAAAAATGACCCTCTGGTTCTTTGAGTGACTTTTATGGAGAATGGTGACAGTCCTGTGTTTGGCTAAAGCCTTGAAATAAATAAAGTAGTATATCTTTTCAGGGAGTATGGCCACTCCCTTTTCAGGACAGGGAAAGCAGCAGAGAAAGGTCACTGTAACACAAGTATTGGAGCAACTTGAAGCTGATGATAGTGTGAGTTCCTCTCTCTAGCAGAACAGATTTTTGGATAAGCAAAGACCCATGGTGTTAGTTTTTTTCAGTCGTGATTTTGGCCTTGTGTTCTTGTTTCCATTGGCCAAAGTGTTTGTACATTTGATATCCAGTTCTAACATGCAACAAATAAAGCAAAAAAAAACAACAAAAAAACATTGTTAAATGTAGCTGTGTGGTTGACTGATTATTTTCCTAAATTTAAAATAGTTTGCATTGACGGTGTTTGTTATTGTTATTCTGTGAAATGATACACCTAAAGCCCATGGGTCAAATTTGGCCCTAATCCTAAATTAGGGAATAAAGGGTTAAAATTTAAAAAGTGGATATTTTGGTGTTCAGTGAACTTATAGAAGTAATTTAATGCATAGTTCATAATTTTCCAAAGAAGAAAAGTGTTCTTGGGTTCTCCAGGGTTAAGGTTGAACCAACGTTGTGAATGAGCGCGGATTTTCTAGCGCATTTACTTGAACTTCATAGGCAATATATCTATGGTTTAACCCATTTGAGAGGCGGCCAAAATCAGAATTTAAAATGGACTGAATAAGCTCATCTCTACGAACTTGAGCGATGCCGCGCTGACGGACCATAGACTATAAAAAGAGAGTGACTGACATGTAACGTTAAGCACATAAATCACTGTCACACACACACTCTCAGAGTAATATTAAGTTACTGCATAATACATTTTCAACTAGCAGAATAGTACAGAATCATATTA
This sequence comes from Leuciscus leuciscus, assembly GCF_965113295.1. Classification (NCBI taxonomy): domain Eukaryota; kingdom Metazoa; phylum Chordata; class Actinopteri; order Cypriniformes; family Leuciscidae; genus Leuciscus; species Leuciscus leuciscus. Next base: position 28,993,834 of record NC_138747.1, on the reverse strand, counting down.
GCAAGGCTCCTCAGCTCCACTCCCGCCCCGCCTCTTTGCCTATTTTCTGTTATCCGGGAGTGACGCAAGGCCAAGATGGCGACGGCCGGCTCCGCCTACTTTAGGCTTCAAAAATGCTCTTCAGAAACCTACGGGTGACGTCACGGACACTACGTCCATATTTTTTTTACAGTCTATGGTTATCACACGCGCAACAACTTAAAAGATTTGAACGGCACGTTTAATTCATCTATCTGTAAATATCTTGATATTGATTAAACTTGCTCATTTTGTGGTCTTTTTGAAGAAACTGCTGCCCATTTATTTTGTGAACACATTTATGGTTTGATTTAAGTTATATTTACATTTACATTTATTCATTTAGCTGACGCTTTTATCCAAAGCGACTTACAATTGCTATATATGTCATAGGTCGCACGCCTCTGGAGCAACTAGGGGTTAAGTGTCTTGCTCAGGGACACATTGGTGTCTCACAGTGGATTCGAACCCGGGTCTCTCACACCAAAGGCATGTGTCTTATCCATTGCGCCACCACCACCCCTACTAATTTAACCCTACTAATGTGACCCACCATTATATCCTTAAAGGGATAGTTCACTTTGAAATTAAATGTTGGTATGTTTTAGCTTACCTCAAGGGCATCCAAGATGTAGGTGTCTTTTTTTCCGCAGTAGTTTCAATTTTGATATTTTTAGGTCAAACGGTTTCGCAGTAGCCAAGGCGACATCTAGTGTATATATCTATACCCGCCCGCGCTCTCAGATCACTTGGACGTGGCTGAGTTCAAGAGGTAAAAACGATATAAAAACTGTTCGTTTTCTCACACAAACCGCTCGTTTCGTGTCTTAGGCCATCAATGTGTACTTTCGATGGGGAATTGTTTAATTTGGACGACGGGGAATTGTTTTAATTTGGACTCTGTGCATGCTGTTTGAGACAAGTGACCATCGACCTGCATTATATGACTGACAGACAAGAACGGTTTGACCTAAAAATATCAAAATTGAAACTACTGCGGAAAAAAAGACACCTACATCTTGGATGCCCTTGAGGTAAGCTAAAACATACCAAAATTTAATTTCAAAGTGAACTATCCCTTTAACGATATTATTTATTTTTATTACGAAATCCCAAAATTGTCATCTCTTGAATATGTTGTTAATTTCTTTATTTTATATCCAAACATTTTCATCCACAAGTAAAAGTGGCTTATTGCTTTGTTTTCCTCTTTTTCTTGTTGAATTTAACTCTCGTTTCATCCCTCAGGCCTGGGCCTATAACTAACAAAAAAATGATTTTTTTAAATGTATTATAATGAATTATTTAAGAAAATATATATTAAGATATTCAATCTTGTAGATTCTTTTTTCCTGTGTAAAAAATCTCATATTATGTATGCAAACCCATGATTGATATATATATATACCTCATAACATAGTAACTCAACAGCCCTACCTAGAACGGTTTTCCTCACTGTAAACCCGGATAAGTAGAATCTACTTAAAAAAACCAAGGTAACTCGTTGCCTTAAATTTTTTAAGTAATGAAGCATTAGTTGAATAAGACAAGTGGACTACGTTCAATGTACTTAAGCCCATAATGGAATGGAATAGAACATTTAAGTTGAATGTACTTATAACCGAGTTACAGTAACTGAAGATACTTAGTTTAAACAATCATTCCCCACCCATTTATTTAACTCAGCTTGTTAAGTAAGCATTACTCCATTACCAATTCAACTAAATTATATATTCTAACGGGCCCAACTTAACTTTTAGTTCCTGACAGAGGTGGGAGTAAGTCACACATGTGCAAGTCACAAGCAAGTCTCAAGTCTTAACCTTCAAGTCTCAAGCAAGTCCGAGTCAATTTTGTGAAAAGCAAGTCAAGTCAAGTCAAGTCACTGCTTTATGTCAAGCAAGTCAAGTCAAGTCGTAGCTTGGGTCACAAGTCACTGGCAAGTCATACAAACGTTTGATGATTATTCAACTAAATTATATATTCTAACGGGCCTAACTTAACTTTTAGTTCCTTCCTGAAACTCAAAATATCTTTCAATCAATAGAGCCATGTAAAATACACACATACAACTGCAACATTACACTGATCCAATTATATTTTTATTGAACATGTCTTTTTTTTTTGCAACAAAAGAAACAATGCCATGGCCTAATAGGCTTCTAGTGTGTAGTTTCCTCACATACTGTATTTTTACAGCACTAGTACAGTAAAAAGCATTTACAGTACTCCACTGTAATTACCAAATACAGTATAACCCACATACTTTTACAATATTAAACTTGTCTACAGCAATAAATTGTATTTTACAGGGAATGCTGCTTTTATAATTACATAATTAAAATATTATACGTTAAGGTTTCATAAGAGTAGCCACACTAGGAAAAAGAAAACAACATTTGGTTAAAAGCAAAGATCAGAAAATTGCCTTCTGTGAACATGTTGGCTGAATTTTTTAAAACATAAAATGCAATTTTAACACTTTAACAACAAACAGGTATAACTAAGCGCTTAATTAAAGGGATAGTTCACCCAAAAATTTTAAATTAGCACATGATTTACTCACCCTCAAGTCATCCTAGGTCTAGATGACATTCTTCTTTCAGACGAATACAATCGGAGTTATTTAAAAAAATGTCCTGGCTCTTCCAAGCTTTATAATGGCAGTGAAGTGCTGTTTCTGTTTTGAAGTCCATAAAAGTGCAAACGAAATCCCATTCAAAGTCTGCAAGTTTTCGCAGAAGTGAGGAAACCTGTAGGCTTACAGTGGTGTTCTTTTTTTTGCATAACTTGGCCAGTTTTCTTTGAAGTTACTTGTCCTTTCTTTGTTTTTGATCCACGTTCAGGATTGATGTCAAGAAAGCGTCTAAAAGGCAGAAAAGAAAGAGAAAAAAAAACAATGAAATATTATGGACTGAGTTTATATATTTTGACAGAGAGAGACAGCACAAAAGACGTGTAAATAAAAACCAGATATCGGTTTTAACGACTAATTTGTTTGGATAAAACTAAACAACATGAAAAAAAAAATGCAATGTTGGATGTTGTGATCAATAACTGATATTTCTTCTGCCCTGGTTAAAATACATCAACTCAATGTGTCTGTTTACAAGCGCACTGTCAACTAACTAAACTTTTGGAAGTGGGGTTGCCAGATTTAAAGTTTATTCTACAACTTTTGTCTACTCATCACCCAGCTCATTAACAATATCATCCCCTCATCAGGTCCCATCAGAGTATCAGTGGAAAGGCAGTCATAGACTCTCAGTTTATATAGAGCACACATTGCCAGAATCCAGCCCAAACCTTTGTGACAGAAATAATTTAACTTAATTGCAAGCCTTGCAATGTGAATTGCATACATGACTACATGATAATGTTAAACATGACATTTACCAGACTAAAATGCATGTTTGCACCCAAAAATGAAAATTCTGTCATTATTACTCACCCTCAAGACTTTCGTTCATCTTCGGGACACAAATTAAGATATTTTTAATGAAATCTGAGAGGTTTCTGTCCCTCCATTGACATCAATGTCATTGCAACTGTCAAAGCCCAGAAAGGTAGTAAAAACATCAGTAAATAGTATATAACAACGTTGGTTCAACCTTAACCCTGGAGAACCCAAGAACACTTTTCTTCTTTGGAAAATTATGAACTATGCATTAAATTACTTCTATAAGTTCACTGAACACCAAAATATCCACTTTTTAAATTTTAACCCTTTATTCCCTAATTTAGGATTAGGGCCAAATTTGACCCATGGGCTTTAGGTGTATCATTTCACAGAATAACAATAACAAACACCGTCAATGCAAACTATTTTAAATTTAGGAAAATAATCAGTCAACCACACAGCTACATTTAACAATGTTTTTTTGTTGTTTTTTTTGCTTTATTTGTTGCATGTTAGAACTGGATATCAAATGTACAAACACTTTGGCCAATGGAAACAAGAACACAAGGCCAAAATCACGACTGAAAAAAACTAACACCATGGGTCTTTGCTTATCCAAAAATCTGTTCTGCTAGAGAGAGGAACTCACACTATCATCAGCTTCAAGTTGCTCCAATACTTGTGTTACAGTGACCTTTCTCTGCTGCTTTCCCTGTCCTGAAAAGGGAGTGGCCATACTCCCTGAAAAGATATACTACTTTATTTATTTCAAGGCTTTAGCCAAACACAGGACTGTCACCATTCTCCATAAAAGTCACTCAAAGAACCAGAGGGTCATTTTTGGCCCATCGTTTTTTGAACTAGCTCAGAGTTGCTAATTTATCCCAAAATAATATAAAACATACTTCTAGGCATTCTGCAAGCTAATACTAAATAGATGAACAAAAAATACACAATTTTATCATCCGCTGGTTTGCTGAGAAGACGATTTTGTTTGGCTAGGTTTCCAGCTCAACAAAACAGCATGTGGTCAGCCATCATATTACTACCACTCTGGCACTTGTGAGTTCAATATTCATCCACTAGGTGTCTCTATGCAGGGGCCAGAAGGACTAGTATGAAGCTGCAGACTCGGAGCCTGCATCTACAGTCCCGCACCCAGAGTCCCGCATTCTCAGACCCCTCCGCGCCTCCTATCAAATTGGATCGGATAAACATTTGAAGAACTTAAGCCAAAACGTGAGTATCGTCAATTTTATTTAGCGAATCATACTCATTCGATTTCTTTTTTAATCAAACTACTTTATAGCTCATCGATACACCAACATATGAATAGTCCATTTAATATTTAGTTTGTAACAAAATTTGAGCCGTTAATGTAGGCTATGTTTTTTTGCCGAAAATATTTTGATAGCTAACGTTAGCCTTTAACCTTGGACTTTTTGTAGACAAGCCATTGTAAAAATTTGATTAAAATTAGTTGATATAAAGTAGACCAATTAAATACATTTAAGTGTGTTAATATTAATTATTTTACTTTATATAATTTATGTAGACTACTTAAATTAGTTTTTATTAAACGTAAGTATTAAAATTAATCAATATTAATTTAACTGTGATATGAAGTTGTTGCCAGCCATTTACAACTCATACAATTGCCTAATAATCTAATTTATTATGCCTTCACTATGTATTAACCAGTCTATATTAACATATGAGCTAGAATGTGTCATTTGGCCTTTTGTTTGGGCTCCTTCTTTTAATTTGTATTGACTGAAATGTTTTAATTAATTTATATGGACAGGCCATCATTCATGGCCTATATGAGATGCAGGCATTATCCTAGCAGGAGGCTGAGGAGGTGTTCCTCTGTGGCCCTATTCACTCTAGGTATGCTTTGTAATTTGCATTTGCAAAAAAATATATTATTTATTATTACACAATATTTTTGACAATGGCATTCATCTTTTATTTTAGTGAAGTCGAGGAATTGACAGTGATTGCAAAAAAAGGAAAAAAGGAGCATTCGCCCACCAGAAAGTAATTATTATGCATTTACATTACATTTTACATTTATCCATTTAGCAGAATGAGGAGGTTTTTTTTAATGCAATTAAAGACGAAAAGTAAAGTCACTAACACAAGTCTTTCTTCCTTTTTTCTTTGCTTTGTCCTGTTTACAGCAAGATGATGTTTAGGTGATCGTTAAATAAAGTACAGAATTGTTTATTATTGGTGTTTTGTCTATTCTTATTTGAGTTTTGCTTTGCATTCAAAATATCAAAAATGTTAGCAATGTTAGGTTTTGTAATGTTAAGGTATAATGTTAATTAGACCATTATAGGTTGAACTGAAAGAAAAATTCGAATTTAAAAAAAAAAAAAAAAATATTGTAGCAATATAATATCACATAATATTTTTCAGAAGATACTTCAATCTGTAATTGTATCACTTCCATCAGTAATTTTCTTTCAATTTCACCCATGCTCAAAAAAGAACTAAGGGGTAATTTGTTAGTCAGAGAACACAATGAGTTTTTTTGGCATATGCATTAAGCAGGGAACGCAAATATTTATTTGGATAACTTAAAATAAAACGAGACCGTAATATAATATTGCATCCTATTGTTTTCAATGGCATTTGGATTAGGGTGTTATACGATCTTTGAAACAGCAGGAGGCGCTGAGGGGTCTGAGAATGCGGGACTCTGGGTGCGGGACTGTAGATGCAGGCTCCGAGTCTGCAGCTTCATAATGTTGGCCAGAAGTGGCACTCTGGGCTTTTGAAGTAAAATTTGACAATTTTATTTTTTTTTGGGTAGCAGCAATTAACAGGGGTCAAATTTGACCCCGTGGTTTTGTGCGCAAAATAACCCCAAAATAGCAACATTGTTGAATAATCTCTTCTTTTCCATGTCATTCTCCTACACTGTTGACGTAGTGTAAACAGTGCAGCGCTTATGGATTGTACATCAGAGCGTAGGCTCACTATTGGCTAGCTCCTGGGTCATCACACACGACCAGAGTCGGCCAATAATAAGCCTACGTTCTGACGTAGAACCCAGAAGCACTGCACTGGCTTTTTTTCAAGGCTTGCACCTTGAAATCTATAACAGGGTTTGCGTTCTCGAGCCACCAGGCACTGTTTTGTGTAGATGAGTGGGCCGGAGAGCGTTAAAGGATAACTCTTGCCAAAATGCAACCTCTTTTTGTTAATCTACCCGATGCAAACTTTCGTTTAAAAGCATAATTAGGATGGAAACGTCACTTTTAAGTTTGACCGTATTTTCGTTTTCGGTCAAATTGCCTTTTGAATGGGAGTGCTTGGGGCACGACTATGATAGCATCAAAAATCGCTATTTTTAAAACACTAAGAAGGCTCGACACAACATGAAACTTTGCTCTCAGTATCACCAGGGGCTCTACACATGAACTCCAGCATGGAGAACATTGTTTGTGTACACAGAGTTTACTAAAAAGAAAGATTTTGAACAACTCACTGAAGCTGTGTCCGCCGGCATTTTGACGGTCAAAAATAGTCGATCTGATAAATTTATTCTAGAGCTGCTGTAAAGCCTAAACAATCTATGTTACTGTACTTTCCTATTATCACTGTAAAGCTGCTTTGAAACAATCTATATTGTTAAAAGCGCTATATAAATGAAGGTGACTTGACACTGTTTACACTACGTCAACAGCGTAGGAGAATGACATGAAAGAGTAGAGATTGTTGAATAATGTCGTTATTTTGTTTTTGTGCACAAAAGGAATTCTCATCGCTTCATAATATTAAGATTGCACCACTGTAGTTACATGGATTATATAAACGATGTTTTGACTACCTTGAAAGTTGCAAAGACGTTGCTGTCTATGGGTGGTTCAGAAACCTCTCAGATTTCATCAAAAATATCTTATCTTTGTGTTCTGAAGATTAACAAAGGTCTTACAGGTTTGGAACGACATGAGGGTGAGTAATTAATGACAGAATTTTCACTAATCATTTAACTGAAAACAACTTGCACTGACATATCTTAAAATATGTGACTGCCACTGTTTTGTCTCGAGATGCACACCAGTAATGTTTTTTTTTTTTTATTAGACATTTTTATAAAAGCTGCTTAAATACCCTAATTTGATTAAGGCCTAGACCCGGCTTAAGCTAAGCCCAGTATGGAAACCATGGCCATATTGTTTATACCAGTAGTCAGCTATTTATATATTATTATATTTATAATATTTATATGAATGGCAAATATGCTAATGACTAACCTCTGAACAAACTCAAGGTGCTGCCTCTTCCTGGTACTGCAAGCTGAACTCATAGGAGGAGGCAAACAGCGCTGCCAGGCCAGTGATGAAGATGCTGTGATCCTTTCACACACACCTTGACCTTCCAAACGTAATGTCCACTACTGGTCGCTTAGAGATTGACCTGTAATTAAAAAAAAAATTAATGAATAAATAAATAATATTAATAATTAAAATAACTATTGTGGGTTTCACTGTGGTTCGATGTAGTTGTCTATTCATAGTTCTATGAATAAAATTTTTCACCTAAACATTAAAATTGATTAGGGTTAGAATGTTAAAACGCACTGGCATATTATTTTGCTTGTTTTAAGCATAAACTCACTTAATTTTGACTTATTCTTTCAGAAAACAATCCAATTTTTACTTGTCTATTAAATGCTTCTTCATAAGAATTTTAGATATCTGGACTGGAAACAAGAAAAAAACACTAATTAAGAAAAACATATTTTGCAGTGGGGTGAGTAAATGATGGCTTTTCATTTTAGGTTAAAACTACCCAATGTTTACATACCAAGCAACATAAAGTGTGGACTCCACTGGCAAATGTAGATTGCAGGACATCAGCGTTGCAAATTCCTGAAACAATTTTTTAAAAGGACAGCACAACCATGATCAACAGAACCAAAACATAAAACATTACAGATTAATGAGATTTGTTGAATAATCTCTACTCATCTGCTTTAAGGATAACACCGTCTAACTTCTCTTTGAATGGTGGGAGTAGTTGTAGGACCATGGCATGGCAATCAGGAATACTAGCCTACATTTAAAAACAACATTAGGAACATGGATTTTCTTGTGCTAGCAAAATTCTGACAACGATTCAAAAGCACGATCACAGAACTGACCTTTTTTTTTTTTTTTTACCACACAGATAGACTAACGTTAGTAACACTACTTAAAAGCACTTACATTAGCACTGGACCGTCATCAGCTTCAAGGTGCTGGATACTGAAGGAGAGGTTTGATCAGGTTGGTCTGAAAACACTGCTGTGGTGGACCAGTATCCTGAATTTAAACCAAAGGTCACTGAAGGTGCAGCTGAACATGTTTAAGCTCCAAAACACATACCCAACCAGTTTAGAGGCCGCAACTATTCTGAGGAATCAGTTGCCTGAACTTCGTGGCCTTTTCAACCAAGTAGAAGCACTTGTACGACTTCTTGTGGTTGTTCCTGCCTCTGCTGAAGAGGAGAGGAGCTTCGGTGCTCCGAGGAGGTTGAAGACCTGGCTGAGAAGCACAATGTTGCATATTCACATTGTATCAGTCTATCACATTCACAAAGTAATACTGGATAAAGTCAGAAAGGAAAACATTTGCCAGGAGTTTATCCTGGTGAATAAGTACAGGAAGCAAGTGTTTTGTTCTTTCGTGTGAGAAGACGAGACAGGACAGTATAGAAGGGTGGATAGTTAGGATACATGGAGAGATGTGATTGAAAGGATAGATGGAGGGCAAGGAAAAATGTTCTTTATATTAAAGTTAAATGTTTGTTTTTATGTTTGTGAGATAGTGTGACAATCTTGCAGCTTGTGTCCCAAATAAGTAGTGCATCTATTGTGTTATCAATTTTCCCATACTTTTGGATTACAGAAGTAATGATTACAGATCGTTTTATATTTTCAGGTACAGCGGTTAGTTTTAAATAAGTTTATTTAACAGATTTTATTCACACACAAATTGGATTCAAATAAAACATTTGGAGTTGGCTAAATTAGTCATGTAAACAGAGCACAAACAATTAGCCTAAGTATATGAACTTATTTTAACTAAGTTAACAGTGCATAATTGTTTACAGTGCAGCATGAAAGTTCTTTGATTCTTTATTTTCTCCTCATTAATTCCACACAGCTTCAATAAAGGTTCAGCACATAAGCACAAATGAGTACACTGGTGTTTTCATGGGTGTGTGGTCTAAAGCAACGCATATAATAATATAAATCAATATATAACATAACAGAAACACAATTCAATAGGCTAACTAAACAGATGCATACAATGAGATGTAGCAGAAACACTTTCATGAACAATAAGCAACATCATTTGAATACATGAACACAAATCAATCACTACTTCTATGTAAAGCTTCCTTAAACAAGGAATATCAACCAACATAATAAATTGACTTCATCAAACAGTTAACATGAGCTGAAGTACATAAATCAAGTTGGTACTATACGCACACATCAAACGTGAGGAAAGCATGCATGAGTCTGTTTGCTACACTCACTCACTCACTCCATGCGGACTGGTGTTTTCTATCGACGCTAATACTGAACGCCCCCTGCTGGAGATTGGCGGAGCAGCGTCTTAACGTGCTTTGACAGCGCGCTCTGTTTTTAGCTCAAATTTTAGTCTTGATGTGTTCCTGGACTCAAAAAACTGTAGCATATAAATTGCAATTAATTAATTAATTAACCTTTATGTATCCAGGCAAGTCACTTAAGAACAATATCTTATTTTCGACAACAGCCTGGCAGGAGAGATCTCCTGAAATTCGAACAAACATGATGAACAATGAATTATGATATATTTTAAAATATGTGATATGTGTATTTTTAATTGAATCGACACACTACCTTTGATCATTGAAAAAAAAAGTTTAGAAATTGTTTGGTTTGATTTCTTCCTGCCGTCGACTACTCAATGAAAGAACCATATTTGTATCGAGAGCATCGGTTCCCGAGCAGACTGTGGAACATCTACGTTTACACTAGTAGTGCATTTTCGTTTTAAAACGCATACATTTATTTAGCTACGGTTAAGCCTGCCGTTAGACTATTTAGACCCGTCAGTCAAGTCCGAAGCAAGACACACGCAAGTGACATATTGCGTTATGGCAACGAAGTCTCAGACTGACAGATACATAAAAATAAAGGTGAATTTAGGCTACTTTAGTTTTGAACGTACGTTATCATGTTAATTATAATCAAATTGATTTTGTTTTATTGCCCACAATATTATCACTGATATTTGTTTGAGATGGGCACATTTGATTAATTTTGGGGGGGAAATTAATGCACAGCAAGCCGTGGATTTTCCCTTACATATAAGTTTATAAAGATATACATTTTCTGTCAAAACAATAGCAGTTATCTTTGCAAGTTTCATTCGAAAAAAAACATTCTAAAAAATCCCTTGGCAACCGGCCGACGCGCGTCACTACTCGTGACGTCACAGGCAGAGTCGCCCATAGAACTCTTCTCTGGTTTTCGAGCAGTTCAGTTGATTTCTGGTCTGTAGTACAAGCGATCTGACTAGTATTTCTGTTACATCTGTGGTGAAAAATTGCTCTAATTGTTTTATATCTCTCGATCTGTGTTATATCTCATGATTTTTAGTATTTCATTTCGATCTGTGCAATTTACGTTCAGTGAACTTGTGATAAGTTAGTGACAGAACATCAGAGAGACATCTGGAGCAATGGGTCAGTGCAAATCTCACAGTTACATTGTAAAGGAAGATGCTGCTGCATCTGTGTCGCCAAGGCCTGTCCCAGAGAAAGTAGAGAAGAAGAAGAAAGGGAAGTTCCTTAGATGGGTTTTGTCTCGGAAATCCAAGAACACTTCCACCGAAGCCCAACAGAGTCAGTGCAGAAATGACAGCAGCCAACAGCCTGAGAGATGCTCTGATGGGGAAGCTGAACACAACAGCGACACTGAACACAACTCAGTGTACAGCAGGCACAGCTGTGTGTCTTCTCCCACCAGTGTGCCGGATGGTGATAAAGACATTACCAGGCAAGAGCAAAGTGGCATCATCTCACACAACAGCAGTCCTTCTCTGCCTGTGCCATCTATGACTGAGGAGAACATCAACTCAGCTTCGACATCGGATGACATTTCTTGGAAGAATGAGGATGAAATTATCCATACAAGTTCAAAGGGAAAGACAGGTCAGTTTATATAACAAGCCCCAACATGACTCATAAAATGTGCAAAAAGTACCTACATTTTAACATGTTTTTCTGGACATTGTCTTTATTATCCAAATGAAAATGTGAACTGAGGATGGATTTTGGTTGTGTGAGGCACCACAATAATGTGTCCATTCTACAGCTATTTTTAATGTGAATTTTTTATGTTTTTTTGTGGTTTATACTGTAAATTTTGTATGTCCCTCTTTTTTTTTAACAGGGGAAGTCTTGCAGCACTATGAAACTATGAAAATGCTGGGTAGAGGATCATATGGATGCGTCTACGACGGGATCCGTTTGTCTGATTCAAGAAAGGTAGTTTTTTTGCACTCTTGGAAGTTGGAATTTAAATTCATTAAAAGTTACATCAAGGTTAATTACTGGAATCATGTGACCTCTGCACATATAGTTAATTCATTGTAAAACATTCTTACAAAAAAAATCTTATTTTTTCTTTCCCTTGGAGAACAGGTGGCAATCAAACATGTGCTGAAGACAGAAGCCATGGAAAATGTCCGTATTGTAAGTAGGCAATTCCTCTCTTCGTTTTATTACTCTCAGAGTACACAGTCACATTAATAATAGGACATTTTAACAAAATTTTGCAGTCACAAAAGGACCATTGTCAATAGCGTATGAACTTCCGAACCAAGCAGCTTTCTGTTAGTCAGCACAGTTCATTCGCGTGACTTTACCCTCATGCAAAGATTCCCATTAAAATGACAAAATTTTGCCCTGAAAATTTTTGCCGGTCGACAGTAAAAGTGACCGAAACTTTAGTAACTATTTCCAGTATTTCAATTACTTAACTCTTCAAACCTATACTTACCCAAATGCAGGACATAATTCTGTAGTAATTCATTTAAATTAAACCATGTCCCCTAATTATCTCACTTTTGTATAACTATTATCTCTCCTGTAGGGTCTATTCGGCAAATCCCCTCCAAATGAGGTCGCTATGATGGCTCTTATGAACAAAAATCCCAGTGTTCCTCAAATAATAAAGCTGCTGGACTGGTACGAGACACCAGAGGAATATCTACTGGTCTTAGAGCGGCCCACGCCATGTGTAGATATGAGGATATTTTTACAGCAAAATGGTGGCATCCTCAAGGAATCGACGGCACGAGCTGTGATGCGTCAGGTTGTCACTGCTGCAAGAATATGCAGTGAGAGGGGCGTCTTCCACAGCGACATCAAGCTGGAAAACCTGCTCATCAACCCAAACACCTTGCAGGTCAAATTAATAGACTTCGGTTGTAGCAAACGCTTGAAGAAGTCTTCTTATTCGAAATTCAGTGGTACGTATTATTCCACAAATCTATGGTGAATAAATCGACAAAAAGCTATGGAAATACAAATTCATTGCAATGGACGAAATCTTGTTCTTTCTTCCAGGCACAAGAGATTATGCTCCCCCTGAGTGGGTCAGGCATGGAAAGTATCATGGCAAGCCTGCAACAGTGTATTGTTTAGGCGTACTGATGTTCAAGATGCTGTCTGGGAAGTATCCTGGCGAGTACCGGTACCTCCCTCAGATGTTTGGTGAGCCCTCCTACACAGAAGACATTTCCAAAGGTGAGAGCATGTGGACGGGTCATACAGGAACTTTTATTACTGCTTAAAATAATGTGAGCAGTTACACAAAGTATAACACTTACAATAATAACCGGACATCTCTCCCCTCTTCACAGAATGCAGGGATCTGATCCATTCATGCATGGAAAGTAATCCAGCCAAGCGGATTAATATGGAAAAGATCCTCCTCCACGACTGGTTCCAGGTATCGATCCTCACCTAAAAATGTTTGGAAATAAGATACCGTCATGAGAGGAAGAACGAGAAACAAAAGAAACCCAGAGAGTAGGTAAAGAAAAAACCTCATGTGCCTAAAAGAAAAAAGGTAAGGAAAGGAAGTATATGTAAGCGCTTTGAGGTCTCAGAAAAAGCGCTATATAAATGTAACGAATTATTATATATACATCTATATATATATGCAATCACAGGTCAAAGCACAGCTTACATGCACTATTGGTTGACGATGAGACGCTATAGTCGCAGGACAAAACACCGCTCTTCCGTTCCGATAACAACATTAAACAGGTTCTCCCCACTCAGTGAATCACCCACTGAGAATCCTGTTGATTGTGCCCTAGTTATTGGTGATTCTATTACACAGAACATGAAAATAGAGACACCAGCCACCATAGTCACATGTTTGCCGGGAGCCAGAGCGCCTGACATCAAAGCAAATTTAAAAGTGCTGCTGGCTAATGCTAATCGTAAATTCTCTAAGATTATTATTCACGTCGACACAAATGATGTTTGACTCCGCCAGTCGGAGATCACCAAAATTAATATTAAAGAGGTGTGTGAACTTTCCAGTACGATGTCAGGCACTGTAATTTGCTCTGGCCCCCTTCCTGTTCGCAGGAGTGATGAGATAGTTAGTAGATTGTGTTCACTCAATGGCAAAATAATATAGAATTCATAGACAATTGGAAAAGTTTTTGGGGCAGACCTGACCTGTTGAAAAGAGATGGTATTCATCCCTCCTGGGATGGTGCTGCTCTTCTCTCCAGTAATTTGGCTCATAGTCTTAGAGATAAAACATGACAATCTGCGGCTGGTTTCACAAAGATAGACTTTGACTATGGCTTAGATATAGTAGATAGTCAGACTTCAGATAGACATCTAAATCAGACCGTTGCACAAAGCACTTAAGACTCTGACTATCTTAAGTAGGACTACACTGCAATGCATTCTGGGTAAAATAAGACATTTTCAAAACAAAAAACAAGGCGGATCGAGTAAGCGCATTCAACCGCTCAGTGCAGTTTACCCCAGCGGAAAATATGTGTTTGTTGGAGTATAACAGTTACAAGGACATTTTACTTGGGAAATTTAGCGGAGAATGTAGTAACAAGAAGAAATGTTTAATTTGGAAAAAGATTGCTTCGACAGTTAAAGGGATAGTTCAGCAAAAAATGATATTAAACCCATGATTTACTCACCCTCAAGCCGTTCGAGATGCATATGTCAATCATTTTTCAGACGAACACATTTTCAGTTATTTTAGAAAATGTCTTAGATCTTTCAGTGGTTATATGTATATTTTTACGACAAAACCGCACGGATTACACCCTCAGAAGGCCTTCGTTTATCCCCCTGGAGCCGGATGGATTAGTTTTGTGAAGGATGCATGCACATTTTTGGGACTTGAAGGAGGTGGACCCCATAACTTGACATTATAACCACTGAAAGATCCAAAACATTTTCTAAAATAACTGAAAATGTGTTCGTCTGAAAAATGATTGACATATGCATCTCGAACGGCTTGAGGGTGAGTAAATCATGGGTTTAATATCATTTTTGGCCGAACTATCCCTTTAACAGCGTTAATCCGATCACTGAGCGGAGCGTTAAAGACGTACAGAAAAGATACAAAAACAAGGTACAAGATACCCTGTAAACCACCCATGACACAGAAGCTTTACTGAGACCCACTGTGTCACCAACAGCATTCAGAAAAGTTCCTGTTGCATAAAATCTCAACGCAGTGCAAACCTGCGCGCCATTCGGCGTCTGTCCGCGGCGCCCATCAACGGCTCAGGACCTTGTTCAAAATCCTGCTGTGCCACAGAGCGCCATTTACATTTTTGTCTCATATTTGTCTAAAATCGTCGTTAATGTATACTGACTTCACCCTGTCCTGCAATATACATTTAGTTTTACATTCATTTAAGGAAATCAGCTGTGTGGATGAAAACGGCTGATGTTATCGGATTTTCAGGTGATATTCTCAATTCATTCAGTTAACGGACGCTCTGAGGTAAAGTGTTCAGACTGCAGACTTTAGTTTGCAACGATTGTATTTAATTGTACAGTACAATCATAACATAGTACAGACATTATCTTAATTCCATAATGTCCTTAACCCTTGTGCATTGTTCAAATTCACTACCCTTTCGTTATGTTCGTGGCTGAAAACAGCCACTACTTTAAACTGCTGTAAAAATGTATCAGATAAATATTTTTTTCAATTTTTTTTGCATAAATCTATTAATCAACCTCAGTCCTGATCAAAACTACTAAATGTTTAAAACTCTTTAATTGCCAAATTCATAAATGATGTCACTGATTTTGGAAAAAACAAACACAAAATGACTTATTTTCAATATAAAATGTGAATGTGGACTGGATTTTTTTTTACCTTTTATCACAGTCTTGGACATGTCAAAGATTAGAAATAACATTGGTTTTGATGCATTGTTAGTTTTTGTGCAGCATCAGATTTGAACTTTTTCTCCCTCATTTACTGTTTGTGGCTGTTTTTGCACCATAGACTTCCATTATAACCACATTTTTTGATTGCAAAGCCATAACACCATATAATCATGCATTTTTGATTGTTGGTGGTTTTCCCTGTTGGGAAGAGGTTAAATTTGTAATTTTTACTGTTGATAACCAGGTGGCACCATTAACCCTTTAGATAGGCCTGTGCAAAAAAAAAAGCTTAGTTTCTGGCTTTTACATGGAGTTATATGGAGTATAATAGCATATTTGTGTGTGTGTGTGTGTGTGTGTGTGTGTGTGTGTGTGTGTGTGTGTGTGTGTGTGTGTGTGTGTGTGTGTGTGTGTGTGCGTGTGTGTGCGTGTTTGTGTTTGTGAGAGAGAGTATGAGAACTCACCTTGATACGTCTGAGAAAATCAAAATATGCACCTCAGCTCTCAGAACTACATGGAGTAAACAAAAACAAAGTAAGTGTATTTATGCATCTGCTGCCTTTTGATGGTGAGAAATGCAGACTAAACAAAGCAAGTGGATTTAAACACTTGCATGCAAGCCTGCTGGTCATTTGATGGTGAGAAGAGCAGCAAGCAACATGAGAAAGGGCTTGACTTGTAGTGAAGTTTTAGAGATGATTATGCAGCCTGACCCCTCCAGCGAGCTGCAGGATGTATCGTCTTCTCCCTCTGACACCACAGACTCAGGAGAGTCAGATCCTGATTTGGATGTGGCATCCTCATCATCCTCTCTAGCTTCCACTGAAGGCGAGGAAGATTCGGAGGATCCTGGATCTGGGTGGATTGGGAGAAACGGCGAAGTGTGGTTTTCCACCAACGCGGAGACAACTTTCTTCAGCCTGCCAACTCCCGTGACTCCAGGGCCGACGCGCTATGCCATCGCAAGGGTCCAGAACATGGATTCTGTGTTCAATCTGTTTTTTACGGAGTAAAAATAGGAGGGGAAGGCGATGATCCCACAGACCCCATGTAGGCACGGAGATCTGTGGAGTCCACCCCGGTCCAGTCTCTCAATTTTTGTGCGGCGCGCATGGAGGTTGGTCATGCTGACAATGAGGTCAGTCATCTGCTCCGTAAAAAACAGAATCCGTTGAACACAGAATCCATGTTCTGGACCCTTGCGATGGCATAGCGCGTCGGCCCTGGAGTCACGCCTCTGGCAGGCTGAAGAAAGGGAATTGTCTCCGCGTTGGTGGAAAACCACACTTCGCCGTTTCTCCCAATCCACCCAGATCCAGGATCCTCCGAATCTTCCTCGCCTTCAGTAGAAGCTAGAGAGGATGATGAGGATGCCACATCCAAATCAGGATCTGACTCTCCTGAGTCTGTGGTGTCAGAGGGAGAAGACGATACATCCTGCAGCTCGCTGGAGGGGTCAGGCTGCATAATCATCTCTAAAACTTCACTACAAGTCAAGCCCTTTCTCATGTTGCTTGCTGCTCTTCTCACCATCAAATGACCAGCAGGCTTGCATGCAAGTGTTTAAATCCACTTGCTTTGTTTAGTCTGCATTTCTCACCATCAAAAGGCAGCAGATGCATAAATACACTTACTTTGTTTTTGTTTACTCCATGTAGTTCTGAGAGCTGAGGTGCATATTTTGATTTTCTCAGACGTATCAAGGTGAGTTCTCATACTCTCTCTCACAAACACAAACACGCACACACACGCACACACACACACACACACACACAAATATGCTATTATACTCCATATAACTCCATGTAAAAGCCAGAAACTAAGCTTTTTTTTGCACAGGCCTATCTAAAGGGTTAATGGTGCCACCTGGTTATCAACAGTAAAAATTACAAATTTTACCTCTTCCCAACAGGGAAAACCACCAACAATCAAAAATGCATGATTATATGGTGTCATGGCTTTGCAATCAAAAAATGTGGTTATAATGGAAGTCTATGGGGCAAAAACAGCCACGAACAGTAAATGAGAGAGAAAAAGTTAAAATCTGATGCTACACAAAAACTAACAATGCATCAAAACCAATGTTGTTTCTAATCTTTGACATGTCCAAGACTGTGATAAAAGCTAAAAAAAAAAATCCAGTCCACATTCACATTTTATTTTGAAAATAAGTCATTATGTGTGTTTTTTTTTCCCAAATCGGTGACATCATTTATGAATTTGGCAATTAAAGAGTTAAAATCCTGATTTTTTTTTAAACATTTAGTAGTTTTGAGCAGGACTGAGGTTGATTAATAGATTTATGCAAAAAAAATTGAAAAAAATATTTATCTGATACATTTTTACATCTGATCCCTTACTTCAAAAGCACATATTGTTAATGATATGATTACAGACAGTAATCTAGATGTGCTGTGTTTGACAGAAACCTGGCTAAAACCAAACGATTACATTACTTTAAATGAGACCACCCCTCTAGATTACAGTTATAAACATGAGCCTCATCTGAAAGGCAAACGGGGAGGTGTTGCTGTAATTTATAGTAATATTTTTAGAATTACCAAGAAGTCTAGTTTCAAATATAATTATTTTGAAGTGTTGGTGCTTAATATAGCAATATATAGTGTAAATGATAAATCACGTTTGAGATTTGTGCTGGCTACTGTATACAGGCCACCAGGGCACCATAAAGACTTTATCAAAGAATTTGCTGATTTTCTATCAGAGTTAGTATTGGCTGCAGATAAAGTACTAATTGTTGGTGATTTTAATATACAGTACATATAGATAATGAAAAAGATGCATTGGGATTGGCATTTAAAGACATTCTGAACTCTACTGGAGTTAGACAACACGTGTCAGGACCTACTCATTCTCGTAATCATACTCTAGATCTAATATTATCACACGGAATAAATGTTGATGCCGTTGAAATTCTGCAGCAGAGCGATGACATCTCAGATCATTATCTAGTCTCGTGTAAACTTCATTTAGCCAAGGCTGCAAAGCCGACCCCGTGTTACAAATATGTTAGACCTATCACTTCTGCCACTAAAGATTGCTTTATTAATAATCTTCCAAATCAGTTTCATCATCTCAGCATCCCAGATAGCTTAGAAGAACTCGATATTGCAACAGAAACTTTTAACTCTCTCTTTTCCAGCACTTTAGACACAGTTGCTCCGTTGCGCTTAAAGGGATAGTTCACTTTGAAATTAATTTTTGGTATGTTTTAGCTTACCTCAAGGGCATCCAAGATGTAGGTGTCTTTTTTTCCGCAGTGGTTTCAATTTTGATATTTTTAGGTCAAACCGTTCTTGTCTGTCAGTCATATAATGCAGGTCTATGGTCACTGTCTCAAAGAGCATGCACAGAGTCCAAATTAAAACAATTCCCCGTCGTCCAAATTAAACAATTCCCCATCGTAAGTACACATTGATGGCCTAAGACACGAAACGAGCGGTTTGTGTGAGAAAACGAACAGTATTTATATCGTTTTTACCTCTTATACACAGCCATGTCCAAGTGATCTGATCTGACGTGTACGCAGACTGGTGCATAGATATATACACACTAGATCTCGCCTTGTCTACGGCAGTTAATTGGAACGAATGTCTTTAAGGCGACATCTAGTGTATATATCTATGCACCAGTCTGCGTACACGTCAGATCAGATCACTTGGACATGGCTGTGTATAAGAGGTAAAAACGATATAAATACTGTGTCTTAGGCCATCAATGTGTACTTACGATGGGGAATTGTTTAATTTGGACGACGGGGAATTGTTTTAATTTGGACTCTGTGCATGCTCTTTGAGACAGTGACCATAGACCTGCATTATATGACTGACAGACAAGAACGGTTTGACCTAAAAATATCAAAATTTAAACTACTGCGGAAAAAAAGACACCTACATCTTGGATGCCCTTGAGGTAAGCAAAAACATACCAAAAATGTATTTCAAAGTGAACTATCCCTTTAAAGAAGATTAAATAAAATCAGCCCTTAAGAGAGCAGCCAGAAAAATGGAGTGCAACTGGAAGAAAACAAAACTAGAGTTTTTTTCCGCATTTCATGGAAAGAGAGCACGATTGCATACAGATAGGCCTTAAAAGCTGCTAGATCTGCTTATTTTTCAATCCTATTAGAAGAAAATAAACAAAACCCTAGGTATTTTTTTTTAAACAGTGGCTAAACTAACGAAAAAGAAAGCTTCAAGCCCAGAAATGTAAACACAGCAGTAATGACTTCATGTACTTCTTCACTTATAAGATTGATAATATCAGGGACAAAATTATAATTATGCAACCGTCGACTACAGTATCGCATCAGGGAGTGCATTTTAGTCTCCCTAAGGAAAATTTTTATTCATTTATTGCTATAGGAGAGGAAGAATTCGCTAAACTCATTAAATCATCTAAACCGACAACATGTATGTTATACCCTATACCGACTAAGCTAATGAAAGAGATGCTTCCAGAGGTCATAGATTCTCTTTACTATCATTAATTAATCTTTGTCTCTAGGATACGTACCAAAAACCTTTAAGCTGGCTGTGATTAAACCACTTGTTAAAAAAAACACAACTTGATCCTACAAAATTAGTCAATTACAGGCTGATCTCGAATCTACCTTTTCTGTCAAAGATACTAGAAAAGGCAGTATCTTCACAACTATGTTCCTTTTTAGAAAGAAATGATATCTGCGAGGATTTTCAGTCAGGATTTAGACCGTACCATAGTACTGAGACAGCTCTCATTAGAGTCACAAATGATTTGCTCTTAAAGGGCATCTTGCAGGTTAGTATGGAAGCCCGTTTCCGCCACATTGAGTAAAAAAAAAAAAGATTCTTTAAGTCATAATAATGAGAAACTTTCTCGTAATAATGACTTAACATCTCATAATAATGAGAAACTTTCTCGTAATAATGACTTAACATCTCGTAATAATGAGAAACTTTCTCGTAATAATGACTTAACATCTCGTAATAATGAGAAACTTTCTCGTAATAATGACTTAACATCTCGTAATAATGAGAAACTTTCTCGTAATAATGACTTAACATCTCGTAATAATGAGAAACTTTCTCGTAATAATGACTTAACATCTCGTAATGAGAAACTTTCTCGTAATAATGACTTAACATCTCGTAATAATGAGAAACTTTCTCGTAATAATGACTTAACATCTCGTAATAATGAGAAACTTTCTCGTAATAATGACTTAACATCTCGTAATGAGAAACTTTCTCGTAATAATCACTTAACATCTCGTAATAATGAGAAACTTTCTCATAATAATGAGAAACTTTCTCGTAATAATGACTTAGCATCTCGTAATAATGAGAAACTTTCTCGTAATAATCACTTAACATCTCGTAATAATGAGAAACTTTCTCGTAATAATGACTTAACATCTCGTAATAATGAGAAACTTTCTATAATGAGAAACTTTCTCGTAATAATGACTTATTTTCTCGCACTTCTACGCATGCGCAAAGCAGCGGAGCAGAAGGGCGTGCCGCACTAGCGACATCCCCTGGTTAAAGCCGTGTAAATGCATCACAGCAAACATGGCACGCTCTGCAGTGAATAACATTAATGATAAATGATCAATATATGAGATGGGCTTCCATAGCTAGATAGTCTTTTATTCATTTGTAATATTCATTTGTATTTTTGTGTATGAACAAGCAGCAACACAGAAGGGTGATCCATGGAGTTCAAATAGATGGAGGAATGATAAGACAGCACACCTTTCCAAATCTGTTTAAGAACACTTATCTGGAAATCTGTGTAAGGGTCCGTTCATACAGAACGCGCTTTTTCATTGCTTTTCTAGGCATATGCGCACTAGACGGACGCTCGCTCGCTCTTCTGCAGCGTCTCGCGCATGACACGGCGTTCTAAAAATGCGGCGCTCAATTGAAAAGAAGTTCAGCTTTTAAAAACACGTCTCGACCTTGCGTTTTCCCCCATTCCACTGCCCAACTATGTTTAAATGTCCCCAAAGTCATAAACATCTTAAAGGTGATTTCTGTATTGATATCTTCCAGATGAACCTGCACATCAAATATCCTAGAAGCATCTGCAAAATACGTGTTATATTAACACACGTACCCATATATTTTATGAAGATGTTACACTTAAACTTGATGAATAAATGTAATATTCCAACTTTAATCTGATAGTTTTGTAAATTCATGTAACAATTTACCATGGTAACCATCCTGCTTCTGCATTCCACTTTCACACCTTATCGTGCGCATGGAAAAGTATGGAAGATATAGGCCTACTGATGATGTTATTTAATGATACTACAGATTGCACTTAGTAGATCACACTGACTTTAATGAAAACAACTGTTTTGCAGAGCGTGCCATGTTTGCTGTGATGCATTTACACGGCTTTGACCAGCGGATGTCGCTAGTGCGGCACGCCCTTCTGCTCCGCTGCTTTGCGCATGCGTAGAAGTGCGAGAAAATAAGTCATTATTACGAGAAACTTTCTCATTATTATGAGATGTTAAGTCATTATTTCGAGAAAGTTTCTCATTATTACGAGATGTTAAGTCATTATTACGAGAAAGCTTCTCATTATTATGAGATGTTAAGTCATTATTACGAGAAAGCTTCTCATTATTACGAGATGTTAAGTCATTATTACGAGGAAGTTTCTCATTATTATGAGATGTTAAGTCATTATTACGAGAAAGCTTCTCATTATTACGAGATGTTAAGTCATTATTTCGAGAAAGCTTCTCGTTATTATGAGATGTTAAGTCATTATTACGAGAAAGCTTCTCATTATTACGAGATGTTAAGTCATTATTACGAGGAAGTTTCTCATTATTATGAGATGTTAAGTCATTATTTCGAGAAAGCTTCTCGTTATTATGAGATGTTAAGTCATTATTACGAGAAAGCTTCTCATTATTACGAGATGTTAAGTCATTATTACGAGGAAGTTTCTCATTATTACGAGATGTTAAGTCATTATTACGAGAAAGCTTCTCATTATTACGAGATGTTAAGTCATTATTTCGAGAAAGTTTCTCATTATTACGAGATGTTAAGTCATTATTTCGAGAAAGTTTCTCATTATTATGAGATGTTAAGTCATTATTTCGAGAAAGCTTCTCGTTATTATGAGATGTTAAGTCATTATTACGAGAAAGCTTCTCATTATTACGAGATGTTAAGTCATTATTACGAGGAAGTTTCTCATTATTATGAGATGTTAAGTCATTATTACAAGAAAGTTTCTCATTATTACGAGATGTTTAAGTCATTATTACAAGAAAGTTTCTCATTATTACGAGATGTTCAAGTCATTATTACAAGAAAGTTTCTCATTATTACGAGATGTTTAAGTCATTATTACAAGAAAGTTTCTCATTATTACAAGAAAGCTTCTCATTATTACGAGATGTTTAAGTCATTATTACAAGAAAGTTTCTCATTATTACGAGATGTTCAAGTCATTATTATGAGAAAGTTTCTCATTATTACAAGAAAGTTTCTCATTATTACGAGATGTTTAAGTCATTATTACAAGAAAGTTTCTCATTATTACAAGAAAGCTTCTCATTATTACGAGATGTTTAAGTCATTATTACAAGAAAGCTTCTCATTATTACGAGATGTTAAGTCATTATTATGAGAAAGTTTCTCATTATTACAAGAAAGCTTCTCATTATTACGAGATGTTTAAGTCATTATTACAAGAAAGTTTCTCATTATTACGAGATGTTCAAGTCATTATTATGAGAAAGTTTCTCATTATTACAAGAAAGTTTCTCATTATTACGAGATGTTTAAGTCATTATTACAAGAAAGTTTCTCATTACGAGATGTTCAAGTCATTATTACAAGAAAGTTTCTCATTATTACGAGATGTTTAAGTCATTATTACAAGAAAGTTTCTCATTATTACGAGAAAGTTTCTCATTATTACGAGATGTTAAGTCATTATTACGAGAAAGTTTCTCATTATTTTGAGATGTTAAGTCATTATTACGAGAAAGTTTCTCATTATTATGAGAAAGTTTCTCATTATTTTGAGATGTTAAGTCATTATTACGAGAAAGTTTCTCATTATTATGACTTAAAGAATCTTTTTTTTTTTACTCAACGTGGCGGAAACGGGCTTCCATAGGTTAGACTACCCAGTGAGTCAAGGTATAGAAAAATAATGTAGGAACTAGATTAAAATATAAATATATACTTAAACGCTATTAAGGCTTCTAGAGTCGTTTTTGTGAGAAAATGTTACTTAATAGCGAAGAAAAAAAAAAAAACGGTAGGTCTTAACGCAAGTTAACTTATGTTTACATTAATTATTTGAGTGTTTTCCATGGTTGTGTTGACATTTCTGCCTTTTTAACTGAGGGGATTATAATCAGAGGAAGGTTAAGTTTAAAATAAAAAAACCTTTCAATGTAATGTATTTGTCTCCTGGTCCTTATTTTAAATAGGTCATAAAAAAATATCAATAATTATCGATATCGACCGATATGAAACCCTTATATTGTGATACAGTTTTCAGCCATATCGCCCAGCCCTATTTCAATGTTTAAGTTTTCTTTACTGATTGACTCACTCATAAAAGATAGTTTTTTGCTGAAATAATGTATGTAACTTCTGTTGCTGTTTGCGGTCAGGGACTATTATTTCCAGCGGAAGGAAGGCTTTTAGTGATTTTACTTCATGAAAGTTGCACAGATACATATTTTTCGGCTTTAATAAATGTATTGTGTAGTAACTGTTTTATAAAAGCAGTAAGGTACTCAAGGCTAGTGTTGGATCATAATTAAATGATCACCTTAATGCTTACATGGTTGAAACCAACAAAAGCACATCCATGTATGACGTAGCAGAAGCGTTTTTGAACTGCAAGATTCTTTAATCTGTAGATAAAAAATAAAATAAAGTACCTGATAGTGAAGTTTGTGGGATGAGAGACAAGATCTATAGCAAAATGATGGCCTCTCACGGTGGCTCCATACAAAGACCAGTCGCTGATGGAGGCACCACAGCCAAAATGGACAGGAGTTCTGCACGAGTCAGGTAAGCAGAATAAAATACACTGTAAATAAACAGTATTAAAACAAAGGGTTAAGTCACTAGTACACATGATATGACCTTCCATGGCTTAATGCTTCCATAAATTAAATTTAGGAACTTCATTTTTAATATTCATAATAATTTAACAGAGGTGGAAAGTAACTAACTACAAATACTTTCGGGTAAGGTGTAAACAGCCCCTTAGTGGCGAAACAATGTAATCGATAAATGCGTTACTCTATATGCTGATATGCTGATTTACTCTATTTTGATCGCTATCGTAGACATCAGTGTTTATATTTGAACTTTGCACTTTTATCCCAGTACTATGATAATTTGAACTATTGTGTCACAGAAATAATGGTACTATGAGGTTGAAAAGGCTTTTCAATGCATTCAATCTCACGTCGCTTCCACGCGTCCACTTGAAAGGGATATTACGTCACTCAACACTAAAAGATAACGACACATTTCATCCTCTGTTGAAACAAAAGTGGCAAACTTCTGTCAACCTCATCTATAAGCAAAAATAAAAATAAAATAATTTAATTCTTTATTAAGCAATATTATTTAACCCTCTGATTATCTTCATTTGGGACGACACTAGTTATCTTTGGGGTCCCCAGACAATAACATTTAATTTTGTAACAGAATAATAGTTGTTTTTTTTTAAATGTAATTTTACACTGTTTATTAATGTTTTTACTCAACATTTGTGCAGTTTTTGGAAGATTTATGATATATTTTCAATTTCTTTAAATAAATAAATATTTATTTAAATAGGCTTTTTACAAAAAACAGCATTTTATGTAAAATTCACTTTATAAAAGACCCATATTTCTAACTTTCATTCATGGGGATAACATGGATAATTTTACATGGTTTAGTGTAAACTTTTTGCCCATATTTTGTAAAATGTCGTTTTAAAAGTAAAAAATTATAATTTTAGCTACTAGATGGCTATAGAGCTCCACTATATGCTATTTGACTAACTGAAAGATATCTTTTCACAAGATTTTCCAGTTGGATTCATATCTAAATATTATGAAATCACAATTCTAACAATACATTTTTTTTTTTTTTTGTACTGAAATTTATTTTTTTCAAATAATGTTACATTATGATTAGAATCAAACCTGAAAAGGATAAAAGTTGAAATTTTAGAGTTTATCATTTATTTCATCATCTTTTTTTCATATAATTGTACAAATGTGATCTACACTTCAGTTACTAACTGTAACAGAACAGATATGTACAGTTAGATTATATATTGAGTACAAATACATGACATGAACATTAAAATGCAATGAATTGAACAGCATAAGTTAACAAATAAGCAAATAAAGCCACCTCCGTTTCTCATAACAAGCGCAGGTGAAGCTCCGGGTGTAGCGTTAGCTTCAAATCCACCTCCATCGTTCCGATACCCAAAAACTCCAACCCATCAAGCCTCAACGACTACCGCCCGGTAGCCCTCACCCCAATCATCACAAAGTGCTTAGAGCGGCTGGTCCTAGCACACCTCAAATCCTGTCTCCCCCCCACCCTGGACCCCCACCAATTTGCATTCCGTCAGAACAGGAGCACAGAGGATGCAGTCTCCATAGCGCTGCACACTGTCCTCTCACACCTGGACAATAAAAACACCTACGCCAGAATGCTGTTTATAGACTTCAGTTCAGCGTTCAACACAATCATCCCCTCACAACTCATCAGGAAACTCACAGACCTAGGCATCAGTTCCCTCATGTGCAACTGGTTACTGGACTTCCTGACCTGCCGGCCCCAACATGTCCGGCTGGATAACCACTGTTCATCCATCATCACAATGAACACCGGTGTACCACAAGGCTGTGTGATGAGTCCCTTCCTCTACTCCCTCCTCACCCATGACTGCAGACCTGTCGATGGTTCCAACACCATCATTAAGTTGCAGATGACACCACGGTGATCGGCCTCATTAAAGACAGCAATGAGGCCGCCTACAGGGAGGAGGTGGATCGTCTGGCTGAGTGGTGCGACACCAACAACCTGCTGCTCAACACCGAGAAGACCAAAGAGCTCATCGTGGACTTCAGGAGGAATGCTGACCCACATCCACCCATCCACATCAAGGGGACGGCTGTGGAGCGTGTGAACAGCTTCAAGTTCCTGGGAGTCCACATCTCAGAGGATCTCACCTGGACGACCAGCTGCTCCAAGCTGGTCAAGAAGGCTCACCAGCGCCTCTTCTTCTTGAGGACTCTGAGGAAGAACAACCTGTCCTCAGACATCCTGGTGAACTTCCACCGCTGCACCATCGAGAGCATCCTGACCAACTGTATAACAGTCTGGTACGGGAGCTGCTCTGCCTCGGACCGGAAGGCGTTGCAGAGGGTGGTGAAAGCCGCCCAGCGCATCGCTGGAGCACCACTTCCTTCCATAGAGGACATCTACAGGAAGCGGTGTCTGAGAAGGGCCGGGAAAATCATCAAAGACCCCAGTCACCCAGCACACAGACTCTTCACCCTCCTGCCCTCTGGGAGGCGCTACAGGAGCCTCCGGACTAAGACCACCAGGTACCGGAACAGCTTCTATCCTACAGCTGTCAGACTCCGGAATTCTGCCTCCTGACATCTCACCCACATTAAAACTCATAGACTGAACATACACGCACTCTCACAACCACTGACAACAACCCATAACTGAACATACACACAATGGACAAAAAACCCCAGTATCCTCATACACACTCATACACAGTGGCTGGACCACCACTTACAGCCACATGCACTTTAATATTACTACTGTATAAATTATTCATATATATCTTACTGTAAATACTGTATAGACAACCATGCTGTACAATACAATACAATAATTATAGTTCTACAGCTGTTATTAATACTTGCATATTGTATATTTATAGTCTGTTATAGTCTTTTATTTATATCCATATGTATAACCTGTTCATAGCCTGTACATAGCTTGTACACTTACTACAGTTATAGCCTGTATATACTTATAGTTATAGCACTCATAACATTCCTTCATACCGTGTACATTGTAACATATCTAAAATATATCTATATTTTGTAATATATCTATATTCTTGCTAAAGCACTTCTGGATGGATGCAAACTGCATTTCGTTGCTTGTACTTGTGACGTGCAATGACAATAAAGTTGAATTCTATTCTATTCTATTCTGTCACTGGCCTGTAAATCGGGTTGGTCCGGTCGGAGATCCTTTATTTCTTAAAGGTCTTGTGAAAGGTTTTTATTTGTAAATCAATAACAGAATTTGGTTTAACTTCTGCCATTCTCTCTACGAAAATGATCAGACTAGCGGTGTTTTGACGTAGTCGGAGTGACGGTGTCGCCCGCGCACTCGCAGTAGTGGCAAAGAGCGTTGAGTTGAATGGCAGGTGACGAGAACCAATCAGATTGGATAAAATAACATGTATCCAATTCTGATTCGCCAGGGACGCAGCGACCTGCGTCCGGGGGAGAATCTTTAAGAAACCAATTAGAGACCAGCTTCAGGTCACATGCTGCCCGAAAATTTAAAGAGTCCATAGACCAGTGCAGGCCAGTGGTTCTCAACTCCAGTCCTCGGGACCCGCTGCTCTGCACATTTTGTATGTCTCCCTTATTTAACACACCTGAACCAGATCATCAGCTCGTCAGGAGAGACTCCATGAACTGATTTGAGTGTGTCAGATAAGAGAGACATACAAAATGTGCAGAGCACCGGGTCCCGAGGACTGGAGTTGCCATAGATCCATTTGTCCGGCGTCCCTCTCACATGAAACCAGAGAATGTCTAATAGGAAGAGAATTGACACTCTCTGGTTACTTCCGGTTTCTGGACTGGCTGCAGTAACACGTCTCTGTCCATGCGGGGGCGCTCGCAGGCGAGTGCAGAATGAATGGAGGTCTATGGCGCTATACCCATCAAATTCCACTTTTCTCAGGATATAATTTTTTGTCTAGTAATTTGAATGTTGTATCCGAAAGGAGATGCAAAGAAATTACACATTGCTGGGTGTTAGATTTTTTAGAGTCACTTATTTGCTTTAAAAAGTCTTTTAAAATGTCAATGACGTCATACACAGTGATAGTGCTTTACGGCATCGGTTCCCAACAGGGGGGTCACGGCCCACAAGGGGGCCTCAGCGAGCTCTGTGGGGGGTCGCGTCATATTTTGAAAAGTTTTGAGCAATTTGCATTAAATATAAGTCCTTAACTTTTTTCTGTTCAAAATGTATATAATGAGCGAGTTCATCATGAATCCATTTTCCAAACCGTGTTTTTGTCTTATCCTGAATCACTATGGTGGTACACCTATAATAAGTGATTACATTGGGACTATTTTACCCTGGTTCGGATCGCTGCCGCTGCGGAGTAGCCCAGTACCTCGCACACAGAGAGAGAAGTAGTTCCGGCTACAATGTTCTTCCGAAAGACGCATTATTCTGTTAAAGTAGAAAAAACTGGCACTAGAGATTGAGTTGCTTCAAAAGGAACTTCAGAGTAAGTGCTAAATACACTATTTCACACAGAGTACTATTGCTGACCTTGGATAACAATATATCTTATTGCAGGCAAAAGATGACCATCATTGGCTTTTCTTGACAAAGAATAATTGAAATAAAACTCAAGGAACTAAGCATGTTGTCTTGTCTTCTATTCATTTAATGAAGGTTTTTGTTTTAAAAAAAATAAATAAAAAATGGTGTTCCACAATTCTGTCCCGTGCAGCTCTGCCACTTGGTTGGTCCAAGTGCACTGGCTGGAGGTCATCATCAGGCTGCACCTCCACCACAGGGGTCCTCTTTTCTGATGGTGGCAATATTGTGGAGTATGGCACATGCAACAATAATGTCACAGGCCCTGTCAGGTGCAACCCGCAGACACTGAAATCTTTCCTTTAGTTGCCCAAAGGTCATTTCAATGCGTGCCCTTGTCCTGGCTAGAGCTGCATTGAAACGGGTTTGTGGTCCGGGGTTTGGGTCAGGGAATGGCGTCATGAAATACTGCCTGCAGGTATAGCCCCTGTCACCAAGCAGGATCCCGTCGTAAGCACCTGGAAAAATGCAGTTTTGTTAGGCTCAGAATAAATGTATGTAATACAGTGAGCTTGATATTAAATATTTCCTTACCACGTTCAAATAATGTGCATAAATGTGACTCTCTGAAAATCCTGGAGTCATGCACAGAACCAGGCCATTTTGCTTCCACATTTGTGATGTAGGACATGGAGTCACACACCATCTAAGATTTTTAATCAGTCAACTGCATACTTTTTGATTACATTACTTTTTGTATTATTTGATATATTCTGGACTCGCTTCTCCAAGGTAAATGGTGAATTGTTTGATGTCAGGCTGCATGCTCAGAAAGCGGCAGTGGATTGTGCAGCGTGAGACCACCTTCAGCAACAGGTTCTTGTCGTAAAAACGGACAAGACATGGCTGCGAAAGACTTCCCGTATCACCTCCGCTTATAAAGCCGGGATCTAATCCTGTTAACATGAAATAAGCCTGCTCCCGAGCAGGTTTAAGCTTGCGCACCTGCTGCTATGACAGCAAGTCCAGGACGAGCGTCGAAGAACCAAACAATCCAAGATCATGCCAAATCTCCAACAATCAAATCCAGCTAACTGAGTTAGCGACGTACGAAGAACGGGCCCCTGGGGCCTGTTTCAGAAAGGAGGTTCAACTGAGTTGACTTACCCTGAGATGGGAAACTCTGAGTTTTCGGTTACAGAACAGCTGAAATTAGTTAGTTCAATCAACTCTGAGTTGACTGACTCTGAGATAAGCGCGTGCACCACCACTATAAAAAGCCATTATCAATGGAGTGCAGATATTATGAGTCACCATGGTAACAGCGCCAGACAAAAAGAGGTCTGCATATTTCTCACCAGCTTCTGCAAGCGTACGAAGACATATTATTATTTTTTTAAATATCGGCTGCAGCAGCGAAGGACAGAGAGTTAGCTAGGGGGAAAATAGTTGCTCGAGTCAATGCGTATGTTTACATTTTAATTAGTTATACAGTGTTGGGTGTAATTAATTACCAAGTCATCTAAATACTGTCATTTAATTAAAGGGATTACTCTTAATTCTTCTGTAATTTGAAGTAAAATGAGATGTAATTGCATTAGACTATAGAACAATTCTGTATATTTAACATACATTTTTAAAAGGTTTATTTTTTATGTAACCTTCTCCCTCTACACACTTTGGTCAATTCAAGAATAATCCATGCAATTGTATATTGTTTATTTGAAAGCATTAAAAGTGCAGTTTCTTGTCTCTCCTTGTATTGCTCAAGTGGTTGAGGTTGATATGGGATTTATTAATAAGTAGACTTTCTAAAGATAGTCATTATTACATGAATCTAATTACACGGTTGAAGATGTCATTTGTAGTTAGTAATTAATAACTATTTTAGAGTAACTTACCCAACTGTTATAATATCAGAGGTGAAACTGGAAGAACAGTATGTTATTCAACCTAATTTTAATTTTCATGGGTGCAATCCTGCAGGTATTAAAAGAACATGGCAGCAGCTGAAAATTAAATATAAGAACATAATTCAATCAGGTAAGGTTTGAGCATATCATGGGTGTAGGCTACCTGAATTTACAAATATTTGACATATTAAATAACTAAATAGCATCCCAGTGTCTAGCAGTGCAGCAGCATTTTTGGCTGGGAGAATTCCTGGAGGGACTTCAGAGCCAGTCACTCCCGAAGATCCAAGGGCCTTCATAAAATGTAAGAGGTTTACATATGTGTTATTTCTTATATAGGCTATTTTTGATATTTCCATTTATTTTACTTTGGGTTGGGTTTTTTGTTGGTCCCAACAGATTCCGATGGTAATATCTGTCTTTTGGAGCCTCCTGTCCCAACAAAACCTGCAGGCAGTTGTAAGTAGCCTACTCAATACACCAGAAATTATGACAAATAGTGTTATAAAGTGTACTCATCTTCACAGGACGATGGGGATAATGTTATGTGTCACATCAAACAATCTACACATTCAGATTTTTTCACATTTTTATGTGGAGTAGAATCTAAGTTTAAAGCTAAGTATAAATGGGTAGTCTTATCTCTCCCCCCCACCCCCAAAGTGGAAGAACAGCAGGAGGACGGTCCATCAACTTCTGTTGCACAGATGAACAGAGTTCAGTGATTTTCGGTAAATGCCACAGTTTAATTCTGTAGAATTTGTTTAGAACTACATTATGTAACTCTAATCTACTACTGTATATTCAGTTGCCAGTTAAGGAGTTAATAGACTTCATCTTGTTTAAAAAATTGGGAAAAAAAACCCAGTAAAAATAGCAATATTGTATTTATTAATTAAAGATTCATTTTATTAATAAAAATGTACTGAAAGAATGAATGAGGTGTTTAAACACCACTTCCTCTTTAAAAAAGGGGAGGAGACCGAAAGAAACTCTGGGTTTACCGAAGAAAACCTGCTCCCGACCAGGTTAGGTTCACAGAGT
The DNA here is from genome assembly GCF_965113295.1 of Leuciscus leuciscus. Taxonomy (NCBI): domain Eukaryota; kingdom Metazoa; phylum Chordata; class Actinopteri; order Cypriniformes; family Leuciscidae; genus Leuciscus; species Leuciscus leuciscus. The sequence goes on along the minus strand of NC_138747.1, from coordinate 28,961,393 downwards.
AAGTTACCATGGTAACTGACTCTGAGTATAAGTTACCTCTCTTTCAGAAACGGGCTTGACTTACTCTGCTTTCTCAGGTTTAACATACCTCCCATTCTGAAACAGAAAACCCAGAGTTTCCCTCATTTCAGGGTTAACATACTCTGAGTTTTCACTTAACCTCCTTTCTGAAACAGGCGCCCCTGGTCTTTTCACGATCGGATAGCTATCCGATCTGAGAAAACGCATGAAGTGGCCAGGTGTAAACAGCCCCAGAAATCATTCTAATATTCTGATTTATTATGAGTGTTGGAAACAGTTCTGCTGCCTAATATATGTGATGAATAAAAGGTTCAAAAGAACTGCATTTATTAAAAAATATATATAATTTCTAATAATATAAATCTTCTTTACTATCACTTTTATTTATCAATTTAACACATCCTTGCTGAATAAAAGTATTGATTTATTTAAAAAAAAAAAAAAAAAAAAAATACTGACCTCAAATTACTGACCAGTAGTGTATATTGTTGTTACAAAAGATTTCTATTTTTAAAATTTTTTGCTTTTTTTTTTTTTTTTTACTTTTTATTCATCAAAGTATCCTAAAAAAAAGTATCACAGGTTATGAAAAAATATTAAGCAGCAGAACTGTTTCCAACTTTGATAATGAATCATCATATTAGAATTATTTCTAAAGGATCATGTGACAGATTGGAGTAATGATCCTGAAAATTCAGCTTTGCATCACAGAAATAAATGATCATTTAAACTAATTATTTTAAATTGTAAAAATATATCACAATATTACTTTTTTTTCTGTATTTTTGATCAAATAAATGCAGGCTTGATGAGCAGAGGAAACTTCTTTCAAAAACATTAAAAAATACTAATACTTATACTTGCCCTGTAATACATGTATTCTTTGTTTTAGATGTTATTAACTTAAATTCTTATGAATAATAAAAATGTTGTAATGTCTATTTGTTATTTATGGCCTGTATGCCTCATTATTGATATTATAGACCGACTGCGCTGATCAAAAGCATGATGGGAAACGACTTGCTGACGACACAGCTTAATGTTCATTGGTTTAAACAACCGTGATGTATTGTTCTCTTTTAAAATGTTTGATTTTAAAACTCTGATATCATGTTTTATACGCATGCGTTATGTGTGAATATTCCCAAACTATCTAACAGTGCGATCTCTATGGGTTATGCAATGTAATTTTTATAAAAAAGAAAAGAAAAGAAAAAGAAAAAAACAATACATGTCTGTATTAAAGAAAAAAAGATTAATAAACATGTATTTGGAATGGAATTAAATAAGTAGGCTACTTTGGGTGTCTTGTTCATTATATTTATTTTCATATAAAAGCAACAGAACTTAAATTCCATCCAGTTTATTAGCAACACTGTGCACGAGCGTGAATCCGGTGAATCCCGCGATATCCATCCCCTCGCGTACATTTCAGGCGAGGCAAGGCGCATCTCAAACAAGCCTATTTCTTCAGCGCGATTTCACAATACTACTACTACTACTACTAATAATAATATATCACAATACTGTTGTTGGTTGTTTATACTGTTGATCAAATAAATGCAGGCTGGATGAGCATAAGAGACTTAATTCAAAAAACATTTAAAAATCCAACTGACCCCAAAGTTTGGCCCAAACTTTTGAACGTATAAGTGTACAGCAGGGGTCTCCAACCTTTTGTGAGTGAGGGCTCCCTGAAGGGATAAAATAGTCTAGAGGGCTACTTGTTTGATATAGGCTACTCATACTCACTTGCTGCGTTCGAAACCGCATACTCAATGAGTAGGTACTTCATTTCAATAAGTACTTACTTAACGAGCGCTAAAAGAGTAGGTAGGCTACTTTATAGCCAGATCTCGTTGAGTATGAATGCGAACCGGACATCTGCTATGTTGACGTTGTCATGTGACCTACGACGCGTTATCACCCAAGCGGCAACCTCCCCGTCTCTCTCTTGAAACCAACACGGAAGTGAGTTAAACTGCAATTCATTAACTGGCCGCTTGGGCTGGCTGCAGAAGTGAGTCAAATCTGTATCTCCCCCATGTTAAAATTACCAACTTTACAGCGGAATAAAACATGTTTACAGCCTGGATCTCTATGTGGCTTTGGTCTATACAGCTAATTTTGCCCTTCATAACAACTGTGAGGGGGGTGAATTTTTTTATAACTCATCCGTTTAGTTGGTTAATATTTAAAGTTCTGCATAATTAAGGGTGTGGCCACTTGAGTGACAGATGGATTCCCGCTGATGTCATTGCTAGCTGTTTGTCTGCTGTTGTTACTACTAGCCGTCACTTCACCTCAGCAAATTTTAGCTGCTGAACTTGCCATCTCTGCAGTGTTTTGTGCTTTTTTCCGGGATTATTTCTTACAATTTAATACACCCATTACTTCGCCCACGGCTTAGGATTCCGTCGTTGTCGTCGAGTATCGTTCGAGAGAACAACCAGCGCTGTATTTCAGTTGTTTTCCTCTGTGAACATGCACTAATGGATGTCTGACAATTTCGTAGCTTTTTGGAGTTTTCAGATTTAAAAACGTCAATAAAGGCTCGTTCGTTCTGCTCTCACGGAACAGATAGATTATAATATGCTTAAGTACCGTCAGATGAAATCCTGCAGGTGTCGGTGCTTTCTCCGTCCATGCAATAAATGCACATCCATGAATGAGCGCGGATTTTCTAGCGCATTTACTTGAACTTCATAGGCAATATATCTATGGTTTAACCCATTTGAGAGGCGGCCAAAATCAGAATTTAAAATGGACTGAATAAGCTCATCTCTACGAACTTGAGCGATGCCGCGCTGACGGACCATAGACTATAAAAAGAGAGTGACTGACATGTAACGTTAAGCACATAAATCACTGTCACACACACACTCTCAGAGTAATATTAAGTTACTGCATAATACATTTTCAACTAGCAGAATAGTACAGAATCATATTAGCAAGGCTCCTCAGCTCCACTCCCGCCCCGCCTCTTTGCCTATTTTCTGTTATCCGGGAGTGACGCAAGGCCAAGATGGCGACGGCCGGCTCCGCCTACTTTAGGCTTCAAAAATGCTCTTCAGAAACCTACGGGTGACGTCACGGACACTACGTCCATATTTTTTTTACAGTCTATGGGCACGACCTAAAGAAACTATTTTTCAACAAGGTGGAACAAAAGTTCATGTTCCGCTTCACAAACCAAGCATGCCTCAACAATCCCAGCAAACCAATCACACCACATATCACACACAGGAAACGGCCATGCTTTCCACGCAGGCGTCCATACAGCGTGATGGTTTAGTGCAAACCAACGTGGAACAAGGAAATATTCTCACTATTATGCAAAGGCAAAACGACATAACTGCTTTGCTAGTACAGCAGCAGTCTTCACTATCATTACCCCCAAGGGATATACCAACCTTTGATGGAGACCCTCTCGAATACAGCACATTCATTAGAGCATTTGAAAATGGAGTAGAAGGAAAGGCTGCTAGCAATCAAGATTGTTTGTACTTTTTAGAGCAGTATACCAAAGGACAACCTAAGGAGTTGGTCAAGAGCTGTCAACACATGCCACCTGAAAGGGGGTATCAAAAGGCCAAGACACTTCTTCAGAAATGCTTTGGAAATGAACAAAGAATTGCCACAGCTTACATGGAGAAAGCTCTGGGATGGTCACCAGTGAAAGCAGAAGATGTCAAGGGCTTGCAAGCCTTTGTTTTATTTTTACGGGTTTGTTGTAACGCAATGGAGGACATTAGTTACATGATAGAAATGAATATGCCATCCAATATGCGTGCTATAGTCTTGAAGCTACCATATAAGTTGAGGGAAAGGTGGAGAAACACTGCTTATGAGTTGCAGGAAAGGCACTGTCGTCAAGCGGGTTTCAGTGACATTGTCAGTTTTCTTGAGAGGCAAGTATCTATTGCCTCTGATCCACTCTTTGGAAACATTCAGGACACATCCATCTTACCATTAAAATATAACGTTGGACATAAAGTCTCACAGGTTCGCTTCAAGGGAAGGGGAAGCAGTTTTGCTACCTCTGTGGAAGCTGTTAATACTGGAAACACACATCAAGTGCAACAAGAGAAAAATGTTACTGATAAGTCAACAAAGGTGACGTGTCTGCTGTGTGAGGAAGGCCACAGATTGGAGTGGTGCCCCAGAATGGAGAAGAAGCTGCACAGAGAGAAAATCGACTTTCTAAAGGTGAAAGGTGTTTGTTTTGGGTGTTTGACTGTTGGACACATGAGCAAAGACTGTCATAGACGTCTAACTTGCAAGTTGTGTAACCTGAAACATCCTACCTGCCTCCATATCCATTCAAAGGAAAAGGAAACCAAATCAGAGGACGCACACCAAGAAACAAGTCATGTAGTTTCTCCTAAGACTTGTGGCCATATAGGGGCCGGTGCACAAGACTGTGTTTTGCCAATTGTGCCTGTACAAATCAAGGCTGTGAAAGGTAGTAAGATGCTAAAAACGTATGCATTTTTAGATTCTGGTAGCACAGCCACTTTCTGCTCTGAGCGACTCATGAGGGAACTAAAGGTGAGAGGAAGAAACGCCAAGATCCTGTTGAGAACCATGAGCCAAGAAAGGTTTGTTGACAGTCATGTTATCTCAGGACTGGAAGTATCTGCACTCAATAGTAACACTTTCTTTGAATTGCCTGATGTATTTACACAATATGAGATGCCTGTGACTCGTGATAACATTCCACGACAAGAAGAGTTAAGTGCCTGGCCACATTTGCACTCAGTGGAAATTCCTCTTATCAATTCTGATGTGGAGCTATTGATTGGAACCAACGTTTCAAGAGTAATGGAACCATGGCAAGTGGTAAACAGCAAGGATGGAGGACCCTATGCTGTCAGAACCCTATTGGGATGGGTTATCAATGGACCACTAAGAGGAGGCAATGCTATTGGAAGCAGCTATCCTACCATTACAGTCAACCGAATATCTATTGCTAACATAGAGGAACTGTTGGTGAAGCAATATAACCACGACTTTAATGAGAAATCCACTGAGGAAAAGCCAGAAATGTCCAGAGAAGATCTCAAGTTTATGGAAATTCTGAACAGTTCAGTTGAACTCAGCAATGGTCATTACTGCATGAGATTACCTTTCAGGGAGGAAAATGTTATCCTGCCTAACAACCGTCATGTTGTTGAACAAAGGGCCCTCTGTTTGAAAAGGAGATTCAAGAAAAATACTACCTTTAAAGAAGAATACATTCACTTTCTCAGTGATGTCATAAACAAAGGATATGCAGAAAAGGTCCCAGAAAATCAAAGGAAAGGAAAAGAAGGAAAAGTCTGGTACATCCCGCATCATGGCGTGTACCATGCGAAAAAGGGAACCTTGAGGGTAGTATTTGACTGTGGTGCAAGCTTTAAGGGGATGTCGCTTAACAGTCAGCTACTTCAGGGACCTGATTTGACGAATTCATTGCTTGGAGTTCTGTTAAGATTTCGTCAAGAAGTTGTAGCAGTGATGGCTGATATCCAGGCAATGTATCATCAAGTTAAAGTGACAAAACAGGATGTTGATTTTCTACGCTTCCTGTGGTGGCCAGCTGGTGAATTAACACAACATCTTACTGAATATAGAATGACTGTTCATCTATTCGGTGCAATATCATCACCCAGCTGTGCCAGTTTTGCCCTAAGAAAAACTGCTGAGGACAACAGGGCAAAGTTTCCAGTACACGTGACGGACACAATCAAGCACAATTTCTATGTGGATGACTGTTTGAAGTCCTTGCCTTCAGAAGTAGAGGCCATAGCCCTGGTGAGAGACCTGACAACTGTATGCCAATTGGGGGGGTTTCGGCTGGTGAAATGGATTAGCAACAGCAGGTCAGTGTTGGAATCTATTGATGTGGAAAAAAGAGCTAAGGAAGTGAAACAATTGAATCTCGACAGAGACAATCTCCCTGTTGAGAGAACACTTGGACTGCAATGGTGTGCAGAAACTGACACCTTCAGGTTCAAAATGGCAGTTCAGGAAAGACCATTGACAAGACGAGGTATATTGTCTGTAATAAGCTCAGTGTACGATCCTATTGGATTTTTAGCACCCTTTGCCTTACCTGCCAAGTTGTTGCTGCAAAATCTCTGTAGGTTGAACTGTGGTTGGGATGATCACATTTCCCAAACTACCAACTACAGTGGGTGGGGTGGCTAGAAGATCTAAGAAAGCTCAACACATTTAGCGTACCAAGATGCATCAAGCCCAAAGATTTTGGACAGCTTACAAGTGCCCAATTACATCACTTCTCAGATGCCAGCGAGGATGGTTATGGCACAGTATCGTATCTGAGAATGCAGAATGACAAGAAGAAAATTCATCTTGCCTTTATTCTTGGAAAAGCGAGAGTTGCTCCATTAAAGAAAGTGACAATCCCAAGGATGGAACTAACTGCTGCCGTACTTGCAGTTCGAATTGATAGGATGTTGAAAACAGAATTGCAGCTAGAGTTGGAGAATTCAACCTTTTGGAGTGATAGCACAACTGTGTTAAAATACATCAGGAATGAAAAAAGGCGTTTTCACACCTTTGTGGCCAATAGGATCTCCACAATAAGAGAAACCACTGCTGTCTCACAGTGGAGGTACGTCGATACAAAGCAGAATCCTGCTGATGAGGCTTCACGTGGGGTGAAAACTGATTACCTGCTCACGAGCAGCAGATGGATCCATGGCCCAGGTTTTCTTCTCAAGAATGAAAGGGAATGGCCTGTTAACATTGTGGATTCTGTCTCTATCAGCAGTGATGACCCAGAGGTCAAAGGAGAGGCTACAGTAAATGCTGTAGTCATTGAAGATGTCCTAAATGTAACAAACACTGTCAACACAGATACACAGAATGCAACAAATCAGTTGATGACTTATTTCTCTTCATGGAAAAGGCTAAAGATCTCAGTTGCTTGCTTTCTACAGGTGAGAAAGATATTGTTGCTGTTGTCACTCTCTATGGAATCTTTCTTTTATTTATTTGTGTGTACATAAGTGTGTGTGTACACTGTATGTATGTGTATGCGTGTACATATACAGTGAGGAAAATAAGTATTTGAACACCCTGCTATTTTGCAAGGTCTCCCACTTGGAAATCATGGAGGGGTCTGAAATTGTCATCGTAGGTGCATGTCCACTGTGAGAGACATAATAAAAAAATAAAAAAATCCAGAAATCACAATATATGATTTTTTAACTATTTATTTGTATGATACAGCTGCAAATAAGTATTTGATTTCTAAGTGGGAGAACTTGCAAAATAGCAGGGTGTTCAAATACTTATTTTCCTCACTGTATGTGTGTATATGTGTACATAAGTGTGTGTGTGTGTGTGTGTGTGTGTGTGTGTGTGTGTGTGTGTGTGTGTGTGTGTGTGTGTGTGTGTGTGTGTGTGTGTGTGTGTGTGTGTGTGTGTGTGTGTGTGTGTGTGTGTGTGTGTGTGTGTGTGTGTGTGTGTGTGTATACATATGTAGACTGTATGATGCAGTAATTGCAATAGCATCTCACTACCTCACCTGACTCCTCCTTCCGTGAGCCGGTTGAGTCTTGGTTTGCTAATGACCGTTTTGTTTATTGGCCCAGGTTTCAGTCCCTGAAAAAAAAAAAAGGACAAACAACATACAATCTTAACAATAGGAGACAATAAAATTGAAAGGAACCCCCGTGTATCATGGTACAGTTCAGCCTATTATTGATTTTTATTTACTTCACTTTTATCCAAAGAGACGGAACTATTTGCACTGTATTTATCAATGGGAAATATGCTAATATAATCATATATATATCATAATATAGTCATATACTGTGGCTCACATTAATGGGGTTGCTTGCAAGTCGCAGCAGCACGAATTACGTGACCAGCAACATATTTCTGCTTCAAATATTGTGTGTAGTTAACAGTGAGTGGTGGTTTCAGACATTATTTTATTAAAGTGCATTTGTCAGTGCCGCACTCGTACTGACTCTTATTCTGCCTGACAGAAAGAAAAGCTCATAGCTTACTGAAGGCGGAGCGGTTTGACCAATCAGATGAAAGGGGCGTTTCAGCGCCGCCCACGTGTGCAAATGAAATATCGAACCCATAAACCGACTTGTAAACCATAAACGAAAATGAAAAATCGAGCCAAAATCTCATTTTTCATTTTTTACACTAAACTAAAAAACGAATAAACGAGCAGATTTTCATTTCTCGTTATTCCATTCCAAACAGGAAATGAAATGATCAAAAAGTACACGGACCCACTTGTGTTAAAATGCTGTAAAGTGAGAATGCTTTAAAAAATAAAATCACAAATTGAATTTATTTATGATTTAATTTCTATTACCTAATTCAAATCAATATGAACGGCTTAAAGTTTAAATTTAAAACGGCTTTTGTCCAGGTACACTTGCGCATAGTTTTTCAGCTTTGCGGGAAGGTTTCTTCAAGCATCTCGGAGACGTTCCCACAGTTCTTCTGGATTTAGTCTGTCTGAGTTTTTTCTGATAAAAAAAAAAAAATCTAAACACATAAATGCTAGAAATGTATTGCTAAAACACATTACAAAGACTGTGAACTGTGAAGTACTGAATTGTGGCGTTAGACCGTTAAACAGTTTTTCACCATTGCTGTGTTCAGGATTTTTTGGGCAGGGCTAAAACGGTGGCTCGATGATGCACTGGAGCCGCTGAGCTCCTGGCCCCGCCCATAGATATCATATAATAAAGGCTAGATGTCTCGTCCGCGCTGCTGCCCAATGGAGGTCGACGTCCGCACACGGCGGCCATCTTGCCACAGGCAGCTCGCTCACTCGTAACTTTGTGTTAATGGTGCATGTACTTTTTAAATAACCATAACTTTCTCAGTTTTCTACCGATTTTCAAACGGTTTGGTTTGTTATAAACGTCAGATAAATATAATATAATATATTTAAACATGTTCAAGCATCCAGAATTATAGCCACGTTAATAACGTTTGTAAGAAACCAAACCGTTTGTAAATCCGTCAAGATTTCAGCGAGATAAGAGGATTTGTGTTCGTGCTGATCATCACCTTACTTCAGATACCACAGAGCTCGCCTAAAAATTTTGGAAAATTCAATGGGGGGATTACGCCTTTTTTGCACATGGAACATCACACTCAGCAGGAGTCATGATACTATTTAATAGATTTCCAGGTAACATAATGGATCATAAAAAAGATACTGAAGGTCACTGGTTAATGGTGGTTGTGGAGACAAATGACAAACGTTATATTTTGATATGCGTTTATGGCTTTAACAACCAAGCAATCAATGTGAAGTTGTATGCAAAATTAAGCCAACTTATAATTGAATGGAAAACAACATATGATTCAGATAAAGTGATATTGGGAGGAGACCATAATATAGCCCCTGATTCATGGCTAGACCGACTACCTCATAGGAATTCTCAACCTGTATATAGCGACACTATACTGTCTTTATGTACAACAACGTATATAATTGATTATTGGAGAGCATTAAATCCAACATCAGTTCAGTTTACATGGTATAACTCTGCAGGAAACGGTCAATGTTCAAGATTGGATTACTGGCTGATTTCATGTGAGTTATGTAGTGATATTTCAGATTGTAAAATATCAGCCTCTCCGCTTTACAGACCATTGCATGATTAGTCTAAACCTATTAACATCCAAACAACAATTGAATTCTCCAAATATCTGGAAGTTAAATAATGATCTCTTAAAAAATGCTAAATTTTGTGAACAGGTGAAGTCTCTTATCCCAGAGGTTGAAAAGCTAGACATGAGTGATATCAGTAAATGGGAATGGTTTAAGTTCAAAACCAGACAAATAGCAGTTGACACAGGTAAAAAACTGTCATGTATAAGGAAATGGAAGCAAAAGGATCTAATTGACAAAATCAATCAACTAACAAGTAATGTACAATTATCCTTAGACAACATTAGGGTGATATCAGGTAAAATGGGCAATTTAAGGTTTGTGAGTCCCAGCCCCTCTGGAATTTAGAGCCAATGACTGCAAAGGATTTCAAACTGTTGTCATAACTGTGCTTAACAAGTAACAGGTGATTTGATTGGTTTATGGTTGCTATGGTGGGCGGGGCAATCATTCTAATCAAGACTGCACCAGAAAGCTGCATGGTAAGTAGTCTGGCATACCAAATGTGACTAAACTATTATAAGGATGATAAATCTATAAATAAAAAAAACATGCACATAAAAAAATATGCATAATATCTGTCTTGATGGCATCAATCAGAAATAATGTTGTTAGTTTGGTTTCTGAACATATTTTTTGATAAGGAGATGATTTTCTTGGTAGCCCAATTTACCTTAACCCACTAAGGTAAAATGGGCTACATGGTTTCAGCTAAAATGGGCCATTATATTTTTTATATATTTAAATTGATAATAGCCTATATTATTTATAAAAATTTATAAATGTAGTGCATGTCACATTCACACACACACACACACACTCACTACGACCCCCCCCCCCCCAACAGTAATAATGGTAATAGATGGTAATAGATATTTTATTTACAGTGAGTATGGCAAATGAGAAGGAAGCGAGTGGAGATGGGAGAAGGAAAGAGAGAGGAAGTGAGAGGATGAGGAAGGATGAGAGAGGGAAAGAGAGAGGAGGTGAGAGGATGAGGAAGGATGAGAGAGGGAGAAGGAAAGAGAGAGGAAGTGAGAGGACAAGAAAAGATGAGAGAGGAGACAAGCAGAGGAGACAGAAAAAGAGAAAAGAAAAATCTTTTCATCACACACACACACACACACCAATTATCAATTTTGAATGAGATTTTTTTTTATTTGTACATTTTGTTCTAAATGTGTTCACACACACACACACACACATACACACACATCAGTTCACTGATCTATATATGCTGTTCCAAAATGACTTTGTTTAATTGCAATTGCAATTTGAATATGGGTTTGACTTTGCACCCAAAATGTTTTTTTTTTTAATAGAACAATATTAATATGTTTGTTTAATACAGTTTAAATGTTATGTGGCTGTATAAGCAATTGTGTTTTAAAATTAAATTTGATTGTAAATAAATATTTCCCTTTGTAGTTTGACTGGCCCATTTTACCTGAAACTGCTCATGCAAAAAAAGTTGGCACAGCTAATGTTTCAAGAACTGTAGGGCATAAATAATTATATTTTATTACATAATTTTAGCACAAAATTATCAAAAACAGTCATTATTAATCATAAAAACACATGGAAAAGACATATATGGTATTGTATTATTGTCCCAAACGATTTACCAAAAAGTGGCCCAATTTAGCTGATATCCCCCTACTGAATTAAAGTTATTGCAGTCCCAATTAGATGACATGTACACAACAAAGGCAAATGGAGCTTATGTTCGATCAAGAGCTAGATGGATTGAAAAGGGTGAAAAAAGTTCAACTTATTTCTTCGGACTTGAAAAACAAAGACAAAGTAAGAAAAAAATAAATAAAAATAATTATGATAAATGGTATAACAATGGAAGATCAGAAATTAGTCCAAGATGAAATTAGTCTCTTTTATGGTAACATATATAAATCAAAATTTAACAAATCAGATTGTGACTTTTTATTTGAAAAAATCGATGAAAACATAAAAAAATTGGATGTGGAAGACAAACACATACTCGAAGAAGAATTAACTATAATAGAAATTGAAACTGCTTTAAAACAAATGAAAAACGGTAAATCCCCAGGAATAGATGGGTTAACATCTGAATTCCTAAAACATTTTTGGGCAGATATTAAAAAGTTACTATATAAAGCTTTTTTGGAATGTATTAAGGAAGGATGTTTGTCCCCTACTATGAAAACAGGATTGATAACTTTATTACCAAAACCTCAAAAAGATTTGTTTATGCTAGACAACTGGAGACCAATAACCTTATTATGTAGCGATTATAAACTTCTTGCTTTAGTGTACGCAAATCGCTTAAAGCATGTAATTGGAAAACTTATCGAAGAGTAGCCTATCAATCAGCTTTTATAAAGGGAAGATATATTCACAATCATATTCGACTGATTCTAGATATGATTGACTACCAATCATTCATTCAATCAGATAGTCTTGTTTTATTCATAGATTTTTTCAAAGCTTTCGACACTGTGGAACATGATTTCATGTTTACGGTGCTCAAAAAATTCGGATTTGGAGAAGGGTTCTGCAAAATCATAAAAATGTTTTATAATGATATTTATAGTTACATCTGCCTCAACCCTGGAATGACACCACCAAAAATTAAGATTTCGCGTGGTATTAGACAAGGTTGTCCTATTTCACCAAAATTATTTATTTTATGTACACAAATGCTAGCATATCTAATCGTAAATCACCCTCAAATTAAAGGAATCACCATTTTCGATTACGAATATCGAATAAGCCAATTTGCAGATGACACAGTAATCTTTTTTGTGGAATAATAGAACCATATTAATGAACAGAAAGACACTATTTAAACAAGAATGGTACGATAAAAATGTTCTATATGTTACGGACTTGATGGATAAAAATGGCAGTCTGTTGCAGTTTAATTCCTTTGTCGATAAGTTTAATTTGAAATGCTCTTATAGAGAATTTAACCAAATCAGTAGAGCTATTCCACTTCCCTTAAAATTCATGATTAAAAGTATCCTCACAAATTCAAATGTGACTGTTAAACTTCCTGAATTAAAAATTGGTGAATTGAAATTTGGAGAAAGAAAATGTAATAACAAAATACTTGGAAGTGAGTTTAAAGAAAAACTATGCTATGATATCAAAAAGCCAACGAAAATACAGATAACAGATCATCAAGTTACATTAACAAAGACTAGTTGTAGCTATCTTAAATGGCCAATTTCACCCAAGGTAAAAGAAATTCAGTTCAAATTAATAAATAATATTTATCCTGCTGCTTAAACCCTAAGGAAAAGGTTCAATTTTGAAGTTAATCCGTGTGTTTTTTGTATGACAGAACACGAAACAATTGAACACCTTTTTTTCTCTTGTTCAGTCACAATGGGGTTTTGGAAGGATGTTTATCGATGGTTAAATATTGGGATCAACAACTCTTTGTTTAGCAAATTTCAAGTGACGATATATATGGATGGTGTGTCAAAAAAGGTATCTAAAATGGTGAACATTATTTTCATTATGGAAAAGTATCATATACACAAAAATAAGTGGAACAACAGCAAGCCCAACATAAACTGTTTTAAGAATGAAATTAAAAATTATAGCATCTCTAAAGGTGTTATCGGAAGAAAACCAGTCCATAAATGAGTTATATGAAACAATGTCAGAGTCTCTTGCTCTTTGAGTTTACAATCCTTCTTAAACACGCTTGAAGCACTATGTTGTTTTGTCCCCCCCTGTAATTATTTATTTATTTTATTTTTTATTTTATTTTATTTTTTATTATTATTATTTTTTCTTACTTGATATGTGAGTTGTACTGTTTTAAATGCGATTTTTTCCTCAAACGAGTTCTTGATGTAAATTTAAGTTCAAGTTTATATGACATATTGTAAATTGAAAAAAGAAATAATAATAAAAAATAAAATAAATAAAATAAAAAAACCACAGAGCTCGCGAGAAAGCTTCCCTGTGACAAGATGGCCGCCGGTGTGATGCCGTTCGAGACTCCGCCTTAAGACATCTAGCCTTATATGGATCTCTATGGCCCCGTCCACTGACACGGACACTGGCTCCTGGACACTGCTCTGCCATATTGGTATATCCTAGTGAGAGAATCAATAGGACATTTTATGATTTGACTGAGAAAACAATGCCTAATGAGACACCGTTTATAAATCTAAAGTCTCCCTGAACATTCTTACAACGCAAACATCCTAAGCATTTGGTAGGTCCTTACCTAACCTTACCTTAAATCCTAAGCATTTTTGGGGGGACAGAAATGAACTCCTACTGTACCCCTGTTTCTGACAGGCTATTTGTTTAAAGTCGGACATTTTTCCTGCTTATTAAAAAAATGTAAAAACGGCAATTTCTTTGCAAAAGGAATAAAAAGCTGTGAACACTAGTCGGCCTTCACTGAAGAGCTATCTTCACAGGTGTTCCTTTAAATAGTGAATGCTAAAGACCTAGGCTATATATTTTTTTAAATTGGTGAATATTCAGGTGAATATTGGCCACGAATTAATACCTCAGAACGTTTTACTAATTTGTTCCCTCGTTTTACTATATTGTGGCCACGTTGTAATTCGTTAAATCAAAACGAGGGAACAAATTAGACGTCGAAACAACGAATTATTTAGATCAGTGGACAGGGCGCATATGAGAGAGAGAGAGAGAGAGAGAGAGAGAGTGCCGGCCGCGCGCGCACTCTCACAGTCTTCAAACAACACGAGCGCTGTATTGCTCTCTCTCTCCCTCGTGCATATCAAAATCAAAAGGTCGGAAGACCGATTGTGTTTTATAGATAAGTAGTTTGGTCAAATAAAGTGTTTGATTAGTTAGCAAGTACATGTTCAGGAAATGCATAATACAAATTGTACGGGTTAATGTAAGTAACGGTAAACGACTCTGCAAGCTCTTTTGAAGCTGTCAAATCAAATGGTGTCGCTATTGGACACTTAATTGTGATTAATTGAGATTAATTAATTTCTTATAGGATACTGTTGACCGGTGTGGGGTTTTTTTTTTTCAGAGGTTTATTTATATTATTATTATTATTATTTGTAAACATTATATTAATTATCATCTTAATTATTTTAATTATTATTATATTAATTATATATATATATATATATATATATATATATATATATATATATATATATATATATTAATTATAATTATTAATTGTTATGTTTTTCACTATTGATGTTTTAGAGTTTGACCCCTTGATTGCCGAGCACTTTTTTTTTCTGCATCGTGGCCGATTTGTAGAGAATTTTTGTGTTTTTGTCAATTTCCCATTCAGTTCCTATGGTCGGTCATTTTTGACCAAAGACCAAAAGTGTTACTATTTTTTTTTACAACCACTTAACCTGCTCGAATCATGCCCTACATTTTGTGTGTGTTCACATTCCTAATGGCATAAAAGTAACCAAGTTTCGTTCCGATGAAGCTGTGATTTTTAAAAATTCAAAACAGAATATTTTCCGGTCAGAAATGACGAAGAGCACCTGAAGGGTTAACCCTCTGGGCTTCTTCGTTTAGGGGTCACACTTGGCTTCTTCCCGGTCTAAAGTGACCGAAGCCTTAACATTTTACTTTTTTCCTCCAAGGAAAACCAATGTAATATATTTTTGTGCAATAATATTTTTTAATTATATTATAATATAATCAATAATTATTTAGATTTTTTAAAGGTTTTTATGTTACTTTGCATTAATTACAAAAATTGTATGAGCTTTTTTTCCCTTTAGAATTAATATATAGCCTATATATATATATATATATATATATATATATATTTTTTTTTTTTTTTATAAATGCAACATTTCACACTAAAATAGAGTGCAGGCCTTTAAAAAATAAATTTTCAAGTGAGAAACACTTAGAGAGGCTTTTTGATTCCCATTGGTTTTTTAGACATGATTTCTCCATCTCGTTTTTTTATTTAGATATATATTTAGATATTCTAAAAGACTACTTTTTGATTTTTTTTTTTTTGATAAGTAGCCTATCAGGTTTTGCATTATGGTTACAATCAAACAATAACATTTGGTTAGAAAGGGAACACAATGCAAACATTTTTGTTACTCAGTATTTGATCATTTAAAAAAAATCTAACAAAATAAGGGATGGATAGTGATCATTCAAAACACTTTATACAGACATTTTGCAATTAATTGGTATTTTTTTCATTTTAATTCTATAAATGGTAATTCAAAACTTCAGAAGGGAAATCAGCAATTATGATCTAACAGCAAAAACATAATAAAATAACATAACAGCAAACAATCATTATAAAACTATAGGTTAAAGAAGAGGAACAAAAATGTAATAATAATAATAAATATTATTTTAACTATATACATACAAACTGTAATTATTTAATTTATTGTTGCATATGCAACAGATATCAGGAACTCATATTATGCTAAAATAAGAGCAAACAATAATTATCAAACAGTAAATTGATCAGTAAATTGAAGAAAAAGAAGAATCAAAATCGAAATACCCATAAATAAATATAATTGTAACTATTTACATTCAAACTGTAGCCTAATTATTTTACACATTGCTTCAGATGCAACAGATAGTAACATAAAGGGGTACACCAGCGCTTCCCCCAGCTCCTCCAGAAAAAGCCTCCTTCGGTAGCTTTTGGCCTGTCCCCAGGTGGGATTGATCTCCCTCCACAGAACGAAAGAATTGTAGGCCGAGACATCATCAATAATGTTGAAGAAGATAGCCATGGGCCAGCGAGCTGTCTTCCGTCCACATGTGTATGTTGCAACAATCTGTAATATTACACGAACATGCACAACATTTTAGTAAATGTTTGCTCATCTATTTGATAATGCAATTTACTCTGTTTTCCTCATGGGGACCAAAAAATGGTTCTAGAAGGAAAAGGATTTCCGATACTGTCATCTTTGTAGGGATATTTTGTTGAAACTAAATATAAAAAAAAGTGTATAAAATATAAAAGTGAAACTCCTCCAATGCCAATCTGTGTGTGGGCACGAGTAGCCAGTTGTGTAACTCTTATTTTTATTAATATGATTCTTATCATGAACTGCACTAATGACTTAAGATAATAGTTTATTATGTGATATAATAGTGTTGTCCAGTTATGTCCTCTTCAGTGTCTGTTTAGCACCAAAAACACTCATATTTCAGAGTCCTTTCCTGATTTCTTCTCCTCTCTGTTCCATCATTACACCAGTAGATGGCGATGAGTGAGTGAGTGAGTCAATATATCACTGACAACCAAGGATGGACAAATAAACCATCATAAATAGCGTTTAACAAATGTCACAATATACATAAATGTCTGCCTGTGATATTATTTTCATTTAATTTGTATTCTATTATTGTTTGTTACTGTTTTGTCTTGTTTTGTATTTGTTATTGTTACATATTAATAATAAAAAAATACATCCAAATTAATAAAGGATCCCAAAACAAGTCCAACTGAAAAAGTCCATTTACGATTTTCTTTAACATTTATTACAAATATACATGCAACATTTCAATTCAAGAGATACAAATGTTAAATAAAATATAAACACGTTAAACAAAATAAACAAAATAAACACATTCTGCTCAGTCGACAAAAAGTTGTTACAGTCCTCATGTGTGTACACAGGCACAAGAGGAGCCGAAGGTGCAGTAAGATTTTCAATGGTGTCAAACAAGACTTTTGGATTTTTCTTATTTCCTGACACAAGATTAGAAAAATAAGCTGAGCGAGCCTGCTTTATCAATTCATTCAGATCCAGCATCATGTCTTTTAAATGGAGTCTGTGTACCTCTAATTTAGTGGCTTTTCCACAGACGCTCTGTCATTTTCTCCTAAAACTACAAATGTTATCATCTTTTTAACAGGCGCTACCATATCCACAACAGAAAGACAGTGGTTGTTGAAACTTTGCACAAATGAATCAACATCATCACATTCAACAATAGAGCGAGAGTCAAAAGAGGCAGAGAAATCACTAAGTGTTGTCTCACTAATGATGCGTTTTTGTGTTACAACATTACAGACAGTAGGCATCATGGTAAGTGACAAATTAAAAGAAATACAACAATGGTCACTAATTTGAAATTCTTCAACACTCAGTTTATCAATGTTTAGGCCACAAGAGAAAACCAAACCTAACGTGTGGCCTTTTTTATGCGTGGGGCCAGATACATGCTGTACAAATTGAAAGAGTCCATAATAGTCAACAGTTCAGCTGCAGTCGAACAAGAGGGATCGTCAATATGCAAATTAAAGTCCCCAAGGACTAAAACGTGATCTAGTTTGATGATAGACGTTAAAAACTCAGAGAAATCATCAAGAAATGTACGTGCAGGACCAGGAGGTCGGTAAACTAAAACACAGTAAAAGGGGTGTGTTTTCCCAACCTTCCCAAACCTGCTCAGACGTGGACAGGCTCTGAGTTTCTGTCAGGTTGGTGTTGGACTTCTGGCTTCGGGTCAAGTCTCCAGCTCAGAGCTCTCAGCAAGTGTGTTATTTCCTATCCAAAACAAAGAGTATAAGAACAAGTCAACTCATGAATGTTTTTTTAGAGCTAGAACAGAATTGAATTCTGTTTGGTTTACTGATTCTGTTATTTTCCTGTTTACTACAGGGATGCCGCTTTAAAACAATCTGTATAGTATCAAGCGCTATATAAATGAAGGTGATTTGACTATAACAAGAACATTACAATGAACACAAATTTGAAAATCTCACTACAAATAATCCAGAATCTAAGACAAAAGTAGGGATGGGACTTTTTCTCGACAAAACGACCGACATTCGACACATGCTCCACTCGACAAAAAAAATGAAGTGTCGACATGTCGAGGGGGCGGGGCTTGTGGGATTTCCAAATTGCATTTTTTTTTTTTGGGCCTTTTAATTTATTACATTTCCTATTCAAATACACATCATAAAGTGCCACTTTTCCCATAATGAAATAAAACATTTTAAATAAAACAATCCATTTTTTCTAAATGGGATCGCCACTTGACCGTTGACCCCACTTGACCCTGTGTGTGTGTGTGTGTGTGACAGGCGACAGAGTCAACATGGCGGCAGCGGCAAATAACAGGAGCAAGGTGTGGGGGAGTTTAGGCAAAATTAATGATAAGATAGTGAGGTGCAAATTGTGCGGCAAAGATTATGCGTTCCACACACCCACGTCAGGGATGCCAGCGGAAAGAGTGTTTTCAGCCGCGGGACTGGTCGTGAGTAGACTCCGCAGTCGCCTTCTACCCAAACATGTGGATATGCTTCTGTTCTTAAACAAAAATTAGGCCTAAATGGTAAGATACCTATTGGTATATTTTATTTTCACTGCTGATTTGTTATGTTGAGTTGATGGTATTATGCTGCCTCCTTTTCTGTGGTTTAAAAAAAAATGGGCATGCTGTTTTCAATTTTAATTGTTGCTTATTTTCACGTTTGATAAGCATGTTAATGTTATATAATGATAATATAGAGTGTTATTTTTTTCATTCGGAAAACTATCTTGTTTAGGCTACATGCACAGAGCTAATTAACTAATGGACAGGCCGTTTTATTTCTGTAAATTCCGAACGGCAAAAAGTAGCCTACGTCTTATGTGTTTGTAAGGCTGTTGAATAAACATTTAAAATTAGCCTACTCTCTCTCTCGTTTTTATTATTACCGCTTCAATGGTCAAAATTTGACACTAGAGCCATGTTTTTGAGACTAGAATAAACTAGTACAACAATGTAGAATATTTTCCACCCTCCGCATTGCTGCTGCTCTTTAAAAAAAAAAGAAAAAAAAGGCCGACAATCCGACAAAAAGTCGACACATGGGCCTCGACAGTCGATTTCCCAAATCCCGTGTCGTTCCCATCCCTAGACAAAAGATAATAATCCTACTCTGCCTGTTACACTTCCACACACCTGAAACTGATCGAGTGAATCTCCTCAACTTCTCCAGTCTAGTGTAGATCACGATCAAACCATTGATGTTGTAACATCTGCTCAAAGCTGGGGCGTTCAGCTGGATCCCGGGCTAAACACTGTCCAATCAGATCCCTGCAGTCTGTACACATTTTAATAAGGATAGAGCTGGTTAGTCATGACCATGTGACCTGGCATTTTCGCTATACGTTGAGCTAAACTTTCTGTACAAATCGTTTGCTTTATGTGTGTGTTTATCAATGTTCTCATCATTATTCACTCACTTTTGGATAAGTTGCGGTTCTGAAATGTCACTTTAGCTTGTGTGATTTCCGTTCTATCAAGAAAAGGAAGACATTCGTTCGACAACTCGTACAGCAACACTCCTAGAGACCAGACGTTTGCTGGGACGGCGTGGAATCGAGGTTCTGTCAAGACTTCAGGTGGGCAGTAATCCGCAGCTCCTGTAAGAAACACATTTGCACATCGTTGAGCTTTTTTTTTTTTTAAGCATCATCAAATAATTAGTAAGTCACTAGCTTCAGGTTTCCACACTCCCAAAATGCTCACCCCTGTATATGTTGCTCTCGTAGCCTTCACTACTAAATAGCTGACCGCAGCCAAAGTCTATCAGCTTGAGTTCTAGCGTGTCTTTCTTTATCAGGAAATTCTGTGAATGAATGTCATTATGGAAAACCCCACGATGGATGCAGTGTTGCACTGCCCGCACAGCCTGTCTCATGACGACCTGTGAGAACCAGTCATTCCAAGGTTGACAAGTGATCGAGTCCAGCAATCTCTCGCAGGGCTCCGGATACTCCATAACCAGAGTGAATCCTCTAGGATCTTCAAACCACTGGTACAGTTGAATGACGAAGGGGCTTATGGATTCTCGCCTCATCATCAGCAGCAGCGCCACTTCTGTAACGAGAGGTTCGGGATTCCCAGGCTAGAGAGAAGAAGCAGACAGAAGGTTAGCTGGGTAAAAATCTGAAGAAAACATCATTTTGAAATGTACTATTCTTTGATCTTTTTAGATGCGTTCAAAAGAGCCTTTTCAGCTCAAAGTTATTTGGTGCCTCTAGGCTTATTTGTTGATCACATTTACACCTAATGCTTCCTACGGGTGTATTAACTACAGTAATCTGCACTTAAACAACTCCATACACATTCAGGTTTTGGCCAACTTACAATATTAAGATAAAGATCGTTGTCAATCTTGCGCATCCGCTTGATGGCAACCTGCACACACACAAAAAAAACATCTTATTAAACCATCTGTAAATTGTTTTAAATGTGTTTTGATGCACGCAATAGCAAAATGTTTGTACAATTCAGTAAGATTTACCTTTTTGCAATCAAATTTGCGTGTTCCCAGGAACACTCTGCCATATCCTCCGGATCCAATCATCTTTTTCACTTTATAGAGAGACTCAAAGGACTCTGAAAAACAAACAGAAAAATATGAGACAATTATTAGCTTGCTAGATCCATTGTTTTATTGTTATTTGTATTGTTTTAACTTGACTCAGTTATGCATGAAATAGCAAAATCTCTATCTGTAGACTTTGCACTGGCCAGCCTTATTTCAGTCTCACTTGTTGAGCTCTTGTTCACAGGAGAAGCCCCCACGGCACCCTGAGCAGTTCGGCCAGTTGATGTCTCTGTTGGCTCGACAGGAACTTGACCCGGCAGCGGAGGACACAGAAACCATTCGAGGCTGTCGGACCTGGACAAACCCTGTTGGTTTGGGTTCTCCGATCCATCGCCACTCCAGCTCCCCTCGGCGCAGTACGAGCCTCGGCTGCTCAGACTCCACGGGTCTCTACACATCCTCTCGACATTGGTCTCAGGGAGGGACCAAGATGAGGATGACGTGAAGCACAGAGAAGAATTTCTGGAAGCAGTTCTCCAGCATCTGGAGTGGCCTGAGGATGGAACATTTCAGACATCAAAAACTGTTTTTGTTTTTTATAATATTAATGATCAATGTCAGTGGTCACATCAAATTGTTACTTTGGTTTCACTTTATTTTGATCCCTTTAAGACATTCTACATGTCTTAAATGTCTACTAACTCTCATTAGTAGAGTATTAGTAGACTGTTAGGGTTCGAATAAGAAAATAATATTATAATGGGGGAAATAATTTTAATATTCTGTAAAAACAAGCCTTATTTTGAGTGGAAAACAAGATAATACTGTTTAAAATAATGTTGGAGAAATAATGATTTACCATTATTTGGCTTGACGCCGGAGTGATCTGAAGCGGGTGATGACGGTTCAGGAACAGGATCTGCTGGAGGAATAAAAGGCTCCACAACATCCACAGCACTACTGGAACAGCAGCAGAAAACAGCCTTAAAAGCCTTCCAGAACCTGAGGAAACAATCAGGCCTCTTCCAACGTTTTGGAGCTTTTTCTGAAATGAAGAAAAAACTAATGAAAACAACTATTAGACCCATCTGTAGTTGCAAAGTTACTTATAGTCGACAGAATGTTCAAAAGGGACCATCAAAATAAAGTGTTACCATTACTTTAGTTGGTTTAGTTGACAAATCAGCCATTGAAAATAGAAATACAAACTAAGCCATTACTTCTTTATTAAAAGCCTATTCTGACCTCTGCGAGAGTGTTTAGATGAAGTGGACGGACGTCCATCATCTGGGTTCTGCTTCGCCTTCGTCCCGTGAGCCTGACCTGTGGACACAGAAACAGAAAACTCAGATATCCAGGAAGATCCTGACTCTGTGTCTGGGTCGGGTCTGGCAGCGGCAGAGGTGGACAGTAACAAAGCACATTTATTTGAGTACTGTACTTATGTACACTTTTTGAGCATCTGTACTTTACTTGAGTATAATTTTTTCTGGAAACATTTTACTTTAACTTCACTACATTTGAAAGACAAGTATCGTACTTTTTACTCCACTACATTTCTGTCAAGGTCCTTGAGTAGAAAGTAGTTGGATTCTGACATCAATCTGATTTTCATTTTCAATGTTTGGTTTGGTCTTCTAAATGTCATTGTTTTGGAGCACACTAGCTTATAACAGTGGCTGACATATTCATACTAAAAGCCAAAAAACTTTAAATAGGGCACTATTTGAGGGAACAGCCCGAAACAGGGTGTCCGAAACTATTGTGGACGTTATTGAGAGCACTTATTCAATATCTCATTCAATCCCACTACAGGAAATTTAATATTGATATGAGGGCAGGCAGGCATAGATTCAGAGGCATAAGGTACTGTAAGTATTACAAACAACAATAATAAAACAATGCATTGACATTAATTTACTTTTGATACTTAAGTACTTTTAAAAACAAGTACTTCTGTACTTTTACTTGAGTAAAAATCAGTCTTTTCAACTTTTACTTGTAACTGAGTAATATTTGACCAGTAGTATCTGTAACTTACTTTCACTCAAGTAAGGAAATTGTGTAACTTACTTTGTCCATCTCGGGGCAGCGGATCCTGATCACGGTCATCAGAATCGGGTCTCCAAACCTCCTGACCAGCAGCCGTCTGAGGGAAAGCAGCTCTCCTGGATCTGGAGTGATCTTAGGATGGATATTTCACATATCACATAGTTAGTTATATTTTAATAATAATAATAATAATCAGTAATCAATGTCTGTGGTCAATTACAATTTTTTTACTTCAGTTAAGTCACTCAAATTCAAAACTTTATTTCGCATGCAAGGAATCAAATAAATGTGATCAAATGGGTTCTTCAAATTAATGTAACGTTAGTCATTGTACAACATCATACCATAAACCATAAATGAACAATTAAAGCACTCACCTCCTTCGCCCATCATGCGAGCCATCGATATCCTCCTCCAAACTGCAATACAATCAACACAACACAACACAACACAACACAACACAACACAATAAAATAGAAATCTCCTCAGAAAAACACCCCTGAAAAAAATCAAACAAACAAATAAAAATATTCTCAGAAATTATATAACGTGTAATTAAATAAAATGTAACTCTATATAAAGGATATATCCCCCGATGTCCTTTTAGAATAAAAGTCTCCTCAGAAATCCAGAAAATAGCTTCGAAAGATCAAGTTTTGTGTCAGAAAAGTCTCAGCAAAAGTCTGTTAATTCTCCTCGTCTCTCAACCAACAGACAGCGGTCGATCGTGAAATGCGGATACATGCAGATTGCAGAATTCATAAAATGCGTCACCATTAGCAACTAAAATTCGAATCACACACGCGCACATCGACTCTGATTTATTAAAATTTAATGTTGACGTTTTCTTTAATATGATATTCATTCTTTCAGACCAGTTTTATTATTAAAACCCGTGGAAAATGCCACAAGGGAGAATAAATCGGACATCATATAAATTAATTAAATTGGCCCTTTTCCGCAAATATAACCATCAAGGCCAATCAGCTTTCAGTATCACTAATGCGTCATCCAACCGGTTAGTAGTAGTGGTGAAGAAATCCAAATTAAGGTTAAATTCTCTATTAAAATTGTTCACAATTGCTACCCTGTTAACTATAAACTTGCTAAATTTTCCCCCATTAAATATCAAACTAAAACGACAGATTTCATTGTGGGTTTAACCTGATGCAGCAAAAGATTTGTTGATTACAGCGAAACTTTTTTTTTCTTTGCTTACAAAAAAAAATAGTCTGAAAATTATTAAAGCGTTGCAGTATTTCTTGACCAAAGTGCTTCTGTAATATTTAGTGTATCTATAGTGTATTAAAGGTATACATTTAATCACTTCTGTGTTTCCTGGAAATGGACCCTTCAACCTTTCCATTATTATCTCACCAGCTGAACTATAATGAGCATATATGTAATGAGCATATATAAAAACTATAATAACATATATATACAATGTTATAAGACTGCAAATAATATTTTTACAAAACAGTTATTTCCTCCCACAATTTCTCTCATCTTAAATATATATTATAACTTTTTCTCACCCAATTGAATTTGATCAGAAGGGATGTGTAAGCACTATTATTTGAAAAACTTCTCTGTTTTGTATTATTAAAAGCATTGTTTGACTATACAAGGGTAAATATTTGATCATTCTACTATGGTATTTACCAAATGTTCTTATGCATTAATGCAGTAGTGGTTCTTCACTTTCTCTAGACTCAACTCACTGGGCCCATTTGGAGCAATCTGTGTCTATGTGCTAATATAATATACCTTGTACATCTAGCCTCTAGTCTAGAGAGAATACGGTTGTTCATATCCATATATTTACTGAATAGACAAGTATATACAGTATATATATATTATACTGTACACACACAATGGGCATACATTGTAAGACTACAAATGACTTCATATTTCCTCATTGATAGTTTCCCCAGTGTTGCTGTGGGTTTCACCAGTGTCCTCCGCACATGCAGGTATAGTTAATCAGGAACTAGAGGCTATATTGTGTGTGTCATCTCTGTGACAGACTGGTCACCTGTTCAGGGGGATTTTCTACCTTTGGCCTGTGCTAGCTGGGATTAGCTCCAGCTCCTGGATATTTCAGGCATACAAATGTGGTGTTTTTTTAAAGGTCAAAAGATGTAATTGGACATAGTGAAAACACAAACCTTTATTTGTCCACTATAACAGAAACTGTGGTTCAAAAACAAACAAACAAACAAACAAACAAAAGACTGTCTTCATGTACCGGTAATGTACTTAACATTGAGTGAGAGTAATTTGAACATGATCTTCAGGCTGCCAGGTGTGTGGCCATGTCCTCTTACTGGGAAAAAAGTAAAAACAACAATCAATAAATGAGAAATGTACAGAGGTGAATTAAGTTGCCATGTAGGTTTACTTATTCTTACCAGGATGGACAAGGAAACCAATGCACCAACACCTCTTTACGTCCCTGTGAATTAGGTAAAAATAAAGAGCCAATTACAAAACAAATCATCATTACTTTTCCATTTTTACATATCATTACATATCATTACTACATTTTTAAAGCATTTAACGTAACTCATCAAAAACTTTTAACAAAGCACCACGGAAAGCCTCCATCCTCATGTGTCATTACTGTGGTACAGCAACACCCCCAGCACAGAGACAGAGACAGGGGAAGCTGCAGGTCGAGGGATGTACGGAACGAAAGGTGGCGTGCTGAAAGGTGAATGCTACTACAACAGAAACTAACCCCTAACCTTAACAGACAGCTTTCACCACCACTTAAAGAGACCTTTCTCCACAAGCAAAGCTCCAGCATACCCGCACTACAGCAGGTTTTGTCATCAAAGCATGAAATCTGAATTCCAATTCATCATTTAGGATTCTTATCATCTTAACCAAAACTGACCCATAAATGCCACTCAGACTGAAGAGCAACTTCAACAACTACCGTTAACATATTCAGAAGCAAAGGAAATATACACCTGAACTCTACATGTTATATAGTTAGATTATATGTTATATTCACTGTAGTAATGTACAGAATATTTTATATTAAAATATGAATTTACAATTCTTCACCTTATTAATCATTGTTTGTGTATTGGTGTGTGATCTTCTAACCGTATGCTCTTTTGCACTGCCTGTACTCATACTGTAATCAGAAAGCAAATATGAATTCCATTCCAGATGTTTATTTTTTTGCAATAAAGTACCCCACACATTAGCATACACTGAATGTGGAGTTCTTAACATTACAACAGAGCTAAATATTTGTTTATGCTTTGTTAAATGGACTATGTTATTGCAGTAGGTTTCCTTTAGAAAAAAGTTGTATTACTGGTTTTGGGTTTAGTTAAATCTAGAACTGTTATAACATGAAAACTTCACCGGTTTTATGGAACACACAACATTAACAGATTGAAATACAGATTAATGGCAACCTTTCTCAGACGCGTCTTGGGTACAAATTCCACTGGAAATACGTCCAGAGACGCATGGAATGGACATTCTTGTAAAATTTGGTTAGAAATGAATTAATTACTTAACTTGAACAGAGAATGTAGTAAAGACCACCTTTGTCGAGTCCAAGACGAGTCCAAGACCAGGACTAGTCGAGTCCAAGTCAAGTCCGAGTCCAAAGAGGTTCGAGTCCGAATCAAGACCGAGTCCAGGACAGGAAAAAAAAGTCTTTGCATGACATTATCAAGACAATCATTTTGGGTTATTATTTGTTGATCTAAAAGCAAAAACAGTGTCACAACACCCAGGATTTTTAAGTATAGACATTCCCCTTGATATCATATAATCTTCTAATCTAAAGAAAACAGAATGATGACATATGGTGATACCTCATAATAGCAGTGTTAGAACTGATATACAAACACCAACCCACTACTGTTACCACTGCTAGGTACTAGTACTGAGCATTTGAGCAACTAAATTACAATATAGCTTCACTGCAGATGTACACAGTAGTGTAGAAAAGAAGTGACCAGCTGAAAAAAATATTGTATAGTATTATATTGTTATTTGGACGTGGGTTAATAGGAAAGACATTGTATTTTCAGAAAACATTAAAGTTTGGTTAAACAACAATGAACACAGTGTAATTTAACATATGTTCTTTTTATTTGAGGACAAACTGCAGAATTTTAAAATAAATTCATCAGGTGTTTAAGAAATTCATAAGAATAATTTTTCACAGTATACTTAACATTACAAGCATTTGTACAACGGTGTATTCTTCAAAAGCTTTTTTTAACATGAACTATAACAGGAAAAACAAATCTGAGTAAATTATCAACTTTTAGAGTGTAGCATTCTGTCTGCAGGAGAGGTAAGAACAACTATTCAGTTTAGTGGTGCACGATATATCGGCCGCCGATATAATATCGGCCGATATGGTCATTTTTTTACACATCGGTATCGTTCCGATGTCAAAATATGGCCGATGTGAACAGGCTGATATTTGACGTGTGAAGTTGAAGATGAAGTTGACGATGCTGACTCGATCTTAGCAGTAGTGAATGTGCCTGAGATAAATACACATTTCATACAGATGACATAAGCAGAGAACAGTCTGTTTTCTTTCGTTTTGAATTGTTCTGTTTAAAAATAGACATTTCAAGCTTTCTATATATGTCTCCGGTCTGTGAGGCAGGTAGATTTCGGTTCATTTATGAGACGCGCTCCAGGTTCACGCGCCCTCGCCTCCGTGTCCTGATTAAATATTTTCTACTCTATTTACTTCTTATTTAATTCAATCCAGGCAATTGGTTGATGAAACATTTATCAAAATTAAGATACAATTAATACAAAACGAAATTAAATTTAAAGACAGGCTTTTTGTGCTTTCTGTTTGAGGTCTCTGTGAAAGTTTTAAAGCAGTCTTAGTGGCGCTTTCAGAGCGCTCACGTCAACTGTCCCGTCCGTAACATTGTTAACGCAGTCCAGTGCGACTTATGTTTTTTTCCTCTTCATGACACATTTTTGACTGATCGTTTTTTGACTCGTTGATATTTGAATATATTGCTTGATATTTGATACCCGTTCGAATTAGATTTTTCTCAAAAGTGACAGCACGTGTGATTTGTGGATTACTGATAAGCGCGAGTGGAGAAACAGGCGTTTATTGATTCATTCTCAGTGTTGAGAAACGTAGCCTTCATGTGTTACGTTATTGTATTAATAATAACTAAAGTAGCCTACCTAATTATGTTACATATTTATTTTGTATGAAAACTAGCGCGTTCGTTACTTATGGATTAAAAAGTAGGCTACCGTTGTATCAGTGCTGCGCGAGCTCTCTCTCTCACAAACACGGACGCACGCACACACAGAGAGAGAAGATAATGTTAAAATGAAAAATTGACGGGCTAAGTTTAAATTTTGTTCTTGCTTGTTTTTTTTCTGTCAAAATATCAGAAAATATTTTGTATTATCCATCCGTGTTTTTAAAATTCGTTAAATGACGGACGTTTTACTGTTAACACAGCCCATGTCGGATTCGTCTTATAGCCTAGGCTACTTGTTATTATTTTTAGAATGATTCGTTATGCTATTATTGGACTCCTGTCTATTCATTGTCAACTGTTTTCTATAAATATGTTTGTATTGGCTAACATTTATTCAGTTAATGAGTGTCCTGTTTAAAATGTGCAATGTTCAAACGCAAAGACAGCACGTCACAAATAGAAGCCCTTTTCCCTGTGGTATTTTTTAGTATCATATTTGGATATTGGAATAATAAATAAAGTAGCCTATCTTAATTTTACACAATATTCCTGTTTTTTTGTTGTTGTTTTTTTTTACCGTTTTCTAAGGGTTTCTTAATTTTAGACAAGTTGACCAGCACACATTACTGTATATGCAATGCAGTATAATGCATGTGTGTCGTATGTGACATATTTTGCACACAGGTAAAGGTGCCCAATATCAGTCATTTCTAAAGTAAAAAAAAAAAAATGTTTTGGAAAATAGCTCTTTATTTGATAATCATTCAAATTTGTTTTCTATACAGAGATATCGACATCTGTAAATATCGGTATCGGCCATAACAGCAATATTAATATCGGTTATCGGTATCGGCCACAATTTTCACATCGGTGCATCACTAATTCAGTTTTACAAAAGTGTTTTGTTACACTTGAGAAATATGAGGGAAGGAGAGCATTTCCGCTCCTAAACTGGCTCTATGGGGCCTCATAATGAACCCTCCAGCACTGAACACTCTTTCAACTGGTGCTGAAGAAGCAGGTACAGAAAGCACTTTGACAGCTAGGGCATGCAAATGACGGTATTTGTCCTTGTTTTTCAACCAAAATACAAGGGCATCCTGCTCTGCCGGACAGCTCTGAATGTCCTCCAGGTATGTATTTACCTCACTGTTGACACTTGGATGATATCCATGGGTGGAATTGTTCTTTTTGAGAGTTTTATATTTTGCCAGGAGCCGTGGAATCTTGTCGTTTGGGGGAGAATCCTGGGTTGGTTCTGTGGGTTCCT
Organism: Leuciscus leuciscus; assembly: GCF_965113295.1. Classification (NCBI taxonomy): domain Eukaryota; kingdom Metazoa; phylum Chordata; class Actinopteri; order Cypriniformes; family Leuciscidae; genus Leuciscus; species Leuciscus leuciscus. Next base: position 28,931,871 of record NC_138747.1, on the reverse strand, counting down.
CACAGATGTCCAGGTCCACTTTCTTAGCCTGAGCGATCAAGCTGTCTGGAAAAAAAGAAAACAGAAGTAAATTTGACTCACTTCTTCTTCCACTTCAATAACCTTGCAAATACACTGTACTTTAAAGGGGGGATTTTGAAATAAATACCTGTTAGTGACTTCTGCAGTTCCTTCTTAGTATTTTGTATGGTGGTAGCACTGCCACTGGTTCTGACATTCATCCCGAACTGGGGGTCCAGCATCGCTCCCAGCATGTATAAATCATGGCCAAATGGCAAATCAAGGCCATGATCTTCTGCCATTCATAATCCAACAAAGATGCCGGCAAATCTTCTTTTAAGTGAGGCTCTGAGGGCCCTGGTCAGTGGCCTACAGAGTCTCTTTTTCACTATCCATTTCTGTTAAATGAGAATGTAGCTCGAGGACAGTAGGGACAACCATGCTGATGTAACAATTTTGTCACCCTCGGTCAATTCAGTGGCCTCAGCAAACGGTCCAAGAATTTGTGTAAGTTCTCTACACTGGGCCCATTCACGTGAGCTGAGGACAACATTCTCAAAGTCCACTGAGCACATCTGAGTTAGTGCAGTATGATCTAATTCGATGACTGCTTGTATTTGTCTGAATTGCGAATTCCACCTCGTGACATTTGAGACTGGAATGCTTTTACCACTTCCAAAAACAGCCTCAAATCGTGCTACTGTGCAGCAGACTGGCAAGTTTGGCCATTTTTGAGATTGCCCGAGACAGCACTTTTACTTCTTTCATCCCATCCCCGATAACCAGTTGAAGACTGTGGGCAAAGCAGGATAGCCGTTGACGGGAACCAAGAAGAAAGTCCGTATCTAACTGTTCCCCAACCATGTCCTCCTCATCCTCACTGTCATCTGAGTGGTCTGCCATAATGACTTTAAAAGCCTTCTTCGTGTTAGCTGCATTATCAGTGATGATAAAATCTACCTTATCACTGATATTGTAGTCATCTAGTATTTCATCAAATGCAGCTGAAATGTTTTCAGAGCTGTGACGCCCTTTGAATCTCCTGCAGTCCAGCAGGTAGGCGTTCAGAGTGTACCCACTGGCTGAAGAGTTGAGAACATGAGCTGTGACTCCCAGGTAAGATCTCATTGTGCGGTCTGACCATATATCAGCAGTTACAGAGATTGATTTCTGATCTACCAGACTGGACTTGATGCACTCTTTCACTCTCATCACTAGTCGAGGTATCTGTTTGCTGGTTATTGTTGTTCTGGAGATTGGGGTGTATCTTTCATCCATGGTGTGTAAAAAATGTCTGAAATGTTCATTTTCCACAACTGATATAGGTAGACAGCAGCCAATGATAAGGTCATGGATGATCGAAGCATGAAGAAGCATTGTAAACTTGAACTTGCAATGGTCGCTGCTGAAATGCATCATCAATCATTGGCTGTGAATCCCCGTGTTGAAGTCCTTGGCGATACTCCTGCAGGCTGGAGATGGAAATACAAAAGCATCTATAAGTGTTGGAACTGAATAACAGGCAGATAATAAGCTTTATTTAAAGAGAAGTCAAATCTGTATTCCCAATCATTCATTAATGTCCACTCCATATACTGAGAAAAACTAAATAAAGTTGTGTCTGGATCGTCAAACTATTAGCCTAATAAATGTCTTTCAAATGGCATTCAAAGCTGTGTCCAGACACTGACATGAAGGGAGAGCAAGAGGGATTTTGGTCATCCAAGAGCAGCTCCTATCTCTCTGAATGGGGAAACATCCAATTCTCCAAAACTGTTAAATTATTACATTTAAGATTAAATTTCAGATTTGAAATCACCAATAAAATTTGACAACAACAGTCTCATAATTTTTTTTCCCTACAGTATAAAGAAAAACAAAAAACTTTTCAGACTGGAGCAGCCAATGGGCATGAGCGTCATACACACGAATCTCAGAATACTGTCTATTTCTAGAGCCACCGGAGCTTCTAACGGCAGTTGGGATGACGTGTTAACTTTTCTAATCAACACTTTGCTCTTTTATTTAGAAGATTGGATTAATTTGCCATGTTGGGCATTATTAATGAGTAATAGAAGTGAGTCTTTGCTTCAGCCCATCTTCTTCTACTCACCATTCTGGTTTTAATACGACTCCCTCTATCTCTCTTCTCTCTTCCATTTCATTCATCTTAAGTGCACTGATCATTCTTTTCTTTACCTGTTTCTTCATCTCCTTTGCCGGTTTAGTCTTTTCTTTCACTTTCATGTCTCCTTCCTCAACAGGTCTCACTGGTTCTCCGCCTCCACTTTCTGTCTCTTGCTCTTCAATTTGCTCTTTATCCTCCGATCTTTCCTTCATCCTCACTTCTACATTTTTCTCTGATTAAATGTCTTCATCTTCTACAGCCTCTTTTAAGTCCTGACTCTCTGTCCTATCACCCTCTGTGTCCTCTTGCTCTTTTTCTGGACTTTTGAATCCCTGTTCCTCAACAGGCCTCTCTGGTTCTTCCTCCCCACTTTCTATCTGTTGTTCTTCGATCTGCTCTTCATCCTCCAGTCTTTCCATTTCTACATTGTTTTCCAGTATAATGTCCTCTTCATCTTCTACAGTCTCTTTCAAGTCCTGCCTTTCTGCTTTATTACCTTCTGTGACCTCTTGTTCTTCTTCTGGACTCAAACCTTTAAAAAAAGTACCATTAAAGTCATATATAGCCTATATATATATATAATTTTTTTTTTTTTTTTACAGTACCATTGGTTTGGCTCATTTCTTGAAACAGAAATTACATTCTCAAAACTCTAAGATCCTTTGGCAAAACAGTCTTACAGTTCAGCACAACACTATAGCTCACTTGAAAAAGCTCATATCTCTCCCAAAACTGTTCATTCATGCTTCAAAACTAAATTCCTTTCCCATATAAAGAGTCAGTACCACGAAAATGGCAAAGATCCTTCTCATTTGCTTTGGCTCATTTCTCGAAACAGACCGGACGTTCTCAACACTCTTGGTGCTTTTGCCAAAATAACGTGGATGGTTCGGCACAACACCATGGTTCACCTGCAAAAGCTCATATCTCACCCAGAAGAGTTCACTCATGTGTCAAAACTAAATTTCCTTCTCATCTAAACAGTCAGTGCCCCCAAAATGCTTCGTCCCTTTGGCATTGTGTAAGCACTGCAAGTCAAAATGTTTAGATGTTTTGTCACTATGGCAGAGGACCATTGAAATATCCCTCATGTCCAACTTTCAGTCTTAGCCCAGTCCTTCATTGACAATGGTTACTGTACTGTTTTTTTTTTTAGCTAACAGAATACAATTGTGTATAAAACTGAAAAAAAGAAATGGGATTTTAGGGTAAGAGTATCCTCCAAGGTTTGACATCACACACTGCACTCATACTCCCAAGGAAATTGTAACCATTATCATTCACACACATAAAATAACTTCCATACATCAGAGTAAAAAGAAAATGTATACAGCATAATATACTGTAATATAAACACACAAACAAAAAATGATATGCAGCCTACAGTGCTGTAAATAAAGCTGGAGTTTCACAACTAACAGTTCTTCAGTGGTCGCTGTCCTCACCCTCCCTCTCCTGGCCACCGTCCTCCTCACCCTCCTGGCCATCCACACGCTGCTGTCTGTCTGGCCACAGATTCTCGTCCACATCACAGCGTATATTCTCCCTTGCGATGCAACGAGTCGCAACTACACTGGTCTCCTGTAATATCCTCACACGCAGCGTCCATTGCATGGAGCAGGGACCTCTGATCTTGAGCCCGATGCTCATACACTCTCCACCTCCATACGGAGAAATACTCCTCAATAGGATTGAGGAAAGGAGAGTAAGGTGGTAGGAACACCTTGACCATCCTTGGATGAGTAGTGAACCAGGCCCTGATGAGCGGGCCACGGTGGAAAATTCACATTGTCCCATACAATGACATATTGTGGTAGGTGAGGCCCTACGAGACCTCTCTCATTTTCAGGGATCAAATCAAAATGAAGGCAGTCCAAGAAGATGAGGAGGTTCTGTGTATTGTATGGGCCAAGACTGGGGATGTGAGTGGCCACACCATTCTCAGATATGGCAGCACACATAGTTATATTGCCCCTTCGCTGGCCTGGGACATCCACCGTGGCCCGGTGGCCAATAATATTATATGGTGTATATATATATATATATATATATATGATATTCATGGTATTATGTTCCTGACTAATTTTGACAACTGAACAGACTATTGTGCATGTAATGACTTATACAATGAAATGACGCTGACACGTTTTGGAGCGAACAACCATTAGACTGAGAATCAACAATCAGTTTAGATCAACAAGATCTATTCACTTGGAAATTGTGCTAAATATAGGCTACCTGTACTTAATCATTTGCAAAGATGTACTGAGACATTGAGACATGTACTTAGACATTTGCAATTTTATTAAATGAATGAGAAATTCAATTCTGTTGTGAACAATTGCCAAGTGGTTTGGAGGTTTGTCCATGTTGTTTTGAGAATGTCATTTCTGTTTCAAGAAATGAGCCAAACCAATGGAGAAAAACTGTAAATAAAGTGTAGTTTAACATAGAAACTTGTATAGCTACAGTATTTAGGTATCAGTGCTTGCAAATACAATTTCCCCTGTAAAATATACTCACAGCGGATGAGCATTTTGTCCATCACCATATGTCCCTCAGGGGGGAACTCAAAGGGACACTGGACCTCCGTTGTCCACTTATGGGCCTTCGAACATTTCCCTAGTAGAAGAAGAGGAACATATCCCAGAGCTTTCAGCTTCTCCATCTAAAATATAAGAACGTCAAACAGTACAGCTTTTAAAAATGGTTCATAATAATTCTGAAAGAAACAGTTAAAAAATATGCTAAGCATCATGTGACTCCAAGCCAACATGTGTTTTTTCTTGCTTGAACACAAAAACAGATTATTATTTATATTATACCATAAGAAAGGCTATTCAGACTGTTTAATTTCAGAAAAACAAAACAAATCAAGGTTTCTGCTAAAGTTGAGTATGACAAGCTTTCTGCTTTCAATGAACATCAGTTCTCTTGGTAGCCATATTTGCAAAGCCTCCAAGCAACTTTTTTTAGGTTATGCAAGGCTAACTGCTATTTACTTGAATGGGGAACTCCTGAAATCTCCAAACATATTGTAAAATTAGCAATAAAATCTGACACGAACTGTGTCATAAGATCAAATAGAGTTAAAACTGTAAATTTTGATTAGATTTAGTCATTGTGCATGTGCAGTAGTTCTCCTTTTACTGGGAACCAGAGCTTCTAATGGCAGCTGCAGTGATGTGTGACTTTACCAACAGCCTATTAGCTCTTTAATTTACAAGAGTTCTGTCCATTAGTGGCACATCAGTGGAAATAATATGAATTACTTTTTTTTTTTTTTTACTGTCAGTTTACAGGAATTACAATTTATTCATGATCATGTAATGTATTGTTATGGATTTGTATGTAAAACATATTTTGTCTCAACAGAAAAAACTGAGACAAACTAAATCCAGAAGAACTGCGGGAACGTCTCCAAGATGCTTGAAGAAGAAACCTTCCTGCAAAGCTACAGTACTGTGAAAAGTAGCCTACTGGCACTTGGGTCCGTGTACTTTTTGATCATTTCATTTCCTGTTTGGAATGGAATAACGAGAAATGAGTTACAGCATAACGTTTTTTAGTTTAGTTTAAAAAACGAAAAATGAGATTTTGGCTCGATTTTTCATTTTTCGTTAGTGGTTTACAAGTCGGTTTATGGGTTCGATATTTCATTTGCACACGTGGGCGGCGCTGAAACGCCCCTTTCATCTGATTGGTCAAACCGCTCCACCTTCAGTAAGCTATGAGCTTTTCTTTCTGTCAGGCAGAATAAGAGTCAGTACGAGTGCGGCACTTACAAATTATTACAACCTACAAACTACAATGGCCTAAACAGAACTGGAGCCTTTGTAAGATATGCGCTCGTCTTCACAAAAAACTAAATGCAGGGTTTTTAAATATCTCGTGTGGAGAAAATATTGTTTATTCTGGGCAGTATGGCAAGCCATGGAAAAAAGCAGGATAACTTGTAGGCTATAGCTTACTTGAAAGAAAAACAAATTTGCCGAGTAAAAACAGAGTTTGTGTTGTTGAATCATATTTTTTTTTTTCTAGTAGGCTACAGAGCTCATGACAAATAAAAGTTCCGGATGGACAAACATTAAATGCAAAAACCAGTGTGAATAACAATATCTTAAAATAAACTAGAGAGTGGATACACAGATATGGCCTATTTATGAATGTAATTCATGCATTTATTTGTCATTTAAACTGATGCAAACAGGGAAAGAGAATAGAAAACACTTATTATCCTGTCGCCCCCTCTAGTGGACAGCATTAAGTATTACGGCCTTCATTGCTCAGATAACTCAAGTCGATGGATTTTTTGGGAAAGTCTGATCAGTTAGAAGCAAGTTAGACCAGTCTGAGGGTCTGAGCTGAGTTTGGTGAAGCATCAAAGTTCTAGCCGGAGTCAATTTCTCATAATAATAATAACAATTAATCCCAAACCTGGTAATTTTGTCAGTATTTAATTTACGTTCACTGATTCTGGCTTCTCTCTTTTCTGTCTCTTTCTTTTCATGTGAACTGAGTAGGCTACACATGCTTAAATTCAAAAATATAAACTTTATTTCTATTCAAAATTATTTATAGCCCATAGGCTATGTCACACGCCTACCTGCCTTTTGATGTAAATAAAAGACTAGAGTGGCAAATGTTACGGACATATTATCATGGTACAGTTCAGCCTATTATTGATTTTTATTTCCACTTCCCTTTTATCCAAAGAGACGGAACTATTTGCACTGTATTTATCAATGGGAAATATGCTAATATAATCTGTCATATACTGTGGCTCACATTAATGGGGTTGCTTGCAAGTCGCAGCAGCACGAATTACGTGACCAGCAACATATTTCTGCTTCAAATATTGTGTGTAGTTAACAGTGAGTGGTGGTTTCAGACATTATTTCATTAAAGGGCATTTGTCAGTGCCGCACTCATACTGACTCTCATTCTGCCTGACAGAAAGAAAAGCTCTTAGCTTACTGAAGGCGGAGCGGTTTGACCAATCAGATGAAAGGGGCGTTTCAGCGCCGCCCACGTGTGCAAATGAAATATCGAACCCATAAACCGACTTGTAAACCATAAACGAAAAATGAAAAATCTAGCCAAAATCTCATTTTTCGTTTTTTTTTAAGCTAAACTAAAAAACGAATAAACGAGCTGGTTTTCATTTCTCCTTATTCCATTCCAAACAGGAAATGAAATGATCAAAAGTTTATACACTAGATGTCGCCTTGGCTACGGCAGTTTGGAATATTCTGGGCTCATCTGATTTTTTTGTACATAGCATAGCCTACTTTGTTATGATTTTAGTATCATAATGATTAATAAATGCACGCACAATTATCATGAACTTGATTTGAACAAATGCCTATCAACTTGTGTGTGCAAAATTCAGAATTAAATGAATGTGCAGCAATTTGTACAAATAGAGAGTCTGTAGGCCTATACTGTTGTAGCCATTAAATAAGCGCATTTATTTTCATATTTGTTCAAATGTTATAATGTAATTTTTTTCCCCATGTATGTTGATTTATGAAAAGTGAACAGCAGGAGTAAGATGGGATGCACAATATATCGAGAGACATGGAGCGGATCAGACATGATTTTGACCACTTCATTAAGTTTTGTTTTGTAGAAAGGCTTTCTTTAAAGTGAATTTCGTTTTGTATAAATTGTATCTTAATTTTAATCAATTTTTCATCAACCAATTGCTTGAGAAATACATCAAATACACAAAGCTTGAAATGTCTTCAGACGAAATAATTCAAAACGAAAAGAAAAAGGCTACTCTCTGATTATGTAATCCATTATGTGCATTTCTCTCTATAGGCGCGTTCACTATACGGCGATCGTCAACTTCATCTTTGCAGCCGAGTCGACACTGTCAGAAAACACTAGTTTATTAATAAAAATCAATGCACGCGTCACCGGATTTACAAATGCACATCTTGCTTGTTGCACCCACACATATTATGTCGAAATAACGAGATATTATGTTGAAATAACATTATTAATAATAATCCATATTTTAGAATATTTGATTGAATGCTGAATGTTGCGCTTGTTCAGTTAATAAAATTAAAACTTTAATTGTGATCATTAAAATAATTGAATATTAAATATTTAGTGGCCAAGTTTTGCTCATTTATTTATTTATATATTTAAGGCATTCGTTCCAATCAACTGCCGTAGCCAAGGCCACGTCTAGTGTATATATCTATGACTTCGCACTTCTGGGTAAGGATGCGATCAGTCAAATGAAATACAATAAACGTACAAATAAATATTACAAATTAAAAACCGATCGGAAATGTCGTCCAATTTTCTAATACTATTATTTGATGACAACAATACATTTGGAAAACAAAATACAGCCATTTCTGTTTTTGTTTTTTTTTCTTTTAAACAAAAAACCAAGCTGCACCCTTTTTTAAATTTCATCTTTCATTCCGAAAGAGAATAATGAATGAACGAAAAAGTACACGGACCTGGAGCTCGTCTCGATGTGCAGATTGTAAATATTTTAAATGATTGAATGATTTTATTGTGTTTTAATGTTATATGAAATGTTAGCATTAGTTATTTTCTCATTTGATGTCATTATCATGAAGAAAAAAGCAAAAAAAAAGCAAAAAAAACATTTGTGGAAGGCATCCGATGAGTGTTAACCCGGCCAGATCAGCAAGTGCATCAAGGCAACCACGATAAGCCGGTGCACCAGCCAGCAAAGAGATTCAATGGTTCATAGGTGTAGCTCGCAGCCTCATCGCCCTACCTTCCACTCCTAAAGAGTGTGCGGCAGCTATTTATATAGGGCAGATAAGGCCTGTGTTTCTCTTCGACGGTAACTGGAAATTCAAGCTGCGATTTTTCAAGTTGGATATACTCGCGCGAGCAAATACAGATGTGTTAAACACGATAAGAACACAAATTCTACCTTTATTCGTTAAACCAGTCGGTTATTCCCACAATGATTCTGCTTTGCTATTGGCCCACGTCACGATTACTAAGCGCTGCTATTGGCGGTCACGATTATTAAGTATGAAAATGAAAATTCTGTCAGTAATTACTCACCCTCATGTTGTTCCAACCCCGTAAGACCTTCGTTCATCTTCGGAACACAAATTAAGGTATTTTTGATTAAATCTGAGAGCTGGATCACTTCTCCATAGGCTTCTAAGGTCGGCCAATAGTGAGCCTACATGTGACATAACAGAGAAGCGCTACTAACGCCTAGAGAGAAGGAAATGAATAGTGGAATAAAGTTGTGCAGAAGAAGACTGGCTTCATTGATTTGGATAGTTTATGAATCGTTAGGTAGAGCTCACAGCGGGTGATCGGTCAGAATCACGCAAGATTTCTTCATTGGAAGTATTTATTGAATTTACAACTGCATGACTGAATATGTCCATTGATGTGTGGTTCTGAAACAAATAAAGAAATAAAACAAACATAATTAGTTGAAAGCGAATAAATGATTATCATGCAACAAACCTCTATTTGTATTAACTGCATCCTATTCTAACATATATAGCAGAAATAAAATACAACAATATCTTAACATGGCCGAAACTGACAGTAAAGAATGAAAAAGGCTGTTATGTAGGTCTAAGCAGCTACAACTATAACAATAAGAAAGGATAAACCATTCGCAATACAATGGCTCCCTCTGCTGGTCACATAAATAACTACACCAGGCCGCTCCGAGAGGTGTCACGTGACGACCAGTATACATGCGGGAGGTGCGTGCCCTATAACCAATTAACTGGATTGAAGGCGAATATCAGCGCGATAGTTTTCAAACTATGCACAAAGGTGCTTAACTGGTATTCTACAATGTGTACCCAAAGAATAATGCCCGAGTGGCAACTTATACATTGATAGAAAGAAGCATCACGACACGAGGTCTAGCCGTGCAGGAAACGCCTGAGCTTACATTTAGCAACACTAAACAGACAAAACACTACCAATCTAGCCTTAGCAATAACAGTCAAAAAGAACAACAAAATACCGATTCTTACTTGTAAAGACGCACACAGAATAAAGCAGTTGTATCAAGGCAGGTTGTAAGTCCGTGCAGTTAGCGTACACTACTGGCAAAAGTCTCTGACAGAATGCTAGCCGCGTGCAGAAATCCTGAATCAACTTGTGATTGGCTAAGAGTCCAGGGGCATGTTCAAGTTCAAAACGGTGCGCAACGTTTTGCTACGGTTTCCGGGTTGAACGTCTTGTTTCCTGGAAACGGCGTGCACCGGTGTGCAACGGGATTTGAGATACGTTTTCTCTTGTTTGGTGGGTGTGTCAGAACTGCAGTCCAATCAGCAGCAACATGTATATAAAGCACGCGGTATTAAAGTGAACTCGCACAATGGGTTCAAGGACAGTAATTTACGAATGTGTTCGATGCAGCTCGGTATACGCAACAATTGAGGATATTAGAAGGCATGTTTGTCGTAAGTTTTATTGTAAAAATATAGGATATCAACATAATGATGTAGTTGTTTATATTTTATCTTGCTTCATTGCAAGTGTATGACATTTGGTATAGAAATAAACAATGGTAATTAAGTGCTTTTCCTAAAAATGAGAAAGAAAATACAGGGTATTAAAACAGTATGAACTACAAATAAAGTCAGTATTTGAGGCTAAATAGATGTGTTTTAGTCTGAATTAGGTAAGATGTGTGCTTCCATTTCAGTTTCAGCAATCCTTTCACTCGATTGGGATGTTCTCTTTTGTTCTGGGCGGTGAGTGCAGTAACTGTAACATCGGGCATATTTTGTAGTATTAAACACATATTTATACCGACTTCATCAGGCTCCGAAAATTCTTCACAAAGAATCGCCTTCTCAGCTGCCATCGTTGCAACTCTTGCGTCATCAGAACAGTGTGTTCAACGCATCACCGTTTCTGTTTAAAAAAACGTTGTGCAACGTTTTGTCGGGGCTGAACGCAGCCCAGGTGAAGCGAGGCGTCTTCCAGTAGGAGAGAGAGTCACAGTAAAGTGTCTGATGCTTAGCGGCCACAAGGGGGCCTTTTTTTACAAAAGTCGTTTTTTTGTTTAGTTTTTTTGCGCACAAAAAGTATTTTCGTCGTTCGATAAACTTAAGATTGAGCCACTGTAGTCACTTGGACTATATTAACGATGTGTTTAGTGAACTTTTCTGGGCCAGCAAGTTTCAAACCCTTAGAAGCCTGAAGAAGTCTCGTTCCGAACACATCGCGATATTTGGCATCAGTTCACGTGTGTCAGATGTTGGTAAGTAGTAAATACGCTGTCCGAATAATGTGTGATATATAATGTATTTTCTGTTTGTCGATATTAATCAGATTAGCTCACGTTCAGTCACGGCATTATATCTGTCATCTCCACGGAGGCTTTGCGTTTTATTGCTTTCTAATTCAAAACAGGGTGATTAAACACTGCCTAGCTGTCACGTGACGTGCTATATAGCCCTAAAGACCTTAAATCAGTTAATCATATTCATATCAGATTAAAAGTAGTACAATTAGTTCCAAAGTTGTATTTGTAGTAGAAGCACAGTACAAACAACACTTACCATGCTTTTACCACATTAACATTAGTTTTACTGTGGTAAGTGTAGTAAAAAGACAGTAATCACAAAACTTACCATGCTTTTACCACACTATTGGTAGTTTTAATGTGATACTTATTGTAAATGCACATTAACCACAATGCTTACCATGCTTTTACCACAGGAATGATGTAAAACAACATAATGATAATTTATTTTCTCTTTTTTCAGCTGAAAAGACCAAAAGGACCTTTCGGACTATTATTGTTTGAGGACAAGTAAACGGAGGAGACGGACAGCTGCAAAGGCAAATATTCGCAATGGTATATACATGTGTTGGTTCGAACCCTAAATCAAACATTTTATCAAGCATTTGTTGTTTCTTAAACCTTTTCTCACAAAACCCATAGCCCAATCAGTACAAACATAGTCTGAAAGTCTTAATAATTCACAAGATTTAACAAGTTGTCAAATTCGTACGATACTCGTACATATTTGTATACTTTTTTTACTTTAGAAATGTCTGATATTGGGCACCTTTACCTGTGTGCAAAATATGTCACATACGACACACATGCATTATACTGCATTGCATATACAGTAATATGTGCTGTCTAAAATTAAGAAACCCTTAGAAAACAGTAAAAACAAACCAAAAAAAACAGGAACATTGTGTAAAATTAAGATTTATTTATTTATTTATTATTCCAATATCCAAATATGATACTAAAAAATACCACAGGGAAAAGGGCTTCTATTTGTGACGTGCTGTCTTTGCGTTTGAACATTGCACATTTTAAACAGGACACTCATTAACTGAATAAATGTTAGCCAATACAAACATATTTATAGAAAACAGTTGACAATGAATAGACAGGAGTCCAATAATAGCATAACGAATCATTCTAAAAATAATAACAAGTAGCCTAGGCTATAAGACGAATCCGACATGGGCTGTGTTAACAGTAAAACGTACGTCATTTAACGAATTTTAAAAACACGGATGGATAATACAAAATACTTTCTGATATTTTGACAGAAAAACAACAAGCAAGAACAAAATTTAAACTTAGCCCGTCAATTTTTCATTTTACAATTATCTTCTCTCTCTGTGTGCGCGCGTCCGTGTTTGTGAGAGAGAGAGCTCGCGCAGCACTGATACAACGGTAGCCTACTTTTTAATCCATAAGTAACGAACGCGCTAGTTTTCATACAAAATAAATATGTAACATAATTAGGTAGGCTACTTTAGTTATTATTAATACAATAACGTAACACATGAAGGCTACGTTTCTCAACACTGAGAATGAATCAATAAACGCCTGTTTCTCCACTCGCGCTTATCAGTAATCCACAAATCACACGTGCTGTCACTTTTGAGAAAAATCTAATTCGAACGGGTATCAAATATCAAGCAATATATTCAAATATCTACGAGTCAAAAAACGATCAGTCAAAAATGTGTCATGAAGAGGAAAAAAACATAAGTCGCACTGGACTGCGTTAACAATGTTACGGACGGGACAGTTGACGTGAGCGCTCTGAAAGCGCCACTAAGACTGCTTTAAAACTTTCACAGAGACCTCAAACAGAAAGCACAAAAAGCCTGTCTTTAAATTTAATTTCGTTTTGTATTAATTGTATCTTAATTTTGATAAATGTTTCATCAACCAATTGCCTGGATTGAATTAAATAAGAAGTAAATAGAGTAGAAAATATTTAATCAGGACACGGAGGCGAGGGCGCGTGAACCTGGAGCGCGTCTCATAAATGAACCGAAATCTACCTGCCTCACAGACCGGAGACATATATAGAAAGCTTGAAATGTCTATTTTTAAACAGAACAATTCAAAACGAAAGAAAACAGACTGTTCTCTGCTTATGTCATCTGTATGAAATGTGTATTTATCTCAGGCACATTCACTACTGCTAAGATCGAGTCAGCATCGTCAACTTCATCTTCAACTTCAAATATCGGCCTGTTCACATCGGCCATATTTTGACATCGGAACGATACCGATGTGTAAAAAAATGACCATATCGGCCGATATTATATCAGCGGCCGATATATCGTGCACCACTAAACTGAATAGTTGTTCTTACCTCTCCTGCAGACAGAATGCTACACTCTAAAAGTTGATCATTTACTCAGATTTGTTTTTCCTGTTATAGTTCATGTTAAAAAAAGCTTTTGAAGAATACACCGTTGTACAAATGCTTGTAATGTTAAGTATACTGTGAAAAATGATTCTTATGAATTTCTTAAACACCTGATGAATTTATTTTAAAATTCTGCAGTTTGTCCTCAAATAAAAAGAACATATGTTAAATTACACTGTGTTCATTGTTGTTTAACCAAACTTTAATGTTTTCTGAAAATACAATGTCTTTCCTATTAACCCACGTCCAAATAACAATATAATACTATACAATATTTTTTTCAGCTGGTCACTTCTTTTCTACACTACTGTGTACATCTGCAGTGAAGCTATATTGTAATTTAGTTGCTCAAATGCTCAGTACTAGTACCTAGCAGTGGTAACAGTAGTGGGTTGGTGTTTGTATATCAGTTCTAACACTGCTATTATGAGGTATCACCATATGTCATCATTCTGTTTTCTTTAGATTAGAAGATTATATGATATCAAGGGGAATGTCTATACTTAAAAATCCTGGGTGTTGTGACACTGTTTTTGCTTTTAGATCAACAAATAATAACCCAAAATGATTGTCTTGATAATGTCATGCAAAGACTTTTTTTTCCTGTCCTGGACTCGGTCTTGATTCGGACTCGAACCTCTTTGGACTCGGTCTTGACTTGGACTCGACTAGTCCTGGTCTTGGACTCGACAAAGGTGGTCTTGACTTGGACTCGACTAGTCCTGGTCTTGGACTCGTCTTGGACTCGACAAAGGTGGTCTTGACTACATTCTCTGTTCAAGTTAAGTAATTGATTCATTTCTAACCAAGTTTTACATTTGTACAGAATGTCCATTCCATGCGTCTCTGGACGTATTTCCAGTGGAATTTGTACCCAAGACGCGTCTGAGAAAGGTTGGCATTAATCTGTATTTCAATCTGTTAATGTTGTGTGTTCCATAAAACCGGTGAAGTTTTCATGTTATAACCGTTCTAGATTTAACTAAACCCAAAACCAGTAATACAACTTTTTTCTAAAGGAAACCTACTGCAATAACATAGTCCATTTAACAAAGCATAAACAAATATTTAGCTCTGTTGTAATGTTAAGAACTCCACATTCAGTGTATGCTAATGTGTGGGGTACTTTATTGCAAAAAAATAAACATCTGGAATGGAATTCATATTTGCTTACTGATTACAGTATGAGTACAGGCAGTGCAAAAGAGCATACGGTTAGAAGATCACACACCAATACACAAACAATGATTAATAAGGTGAAGAATTGTAAATTCATATTTTAATATAAAATATTCTGTACATTACTACAGTGAATATAACATATAATCTAACTATATAACATGTAGAGTTCAGGTGTATATTTGCTTCTGAATATGTTAACGGTAGTTGTTGAAGTTGCTCTTCAGTCTGAGTGGCATTTATGGGTCAGTTTTGGTTAAGATGATAAGAATCCTTAAAATTTCAGATTTCATGCTTTGATGACAAAACCTGCTGTAGTGCGGGTATGCTGGAGCTTTGCTTGTGGAGAAAGGTCTCTTTAAGTGGTGGTGAAAGCTGTCTGTTAAGGTTAGGGGTTAGTTTCTGTTGTAGTAGCATTCACCTTTCAGCACGCCACCTTTCGTTCCGTACATCCCTCGACCTGCAGCTTCCCCTGTCTCTGTCTCTGTGCTGGGGGTGTTGCTGGACCACAGTAATGACACATGAGGATGGAGGCTTTCCGTGGTGCTTTGTTAAAAGTTTTTGATGAGTTACGTTAAATGCTTTAAAAATGTAGTAATGATATGTAATGATTGAAATGTAATGATGATTTGTTTTGTAATTGGCTCTTTATTTTTACCTAATTCACAGGGACGTAAAGAGGTGTTGGTGCATTGGTTGCCTTGTCCATCCTGGTAAGAATAAGTAAACCTACATGGCAACTTAATTCACCTCTGTACATTTCTCATTTATTGATTGTTGTTTTTACTTTTTTCCCAGTAAGAGGACATGGCCACACACCTGGCAGCCTGAAGATCATGTTCAAATTACTCTCACTCAATGTTAAGTACATTACCGGTACATGAAGACAGTCTTTTGTTTGTTTGTTTGTTTTTGAACCACAGTTTCTGTTATAGTGGACAAATAAAGGTTTGTGTTTTCACTATGTTAAATGCTTTAAAAATGTAGTAATGATATATAATGATTGAAATGTAATGATGATTTGTTTTGTAATTGGCTCTTTATTTTTACCTAATTCACAGGGACATAAAGAGGTGTTGGTGCATTGGTTGCCTTGTCCATCCTGGTAAGAATAAGTAAACCTACATGGCAACTTAATTCACCTCTGTACATTTCTGAAAATATTCTCCAGCCTTTGCTGAGGAATTTACAGAACTGTTATCAACAATTACCTCAGAGCTTGACTGTTTTGCCATTGCTGGAGATTTTAACATTCACATAGATAATGCAGAAAACAATATGGCAAAAGAAATCAAAACTGTTTTAAAAACTTTTGATCTGACTCAGCATGTACATGGACCCACACACAATCATGGACACACTCTAGATTTACTTATCAGTAAGGGTCTAAACATTTCATCGATTGTTATTAAGGATGTAGCACTGTCTGATCATTTCTGTATTTTCTTTGATATATTGATCTCTCCTGCCACTGAAGCTAGATCTGTGTCTGTCAAGAAGAGATGCTTAAATGAGAACACTAGTGTACTATTTATGAAGGCTATTTCCTTAACACCAAGCATATCTGCTGACTCTGTTGATTTTCTCCTTGATTCTTTTAACTCAAAAGTTAAAAGTGCAATTGATGATATTGCTCCTGTGAAAGTCAGGAAGAAGAGTGGCAGACAAAAAGCACCTTGGAGAAACTCAACAGCAGTGCAAAATATGAAAAGACAATGCAGAAAAGCAGAGCGCATGTGGCGGAAGACAAAACTTGTAGTCCATTATAACATCTACAAAGACAGCCTTCATGCTTTCAATATGGAACTAGGCAAAGCTAGACAGACTTTCTTCTCAAATATTATAAACTGCAATTTAAACAACACACGCACTCTTTTTGCTACTGTAGAGAGACTGACAAACCCCCCAAGCCAGATTCCCAGTGAAATGCTCTCAAACAGCAAGTGCAGTGAGTTTGCTTCCTTCTTCTCTGACAAAATCAATAATATCAGAAAGGTGATCAGCACATCATTGAGTTGCGCTGGGGTCAGACTGATCAGACCACCTGAAAAAGTAGTAACTTTGTCTGATTTCAATAAAATTGATGGCAAAATTTTGGTAGAAACCGTACAGCACCTTAAAACATCAACATGCGCTCTTGACACACTTCCCACATCTTTTTTTAAAAGTGTGCTAAACAGTTTAGAAGCAGATCTTCTAGAAGTGGTAAATGCCTCACTTCTCTCTGGGAGTTTTCCAAACTCCCTGAAAACTGCAGTTGTCAAGCCCCTCCTGAAAAAGAACAATCTGGATAAGACCATATTAAGCAACTATAGACCGATCTCAAATCTTCCTTTCATAGGCAAGATCATAGAAAAAGTTGTCTTCAATCAGCTGAACAAATTCTTAAGCTCGAATGGATACTTTGACAATTTTCAATCTGGTTTCCGACCGCACCACAGCACAGAGACAGCGCTTATAAAGATAATAAACGATATTCGCTTAAATACTGATTCAGGCAAATTATCAGTGCTGGTACTACTCGACCTCAGTGCTGCATTTGACACTGTCGATCACAACATACTTCTTGACAGGCTGGAAAACTGGGTGGGGCTTTCTGGGATAGTCCTAAAATGGTTCAGGTCATACTTAGATGAGAGAGGTTACTATGTGAGTATAGGAGACCATAACTCTGAGTGGACATCCATGACATGCGGAGTCCCTCAAGGCTCAATTCTTGCGCCACTCCTGTTCAACCTGTATATGCTCCCAATGAGCCAAATAATGAGAAAGAACCAAATTGCTTACCACAGCTATGCAGACGACACACAGCTGTACTTAGCCCTATCGCCTAACGATTACAGCCCAATTGACTCCCTGTGCCAAAGCATTGATGAAGTCAACAGTTGGATGTGTCAAAACTTTCTTCAGTTAAACAAAGATAAAACTGAAGTCATTGCATTTGGAAACAAAGATGAAGTTCTCAAGGTGAACGCATACCTTCACTCCAGGGGTCAAACAACTAAAAATCAAGTCAGGAATCTTGGTGTGACACTAGAGTCAGACCTTAGTTTCAGTAGTCATGTCAAAGCAATAACTAAATCAGCATACTATCATCTGAAAAATATTGCAAGAATTAGATGCTTTGTTTCCAGACAAGACTTAGAGAAACTTGTGCATGCTTTCATCACCAGCAGGGTGGATTATTGTAATGGACTCCTCACTGGCCTTCCCAAAAAGACCATAAGACAGTTGCAGCTCATACAGAACGCTGCCGCTAGGATTCTGAGCAGAACCAGAAAATATGAACATATCACACCAGTCCTCAGGTCTTTACACTGGCTCCCAGTTAGATTTAGGATTGATTTTAAAGTATTATTACTGGTATATAAATCATTCAATGGCCTAGGACCTCAATACATTGCAGATATGCTCACTGAATATAAACCCAACAGATCACTCAGATCATTAGGATCATATCAGCTAGAAATACCAAGGGTTCACTCTAAGCATGGTGAGTCTGCTTTTAGCTATTATGCCAGCCACAGCTGGAACCAGCTTCCAGAAGAGATCAGATGTGCTCCTACAGTGGTCACATTCAAATCCAGACTCAAAACACTTTTGTTTAGCTATGCATTTACTGAATGAGCACTGTGCCGCTGTTCGTCCGACTGTACTGTATTTCATTTTATTTTTCTAAACTGTTTTAGTTATTCTTATTTCTTTTTATTATTTTAATTTCTTCTATGTAAAGCACTTTGAATTGCCATTGTGTATGAAATGTGCTATATAAATAAACTTGACTTGCCTTGCCTTGCCTATGTCCAATTACATCTTTTGACCTTTAAAAAAACACCACATTTGTATGTCTGAAATATCCAGGAGCTGGAGCTAATCCCAGCTAGCACAGGCCAAAGGTAGAAAATCCCCCTGAACAGGTGACCAGTCTGTCACAGAGATGACACACACAATATAGCCTCTAGTTCCTGATTAACTATACCTGCATGTGCGGAGGACACTGGTGAAACCCACAGCAACACTGGGGAAACTATCAATCAGGAAATATGAAGTCATTTGTAGTCTTACATAGTCATTTTTTAATGTAAGCCCATTGTGTGTGTACAGTATAATATATATATACTGTATACTTGTCTATTCAGTAAATATATGGATATGAACAACCATATTCTCTCTAGACTAGAGGCTAGATGTACAAGGTATATTATATTAGCACATAGACACAGATTGCTCCAAATGGGCCCAGTGAGTTGAGTCTAGAGAAAGTGAAGAACCACTACTGCATTAATGCATAAGAACATTTGGTAAATACCATTGTAGAATGATCAAATATTTACCCTTGTATAGTCAAACAATGCTTTTAATAATACAAAACAGAGAAGTTTTTCAAATAATAGTGCTTACACATCCCTTCTGATCAAAATCAATTGGGTGAGAAAAAGTTATAATATATATTTAAGATGAGAGAAATTGTGGGAGGAAATAACTGTTTTGTAAAAATATTATTTGCAGTCTTATAACATTGTATATATATGTTATTATATTTTTTATTTATGCTCATTACATATATGCTCATTATAGTTCAGCTGGTGAGATAATAATGGAAAGGTTGAAGGGTCCATTTCCAGGAAACACAGAAGTGATTAAATGTATACCTTTAATACACTATAGATACACTAAATATTACAGAAGCACTTTGGTCAAGAAATACTGCAACGCTTTAATAATTATCAGACAATTTTTTTGTAAGCAAAGAAAAAAAAAAAGTTTCACTGTAATCAACAAATCTTTTGCTGCATCAGGTTAAACCCACAATGCAATCTGTCGTTTTAGTTTGATATTTAATGGGGGCAAATTTAGCAAGTTTATAGTTAACAGGGTAGCAATTGTGAACAATTTTAATAGAGAATTTAACCTTAATTTGGATTTCTTCACCACTACTACTAACCGTTTGGATGACGCATTAGTGATACTGAAAGCTGATTGGCCTTGATGGTTATATATGCGGAAAAGGGCCAATTTAATTAATTTATTTATATGATGTCCGATTTATTCTCCCTTGTGGCATTTTCCACGGGTTTTAATAATAAAACTGGTCTGAAAGAATGAATATCATATTAAAGAAAACGTCAACATTACATTTTAATAAATCAGAGTCGATGTGCGCGTGCATGCGTGATTCGAATTTTTGTTGCTAATAGTTACGCATTTTATGAATTCTGCAATCTGCATGTATCCGCATTTCACGATCGACCGCTGTCTGTTGTGAATTAACGAGGAGAATTAACAGACTTTTGCTGAGACTTTCTGACTTGATCTTTCGAAGCTATTTTCTGCATTTCTGAGAAGACTTTTATTCTAGAAGGACATCGGGGGATATATCCTTTATATAGAGTTACATTTTATTTAATTACACGTTATATAATTTCTGAGAATATTTTTATTTGTTTGATATTTTTTTCAGGGGTGTATTTCTGAGGAGATTTCTATTTTATTGTGTTGTGTTGTGTTGTGTTGTGTTGTGTTGTGTTGATTGTATTGCAGTTTGGAGGAGGATATCGATGGCTCGCATGATGGGCGAAGGAGGTGAGTGCTTTAATTGTTCATTTATGGTTTATGGTATGATGTTGTACAATGACTGACTAACGTTACATTAATTTGAAGAACCCATTTGATCACATTTATTTGATTCCTTGCATGCGAAATAAAGTTTTGAATTTGAGTAACTTAACTGAAGTAAAAATGTGTAATTGACCACAGACATTGATTACTGATTATTATTATTATTAAAATATAACTAACTATGTGATATGTGAAATATCCATCCTAAGATCACTCCAGATCCAGGAGAGCTGCTTTCCCTCAGACGGCTGCTGGTCAGGAGGTTTGGAGACCCGATTCTGATGACCGTGATCAGGATCCGCTGCCCCGAGATGGACAAAGTAAGTTACACAATTTTCTTACTTGAGTGAAAGTAAGTTACAGATACTACTGGTCAAATATTACTCAGTTACAAGTAAAAGTTGAAATGACTGATTTTTACTCAAGTAAAAGTACAGAAGTACTTGTTTTTAAAAGTACTTAAGTATCAAAAGTAAATTAATGTCAATGCATTGTTTTATTATTGTTGTTTGTAATACTTACAGTACCTTATGCCTCTGAATCTATGCCTGCCTGCCCTCATATCAATATTAAATTTATTTCTAGAACACAGATCCTGTAGTGGGATTGAATGAGATATTGAATAAGTGCTCTCAATAACGTCCACAATAGTTTCGGACACCCTGTTTCGGGCTGTTCCCTCAAATAGTGCCCTATTTAAAGTTTTTTGGCTTTTAGTATGAATATGTCAGCCACTGTTATAAGCTAGTGTGCTCCAAAACAATGACATTTAGAAGACCAAACCCAACGTTGAAAATGAAAATCAGATTGATGTCAGAATCCAACTACTTTCTACTCAAGGACCTTGACAGAAATGTAGTGGAGTAAAAAGTACGATACTTGTCTTTCAAATGTAGTGAAGTTAAAGTTAAATGTTTCCAGAAAAAATAATACTCAAGTAAAGTACAGATGCTCAAAAAGTGTACATAAGTACAGTACTCAAATAAATGTGCTTTGTTACTGTCCACCTCTGCCGCTGCCAGACCCGACCCAGACACAGAGTCAGGATCTTCCTGGATATCTGAGTTTTCTGTTTCTGTGTCCACAGGTCAGGCTCACGGGACGAAGGTGAAGCAGAACCCAGATGATGGACGTCCGTCCACTTCATCTAAACACTCTCGCAGAGGTCAGAATAGGCTTTTAATAAAGAAGTAATGGCTTAGTTTGTATTTCTATTTTCAATGGCTGATTTGTCAACTAAACCAACTAAAGTAATGGTAACACTTTATTTTGATGGTCCCTTTTGAACATTCTGTCGACTATAAGTAACTTTGCAACTACAGATGGGTCTAATAGTTGTTTTCATTTGTTTTTTCTTCATTTCAGAAAAAGCTCCAAAACGTTGGAAGAGGCCTGATTGTTTCCTCAGGTTCTGGAAGGCTTTCAAGGCTGTTTTCTGCTGCTGTTCCAGTAGTGCTGTGGATGTTGTGGAGCCTTTTATTCCTCCAGCAGATCCTGTTCCTGAACCGTCATCACCCGCTTCAGATCACTCCGGCGTCAAGCCAAATAATGGTAAATCATTATTTCTCCAACATTATTTTAAACAGTATTATCTTGTTTTCCACTCAAAATAAGGCTTGTTTTTACAGAATATTAAAATTATTTCCCCCATTATAATATTATTTTCTTATTCGAACCCTAACAGTCTACTAATACTCTACTAATGAGAGTTAGTAGACATTTAAGACATGTAGAATGTCTTAAAGGGATCAAAATAAAGTGAAACCAAAGTAACAATTTGATGTGACCACTGACATTGATAATTAATATTATAAAAAAACAAAAACAGTTTTTGATGTCTGAAATGTTCCATCCTCAGGCCACTCCAGATGCTGGAGAACTGCTTCCAGAAATTCTTCTCCGTGCTTCACGTCATCCTCATCTTGTTCCCTCCCTGAGACCAATGTCGAGAGGATGTGTAGAGACCCGTGGAGTCTGAGCAGCCGAGGCTCGTACTGCGCCGAGGGGAGCTGGAGTGGCAATGGATCGGAGAGCCCAAACCAACAGGGTTTGTCCAGGTCCGACAGCCTCGAATGGTTTCTGTGTCCTCCGCTGCCGGGTCAAGTTCCTGTCGAGCCAACAGAGACATCAACTGGCCGAACTGCTCAGGGTGCCGTGGGGGCTTCTCCTGTGAACAAGAGCTCAACAAGTGAGACTGAAATAAGGCTGGGCAGTGCAAAGTCTACAGATAGAGATTTTGCTATTTCATGCATAACTGAGTCAAGTTAAAACAATACAAATAACAATAAAACAATGGATCTCATATTTTTCTGTTTGTTTTTCAGAGTCCTTTAAGTCTCTCTATAAAGTGAAAAAGATGATTGGATCCGGAGGATATGGCAGAGTGTTCCTGGGAACACGCAAATTTGATTGCAAAAAGGTAAATCTTAATGAATTGTACAAACATTTTGCTATTGCATGCATCAAAACACATTTAAAACAATTTACAGATGGTTTAATAAGATGTTTTTTTTGTGTGTGTGCAGGTTGCCATCAAGCGGATGCGCAAGATTGACAACGATCTTTATCTTAATATTGTAAGTTGGCCAAAACCTGAATGTGTATGGAGTTGTTTAAGTGCAGATTACTGTAGTTAATACACCCGTAGGAAGCATTAGGTGTAAATGTGATCAACAAATAAGCCTAGAGGCACCAAATAACTTTGAGCTGAAAAGGCTCTTTTGAACGCATCTAAAAAGATCAAAGAATAGTACATTTCAAAATGATGTTTTCTTCAGATTTTTACCCAGCTAACCTTCTGTCTGCTTCTTCTCTCTAGCCTGGGAATCCCGAACCTCTCGTTACAGAAGTGGCGCTGCTGCTGATGATGAGGCGAGAATCCATAAGCCCCTTCGTCATTCAACTGTACCAGTGGTTTGAAGATCCTAGAGGATTCACTCTGGTTATGGAGTATCCGGAGCCCTGCGAGAGATTGCTGGACTCGATCACTTGTCAACCTTGGAATGACTGGTTCTCACAGGTCGTCATGAGACAGGCTGTGCGGGCAGTGCAACACTGCATCCATCGTGGTGTTTTCCATAATGACATTCATTCACAGAATTTCCTGATAAAGAAAGACACGCTAGAACTCAAGCTGATAGACTTTGGCTGCGGTCAGCTATTTAGTAGTGAAGGCTACGAGAGCAACATATACAGGGGTGAGCATTTTGGGAGTGTGGAAACCTGAAGCTAGTGACTTACTAATTATTTGATGATGCTTAAAAAAAAAAAAAGCTCAACGATGTGCAAATGTGTTTCTTACAGGAGCTGCGGATTACTGCCCACCTGAAGTCTTGACAGAACCACGATTCCACGCCGTCCCTGCAAATGTCTGGTCTCTAGGAGTGTTGCTGTACGAGTTGTCGAACGAATGTCTTCCTTTTCTTGATAGAACGGAAATCACACAAGCTAAAGTGACATTTCAGAACCGCAACTTATCCAAAAGTGAGTGAATAATGATGAGAACATTGATAAACACACACATAAAGCAAACGATTTGTACAGAAAGTTTAGCTCAACGTATAGCGAAAATGCCAGGTCACATGGTCATGACTAACCAGCTCTCTCCTTATTAAAATGTGTACAGACTGCAGGGATCTGATTGGACAGTGTTTAGCCCGGGATCCAGCTGAACGCCCCAGCTTTGAGCAGATGTTACAACATCAATGGTTTGATCGTGATCTACACTAGACTGGAGAAGTTGAGGAGATTCACTCGATCAGTTTCAGGTGTGTGGAAGTAGGATTATTATCTTTTGTCTTAGATTCTGGATTATTTGTAGTGAGATTTTCAAATTTGTGTTCATTGTAATGTTCTTGTTATAGTCAAATCACCTTCATTTATATAGCGCTTGATACTATACAGATTGTTTTAAAGCGGCATCCCTGTAGTAAACAGGAAAATAACAGAATCAGTAAACCAAACAGAATTCAATTCTGTTCTAGCTCTAAAAAAACATTCATGAGTTGACTTGTTCTTATACTCTTTGTTTTGGATAGGAAATAACACACTTGCTGAGAGCTCTGAGCTGGAGACTTGACCCGAAGCCAGAAGTCCAACACCAACCTGACAGAAACTCAGAGCCTGTCCACGTCTGAGCAGGTTTGGGAAGGTTGGGAAAACACACCCCTTTTACTGTGTTTTAGTTTACCGACCTCCTGGTCCTGCACGTACATTTCTTGATGATTTCTCTGAGTTTTTAACGTCTATCATCAAACTAGATCACGTTTTAGTCCTTGGGGACTTTAATTTGCATATTGACGATCCCTCTTGTTCGACTGCAGCTGAACTGTTGACTATTATGGACTCTTTCAATTTGTACAGCATGTATCTGGCCCCACGCATAAAAAAGGCCACACGTTAGGTTTGGTTTTCTCTTGTGGCCTAAACATTGATAAACTGAGTGTTGAAGAATTTCAAATTAGTGACCATTGTTGTATTTCTTTTAATTTGTCACTTACCATGATGCCTACTGTCTGTAATGTTGTAACACAAAAACGCATCATTAGTGAGACAACACTTAGTGATTTCTCTGCCTCTTTTGACTCTCGCTCTATTGTTGAATGTGATGATGTTGATTCATTTGTGCAAAGTTTCAACAACCACTGTCTTTCCGTTTTGGATATGGTAGCGCCTGTTAAAAAGATGATAACATTTGTAGTTTTAGGAGAAAATGACAGAGCGTCTGTGGAAAAGCCACTAAATTAGAGGTACACAGACTCCATTTAAAAGACATGATGCTGGATCTGAATGAATTGATAAAGCAGGCTCGCTCAGCTTATTTTTCTAATCTTGTGTCAGGAAATAAGAAAAATCCAAAAGTCTTGTTTGACACCATTGAAAATCTTACTGCACCTTCGGCTCCTCTTGTGCCTGTGTACACACATGAGGACTGTAACAACTTTTTGTCGACTGAGCAGAATGTGTTTATTTTGTTTATTTTGTTTAACGTGTTTATATTTTATTTAACATTTGTATGTCTTGAATTGAAATGTTGCATGTATATTTGTAATAAATGTTAAAGAAAATCGTAAATGGACTTTTTCAGTTGGACTTGTTTTGGGATCCTTTATTAATTTGGATGTATTTTTTTAATTATTAATATGGATTTATTATTATGTAACAATAACAAATACAAAACAAGACAAAACAGTAACAACCTTTTTTGACCTGAGGCCGTTTTTATCATTTCTGTAAATAACTCCCATAACTTTGTAAGGATTGTAAATGTTGTGTTATCGTTTTGCTGATTTGATATATGTTACATGTAGCACACCTTTGTGGTTTCCCTTATGTACTGATATTTTTGCTCATCTATCATTACTGCCTACAGTGGTAGAGACATATTTTCAAAAAAAAAACCTTCTAGATTATGTTTCAAGCACTACAGGTCTTCGTTTAGCCACTTAATATATTAAGGTGATTTTTTTTTAATGTATTTCTAATATATTTCCAATATATTTCTAATATATTTTCGGTATGCGTCTAATATATTTCTAATAGTTTTCTTCCTAAAGATATTTTTGTATTACAAATGTTGCTACATTTTGCCTGTTCTTTAATGTGCTTTTTAATGTGTTTTTTATTTGTTTTTTATTTGTTTTTTATTTGGTTTCCTGATGTAATTGCATTTTCACTTGATTGGTCATGTGAGTAATCATGGATGTATGTGATCATGTGATCATGCATGGCTGTATATATGGAGGTGTTTCTCCCCACTTGTTTTCATGTCTGATGAAGGGCTTGGGCCCGAAACGTTGCA
This sequence comes from Leuciscus leuciscus, assembly GCF_965113295.1. Lineage (NCBI taxonomy): Eukaryota > Metazoa > Chordata > Actinopteri > Cypriniformes > Leuciscidae > Leuciscus > Leuciscus leuciscus. The sequence goes on along the minus strand of NC_138747.1, from coordinate 28,905,452 downwards.
CGTGGTGAGCAACCATTAAAATTGCTAAGGAGCATTTTCTGGTGTGCGGACTCATTGTTTATCTTTGGATAGGAAATAACACACTTGCTGAGAGCTCTGAGCTGGAGACTTGACCCGAAGCCAGAAGTCCAACACCAACCTGACAGAAACTCAGAGCCTGTCCACGTCTGAGCAAGAATGTGTTTATTTTGTTTAACGTGTTTATATTTTATTTAACATTTGTATCTCTTGAATTGAAATGTTGCATGTATATTTGTAGTAAATGGACTTTTTCAGTTGGACTTGTTTTGGGATCCTTTATTAATTTGGATGTATTTTTTTATTATTAATATGGATTTATTATTATGTAACAATAACAAATACAAAACAAGACAAAACAGTAACAAACAATAATAGACAAAAAAGATACAAATTAAATGAAAACAATATCACAGGCAGAAAAATGGCACATCTTTCACACTGTTTACATGTCTGACATTTATGTATATTGTGACATTTGTTAAACGCTATTTATGATGGTTTATTTGTCCATCCTTGGTTGTCAGTGATATATTGACTCACTCACTCACTCATCGCCATCTACTGGTGTAATGATGGAACAGAGAGGAGAAGAAATCAGGAAAGGACTCTGAAATATGAGTGTTTTTGGTGCTAAACAGACACTGAACTGGACAACACTATTATATCACATAATAAACTATTATCTCAAGTCATTAGTGCAGTTCATGATAAGAATCATATTAATAAAAATAAGAGTTACACACCTGGCTATTCGTGCCCACACACAGATTGATTGGCATTGGAGGAGTTTCACTTTTATATTTTATACACTTTTTTATATTTAGTTTCAACAAAATATATGAAATATATGGTCTTTCATGCGGAGACTCTCCTCATGTGTTTGCAATTTGAATATAATGATGCATTTAAAAGTTAATGGCTAAACGTATCTTTACAAAAGTTCACAATGCCGCTGCAGATGCAATATAATGTGGACAACATTGAAAAAATACATTTTCGTCAGGTTAGATACTGATAATTAATCACTCAAACCCCTTTATCTAAACCTCTCTACATAACCGCCGGACTCGCGCGTCCTCCATGTCTGTAGTTTTTTAACACTTTTCACTCGTGTTTGTAGTTCTAACCGAATCCTCGTCCAACGCGCGATGGGTTGTGGGTAATATTAGCCGTGCGCATCGATCTGCACTTCGGATTCTGACCGGAAATAGTAGACCATCCGTGTATCTTTGGAACACTCATTTCAACATACTACGATTTGGGACGTACTAATTCTATTTTCGAATACTTTTTAGGACGGATAGTATGCGAATTGGGACGCACCGGAGGACTTTTGACCTGATTACGCACCGCATTATGGGGACATTTGGGTTTATGAGGACAGAGGCCATGTCCTCATAAATCCGACAGTGTACATGATCTTGAGGGGCATATTGTCACGTGTGACAATTTTTTCACCTCCTATGCTCTTGGCACAGAGCTCTTACGAAGAAAAATAAGGATGCGAAAAAACAAGGCAGAGCTCCCAAGTGCATTGGTGACAAGTGGAAACAGGGCTCCTTTTTCATCTCTGTTCGCGTTCACTGAGACACACACCATCGTGTCCTACTGCCCCCAAAAAAGTAGAAGAACGTGATTCTTATGAGCACACACACACACACACACACACACACACAAGGATGCAGCAGTCAGTGAACGCGAGGACAGAAAACCAGAGATGATTTTGGACTACAACGACACCAAAGGTGGAGTGGACAATCTAGACAAGGTATGTGCTACTTTGTATTTGTTCTCTGCTAAAAATAATTGTACAATAATAACTTATATTCTAAGCTAAATGGTAAATTGAACTTGAAATGTATTGGGGGGGGGGGGGGGGTAAATTGCATTATCAAATAGATGAGCAAACATTTACTAAAATGTTGTGCATCTTCGTGTAATATTACAGATTGTTGCAACATACACATGTGGACGGAAGACAGCTCGCTGGCCCATGGCTATCTTCTTCAACATTATTGATGATGTCTCGGCCTACAATTCTTTCGTTCTGTGGAGGGAGATCAATCCCACCTGGGGACAGGCCAAAAGCTACCGAAGGAGGCTTTTTCTAGAGGAGCTGGGGGAAGCGCTGGTGTACCCCTTTATGTTACTATCTGTTGCATCTGAAGCAATGTGTAAAATAATTAGGCTACAGTTTGAATGTAAATAGTTACAATTATATTTATTTATAGGTATTTCGATTTTTATTCTTCTTTTTCTTCAATTTACTGATCAATTTACTGTTTGATAATTATTGTTTGCTCTTATTTTAGCATAATATGAGTTCCTGATATCTGTTGCATATGCAACAATAAATTAAATAATTACATATAGTTAAAATAATATTTATTATTATTATTACATTTTTATTCCTCTTCTTTAACTTACAGTTTTATAATGATTGTTTGCTGTTATGTTATTTTATTATGTTTTTACTGTTAGATCATAATTGCTGATTTCCCTTCTGAAGTTTTTAATTACCATTTATAGAATTAAAATGAAAAAACTACCAATTAATTGCAAAATGTCTGTATAAAGTGTTTTGAATGATCACTATCCATCCCTTATTTTGTTAGATTTTTTTAAATGATCAAATACTGAGTAACAAAAATGTTTGCATTGTGTTCCCTTTCTAACCAAATGTTATTGTTTGATTGTAACCATAATGCAAAACCTGATACTTATCTAAAAAAAAAAATCAAAAAGTAGTCTTTTAGAATATCTAAATATATATCTAAATAATAAAACGAGATAGAGAAATCATGTCTAAAAAAACAATGGGAATCAAAAAGCCTCTCTAAGTGTTTCTCACTTGAAAATTTATTTTTTAAAGGCCTGCACTCTATTTTAGTGTGAAATGTTGCATTTATTAAAAAAAACACATATATATATATATATATATATATATATATATATATATATATATATATAGCCTATATATTAATTCTAAAGGGAAAAAAAGCTCATACAATTTTTGTAATTAATGCAAAGTAACATAAAAACCTTTAAAAAATCTAAATAATTATTGATTATATTATAATATAATTAAAAAAATATTATTGAACAAAAATATATTACATTGGTTTTCCTTGGAGGAAAAAAGTAAAATGTTAAGGCTTCGGTCACTTTAGACCGGGAAGAAGCCAAGTGTGACCCCTAAACGAAGAAGCCCAGAGGGTTAACCCTTCAGGTGCTCTTCGTCATTTCTGACCGGAAAATATTCTGTTTTGAATTTTTAAAAATCACAGCTTCATCGGAATGTTACGAAACTTGGTGACTTTTATGGCATTAGATATGTGAGAAAAAGTTGAGGTCATGATCCGAGCATGCTAAGTGGTCGTAAATTTTTCTTTTGCCTTTTGTGCTCTTCAGTCAAAAATGACCGACCATATAAGACATGAATGGGAAATTGACAAAAAGTTTCTGAGAATTTTTGTGTGTACAATCTTCAAATCGGCCATGATGCAGAAAAGAAGTGCTCAACAATGAAGGGGTGACACTCTTAAACATCAAGAGTGCAAAACAGACACACACACACACACACATACAAACACACTTATATACACACACCAATGAATTGTGATAAAAAAAATCTGTTTTGAATTTTTTTAAATCACAGCTTCATCGGAAAAATAGTCACACTTTTGGTCTTTGGTCAAAAATGACTGACCTAGGAAATGAATGGGAAATTGACAAAAACACAAAAATTCTTTACAAATCGGCCACGATGCAGAAATTAAAGTGCTCGGCAATCAAGGGGTCAAACTCTAAAACATCAATAGTGAAAAACATAACAATTAATAATTATAATTAATATATATATATATATATATATATATATATATATAGTTAATATAATAATAATTAAAATGATAATTCATATAATGTTTACAAATAATAATAATAATAATAATATAAATAAACCTCTAATGTAGAAAAACTGGCCACGGGTTGTAATTCAAGACCGAGTAGTAATTTATGTGCACAATTGTTGCTATTCCCGTGTTGTTTTCTCCGAGGCAAGAGTAATGCTTCTTCAAAAAAAAAATAACCCCACACCGGTCAACAGTATCCTATAAGAAATTAATTAATCTCAATTAATCACAATTAAGTGTCCAATAGCGACACCATTTGATTTGACAGCTTCAAACGAGCTTGCAGAGTCGTTTACCGTTACTTACATTAACCCGTACAATTTGTATTATGCATTTCCTGAACATGTACTTGCTAACTAATCAAACACTTTATTTGACCAAACTACTTATCTATAAAACACAATCGGTCTTCCGACCTTTTGATTTTGATATGCACGAGGGAGAGAGAGAGCAATACAGCGCTCGTGTTGTTTGAAGACTATGAGAGTGCGCGCGCGGCCGGCACACTCTCTCTCTCTCTCTCTCTCTCTCTCTCTCTCTCTCTCTCTCTCTCTCTCTCATATGCGCCCTGTCCACTGATCTAAATAATTCATTGTTTCGACGACTAATTTGTTCCCTCGTTTTGATTTAACGAATTACAACGTGGCCACAATATAGTAAAACGAGGGAACAAATTAGTAAAACGTTCTGAGGTATTAATTCGTGGCCAATATTCACCTGAATATTCACCAATTTAAAAAAATATATAGCCTAGGTCTTTAGCATTCACTATTTGGGACATTCTACCAGAAACGTACATTTCCACTTTAAAAAATCTTGGGGAAAAAAATATATTTTTCTTAAATCTGAACGTTGAGACATATGGAGGACATGTTAAACTATGAGAAACACATATCATCCCATCTCAGCATGTTTTTATGATTAAATAAAATACATTTTTATACGCATTTCACCCCTAAAATGTCAGGCCCTGTCACAGACAAATTTGTATATGTTAGAATGGTTTCCTAATGAATTTCTTTGATACAGATAGCATTTTCTTATTGATCACATGTCCCTGATTGTATCTAACATGGTTTTATAATTCCTTTAAGAAATATAAGTAACTTTTCGGTCAACTGTAGTACACAAAATCACAGAATACCCGCAGGCACTCATATAGTTGTAAAATAACTTCCTTTACATAGGAGATTTTTATAAAAACATAGTAGTGGATATATACCCCCACCTTCATCTACACAGTTAAAGAGATTAATTAATTAATATTTCCTCAAATAGTACACTTTTATCATAATTTCCTGTGTGACAGGACTGACGGTACTGTGACAGGACTGACTTTATGGATTTTGATGATGCAGAAAAAGTTATGTTTTGTGTTCTTTATTTAAGTTTTGATTGGCATTTCTTTTTTAAATTATTATTATAATTTTAATGTTAAAGTAATATTAGACTATGGTAAAATTCAGCCAAGGACATACATAATATTGCCAAAAGTATTGGGACAGCCCTCCAAATAATTGAATTTAGGTGTTTAAATCACTTCCATGGCCACAGTTGTATAAAAATCAAGCACCTTGGCCTTCATTTTACTATTGCATGCGTTAAATACATAACATATGCAATAAATGTAATAAAAAAGAACAATAACATTAATTTGTAAGGCCGTGTCACACAGGAATGTGACAGGGCCTGATGTGACAGGGCCTGACGGTTGGCCATTGTATACTGCCATTACTCAGCCTGCTAGCATGCTAGCATAAAAACTGTTAACATGCAAGCAAGGAATTTCAATAACCTTTTTAGACATGTTTTGGATTTAAAACATTTTCATTATTTTCTGGAATGTTTAACCGTGACAGGGCCTGACCCTTTAGCTCGTCTTCCTAAAAAAAACATACAAAAACAAGCTTAAAATCATACAATTCAATGAAACAATTCAGCCTTAATCAATGTAAGCTTCACCTGGGTCAAATGATGTCACTTCCTCTGAGTGATACCCTTAAAGGTGTATTTCACACATTTTATGTAGAGTTTTATGTAAACGTGACAGGACTGACCAAAACATGGGGACAGTTGTAAAATAGAATTTATTTGTAGAATTTATATATAATTTTATGTTTTTGATCAGTTGATGTGAATGATAACAGCTTAAACTTGTTATTGATGAGTTTTTTTTTTTTAAATAACAGTTTGTAGCATAACAAAACTATGAAAGCTGTAGCTCCAATTTGGCTGAGGACAAGGGCATGGATAGGATTTGTAATTTTCAAAAGTGTTTTTAATAAAGAAAAAAATATCTGAGAACCTAATGAATGACATATTCCTTTACAGAACAACTCACAGAAATCAACTATGAGCCAGTTTTAGAAATTTTTGGATGAAATACTTTTTTATTCACTGTAACAATTCAAGGACAGATAATGTACGTTTCTGGTAGAATGTCCCATTTAAAGGAACACCTGTGAAGATAGCTCTTCAGTGAAGGCCGACTAGTGTTCACAGCTTTTTATTCCTTTTGCAAAGAAATTGCCGTTTTTACATTTTTTTAATAAGCAGGAAAAATGTCCGACTTTAAACAAATAGCCTGTCAGAAACAGGGGTACAGTAGGAGTTCATTTCTGTCCCCCAAAACATGCTTAGGATTTAAGGTAAGGTTAGGTAAGGACCTACCAAATGCTTAGGATGTTTGCGTTGTAAGAATGTTCAGGGAGACTTTAGATTTATAAACGGTGTCTCATTAGGCAATGTTTTCTCAGTCAAATCATAAAATGTCCTATTGATTCGCTCACTAGGATATACCAATATGGCAGAGCAGTGTCCAGGAGCCAGTGTCCGTGTCAGTGGACGGGGCCATAGATATCCATATAAGGCTAGATGTCTTAAGGCGGAGTCTCGAACGGCATCACGACGAGACATCTAGCCTTTATTATATGATATCTATGGGCGGGGCCAGGAGCTCAGCGGCTCCAGTGCATCATCGAGCCACCGTTTTAGCCCTGCCCAAAAAATCCTGAACACAGCAATGGTGAAAAACTGTTTAACGGTCTAACGCCACAATTCAGTACTTCACAGTTCACAGTCTTTGTAATGTGTTTTAGCAATACATTTCTAGCATTTATGTGTTTAGATTTTTTTTTTTTCAGAAAAAACTCAGAAAGACTAAATCCAGAAGAACTGTGGGAACGTCTCCGAGATGCTTGAAGAAACCTTCCCGCAAAGCTGAAAAACTATGCGCAAGTGTACCTGGACAAAAGCCGTTTTAAACGCAAAGGGTCGTTACACCATATTGATTTGAATTAGGTAATAGAAATTAAATCATAAATAAATTCAGTTTGTGATTTTATTTTTTAAAGCATTCTCACTTTACAGCATTTTAACACAAGTGGGTCCGTGTACTTTTTGATCATTTCATTTCCTGTTTGGAATGGAATAACGAGAAATGAAAATCTGCTCGTTTATTCGTTTTTTAGTTTAGTGTAAAAAATGAAAAATGAGATTTTGGCTCGATTTTTCATTTTCGTTTATGGGTTCGATATTTCATTTGCACACGTGGGCGGCGCTGAAACGCCCCTTTCATCTGATTGGTCAAACCTCTCCGTTCAGTAAGCTAAGAGCTTTTCTTTCTGTCAGGCAGAATAAGAGTCAGTACGAGTGCGGCACTGACAAATGCACTTTAATAAAATAATGTCTGAAACCACCACTCACTGTTAACTACACACAATATTTGAAGCAGAAATATGTTGCTGGTCACGTAATTCGTGCAGCTGAGACTTGCAAGCAACCCCATTAATGTGAGCCACAGTATATGACAGATTATATTAGCATATTTCCCATTGATAAATACAGTGCAAATAGTTCCGTCTCTTTGGATAAAAGTGAAGTGGAAATAAAAATCAATAATAGGCTGAACTGTACCATGATACATGGGGGTTCTTTTCAATTTTATTGTCTCCTATTGTTAAGATTGTATGTTGTTTGTCCTTTTTTCTTTTCAGGGAGTGAAACCTGGGCCAATAAACAAAACGGTCATTAGCAAACCAAGACTCAACCGGCTCACGGAAGGAGGAGTCAGGTGAGGTAGTGAGATGCTATTGCAATTACTGCATCATACAGTCTACATATGTATACACACACACACACACACACACACACACACACACACACTTATGTACACACACACACACAAATAAATAAAAGAAAGATTCCATAGGTGTCAGTAACCTGCAAATATTACTAACACTATTACATTCTTTCACAGGAGTACACTCTACAAGGGCTTGGTTGGGGACCCACTAGACATCTCTTTGCTACTGATGGAAGACATGTACAAAGACTTTAGCATTAGAGAGAAACCTCTAGCAACAACTATGGGCATCAGTGACGAGAAGACCCTTGTTGAGACAGCTTTTGGCTTAGCACAAAGGGGGAGTGTGCTCTCATACCAGTAGCCTGTATTGCCCACAAAGTTAGTCAATATGCACCAGGATCCTCCACCTTACCCACCGCTGCCTATTGGGGAGTACAGGCTTGCCCCGACATACTGTGTGCATGTGTGCACTGAGGAGGAGCACTTCCACCTTAAAAGCTTGAATGTTACACTGGACATGGCCTATAAGATTGAGGCAGCGACAAGAGAGCAGGCAGCAGACCAGGAGTGGCATCAGCTCCGCAGGCCTAGGATCACCTCCTCATGCTTTAGAGAGGTGTGTTTTGTGAGGGGAGTGAGCTCTGCAGAGTCTCTTGCAGAAAGAGCCCTCAAAGGAACAAGGCAGACTGCAGAAATGAGAAGAGGTGCAGACATGGAGTTTGAGGTGGCAAGGGAGTACTGCCAGATGAAAAATGTCAACTACACACCCTGTGGCCTCGTCATCCACCCAGATGCCCCTTGGCTTGGTGCCTCGCCAGATGGCTTGATTTTTGATCCATTCGCACAGCCACCGTTTGGACTGGTTGAGATAAAGTGCCCTAATGTGACTGTAAATACCTTAAAATGCAGGATGGCACTTTGGCTCTTCGTAAAAGCCACTCTTACTACTGGCAGGTGCAGGGTCAACTGTTGATCACTGGCCTGCAATGGTGTGACCTTGTGATTTGTGCTCAGGAAGACATGCTGGTGCAGCGTATCCAGGTTGAGCCGGAGGTAAAAGCAGTCATCAGAGAGAGGGTGGACCAGTTTTACTTTACAGTGTACATGCAGAAGCACTTGTCTGTCTCCAAAAGATCTTACTGATCGATGCAGGATAATTCAGGTGGGGGCCTTTGTATGAAGAAAAATGAAATTACCTGCAATAAACTTTTGTTATTGTGAGAAGCAGGAGTAAATAACATTTTGGAATTTGAATTTGGAAAATGTATTGGCTTATTTCACTATTGTATTGTTATATTATATTCACCTGCTATCTGTGTAATTAATTATTTCATGCTTTGTTTAATTTTTAAATGCCTGTTTAAAGTAATTACACCACACACAGGTGCCATTTACTTAATGTTGTTTATTACTCGACAGTAAAATATGGTTCAGATTTTTCAAACAAGGTGACTTTTTTTTCACAGTTCACGTTTGTTATTTACATCTAGAAATGAAACCATAGCTATTTTTGAGGGGCTCTTACAGGCAATTTCAGTGTTTTATGCATCACTGTTATGCCAAACTCTTTATCACCAAAGAAGCAATATTTGCATCAAAAAGTTACACCATAAATGTTATATAAATAAGTTATATAAATACAGCGTATTTTGCAATAAACACAAAGGAGAGAAAAAAAGTTTTATTTTTTCAGATTTATTTGTAACAAAAATAATTAAATCATTCCATATACAGTGTCTCATGGTGACTGTATAAAAGATGTACATTTTACTACAAGAGATAGAGAGGGGGACAATTAATGAACAGTTGGCACTTTGACAAATTAAATCACTCAAAGTCAAACATAACATAACTTGTATTGCTACATAAACATGTATCATGGAATACATATGTTAAATCTACATCAGAGAATCCAGTTTGTTGAAATTGTTATGTAGTGTTATTGTTTATAAAGAGAGACAAATGGAACAGAATTAAGGGAGGTCCATTAGCAGTTTAGCGAGCAGATCTGAGACAATAATATTGACCATTCAGTGTATTAGTATCCATAGAGACTGGCTCAGTGAGGTTAACACAGTTATTTGGCCCAAGCTTTGACCAGTGGCTTGTTTTGATAGTTTGTTAGGAGGCAGGCTACTGCAAAAAGCTGGTTGATACTGCCACAAATGGACAGAGGGATAATAGTGTCAAACAGTTTGTTCTCTTTGATGCGCCTAATTGTCCTCTCCACATGTATCCTTAACCGTGCAATGTCCTGAGTGACCAGCACTTCGCCATGAGACAGCTGTGACTTTTTACTCAGAAAAGGTGGTCTGTAAACTTTGCATGGCACTAGGTCGTCAATTCTGAATCCCTTGTCCACCATTACAGCCATATCTTTATCCAAAAGAGGGATAATGCCAGATTGCCTGAACAGTTCTTTGTCACTGATAGAGCCGGAATACAGTGAGGAAATAAAAGTAACAGCACCATGTGGTGACACACCAATCATTCCTTTCAGGGTAGTGTGGGATTTATACTGTGAAAACATCTCACTCTGTAAGAGCATCTGACATCTCATCTCTGTACAATCAATAAGGACTTGGGTGTCAGAGTATTTGCCGAATACACTCGGCATCGTGGCTCTAATTGTCTCAGGAGACATCCATATCCCAACAGCACCCAATAAGGTGTACAATTTACCCAGGTTTTGATTATCCTGCTGACGGTGGACTGATGAATATTGAAACGATCACCCAGATCTTTCTCCTTCAGTCCCAGTGATAGGTACACCAAGAACAGGAACAGTTCATCAATCATCGGAAGGCATCGGCTCTGGTGGGGAGCAGGGGGAACAAGTCTTAGTAGTAAAAATGATAATCATTGCATGGTCATCATAAATGTTTGTAAAGTGGGGGTCCAAAAGTCTGAGACCACTTGTATGTGGTTTTAATTATATTGAATTAGACAGTTGTGTTGTTACGGATGCAGATTTATCAGCAAGCTACTTTTATAAACAAAATGATTAAGTATGAACTATGCCTACCGGTCGACGAGGTGGATCAGTGGCATTGTCAGGAGCTGGAAGTGGATGACTGTGTACCAACACGCACTATTCTCCTTGTTGCAGGTTCAATCTGTCTCCAAAATGCCTGTAGGTGGCGGTAGCTGGCAAATCTAAAAGAGTGAAAGAAAATTATTCTTATTATAAACAGTTTTTGGTCTCATTGACTTCCATAGTAGGAAAAAATATATACTATGGAAGTCAATGAGACCAGACACTGTCTGGTTACTGATATTCTTCTAAATATCTTCCGTTCTGTTCAGCAGAAGAAAGAAATTCATACAGGTTTGAAACAACATGAGGATGAGGATATGATTAAAGTGGAGTATCCCTTGTTGTTTGAAATTGAAGTGTAGAAACATCTACACTTATAGTTGGAGACCCAGCCTTCCGCAGCTGGTGTGGTGAACCAAAGAGCATTACCTCCGTCTTGTCACTGTTTAGACATAGAAAATTCCTAGACATCCATTTTTTTATCTCATAAATACATAGAGAAAGAAAGGACACAGCCACATTAACATCAGGTTTTGAATGTATATAAACCTGGGTGTCATCTGCATAAAAGTGAAAACTGAGACCAAGTGATCTTAAAAGTTGACCAAGAGGATAAATGATAAATTTTACTCCAATTCATTGTTGAAATATAAATATAAGTCGGACATTATGGTTTATTATTCAATAGGCCTTTTTCACGGAAGTTAGAACGCACATCCGGTTCAGCGTTTGTTGTGTAAAGCGACTTCCGGTCGAAACAACAATGGCTGAAGCAACATCGAGGTGTCATTGTAGCATCCCTCATTGCACAAATAATAAGCAGTGACAACCATATTTGAGTTAATGCTTTTCCAAGCAATGACTGTCTGACAAAGAAGTGGATGCATGCTATTTGACACGTAGAAGTCCCGACGTTTAAGATCCCTATAAGTATCACATTTGTTTGTAGCCGACGCTAATTACACTGCCGCTACTGGCAGTACACATTTTTTTTTATATAATATACTATAAGATTTATTTTTTGTTAATAGGCTATCTTCAATACCTAGAGATATAATTAAATTAATATTTACTAATTAATTAATAAGTATTAAACAAGTTAAATTAAACAAGTAGCCTAGTCAAAACACATCTAACAGAACAATGTTTATTTTTTACATTGTGTTCTTATTTTTTATTAACGAAATGTCAATTTTCGTCTTTATAAGAGACGACACAAAAATCTTCAAGATAGCCTATACAGCCTACAATCTTCAAATGTATAACGGATTGTCACCTTATAAACAATCCTTTGGAATTGTGGTGGAATAAGCAATGCTATATTGAAATACTTTATTTTATTAGTTCATTAACTATGCCAACTCAACTAATGTATGTAAAGAGCTGGATACTAATTACTAATTAATGTCAACTATTAAATGTAGGCTACTGATAAGAGTTGCCATAGACTAAAGATTTTTTCTAGACTAGTAGTCATTCATTTAAGCAATTACTAATCGCACATTTATATTCAATCCTTGGTATAGCCTATAGCCTATATATTCCGCGCTCAAGCGCATACATAAAACTTGCCGCAAAGCACCGGCAAAAGTAGGCTAATGATAATAGATTTGTCTGAAAAAATAACAAAGCATTTTAATTGTTTATTAATAAACGAGTGTTTTCTAAATCAGTGTCGACTGCAAACATCTCCATACATCTCCGCTGTAAAGTAGATGCACCTTTCATCGGACAGGAATTACATCATCAGATAGTACCGTACGTATTGGCTTTCCATTGGATTTTTTTCGTTGGTGAACATTTCAAGTTTTATAGATATATTTCTCATGTCTGTGAGGCTAGTGATACGCTGTTTTTTCAGTTCATTTTTGAGATACGCTCCAATTCACAGAGATCATGAAAGCGCGTCCTGTTTCTTTTATTTTACAAATGCACAACGTTTTCTTGTTGTTGTGAGTTTACACAAATAAAAGTAGTTGCGACTGATGTATTATTATTTTCTGTATGACCAGAAATGATGGAGTATTTTAAGTTGTTTCCACTGTTGATAGGAAAATGCGAGTGATGGCACCGGCGCGTCCATGTCATGCAGTGCGCGCTCCACACTCCGCACAAACACCTGGATATGTGCTTAATAATAGCGAACATTTATAGGTTAACGTTAGGGCGAGCGGCCATGCCAGACGGATAAGTCCTCTTCGTGTCTAACAAATTAAATCATACATTTTCTACGGCGAGTAAGCGCTGTGCCAGTGGGCGGCTGAAACACAACACTAGAGAAAGCTGGTGTTTTTCTTTAAATAAATTCGTTTAGGCTTTAAAATAAATATTGTTTGTGGGCTAATTAATGCCACAATTATTTGTTTATTTTATAGGCTACTTATATATTTTCATTTTTTGTTTTGCATTGAATACCATTTAAAGGATTTGTTGTGCACTGCAATTCCATCCTCCCATAAAGCCACGTTAAGATTTTTCTTTATAATAAAGGGTTTATATGGGAGGAAAACGCTTAACGTGTGCGTTGCGTTCATATTCTGGACTCATCTGCTTTTCTGTTGGATAGTATGGTTTAGTAATAAGGTGTGTACAGAATTTGATCTTTTAACATGTCCATTGGGGGCTGCTATATCAGCTTTTTGAACGTAGATGTATGATAGACATGAAAGGCTTAGGCTATATCAATTTTATGTGGATAAAGGCATATTTTGTAGGCTACATAAAATTGATATAGCCTATAGACGACAAAATAGTTAGTGAGGTAACAGCGCTGGAGCAGATCATGACTATATGCAGTCACTCCTCTTCCAGGTATGTTTATGCATTTCTGAAAACAAATTACGAAGCTACTTTCCCGTCATATTTTATTAAATCTATTATTGAAGCCTTTACATTTATGTCCTTTCTCTTTCAAGTCATAATATCATTTTAGTTAATGTTGACACAAATTAAATTAGGCTACTGTTCAAGGAAGATATCACCATACTTTATTTCTCCAAATAAGCTGCCACAACTGCAGTAATAAAATTAAGATAAACAAAGTCTTAAAATGATCTAAAATGACTATTACAATAAAGATTTGTTTTGTTTTGAGTGCGGAGAAGCTCGACAAGTCAAAAAACATCCGCTGATGTAATTGCCGGTAGATTCTTCAGGGAAGTTGTGTGAAGAGTAACGTTAGCGCGTCTGACTCTTTTTCACCGGAAGTCGCTTTACACAACAAACGCTGAACCGGATGTGCGTTCTAACTTACGTGAAAAAGGCCTATAGTGTGTCAACCCTATTATCGCCACGAAAAAATCTTTTTTTATTTTTACTGCCCCCCAGTGTCCTCTGGCTAGTACTACACTTTTTTGAAAACCAACTGACATCAACCGATTGGTGTCAATGCAGCAATGCTTCTATGCATACAAGCCATAAATAAATGACCATTGTGTGTGTCGCCAGTCACAACTGTTAGCTAACGTTACCATTAATCACACGTGTAAGCCAGTCGCTTTAGATGTAAGTTAGCTCATTCACTTTAGTTGTTGATCAGGTTAACTTCTACGGTTTTAACGTAATGACGCTGACTCGAGACACCTTCAATGATTAAAGGTTTACGTTAATTAACTTACCATTGAAAAATCTAAATAAGCCACGGGTAAACTTATGTTCCCTTTTGCAATTGGTCAGGAATTGATTAACGTTGACAAATTAACATTAACTTACCTAGTGTAAACTAAGCGAGCAAACACCAAGTTAACATTTTCAAACTAACGTACATATACTTATCTACCAGAGAAAGTCAGCAGAGCAACATGTCTGGCATAAAATGTACAGGCTACTTAATACAGCAGCACATTTAAATGGTTGTTTTTTTCACTTACTTCAGTTTATCCGCGATGCAACCGATGATTCTCGTAGACTTGAAGAGCGGTCTGAGACTGGTCGAGATTTGTGTTTAAACCAGCGCATGAACGCGCAATTATCTCAGATAACTCAATCCAGCAATACTAATCATAACTGGCAGGTGTGTTCGAAGAAACTAATTAGTCAGATCATGATAAGGCCGATGATATCATCTTGGATGTCTCATAATTTGATCTTGGATGTTTCAAGCAACGTACGAAGAACGGGCCCCAGTTGCTATGACAGCAAGTCCAGGATGAGCGTAATCATCCAAATGATTGTAATCCAACAAATGTTAAATGAGAATGTAGCTCGAGGACAGTAGGGACAACCATGCTGATGTAACAATTTTGTCACCCTTGGTCAATTCAGTGGCCTCAGCAAACGGTCCAAGAATTTGTGTAAGTTCTCTACACTGGGCCCATTCACGTGAGCTGAGGACAACATTCTCAAAGTCCACTGAGCACATCTGAGTTAGTGCAGTATGATCTAATTCGATGACTGCTTGTATTTGTCTGAATTGCGAATTCCACCTCGTGACATTTGAGACTGGAATGCTTTTACCACTTCCAAAAACAGCCTCAAATCGTGCTACTGTGCAGCAGACTGGCAAGTTTGGCCATTTTTGAGATTGCCCGAGACAGCACTTTTACTTCTTTCATCCCATCCCCGATAACCAGTTGAAGACTGTGGGCAAAGCAGGATAGCCGTTGACGGGAACCAAGAAGAAAGTCCGTATCTAACTGTTCCCCAACCATGTCCTCCTCATCCTCACTGTCATCTGAGTGGTCTGCCATAATGACTTTAAAAGCCTTCTTCGTGTTAGCTGCATTATCAGTGATGATCAAATCTACCTTATCACTGATATTGTAGTCATCTAGTATTTCATCAAATGCAGCTGAAATGTTTTCAGAGCTGTGACGCCCTTTGAATCTCCTGCAGTCCAGCAGGTAGGCGTTCAGAGTGTACCCACTGGCTGAAGAGTTGAGAACATGAGCTGTGACTCCCAGGTAAGATCTCATTGTGCGGTCTGACCATATATCAGCAGTTACAGAGATTGATTTCTGATCTACCAGACTGGACTTGATGCACTCTTTCACTCTCATCACTAGTCGAGGTATCTGTTTGCTGGTTATTGTTGTTCTGGAGATTGGGGTGTATCTTTCATCCATGGTGTGTAAAAAATGTCCGAAATGTTCATTTTCCACAACTGATATAGGCAGACAGCAGCCAATGATAAGGTCATGGATGATCGAAGCATGAAGAAGCATTGTAAACTTGAACTTGCAATGGTCGCTGCTGAAATGCATCATCAATCATTGGCTGTGAATCCCCGTGTTGAAGTCCTTGGCGATACTCCTGCAGGCTGGAGATGGAAATACAAAAGCATCTATAAGTGTTGGAACTGAATAACAGGCAGATAATAAGCTTTATTTAAAGAGAAGTCAAATCTGTATTCCCAATCATTCATTAATGTCCACTCCATATACAAAAACTAAATAAAGTTGTGTCTGGATCGTCAAACTATTAGCCTAATAAATGTCTTTCAAATGGCATTCAAAGCTGTGTCCAGACACTGACATGAAGTGAGAGCCAGAGGGATTTTGGTCATCCAAGAGCAGCTCCTATCTCTCTGAATGGGGAAACATCCAATTCTCCAAAACTGTTAAATTATTACATTTAAGATTACATTTCAGATTTGAAATCACCAATAAAATTTGACAACAACAGTCTCATAATTTTTTTTCCCTACAGTATAAAGAAAAACAAAAAACTTTTCAGACTGGAGCAGCCAATGGGCATGAGCGTCATACACACGAATCTCAGAATACTGTCTATTTCTAGAGCCACCGGAGCTTCTAACGGCAGTTGGGATGACGTGTTAACTTTTCTAATCAACACTTTGCTCTTTTATTTAGAAGATTGGATTAATTTGCCATGTTGGGCATTATTAATGAGTAATAGAAGTGAGTCTTTGCTTCAGCCCATCTTCTTCTACTCACCATTCTGGTTTTAATACGACTCCCTCTATCTCTCTTCCATTTCATTCATCTTAAGTGCACTGATCATTCTTTTCTTTACCTGTTTCTTCATCTCCTTTGCCGGTTTAGTCTTTTCTTTCACTTTCATGTCTCCTTCCTCAACAGGTCTCACTGGTTCTCCGCCTCCACTTTCTGTCTCTTGCTCTTCAATTTGCTCTTTATCCTCCGATCTTTCCTTCATCCTCACTTCTACATTTTTCTCTGATTAAATGTCTTCATCTTCTACAGCCTCTTTTAAGTCCTGACTCTCTGTCCTATCACTCTCTGTGTCCTCTTGCTCTTTTTCTGGACTTTTGAATCCCTGTTCCTCAACAGGCCTCTCTGGTTCTTCCTCCCCACTTTCTATCTGTTGTTCTTCGATCTGCTCTTCATCCTCCAGTCTTTCCATTTCTACATTGTTTTCCAGTATAATGTCCTCTTCATCTTCTACAGTCTCTTTCAAGTCCTGCCTTTCTGCTTCATTACCTTCTGTGACCTCTTGTTCTTCTTCTGGACTCAAACCTTTAAAAAAAGTACCATTAAAGTCATATATATATATATATATATATATATACCGTATTTTCCGGACTATAAGTCGCTCCGGAGTATAAGTCGCATCAGTCAAAATATGCATCATGAAGAGGAAAAAAACATATATAAGTCGCACTGGACTATAAGTCGCATTTATTTAGAAATGTATTTCACCAAATCCAAGACCAAGAACAGACATTTAATCTGGAAAGGCAAGTTATTCAACTACACAGAACAACAGGCTGAATAGGTGTCCGGTATGTTAACGCAACACATTAACAGTTATTCAGCTACACAATAGCATAAAGAACATATACCTGGGAGGCTGAATAGGCTAAATTAACATAAGCCAGCGAGTCCAACAAGCAAGTTACCAGTAAACAAGTTCACCAAGCTCCCGCGATCTCATTCCACATCATTTTCTTCATCCTTGGTGTCGCTTTTGAACAACTCCGCCAACTAGAGCGCCCTCTCGCGGCTGTAGATGATAATGTTTTCTCTTGGTTCATCTCAGTCTGAATTAATTTTGATATATAAGTCGCACCTGAATATAAGTCGCAGGACCAGCCAAACTATGAAAAAAAGTGCGACTTATAGTCCGGAAAATACGGTATATATATATTTTATTATTTTTTTACAGTACCATTGGTTTGGCTCATTTCTTGAAACAGAAATTACATTCTCAAAACTCTAAGATCCTTTGGCAAAACAGTCTTACAGTTCAGCACAACACTATAGCTCACTTGAAAAAGCTCATATCTCTCCCAAAACTGTTCATTCATGCTTCAAAACTAAATTCCTTTCCCATATAAAGAGTCAGTACCACGAAAATGGCAAAGATCCTTCTCATTTGCTTTGGCTCATTTCTCGAAACAGACCGGACGTTCTCAACACTCTTGGTGCTTTTGCCAAAATAACGTGGATGGTTCGGCACAACACCATGGTTCACCTGCAAAAGCTCATATCTCACCCAGAACAGTTCACTCATGTGTCAAAACTAAATTTCCTTCTCATCTAAACAGTCAGTGCCCCCAAAATGCTTCGTCCCTTTGGCATTGTGTAAGCACTGCAAGTCAAAATGTTTAGATGTTTTGTCACTATGGCAGAGGACCATTGAAATATCCCTCATGTCCAACTTTCAGTCTTAGCCCAGTCCTTCATTGACAATGGTTACTGTACTGTTTTTTTTTTTAGCTAACAGAATACAATTGTGTATAAAACTGAAAAAAAGAAATAGGATTTTAGGGTAAGAGTATCCTCCAAGGTTTGACATCACACACTGCACTCATACTGCCAAGGAAATTGTAACCATTATCATTCACACACATAAAATAACTTCCATACATCAGAGTAAAAAGAAAATGTATACAGCATAATATACTGTAATATAAACACACAAACAAAAAATGATATGCAGCCTAGAGTGCTGTAAATAAAGCTGGAGTTTCACAACTAACAGTTCTTCAGTGGTCGCTGTCCTCACCCTCCCTCTCCTGGCCACCGTCCTCCTCACCCTCCTGGCCATCCACACGCTGCTGTCTGTCTGGCCACAGATTCTCGTCCACATCACAGCGTATATTCTCCCTTGCGATGCAACGAGTCGCAACTACACTGATCTCCTGTAATATCCTCACACGCAGCGTCCATTGCATGGAGCAGGGACCTCTGATCTTGAGCCCGATGCTCATACACTCTCCACCTCCATACGGAGAAATACTCCTCAATAGGATTGAGGAAAGGAGAGTAAGGTGGTAGGAACACCTTGACCATCCTTGGATGAGTAGTGAACCAGGCCCTGATGAGCGGGCCACGGTGGAAAATTCACATTGTCCCATACAATGACATATTGTGGTAGGTGAGGCCCTACGAGACCTCTCTCATTTTCAGGGATCAAATCAAAATGAAGGCAGTCCAAGAAGATGAGGAGGTTCTGTGTATTGTATGGGCCAAGACTGGGGATGTGAGTGGCCACACCATTCTCAGATATGGCAGCACACATAGTTATATTGCCCCCTCGCTGGCCTGGGACATCCACCGTGGCCCGGTGGCCAATAATATTATATGGTGTATATATATGTATATATGATATTCATGGTATTATGTTCTTGACTAATTTTGACAACTGAACAGACTATTGTGCATGTAATGACTTATACAATGAAATGACGCTGACACGTTTTGGAGCGAACAACCATTAGACTGAGAATCAACAATCAGTTTAGATCAACAAGATCTATTCACTTGGAAATTGTGCTAAATATAGGCTACCTGTACTTAATCATTTGCAAAGATGTACTGAGACATTGAGACATGTACTTAGACATTTGCAATTTTATTAAATGAATGAGAAATTCAATTCTGTTGTGAACAATTGCCAAGTGGTTTGGAGGTTTGTCCATGTTGTTTTGAGAATGTCATTTCTGTTTCAAGAAATGAGCCAAACCAATGGAGAAAAACTGTAAATAAAGTGTAGTTTAACATAGAAACTTGTATACAGGGTGTCTACAGATATAAACAAGTAAAATTTAAGACTTTTTAAGACCTTTTTAATGCCACTTTGAATGAAATTTAAGACCAAACCTGTGATGGAAATACATATTATATTACTTGCGTATTAGATTTTTAATTTGAGGGGGGAGTTTAGACTTTTTCTTTTATTTATTACATGTATCTGGCCTAAATGTATGTTCACTCATTGCATTTTTACAATGGGGTAATTTTGGTCTTAAGAATTTACACAACACAAGGAAGCTTGATTTCAATCTTTGAATTAAATTGAAAAAAGTAGCACAAATAAATACAATAGAATAAAGATACCAATAAATAGAAATAAAGAGAAAAGTTTTTGCTTAGGTCTAACACTAGTATTCAGAAATACTACAGAGACTGAATAAAGTAATCAAATGTAAAATAACACTGGGTAGTATTTTAGTCCTGACTAAATTAAATACATAGGCTATTAATCCTGATTCCTTAAAATGAAAGCTATGGTTTGTTGTTTTGACAACCAAATGAATGACAGACACATATGGCTGCTGTCCCTTTAAGAGCTAGTGCACGGATCCTGTGTTCATTATACGGTCACGTGCGATTTATGCTTATTTAAGACATAACCGACTGTGTTTAGAGGATACTCACCAAGACCGAAATTGACATCATTTTCGCATGTTTTTGACTGTTAAAGCGATAAAATCCACGAAAAATAACTTTTGTTACCCACGAGCTGTTTGTGAGGCGGCTTTACTCTATGTATGTGTGCAGAAAAAAACCCATCTCTCTCAGACAGCGCGCAAGTACTGAATAGTTTCAAATCGCGTGAATGTTTAATCAGGTAAAACTTTAAAAGACGTGCAAATGGTAAAGTTACTTATGATGCAATGCTGGCCCGATTATGCAAGTGACAATTCCGTCTATCCCGACTCCCGAAACGCGAGAGTGTATTTTTACCTCAGTATGTTTCTTCTGGGAGTTTTTTTGTTTGCCGTTAACTCAGGGTTTCTGCAGGGTTTGGTCAGTCAAATTTAAGACTTTTTAAGACCTTTTTATGACCATTATGATTGAAATTTATGACCTACACGAATTACGAAAAATCATTAAAATTCCTTTCAAAAGTTTTTTTTTTTAATTGACTTTCATTGAAAGTAACAAGATGTATTATTTAAATGCCTAAAGACAGCTCCAACGCCTTCTTACCCAGTGTGCAATATGCTTGATACTGATTATTTGCAACAGGCTTGAGCCAACTACTAAACACACCATCTTTGAGCCATGGCTCGTTAAATGTACACTTTCCCATTGTGATAGACCGGGAGATTTCAGTTAGGGCTGTGCAATATGGCCAAAAACAATTATCACGATAATTGTTTTATATTAGTCAATATCGATAATTATCACGATAAATGTCAAATCTTTATTTCTTTCAAGTTTAAAGGCAGACTGTTACTTCTAAGTGAAAGTTGTAGAAACCAGAGCTTTAATTGTGGTTTTAAACTAACTTTACTCTTTATTGTCAGAAAATATAATGACAAACACTTGCTAAAACAGGTGAACATTTCACAAATCTGAGGTAGGACATTCAAACATTTGTCATTTGTCCTTAACAAAATAAATATCTTTATTGGGAAAATAATTACTTAGTTTCTGCATGTGCTAATAGGGGCCAAGTCTTGAAACAGGTTTGTGTTGCCTAACTTTGATGGCACATATCTTCAGGAAATGTATGAAAAACAGTAGCCTAAATACATTATTAAATACTGTAAATATTCCATTAGTCCTTTAATACATTATCAGCACTAATAATATAATAAAATTCAATATGTATATCCCACATGGTGCAGTTAATATTACTAGGCTAACGTTACAGTAAATCCATGATAAATGATGGGAGATTGTAGACGGAAAAGCCTTCAGACTGTATCGTTGTGCAGAGTTTCTCCTGTTGGTCAGCGCTGTTTAATCTGCCTTTAAACTGGTTTAAATCACTGAGACAGTGTGTTCTTCGCTGAATTCAAGCACTTCTCACTGGATCTTGTGACCGAGACGATCAGAGTAAACGCATCAGTTCTATTGAGCTCGCGCTGCGCTGCCGTTTGGACTTGGAGCCGAGCGGGTAAATGGTTCGTGTGGCGCGCGTTTCAAATGAGCGTTCCGCTTTTGGCGCATTTAACCTGTGCATTTAACATTATGCCGCCAGCGCATTTTCAGGGGGAAAAAGCAATGGTAGAACCAACGAATGAACGAGCATATCAATTTAAGACGTGGCTAAATGAAATTTATGACCTTGTATGGAAAATCCGGACGTTTTTATGACTTTTTATGGCCTAAAATTCAGATTATTAAATTTAAGACGTTTTATGACTTTTTATGACTCCGCGGAAACCCTGTAACTTATGCTCATTTGTTTTGATTTCTTCCTATAAAATCTATCAAAGAGACAAGCAGCGCGAGCCTCAACAGCGTTACCAGAAAAAGCCTACATTATCATTATCAATAGCTGTTTATGTAATAAAATCTGAATCATTCTCGCGATTCGATGCTTCACTTGTTATTTGACGGATATTAGGTCCGTCAGACTGGAGAAATTTTAGCGGTAACGTGACCAGAAATATTTAAGACCTATCGAATCTGAATTTAAGACATTTTAAGACTTTTTAAGGCCTTTTTTTAGGAAAACTTTATTTAAGACATTTTAAGACTTTTTAAGGACCCGCGGCCACCCTGTGTATAGCTACAGTATTTAGGTATCAGTGCTTGCAAATACAATTTCCCCTGTAAAATATACTCACAGAGGATGAGCATTTTGTCCATCACCATATGTCCCTCAGGGGGGAACTCAAAGGGACACTGGACCTCCGTTGTCCACTTATGGGCCTTCGAACATTTTCCTAGTAGAAGAAGAGGAACATATCCCAGAGCTTTCAGCTTCTCCATCTAAAATATAAGAACGTCAAACAGTACAGCTTTTAAAAATGGTTCATAATAATTCTGAAAGAAACAGTTAAAAAATATGCTAAGCATCATGTGACTCCAAGCCAACATGTGTTTTTTCTTGCTTGAACACAAAAACAGATTATTATTTATATTATACCATAAGAAAGGCTATTCAGACTGTTTAATTTCAGAAAAACAAAACAAATCAAGGTTTCTGCTAAAGTTGAGTATGACAAGCTTTCTGCTTTCAATGAACATCAGTTCTCTTGGTAGCCATATTTGCAAAGCCTCCAAGCAACTTTTTTTAGGTTATGCAAGGCTAACTGCTATTTACTTGAATGGGGAACTCCTGAAATCTCCAAACATATTGTAAAATTAGCAATAAAATCTGACACGAACTGTGTCATAAGATCAAATAGAGTTAAAACTGTAAATTTTGATTAGATTTAGTCATTGTGCATGTGCAGTAGTTCTCCTTTTACTGGGAACCAGAGCTTCTAATGGCAGCTGCAGTGATGTGTGACTTTACCAACAGCCTATTAGCTCTTTAATTTACAAGAGTTCTGTCCATTAGTGGCACATCAGTGGAAATAATATGAATAACTTTTTTTTTTTTTTACTGTCAGTTTACAGGAATTACAATTTATTCATGATCATGTAATGTATTGTTATGGATTTGTATGTAAAACATATTTTGTCTCAACAGAAAAAACTGAGACAAACTAAATCCAGAAGAACTGCGGGAACGTCTCCAAGATGCTTGAAGAAGAAACCTTCCTGCAAAGCTACAGTACTGTGAAAAGTAGCCTACTGGCACTTGGGTCCGTGTACTTTTTGATCATTTCATTTCCTGTTTGGAATGGAATAACGAGAAATGAGTTACAGCATAACGTTTTTTAGTTTAGTTTAAAAAACGAAAAATGAGATTTTGGCTCGATTTTTCATTTTTCGTTAGTGGTTTACAAGTCGGTTTATGGGTTCGATATTTCATTTGCACACGTGGGCGCCGCTGAAACGCCCCTTTCATCTGATTGGTCAAACCGCTCCACCTTCAGTAAGCTGTGAGCTTTTCTTTCTGTCAGGCAGAATAAGAGTCAGTACGAGTGCGGCACTTACAAATTATTACAACCTACAAACTACAATGGCCTAAACAGAACTGGAGCCTTTGTAAGATATGCGCTCGTCTTCACAAAAAACTAAAAGCAGGGTTTTTAAATATCTCGTGTGGAGAAAATATTGTTTATTCTGGGCAGTATGGCAAGCAGGGTCCGAAATTAACTTTTTGGCTCACCTGCCACGGGGACTGGTAGATGAAAACATCCACCAGCCAAGCATATTTTTTACCGGCCAAAATAATAAACAGCCTTTTTTTGGTCACATATACATTCATTTTAGTACATTTAATTGAGATAATAAGGTAACGTTAGGCCTATTATGTTGAATACAAACATAAAAAAAAATGTCCAGAGAAAAATTATAATAAAGTAGGCCTATAATAAATTTAAAAAAATCTATATATTGATCAGAATGAGAGAAATATATGAAATATTACTATCATTGGGATGAAAATGAATAAAAAATTTTTTTGTCAGTTTTGTTACCTGACTCATGTGGAAGGGAAGGCAGAACGTACTTGGTTACTTACGTAACCTCGGTTCCCTGAGAGATAAGGGAACGAGTATTGCGTTGCAACCGCTATAGGAAAACTCATTTTCTCGAGAAAAGAACGGCCATGGTGTGTAAAGCAGAAACGTTATGCACGAACCTCGAGTGCTGAAGACGTTCTGTACGGACTTTAGATTGGTGCGCGCCCTTTGCTCTCCAACTGCCAGCAGGACACAAATGGGCGGCGACCGCTTCTTCCAGTGCGGGAGCTTCACATATCCTTTTTCCTCAGCGCCGTCAACAGATAGAGCGTTAACTGTACGTACAAACCCGCCGAAGACTTGAGCTGCAAAGAAGCTCTGGCCGCCCGTCAAGGACGCTTGTCAAAAAGTACGGGGAAGCTTGACGCTTTGGCCGGTCTGAATAGTGAATGCGCGCGCGCGGCCAGCTCTCTCTCTCTCTCTCTCTGCTCGTTCTAGAGGCAGAAGAGCGCGTGCACGCTGAAAATTTCATATTTTGGTATAAACATTCACCCGCCAGTGTGGCGGATAGCCTTTTGAGATTTACTCGCCAAACGGAAAATCTACCCGCATTTGGCGCTTGGCGGGTGTTAATTTCGGACCCTGATGGCAAGTCATGGCAAAAAGCAGGATAACTTGTAGGCTATAGCTTACTTGAAAGAAAAACAAATTTGCCGAGTAAAAACAGAGTTTGTGTTGTTGAATCATATTTTTTTTCTAGTAGGCTACAGAGCTCATGACAAATAAAAGTTCCGGATGGACAAACATTAAATGCAAAAACCAGTGTGAATAACAATATCTTAAAATAAACTAGAGAGTGGATACACAGATATGGCCTGTTTATGAATGAAATTCATGCATTTATTTGTCATTTAAACTGATGCAAACAGGGAAAGAGAGTAGAAAACACTTATTATCCTGTCGCCCCCTCTAGTGGACAGCATTAAGTATTACGGCCTTCATTGCTCAGATAACTCAAGTCGATGGATTTTTTGGGAAAGTCTGACCAGTTAGAAGCAAGTTAGACCAGTCTGAGGGTCTGAGCTGAGTTTGGTGAAGCATCAAAGTTCTAGCCGGAGTCAATTTCTCATAATAATAATAACAATTAATCCCAAACCTGGTAATTTTGTCAGTATTTAATTTACGTTCACTGATTCTGGCTTCTCTCTTTTCTGTCTCTTTCTTTTCATGTGAACTGAGTAGGCTACACATGCTTAAATTCAAAAATATAAACTTTATTTCTATTCAATTTTCAAAATTATTTATAGCCCATAGGCTATGTCACACACGCCTACCTGCCTTTTGATGTAAATAAAAGACTAGAGTGGTAAATGTTATGGACATATTATCATGGTACAGTTCAGCCTATTATTGATTTTTATTTCCACTTCACTTTTATCCAAAGAGACGGAACTATTTGCACTGTATTTATCAATGGGAAATATGCTAATATAATCTGTCATATACTGTGGCTCACATTAATGGGGTTGCTTGCAAGTCGCAGCAGCACGAATTATGTGACCAGCAACATATTTCTGCTTCAAATATTGTGTGTAGTTAACAGTGAATGGTGGTTTCAGACATTATTTCATTAAAGTGCATTTGTCAGTGCCGCACTCGTACTGACTCTTATGCCTGACTCGTACTGACTCTTTCTGCCTGACAGAAAGAAAAGCTCACAGCTTACTGAAGGCGGAGCGGCAGGGATGGAAATTAGCACCCGCCACCAGCCAAATGCGGGTGATTTTGTGTTGTGGCGGGTAAACTCGCTTCACCTACCGGCCACCGTGGCGGGTAAATAAAAATAGCATACTGTTTCACATGGACGGCGGACACTTTTAGAGGAGGCACACCTTCAAAAAAATGTGGCGTTACATCGAAGGTCAAAAAACGTTTTTTTAAAGAACGATGGAGAAAAGCAGACAATGGGGAGTCCCGAGATTGGTTAGTTTACGACGAGACAAGGTGGGCCTTAAATTAAAATCGTTAAATTAAAACCGTTATTCAATCACTGTTTAACCTAATAAAAATGACTGATAAAATAACAGATTAAAATATAAAATAAAATATAGATTTTAATAGCTTGATGCAGGGCCGCGGGAAGTGGGGGTGCTGGGAGTGCTGCAGCACCCCCTGTTTTCACAGAATTGTAAATGCAACGCATATGTTTGTTCATTAAAATGTATAAATTTTTAGCATTTAGTCATTTATTTGTAATAAACACTTTAAGTGGGCTATTAAAAATTGTTATTTATATGTTAAATTATCTTTTTAAAACATAAGCGCAGAGTGTTACGTAATATTGTGTGTGTGTGTGTGTGTGTGTGTGTGTGTGTGTGTGTCGAAAGAATTTTTCCGCAGCTGCTCAAAAAAAAAAAAAAACCTTCAAAAACCCCACTGTCAGTGTTTTGTAAGGAACAGGCAAATATGTAAAATATAGCAGGAGACATTTTAATTGTTTACTAATAAAACAGTTATTTTTTATGTCAGTGTCGGCTAGACAGATGAAGTTGACGACTCGCGATCTTCGCAGCGCCAGAGAGAAATGCACATTTCATACGAATTACATAAGCAGCGCAGCTGTTTTCTTTCGTTTTGAATTGTTCTGCTTAAAAGTAGACATTTCAAGCTATCTATATGTCTCAGGTCTGTGAGGCAATAGGCTACCTTATAGGCCTACGCTGAGTTTCATTATGAGACGAGCTCCAAGTTCGCCAGCGCCTCCGTATCCTGATTATTTATTTTCTAATAGCCTATATTTAGGCTACTTCTTATTAAATCCAGACAATTTGTTGATGAACATCGATTAAAATTAAGATACAATTAATACAAAACGAAATTAAATTTAAAGATAGGCTTTGTGCTTTCAGTTTGAGGTCTCTGTGAAAGTTTTAAAACATTATTTTAGTGCCGCTTTAGAGCGCTCACGTCCCTAAAGGAGAACTGTCTGTAACATTTTTTTTTTTTTTTTTTGTAAAAAAAAAAAAAAAAAAAATGCGACTTAGTCCAGTGCGACTTAGGCTATAGATGTTTTTTTTCTTCCCCGTGGCGCATTTTGTGACTGATATGCGACTCCGGAGCAATAAAATAAAAGGGACTCCGGAATAAAAGCAGAATCAATAAAGTAAAAAATGTGATGTGCAGTCAGGTTTGAGTGTGTGCGCGTTTTTTGAGGAGTTTTATAGTCTTGATATTGTTTCTTATTCAAAAGTGGTGACGCCCCTACCTACCCCCCCCCCCCCCCCCCCCCCCATACCCCCCCCCCCCCCATACCCCCCCCCCCCCCCCCTAGGGCATAGGACGGACCTATCCGCGATCGCTCTCCATGGTTCTGACCAAAGAAGAGCGCTTTGGAATCTCCATTACGCATCATACCGTTGTCTCTTAGTGCGCTACGAAGACTCTTGAGGTATAACTTAACTAAAGGTACCTATACTACCACTAAAGGTATACCATTGCTAGGCGTCTTCAGGGCTATCATCCACTCGCGAGGCAGAGGCGCTGGCGCCCTCCCAGCAACGGCGCTGTTCGCCGAGAAAGATATGATACATCATGAGATGCGCAAATATGTCTGGAGACATGACATGTAAGACATGATTTTGACCACTTCATTGAGTTTTGTTTTGTAGAAAGGCTCTTTTTAAAAGATTTTCGTTTTGTATAAATTTTATCTTAATTTTGATCAATGTTTTATCAACGAATTGCTTGTAGGCCTATTTAATTAATAAGAAGAAAATATATAGCAGACAATGTAATAAGGCGCCGGCATGATCACTTGCATTGCATGTGAACTGGAGGCCGCCGAAACTCAGCTTGTGCCTCACAGATTTGAGAAATATAGGCTATATATTACAGAAAGCTTGAAATGTCTACTTTTAAACGAAAATATTCAAAACCAAAAGAAATAGGCTCTCTGATTGTGAAATCCATATGAAATGTGCATTTCTCTCTGGCGTTCATGGCGAATCCGCAAAACACTAGTTTATTAATAAATAATTAAATGTCTCCTTGCTATTTTAGACATTCATTTTCATTACTTTTACCGGTTCTTTGTGGCAAGCTTTATGCGTGCGGTCGTGCGCTTGAGTGCGGCTATATTACGTAAACGCGCATCCTGTAGGCTATAGCCTATTTAAGCATAATTAAAATAATATACAGGGGCGATTTGTCCACGAATGGCTTAAATGAACAACAACTAGTCGACTAGAATTTTTTTTAAGTCGGAGGCAGCCCTCTTCCACATATTTTCGAACCAGGATCAGGCCATTCTGGGTTGAGCGAGGGACCTTGCGGAATGAGCGAGCGGAGCGGAATATTCAGAAATGCGCTCTCCACTCACGAGCTCTGATCGGAACAAACCCGAACCAGTGTCTGCTGAATTTGCGCAGAAACATCAAGATAGACATAACCAGCTTTTAATTTTTTTTTAAACTAAACATTTAGACTATTTTAGCACAAATTATGACCTTATTGACGATTTTTTTATAGTTCTTGACAAAATTAGAATATATTAAACTTTTTCTTTTTTTTTTTTTTTTTAAGACAAGTTTTGGGTGGGCCTGTTGAAAAGTGAAGTGGGTGGGCCTACTAACGCACCCATAATGCCTTGCCTGGTGTGTGTATAAGAACGAAAGAGAAAATGTCAGTATTTAATTGAGACTTGAGATTAAATAAACTGCTTAGGTTTTGTAGATCATCATCTTGTAGTATTAATTTTCACATGCAGTTACACATTGTAGGTTAAAAACAAGAAAGTGGCTGGTAAAAACATTGAGTGGCTGGTAGATTTTTAAATCCACCAGCCACAGTGGCCTGTGGACAAAAAAGTTAATTTCCATCCCTGCGGAGCGGTTTGACCAATCAGATGAAAGGGGCGTTTCAGCGCCGCCCACGTGTGCAAATGAAATATCGAACCCATAAACCGACTTGTAAACCATAAACGAAAAATGAAAAATCGAGCCAAAATCTCATTTTTCGTTTTTTTTAAGCTAAACTAAAAAACGAATAAACGAGCTGGTTTTCATTTCTCCTTATTCCATTCCAAACAGGAAATGAAATGATCAAAAGTTTATATACACTAGATGTCGCCTTGGCTACGGCAGTTTGGAATATTCTGGGCTCATCTGATTTTTGTGTACATAGCATAGCCTACTTTGTTATGATTTTAGTATCATAATGATTCATAAATGCACGCACAATTATCATGAACTTGATTTGAACAAATGCCTATCAACTTGTGTGTGCAAAATTCAGAATTAAATGAACGTGCAGCAATTTGTACAAATAGAGAGTCTGTAGGCCTATACTGTTGTAGCCATTAAATAAGCGCATTTATTTTCATATTTGTTCAAATGTTATAATGTTATTTTTTTCCCCATGTATGTTGATTTATGAAAAGTGAACAGCACGAGTAAGATGGGATGCACAATATATCGAGAGACATGGAGCGGATCAGACATGATTTTGACCACTTCATTAAGTTTTGTTTTGTAGAAAGGCTTTCTTTAAAGTGAATTTCGTTTTGTATAAATTGTATCTTAATTTTAATCAATTTTTCATCAACCAATTGCATGAGAAATACATCAAATACACAAAGCTTGAAATGTCTTTAAACGAAATAATTCAAAACGAAAAGAAAAAGGCTACTCTCTGATTATATAATCCATTATGTGCATTTCTCTCTATAGGCGCGTTCACTATACGGCGATCGTCCACTTCATCTTTGCAGCCGAGTCGACACTGTCAGAAAACACTAGTTTATTAATCAAAATCAATGCACGCGTCACCGGATTTACAAATGCACATCTTGCTTGTTGCACCCACACATATTATGTCGAAATAACGAGATATTATGTTGAAATAACATTATTAATAATAATACATATTTTAGAATATTTGATTGAATGCCGAATGTTGCGCTTGTTCAGTTAATAAAATTAAAACTCTAATTGTGATCATTAAAATAATTGAATATTAAATATTTAGTGGCCAAGTTTTGCTCATTTATTTATTTATTTATTTAAGGCATTCGTTCCAATCAACTGCCGTAGCCAAGGCCACGTCTAGTGTATATATCTATGACTTCGCACTTCTGGGTAAAGATGCGATCAGTCAAATGAAATACAATAAACGTAGGCTACAAATAAATATTACAAATTAAAATCGGTCATCCAATTTTCTAATACTATTATTTGATGACAACAATACATTTGGAAAACAAAATACAGCCATTTCTGTTTTTTTTTGTTTTTTTTAACAAAAAACCAAGCTGCACCCTTTTTTAAATTTCATCTTTCATTCCGAAAGAGAATAATGAATGAACGAAAAAGTACACGGACCTGGAGCTCGTCTCGATGTGCAGATTGTAAATATTTTAAATGATTTTATTGTGTTTTAATGTTATATGAAATGTTACCATTAGTTATTTTCTCATTTGATGTCATTATCATGAAGAAAAAAAGCACAAAAAGACATTTGTGGAAGGCATCCGAACCCGGCCAGATCAGCAAGTGCATCAAGGCAACCACGATTAGCCGGTGCACCAGCCAGCAAAGAGATTCAATGGTTCATAGGTGTAGCTCGCAGCCTCATCGCCCTATCTTCCACTCCTAAAGAGTGAACGGCAGCTATTTATATAGGGCAGATAAGGCCTGTGTTTCTCTTCGACGGTAACTGGAAATTCAAGCTGCGATTTTTCAAGTTGGATATACTCGCGCGAGCAAATACAGATGTGTTAAACACGATAAGAACACAAATTCTACCTTTATTCGTTAAACCAGTCGGTATTTCCCACAATGATTCTGCTTTGCTATTGGCCCACGTCACGATTACTAAGCGCTGCTATTGGCGGTCACGATTATTAAGAATGAAAATGAAAATTCTGTCAGTAATTACTCACCCTCATGTTGTTCCAACCCCGTAAGACCTTCGTTCATCTTCGGAACACAAATTAAGGTATTTTTGATTAAATCTGAGAGCTGGATCACTTCTCCATAGGCTTCTAAGGTCGGCCAATAGTGAGCCTACATGTGACATATAACAGAGAAGCGCTACTAACGCCTAGAGAGAAGGAAATGAATAGTGGAATAAAGTCGTTTTTTTGTTTTGTTTTTTTGCGCACAAAAAGTATTTTCGTCGTTTGATAAACTTAAGATTGAGCCACTGTAGTCACTTGGACTATATTAACGATCAGAGGTGGGTAGAGTATCCAAAAACTGTACTCAAGTAAAAGTACAAGTACTTATAGAAATATTTACTCAAAGTAAAAGTAATAATCTTAATAGTTACTTGAGTAAGAGTAAAAAAGTATCCAATGCGAGTAACTAGTTACTTCGGATCATATAGGCCTATATATATATATATATATGAAGACTTGATGCAAAAGCCTCTGAGTGCCATCTGAAATTTTCTTCTAAAACAATCATTTTTATCAAGCTCGTATATTTAAATTCAGTAATTTCACTTTAATGACAATTAATAGGTAGGCTACTTTTCATTGCCATTTAAGTGTGAACATAAACATACAAGCTTGATAAAAATGCTCTTTTAGAAGGAAATTTCAGATGGTACTCAGAGGCTTTTGCCTCTTAAGTCGTCATATATATAAAATATGATATTATTTAGATTTTGTTTATTTAAATGACTATTATTATCAGCTATCTTTGCAACAAAAACAGAAGAGAGACGTAAGCAATATTTCTGCCATCTGTATAGCTCGAAAATCATTGCCTGTCCTCTGGTTTGTATAATAGTAACTTATACAACTACATTTGGATTATTAGACAATGTCGAAATAAAGTGAATCTGCAGAGAGTTGCATTCAAAGGCATGTATTGACAGAGAAGAGTTAAGAACTCTTCACATGTGCTCGCGCTCATGACTGCTACTGAACCTGAACACACACACACACACACACACACACACACACACACAAAAAAAAAAAAAAAAAAAGTACATCGACGAATCTTCTTCTGACTGTTCTCCAAAATATAATCAAATGTATATTTCTGCAAGCATGTTTTAACTGGTTAACTATCTACGGCAGGCAAAGGCATTCGTTTTCAAGTCGAGTTCGCACGCCACTGCGCAATACACACATACACACACACACACACTACCGCGGGATGGCGGATGTTCATAAACTGTGAACAATGGGAGCTTTATTTAATGTAAATTAATGTATGTCCAAAAAACGGGTAATGTCATACTTTCTAGTATCGTGGCGTAATAATCTGTTTGGTTGTAAAATGTATTACCTGAGTGAAATGAAATCGAATATATCGTCCTGACTCCTGTGGAATCATTCATTCACAGACAGCTTACGAAGATGTTCAACTAATAAAGATCTTCATCGCTGGCAAAAATATGATGCATTTGAAGATTTGCTCTCACTTGACTGTACTGTAGGTCCACTGCCACTTCATCTAACGCTCCTGATGTGCTTAAATCTTCCTGTTACGACTCCGAGTCCAGTGTGAATTGAAATCGCTTCAGATGATTCAGTGCGTGCAGGGAACAGAATCAGGAACTGAATCATTCAAACTGATACGCGAACCGACTTAGACAGATCTGAACTTGTTTGATGAAGTCTTTGAACAGAATCGACTCAAAAGAGTGATTCATTTGTGAATTGAGCATCGCTCAAGTCCAGAAAAAAAGATACAGCGCGCTTGGAATAAACTACGCATTTAACAACACACATTGCATTAAAATAAAGTAACGAGAGGAACGTCGCCCAATGTAACGAAGTAAAAGTACTACCCACCTCTGTTAACGATGTGTTTAGTGAACTTTTCTGGGCCAGCAAGTTTCAAACCCTTAGAAGCCTGAAGAAGTCTCGTTCCGAACACATCGCGATATTTGGCATCAGTTCACGTGTGTCAGATGTTGGTAAGTAGTAAATACGCTGTCCGAATAATATGTGATATATAATGTATTTTCTGTTTGTCGATATTAATCAGATTAGCTCACGTTCAGTCACGGCATTATATCTGTCATCTCCACGGAGGCTTTGCGTTTTATTGCTTTCTAATTCAAAACAGGGTGATTAAACACTGCCTAGCTGTCACGTGACGTGCTATATAGGCCTAAAGACCTTAAATCAGTTAATCATATTCATATCAGATTAAAAGTAGTACAGTTAGTTCCAAAGTTGTATTTGTAGTAGAAGCACAGTACAAACAACATTTACCATGCTTTTACCACATTAACATTAGTTTTACTGTGGTAAGTGTAGTAAAAAGACAGTAATCACAAAACTTACCATGCTTTTACCACACTATTGGTAGTTTTAATGTGATACTTATTGTAAATGCACATTAACCACAATGCTTACCATGCTTTTACCACAGGAATGATGTAAAACAACATAATGATATTTTATTTTCTCTTTTTTCAGCTGAAAAGACCAAAAGGACCTTTCGGACTATTATTGTTTGAGGACAAGTAAACGGAGGAGACGGACAGCTGCAAAGGCAAATATTCGCAATGGTATATACATGTGTTGGTTCGAACCCTAAATCAAACATTTAACAAGCATTTGTTGTTTCTTAAACCTTTTCTCACAAAACCCATAGCCCAACCAGTACGAACATAGTCTGAAAGTCTTAATAATTCACAAGATTTAACAAGTTGTCAAATTCGTACGATACTCGTACATATTTGTATACTCGTACACACACTGTCAGAAAGTTGATATTAATTGCATTGTATTGATTACAATTAGTGATGCACCGATGTGAAAATTGTGGCCGATACCGATAACCGATATTAATATTGCTGTTATGGCCGATACCGATATTTACCGATGTCGATATCTCTGTATAGAAAACAAATTTGAATGATTATCAAATAAAGAGCTATTTTCCAAAACATTTTTTTTTTTTTTTTACTTTAGAAATGACTGATATTGGGCACCTTTACCTGTGTGCAAAATATGTCACATACGACACACATGCATTATACTGCATTGCATATACAGTAATGTGTGCTGGTCAACTTGTCTAAAATTAAGAAACCCTTAGAAAACGGTAAAAAAAACAACAACAAAAAAACAGGAATATTGTGTAAAATTAAGATAGGCTACTTTATTTATTATTCCAATATCCAAATATGATACTAAAAAATACCACAGGGAAAAGGGCTTCTATTTGTGACGTGCTGTCTTTGCGTTTGAACATTGCACATTTTAAACAGGACACTCATTAACTGAATAAATGTTAGCCAATACAAACATATTTATAGAAAACAGTTGACAATGAATAGACAGGAGTCCAATAATAGCATAACGAATCATTCTAAAAATAATAACAAGTAGCCTAGGCTATAAGACGAATCCGACATGGGCTGTGTTAACAGTAAAACGTCCGTCATTTAACGAATTTTAAAAACACGGATGGATAATACAAAATACTTTCTGATATTTTGACAGAAAAAAAACAAGCAAGAACAAAATTTAAACTTAGCCCGTCAATTTTTCATTTTACAATTATCTTCTCTCTCTGTGTGTGCGCGCGTCCGTGTTTGTGAGAGAGAGAGCTCGCGCAGCACTGATACAACGGTAGCCTACTTTTTAATCCATAAGTAACGAACGCGCTAGTTTTCATACAAAATAAATATGTAACATAATTAGGTAGGCTACTTTAGTTATTATTAATACAATAACGTAACACATGAAGGCTACGTTTCTCAACACTGAGAATGAATCAATAAACGCCTGTTTCTCCACTCGCGCTTATCAGTAATCCACAAATCACACGTGCTGTCACTTTTGAGAAAAATCTAATTCGAACGGGTATCAAATATCAAGCAATATATTCAAATATCTACGAGTCAAAAAACGATCAGTCAAAAATGTGTCATGAAGAGGAAAAAAACATAAGTCGCACTGGACTGCGTTAACAATGTTACGGACGGGACAGTTGACGTGAGCGCTCTGAAAGCGCCACTAAGACTGCTTTAAAACTTTCACAGAGACCTCAAACAGAAAGCACAAAAAGCCTGTCTTTAAATTTAATTTCGTTTTGTATTAATTGTATCTTAATTTTAATAAATGTTTCATCAACCAATTGCCTGGATTGAATTAAATAAGAAGTAAATATAGTAGAAAATATTTAATCAGGACACGGAGGCGAGGGCACGTGAACCTGGAGCGCGTCTCATAAATGAACCGAAATCTACCTGCCTCACAGACCGGAGACATATATAGAAAGCTTGAAATGTCTATTTTTAAACAGAACAATTCAAAACGAAAGAAATCAGACTGTTCTCTGCTTATGTCATCTGTATGAAATGTGTATTTATCTCAGGCACATTCACTACTGCTAAGATCGAGTCAGCATCGTCAACTTCATCTTCAACTTCACATGTCAAATATCAGCCTGTTCACATCGGCCATATTTTGACATCGGAACGATACCGATGTGTAAAAAAATGACCATATCGGCCGATATTATATCAGCGGCCGATATATCGTGCACCACTAAACTGAATAGTTGTTCTTACCTCTCCTGCAGACAGAATGCTACACTCTAAAAGTTGATCATTTACTCAGATTTGTTTTTCCTGTTATAGTTCATGTTAAAAAAAGCTTTTGAAGAATACACCGTTGTACAAATGCTTGTAATGTTAAGTATACTGTGAAAAATGATTCTTATGAATTTCTTAAACACCTGATGAATTTATTTTAAAATTCTGCAGTTTGTCCTCAAATAAAAAGAACATATGTTAAATTACACTGTGTTCATTGTTGTTTAACCAAACTTTAATGTTTTCTGAAAATACAATGTCTTTCCTATTAACCCACGTCCAAATAACAATATAATACTATACAATATTTTTTTCAGCTGGTCACTTCTTTTCTACACTACTGTGTACATCTGCAGTGAAGCTATATTGTAATTTAGTTGCTCAAATGCTCAGTACTAGTACCTAGCAGTGGTAACAGTAGTGGGTTGGTGTTTGTATATCAGTTCTAACACTGCTATTATGAGGTATCACCATATGTCATCATTCTGTTTTCTTTAGATTAGAAGATTATATGATATCAAGGGGAATGTCTATACTTAAAAATCCTGGGTGTTGTGACACTGTTTTTGCTTTTAGATCAACAAATAATAACCCAAAATGATTGTCTTGATAATGTCATGCAAAGACTTTTTTTTCCTGTCCTGGACTCGGTCTTGATTCAGACTCGAACCTCTTTGAACTCGGTCTTGACTTGGACTCGACTAGTCCTGGTCTTGGACTCGACAAAGGTGGTCTTGACTTGGACTCGACTAGTCCTGGTCTTGGACTCGACAAAGGTGGTCTTGACTACATTCTCTGTTCAAGTTAAGTAATTAATTCATTTCTAACCAAGTTTTACATTTGTACAGAATGTCCATTCCATGCGTCTCTGGACGTATTTCCAGTGGAATTTGTACCCAAGACGCGTCTGAGAAAGGTTGGCATTAATCTGTATTTCAATCTGTTAATGTTGTGTGTTCCATAAAACCGGTGAAGTTTTCATGTTATAACCGTTCTAGATTTAACTAAACCCAAAACCAGTAATACAACTTTTTTCTAAAGGAAACCTACTGCAATAACATAGTCCATTTAACAAAGCATAAACAAATATTTTGCTCTGTTGTAATGTTAAGAACTCCACATTCAGTGTATGCTAATGTGTAGGGTACTTTATTGCAAAAAAATAAACATCTGGAATGGAATTCATATTTGCTTACTGATTACAGTATGAGTACAGGCAGTGCAAAAGAGCATACGGTTAGAAGATCACACACCAATACACAAACAATGATTAATAAGGTGAAGAATTGTAAATTCATATTTTAATATAAAATATTCTGTACATTCCTACAGTGAATATAACATATAATCTAACTATATAACATGTAGAGTTCAGGTGTATATTTCCTTTGCTTCTGAATATGTTAACGGTAGTTGTTGAAGTTGCTCTTCAGTCTGAGTGGCATTTATGGGTCAGTTTTGGTTAAGATGATAAGAATCCTTAAAATTTCAGATTTCATGCTTTGATGACAAAACCTGCTGTAGTGCGGGTATGCTGGAGCTTTGCTTGTGGAGAAAGGTCTCTTTAAGTGGTGGTGAAAGCTGTCTGTTAAGGTTAGGGGTTAGTTTCTGTTGTAGTAGCATTCACCTTTCAGCACGCCACCTTTCGTTCCGTACATCCCTCGACCTGCAGCTTCCCCTGTCTCTGTCTCTGTGCTGGGGGTGTTGCTGGACCACAGTAATGACACATGAGGATGGAGGCTTTCCGTGGTGCTTTGTTAAAAGTTTTTGATGAGTTACGTTAAATGCTTTAAAAATGTAGTAATGATATGTAATGATTGAAATGTAATGATGATTTGTTTTGTAATTGGCTCTTTATTTTTACCTAATTCACAGGGACATAAAGAGGTGTTGGTGCATTGGTTGCCTTGTCCATCCTGGTAAGAATAAGTAAACCTACATGGCAACTTAATTCACCTCTGTACATTTCTGAAAATATTCTCCAGCCTTTGCTGAGGAATTTACAGAACTGTTATCAACAATTACCTCAGAGCTTGACTGTTTTGCCATTGCTGGAGATTTTAACATTCACATAGATAATGCAGAAAACAATATGGCAAAAGAAATCAAAACTGTTTTAAAAACTTTTGATCTGACTCAGCATGTACATGGACCCACACACAATCATGGACACACTCTAGATTTACTTATCAGTAAGGGTCTAAACATTTCATCGATTGTTATTAAGGATGTAGCACTGTCTGATCATTTCTGTATTTTCTTTGATATATTGATCTCTCCTGCCACTGAAGCTAGATCTGTGTCTGTCAAGAAGAGATGCTTAAATGAGAACACTAGTGTACTATTTATGAAGGCTATTTCCTTAACACCAAGCATATCTGCTGACTCTGTTGATTTTCTCCTTGATTCTTTTAACTCAAAAGTTAAAAGTGCAATTGATGATATTGCTCCTGTGAAAGTCAGGAAGAAGAGTGGCAGACAAAAAGCACCTTGGAGAAACTCAACAGCAGTGCAAAATATGAAAAGACAATGCAGAAAAGCAGAGCGCATGTGGCGGAAGACAAAACTTGTAGTCCATTATAACATCTACAAAGACAGCCTTCATGCTTTCAATATGGAACTAGGCAAAGCTAGACAGACTTTCTTCTCAAATATTATAAACTGCAATTTAAACAACACACGCACTCTTTTTGCTACTGTAGAGAGACTGACAAACCCCCCAAGCCAGATTCCCAGTGAAATGCTCTCAAACAGCAAGTGCAGTGAGTTTGCTTCCTTCTTCTCTGACAAAATCAATAATATCAGAAAGGTGATCAGCACATCATTGAGTTGCGCTGGGGTCAGACTGATCAGACCACCTGAAAAAGTAGTAACTTTGTCTGATTTCAATCAAATTGATGGCAAAATTTTGGTAGAAACCGTACAGCACCTTAAAACATCAACATGCGCTCTTGACACACTTCCCACATCTTTTTTTAAAAGTGTGCTAAACAGTTTAGAAGCAGATCTTCTAGAAGTGGTAAATGCCTCACTTCTCTCTGGGAGTTTTCCAAACTCCCTGAAAACTGCAGTTGTCAAGCCCCTCCTGAAAAAGAACAATCTGGATAAGACCATATTAAGCAACTATAGACCGATCTCAAATCTTCCTTTCATAGGCAAGATCATAGAAAAAGTTGTCTTCAACCAGCTGAACAAATTCTTAAGCTCGAATGGATACTTTGACAATTTTCAATCTGGTTTCCGACCGCACCACAGCACAGAGACAGCGCTTATAAAGATAATAAACGATATTCGCTTAAATACTGATTCAGGCAAATTATCAGTGCTGGTACTACTCGACCTCAGTGCTGCATTTGACACTGTCGATCATAACATACTTCTTGACAGGCTGGAAAACTGGGTGGGGCTTTCTGGGATAGTCCTAAAATGGTTCAGGTCATACTTAGATGAGAGAGGTTACTATGTGAGTATAGGAGACCATAACTCTGAGTGGACATCCATGACATGCGGAGTCCCTCAAGGCTCAATTCTTGCGCCACTCCTGTTCAACCTGTATATGCTCCCAATGTGCCAAATAATGAGAAAGAACCAAATTGCTTACCACAGCTATGCAGACGACACACAGCTGTACTTAGCCCTATCGCCTAACGATTACAGCCCCATTGACTCCCTGTGCTGATGCATTGATGAAGTCAACAGTTGGATGTGTCAAAACTTTCTTCAGTTAAACAAAGATAAAACTGAAGTCATTGCATTTGGAAACAAAGATGAAGTTCTCAAGGTGAACGCATACCTTCACTCCAGGGGTCAAACAACTAAAAATCAAGTCAGGAATCTTGGTGTGACACTAGAGTCAGACCTTAGTTTCAGTAGTCATGTCAAAGCAATAACTAAATCAGCATACTATCATCTGAAAAATATTGCAAGAATTAGATGCTTTGTTTCCAGACAAGACTTAGAGAAACTTGTGCATGCTTTCATCACCAGCAGGGTGGATTATTGTAATGGACTCCTCACTGGCCTTCCCAAAAAGACCATAAGACAGTTGCAGCTCATACAGAACGCTGCCGCTAGGATTCTGAGCAGAACCAGAAAATATGAACATATCACACCAGTCCTCAGGTCTTTACACTGGCTCCCAGTTAGATTTAGGATTGATTTTAAAGTATTATTACTGGTATATAAATCATTCAATGGCCTAGGACCTCAATACATTGCAGATATGCTCACTGAATATAAACCCAACAGATCACTCAGATCATTAGGATCATATCAGCTAGAAATACCAAGGGTTCACTCTAAGCATGGTGAGTCTGCTTTTAGTTATTATGCCAGCCACAGCTGGAACCAGCTTCCAGAAGAGATCAGATGTGCTCCTACAGTGGTCACATTCAAATCCAGACTCAAAACACTTTTGTTTAGCTATGCATTTACTGAATGAGCACTGTGCCGCTGTTCGTCCGACTGTACTGTACTGTATTTCATTTTATTTTTCTAAACTGTTTTAGTTATTCTTATTTCTTTTTATTATTTTAATTTCTTCTATGTAAAGCACTTTGAATTGCCATTGTGTATGAAATGTGCTATATAAATAAACTTGCCTTGCCTTGCCTTGCCTATGTCCAATTACATCTTTTGACCTTTAAAAAAACACCACATTTGTATGTCTGAAATATCCAGGAGCTGGAGCTAATCCCAGCTAGCACAGGCCAAAGGTAGAAAATCCCCCTGAACAGGTGACCAGTCTGTCACAGAGATGACACACACAATATAGCCTCTAGTTCCTGATTAACTATACCTGCATGTGCGGAGGACACTGGTGAAACCCACAGCAACACTTGGGAAACTATCAATCAGGAAATATGAAGTCATTTGTAGTCTTACATAGTCATTTTTGAATGTAAGCCCATTGTGTGTGTACAGTATAATATATATATACTGTATACTTGTCTATTCAGTAAATATATGGATATGAACAACCATATTCTCTCTAGACTAGAGGCTAGATGTACAAGGTATATTATATTAGCACATAGACACAGATTGCTCCAAATGGGCCCAGTGAGTTGAGTCTAGAGAAAGTGAAGAACCACTACTGCATTAATGCATAAGAACATTTGGTAAATACCATTGTAGAATGATCAAATATTTACCCTTGTATAGTCAAACAATGCTTTTAATAATACAAAACAGAGAAGTTTTTCAAATAATAGTGCTTACACATCCCTTCTGATCAAATTCAATTGGGTGAGAAAAAGTTATAATATATATTTAAGATGAGAGAAATTGTGGGAGGAAATAACTGTTTTGTAAAAATATTATTTGCAGTCTTATAACATTGTATATATATGTTATTATATTTTTTATTTATGCTCATTACATATATGCTCATTATAGTTCAGCTGGTGAGATAATAATGGAAAGGTTGAAGGGTCCATTTCCAGGAAACACAGAAGTGATTAAATGTATACCTTTAATACACTATAGATACACTAAATATTACAGAAGCACTTTGGTCAAGAAATACTGCAACGCTTTAATAATTATCAGACAATTTTTTTGTAAGCAAAGAAAAAAAAAAAGTTTCACTGTAATCAACAAATCTTTTGCTGCATCAGGTTAAACCCACAATGCAATCTGTCGTTTTAGTTTGATATTTAATGGGGGCAAATTTAGCAAGTTTATAGTTAACAGGGTAGCAATTGTGAACAATTTTAATAGAGAATTTAACCTTAATTTGGATTTCTTCACCACTACTACTAACCGGTTGGATGACGCATTAGTGATACTGAAAGCTGATTGGCCTTGATGGTTATATGCGGAAAAGGGCCAATTTAATTAATTTATTTATATGATGTCCGATTTATTCTCCCTTGTGGCATTTTCCACGGGTTTTAATAATAAAACTGGTCTGAAAGAATGAATATCATATTAAAGAAAACGTCAACATTACATTTTAATAAATCAGAGTCGATGTGCGCGTGCATGCGTGATTCGAATTTTAGTTGCTAATAGTTACGCATTTTATGAATTCTGCAATCTGCATGTATCCGCATTTCACGATCGACCGCTGTCTGTTGTGAATTAACGAGGAGAATTAACAGACTTTTGCTGAGACTTTCTGACTTGATCTTTCGAAGCTATTTTCTGCATTTCTGAGAAGACTTTTATTCTAGAAGGACATCGGGGGATATATCCTTTATATAGAGTTACATTTTATTTAATTACACGTTATATAATTTCTGAGAATATTTTTATTTGTTTGATATTTTTTTCAGGGGTGTATTTCTGAGGAGATTTCTATTTTATTGTGTTGTGTTGTGTTGTGTTGTGTTGATTGTATTGCAGTTTGGAGGAGG
Organism: Leuciscus leuciscus; assembly: GCF_965113295.1. Taxonomy (NCBI): domain Eukaryota; kingdom Metazoa; phylum Chordata; class Actinopteri; order Cypriniformes; family Leuciscidae; genus Leuciscus; species Leuciscus leuciscus. The sequence continues at coordinate 28,863,010 of NC_138747.1, read as the reverse complement.
ATATCGATGGCTCGCATGATGGGCGAAGGAGGTGAGTGCTTTAATTGTTCATTTATGGTTTATGGTATGATGTTGTACAATGACTGACTAACGTTACATTAATTTGAAGAACCCATTTGATCACATTTATTTGATTCCTTGCATGCGACATAAAGTTTTGAATTTGAGTAACTTAACTGAAGTAAAAATGTGTAATTGACCACAGACATTGATTACTGATTATTATTATTATTAAAATATAACTAACTATGTGATATGTGAAATATCCATCCTAAGATCACTCCAGATCCAGGAGAGCTGCTTTCCCTCAGACGGCTGCTGGTCAGGAGGTTTGGAGACCCGATTCTGATGACCGTGATCAGGATCCGCTGCCCCGAGATGGACAAAGTAAGTTACACAATTTTCTTACTTGAGTGAAAGTAAGTTACAGATACTTCTGGTCAAATATTACTCAGTTACAAGTAAAAGTTGAAATGACTGATTTTTACTCAAGTAAAAGTACAGAAGTACTTGTTTTTAAAAGTACTTAAGTATCAAAAGTAAATTAATGTCAATGCATTGTTTTATTATTGTTGTTTGTAATACTTACAGTACCTTATGCCTCTGAATCTATGCCTGCCTGCCCTCATATCAATATAAAATTTATTTCTAGAACACAGATCCTGTAGTGGGATTGAATGAGATATTGAATAAGTGCTCTCAATAACGTCCACAATAGTTTCGGACACCCTGTTTCGGGCTGTTCCCTCAAATAGTGCCCTATTTAAAGTTTTTTGGCTTTTAGTATGAATATGTCAGCCACTGTTATAAGCTAGTGTGCTCCAAAACAATGACATTTAGAAGACCAAACCAAACATTGAAAATGAAAATCAGATTGATGTCAGAATCCAACTACTTTCTACTCAAGGACCTTGACAGAAATGTAGTGGAGTAAAAAGTACGATACTTGTCTTTCAAATGTAGTGAAGTTAAAGTAAAATGTTTCCAGAAAAAATTATACTCAAGTAAAGTACAGATGCTCAAAAAGTGTACATAAGTACAGTACTCAAATAAATGTGCTTTGTTACTGTCCACCTCTGCCGCTGCCAGACCCGACCCAGACACAGAGTCAGGATCTTCCTGGATATCTGAGTTTTCTGTTTCTGTGTCCACAGGTCAGGCTCACGGGACGAAGGCGAAGCAGAACCCAGATGATGGACGTCCGTCCACTTCATCTAAACACTCTCGCAGAGGTCAGAATAGGCTTTTAATAAAGAAGTAATGGCTTAGTTTGTATTTCTATTTTCAATGGCTGATTTGTCAACTAAACCAACTAAAGTAACGGTAACACTTTATTTTGATGGTCCCTTTTGAACATTCTGTCGACTATAAGTAACTTTGCAACTACAGATGGGTCTAATAGTTGTTTTTATTTGTTTTTTCTTCATTTCAGAAAAAGCTCCAAAACGTTGGAAGAGGCCTGATTGTTTCCTCAGGTTCTGGAAGGCTTTCAAGGCTGTTTTCTGCTGCTGTTCCAGTAGTGCTGTGGATGTTGTGGAGCCTTTTATTCCTCCAGCAGATCCTGTTCCTGAACCGTCATCACCCGCTTCAGATCACTCCGGCGTCAAGCCAAATCATGGTAAATCATTATTTCTCCAACATTATTTTAAACAGTATTATCTTGTTTTCCACTCAAAATAAGGCTTGTTTTTACAGAATATTAAAATTATTTCCCCATTATAATATTATTTTCTTATTCGAACCCTAACAGTCTACTAATACTCTACTAATGAGAGTTAGTAGACATTTAAGACATGTAGAATGTCTTAAAGGGATCAAAATAAAGTGAAACCAAAGTAACAATTTGATGTGACCACTGACATTGATAATTAATATTATAAAAAAACAAAAACAGTTTTTGATGTCTGAAATGTTCCATCCTCAGGCCACTCCAGATGCTGGAGAACTGCTTCCAGAAATTCTTCTCCGTGCTTCACGTCATCCTCATCTTGTTCCCTCCCTGAGACCAATGTCGAGAGGATGTGTAGAGACCCGTGGAGTCTGAGCAGCCGAGGCTCGTACTGCGCCGAGGGGAGCTGGAGTGGCAATGGATCGGAGAGCCCAAACCAACAGGGTTTGTCCAGGTCCGACAGCCTCGAATGGTTTCTGTGTCCTCCGCTGCCGGGTCAAGTTCCTGTCGAGCCAACAGAGACATCAACTGGCCGAACTGCTCAGGGTGCCGTGGGGGCTTCTCCTGTGAACAAGAGCTCAACAAGTGAGACTGAAATAAGGCTGGGCAGTGTAAAGTCTACAGATAGAGATTTTGCTATTTCATGCATAACTGAGTCAAGTTAAAACAATACAAATAACAATAAAACAATGGATCTCATATTTTTCTGTTTGTTTTTCAGAGTCCTTTAAGTCTCTCTATAAAGTGAAAAAGATGATTGGATCCGGAGGATATGGCAGAGTGTTCCTGGGAACACGCAAATTTGATTGCAAAAAGGTAAATCTTACTGAATTGTACAAACATTTTGCTATTGCGTGCATCAAAACACATTTAAAACAATTTACAGATGGTTTAATAAGATGTTTTTTTTGTGTGTGTGCAGGTTGCCATCAAGCGGATGCGCAAGATTGACAACGATCTTTATCTTAATATTGTAAGTTGGCCAAAACCTGAATGTGTATGGAGTTGTTTAAGTGCAGATTACTGTAGTTAATACACCCGTAGGAAGCATTAGGTGTAAATGTGATCAACAAATAAGCCTAGAGGCACCAAATAACTTTGAGCTGAAAAGGCTCTTTTGAACGCATCTAAAAAGATCAAAGAATAGTACATTTCAAAATGATGTTTTCTTCAGATTTTTACCCAGCTAACCTTCTGTCTGCTTCTTCTCTCTAGCCTGGGAATCCCGAACCTCTCGTTACAGAAGTGGCGCTGCTGCTGATGATGAGGCGAGAATCCATAAGCCCCTTCGTCATCCAACTGTACCAGTGGTTTGAAGATCCTAGAGGATTCACTCTGGTTATGGAGTATCCGGAGCCCTGCGAGAGATTGCTGGACTCGATCACTTGTCAACCTTGGAATGACTGGTTCTCACAGGTCGTCATGAGACAGGCTGTGCGGGCAGTGCAACACTGCATCCATCGTGGGGTTTTCCATAATGACATTCATTCACAGAATTTCCTGATAAAGAAAGACACGCTAGAACTCAAGCTGATAGACTTTGGCTGCGGTCAGCTATTTAGTAGTGAAGGCTACGAGAGCAACATATACAGGGGTGAGCATTTTGGGAGTGTGGAAACCTGAAGCTAGTGACTTACTAATTATTTGATGATGCTTAAAAAAAAAAAAAGCTCAACGATGTGCAAATGTGTTTCTTACAGGAGCTGCGGATTACTGCCCACCTGAAGTCTTGACAGAACCACGATTCCACGCCGTCCCTGCAAATGTCTGGTCTCTAGGAGTGTTGCTGTACGAGTTGTCGAACGAATGTCTTCCTTTTCTTGATAGAACGGAAATCACACAAGCTAAAGTGACATTTCAGAACCGCAACTTATCCAAAAGTGAGTGAATAATGATGAGAACATTGATAAACACACACATAAAGCAAACGATTTGTACAGAAAGTTTAGCTCAACGTATAGCGAAAATGCCAGGTCACATGGTCATGACTAACCAGCTCTCTCCTTATTAAAATGTGTACAGACTGCAGGGATCTGATTGGACAGTGTTTAGCCCGGGATCCAGCTGAACGCCCCAGCTTTGAGCAGATGTTACAACATCAATGGTTTGATCGTGATCTACACTAGACTGGAGAAGTTGAGGAGATTCACTCAATCAGTTTCAGGTGTGTGGAAGTAGGATTATTATCTTTTGTCTTAGATTCTGGATTATTTGTAGTGAGATTTTCAAATTTGTGTTCATTGTAATGTTCTTGTTATAGTCTAATCACCTTCATTTATATAGCGCTTGATACTATACAGATTGTTTTAAAGCGGCATCCCTGTAGTAAACAGGAAAATAACAGAATCAGTAAACCAAACAGAATTCAATTCTGTTCTAGCTCTAAAAAAACATTCATGAGTTTACTTGTTCTTATACTCTTTGTTTTGGATAGGAAATAACACACTTGCTGAGAGCTCTGAGCTGGAGACTTGACCCGAAGCCAGAAGTCCAACACCAACCTGACAGAAACTCAGAGCCTGTCCACGTCTGAGCAGGTTTGGGAAGGTTGGGAAAACACACCCCTTTTACTGTGTTTTAGTTTACCGACCTCCTGGTCCTGCACGTACATTTCTTGATGATTTCTCTGAGTTTTTAACGTCTATCATCAAACTAGATCGCGTTTTAGTCCTTGGGGACTTTAATTTGCATATTGACGATCCCTCTTGTTCGACTGCAGCTGAACTGTTGACTATTATGGACTCTTTCAATTTGTACAGCATGTATCTGGCCCCACGCATAAAAAAGGCCACACGTTAGGTTTGGTTTTCTCTTGTGGCCTAAACATTGATAAACTGAGTGTTGAAGAATTTCAAATTAGTGACCATTGTTGTATTTCTTTTAATTTGTCACTTACCATGATGCCTACTGTCTGTAATGTTGTAACACAAAAACGCATCATTAGTGAGACAACACTTAGTGATTTCTCTGCCTCTTTTGACTCTCGCTCTATTGTTGAATGTGATGATGTTGATTCATTTGTGCAAAGTTTCAACAACCACTGTCTTTCCGTTTTGGATATGGTAGCGCCTGTTAAAAAGATGATAACATTTGTAGTTTTAGGAGAAAATGACAGAGCGTCTGTGGAAAAGCCACTAAATTAGAGGTACACAGACTCCATTTAAAAGACATGATGCTGGATCTGAATGAATTGATAAAGCAGGCTCGCTCAGCTTATTTTTCTAATCTTGTGTCAGGAAATAAGAAAAATCCAAAAGTCTTGTTTGACACCATTGAAAATCTTACTGCACCTTCGGCTCCTCTTGTGCCTGTGTACACACATGAGGACTGTAACAACTTTTTGTCGACTGAGCAGAATGTGTTTATTTTGTTTATTTTGTTTAACGTGTTTATATTTTATTTAACATTTGTATGTCTTGAATTGAAATGTTGCATGTATATTTGTAATAAATGTTAAAGAAAATCGTAAATGGACTTTTTCAGTTGGACTTGTTTTGGGATCCTTTATTAATTTGGATGTATTTTTTAAATTATTAATATGGATTTATTATTATGTAACAATAACAAATACAAAACAAGACAAAACAGTAACAACCTTTTTTGACCTGAGGCCGTTTTTATCATTTCTGTAAATAACTCCCATAACTTTGTAAGGATTGTAAATGTTGTGTTATCGTTTTGCTGATTTGATATATGTTACATGTAGCACACCTTTGTGGTTTCCCTTATGTACTGATATTTTTGCTCATCTATCATTACTGCCTACAGTGGTAGAGACATATTTAAAAAAAAAAAACCTTCTAGATTATGTTTCAAGCACTACAGGTCTTCGTTTAGCCACTTAATATATTAAGGTGATTTTTTTAATGTATTTCTAATATATTTTCGGTATGCGTCTAATATATTTCTAATAGTTTTCTTCCTAAAGATATTTTTGTGTTACAAATGTTGCTACATTTTGCCTGTTCTTTAATGTGCTTTTTAATGTGTTTTTTATTTGTTTTTTATTTGGTTTCCTGATGTAATTGCATTTTCACTTGATTGGTCATGTGAGTAATCATGGATGTATGTGATCATGTGATCATGCATGGCTGTATATATGGAGGTGTTTCTCCCCACTTGTTTTCATGTCTGATGAAGGGCTTGGGCCCGAAACGTTGCACGTGGTGAGCAACCATTAAAATTGCTAAGGAGCATTTTCTGGTGTGCGGACTCATTGTTTATCTTTGGATAGGAAATAACACACTTGCTGAGAGCTCTGAGCTGGAGACTTGACCCGAAGCCAGAAGTCCAACACCAACCTGACAGAAACTCAGAGCCTGTCCACGTCTGAGCAAGAATGTGTTTATTTTGTTTAACGTGTTTATATTTTATTTAACATTTGTATCTCTTGAATTGAAATGTTGCATGTATATTTGTAGTAAATGGACTTTTTCAGTTGGACTTGTTTTGGGATCCTTTATTAATTTGGATGTATTTTTTTATTATTAATATGGATTTATTATTATGTAACAATAACAAATACAAAACAAGACAAACCAGTAACAAACAATAATAGACAAAAAAGATACAAATTAAATGAAAACAATATCACAGGCAGAAAAATGGCACATCTTTCACACTGTTTACATGTCTGACATTTATGTATATTGTGACATTTGTTAAACGCTATTTATGATGGTTTATTTGTCCATCCTTGGTTGTCAGTGATATATTGACTCACTCACTCACTCATCGCCATCTACTGGTGTAATGATGGAACAGAGAGGAGAAGAAATCAGGAAAGGACTCTGAAATATGAGTGTTTTTGGTGCTAAACAGACACTGAACTGGACAACACTATTATATCACATAATAAACTATTATCTTAAGTCATTAGTGCAGTTCATGATAAGAATCATATTAATAAAAATAAGAGTTACACACCTGGCTATTCGTGCCCACACACAGATTGATTGGCATTGGAGGAGTTTCACTTTTATATTTTATACACTTTTTTATATTTAGTTTCAACAAAATATATGAAATATATGGTCTTTCATGCGGAGACTCTCCTCGTGTGTTTGCAATTTGAATATAATGATGCATTTAAAAGTTAATGGCTAAACGTATCTTTACAAAAGTTCACAATGCCGCTGCAGATGCAATATAATGTGGACAACATTGAAAAAATACATTTTCGTCAGGTTAGATACTGATAATTAATCACTCAAACCCCTTTATCTAAACCTCTCTACATAACCGCCGGACTCGCGCTCCTCCATGTCTGTAGTTTTTTAACACTTTTCACTCGTGTTTGTAGTTCTAACCGAATCCTCGTCCAACGCGCGATGGGTTGTGGGTAATATTAGCCGTGCGCATCGATCTGCACTTCGGATTCTGACCGGAAATAGTAGACCATCCGTGTATCTTTGGAACACTCATTTCAACATACTACGATTTGGGACGTACTAATTCTATTTTCGAATACTTTTTAGGACGGATAGTATGCGAATTGGGACGCACCGGAGGACTTTTGACCTGATTACGCACCGCATTATGGGGACATTTGGGTTTATGAGGACAGAGGCCATGTCCTCATAAATCCGACAGTGTACATGATCTTGAGGGGCATATTGTCACGTGTGACAATTTTTTCACCTCCTATGCTCTTGGCACAGAGCTCTTACGAAGAAAAATAAGGATGCGAAAAAACAAGGCAGAGCTCCCAAGTGCATTGGTGACAAGTGGAAACAGGGCTCCTTTTT